>NC_137209.1:1308333-1962500 GCF_960531495.2 Zeus faber
ATCTCTATGCAGATGTAGATAACGTGTTAATACGTTGTCATAGCTCCCACATTGTATACATACAACAATAACATGAATTATCTCACAAATTGTGCTTTCTCAAGGGCAGTGAAGAGGCTGATGGAAGAGATGTTAATCCGGGTCTGGGACATGATCAGATTGGCTGAGTGTGCCTTGATCTGTTTATGCCTGTTCTGATTTTACTATTATATTATTATACTATCATCCAAATGCTATGATGTTGCAATACTGACTGCGCGGGGGGCGCACCGGGAGGCAGAACAACCGTGTTTTGGTTGCATCTAAATTTTTTAGTATGGCTTTTAAGTTGGTTTTTAACTGTATTTCTGTGTTTGTATTGGAACTGATTTTTTTAATCTGGCTTTTAAATCAGTTTTGAAACTGTATTTCTGTATCAGGATTGGGTCTGAATTTTTGGGACACATCATCAGTAGTGGACCCCAGGACCATGAGGTGTTTGACCATTATCACTAGACACCCTCGCCTGAGGAAGGCCCTCCCGTGGTTGATCAAGCCTCGGAGTGTGTCCCATAGCCAATTGGAGTTCAATTTGGGTTATGCTCGATTGTGGGTAGGCAAAGAGTTTTGCTAAGCATTAATTTAGAATGATTTATGTTAAGAGTTTTGCTAAACATTAATTTTGAATGACCAATTTACTAATGCTTCATGCAATTATGCCATGTCAAGGTTGGTATGGTAAATTATAAAAAAAAAATAAAAGGTTACGTTTAATAGGTAAGTATTTAGAGGTGTCTTGTGTTCCTACTTTGTGTCAGGGTCTTCTGTAGGTTCAGAATGAAGTTAGCTCCTCGGCACATCTGAATTTATGGGGCATAGCTCCACCCATTTTTTGGAATAAACTCCTTTTATTTTCTTTGTTTTCTTCCAATAAAAATCCTAATTGGTTTTAACCAATTGGGGATGGGGGGGATGGGTTTTAACCAACTTCATCTTTCATTTTCATAAACGTCCTTTACTTACTCAACTTACTACGCCGGATCGAGCTGTACACTCTACCTTCATCCACTCCCTCATTTTCATGAGGGAAAGGAGGATAGAAGAGAGAAGATAGAAGATAACGTATTGTCAGACGATTTAAAATGCTGAAAAGGCGGTTAGGTTAAAAGCTTGTATGTGCGCCCCACACTGTGTTGGTGTGGGGCGTGGTTGTGTGTTTGGGCGCCGCGCCCCTGCATCGATCTGGTCGCGATTCGCCTATCTCTCCCAGTGCCAAAACTTATATTCACAAATACACCACACAATAGGCCTAGGGCTTGCGGGATGGGTGGGGTGCAAGCTATATAGGTGGGGATGCAGCGGGCAGCTGCCATCTTGCCTGTCACGCTCCTGCCCCAGCGTGCTTCTCGTCCGTTACGAAATGTTAATCCGACTCATATTGGCTTAGAATGCATACACTCGCACACGAATCCTACTCCAAGCAACACTCCACCAGACCAGGGTCTGCGGGGCAGGAGGGGTGTGAGTGATTCAGGGTCGACTTGCCTGAAGGACTTGCATCCCCAACCCCGCAATTTTGACTGCAATAGGCAACAGTACACATTTAGCACTGGGGTTTTCCGGGATGGACAGACAGGCGGTCCTATCACACACACACACACATGCACACACCACCACACCTTCTTTGAATGCACCCCAGCAGCCTTCTGGTTGCATTACTCTCCTTTTCTCCCTCATTTACTGCCATAACTATGACAGGAAGAGGCCAGGTGACCATTTGTCATTCCAGTTTTCCTGGACCTAATCAACTGTTTTTCATTACATGTTGTCGTCCAATGTTAATTTTTTTGTGTAAATGTTTTCAGGTTCTATGTTTAATTGTCTCACCGGCCATGATTCTCTCCCTCTTGGGGTAGTGATCAGTTGTTTATAGACCCAAACATGATAAATAGTTTTCCAAAGAGGGGGGTTGGTGGTGGTTCTCTTTGACCAAAAACTGTGCTCTTGTCATCCTACAGGTCATCCACTGGACAGAATTATTGCAGCAGTTCTTGATGATTTAAGAATTAATAAAGTGTTGCATTGCAGGTGGAGAACTTGAGCTACACTTGCGGACTAACTCCGTCCTAGATGCAATGGCATGCAAATACTCTTTGTTGTATGCCCAGCATGCTGACAGGATGGGTTGAAAATAAATAAATAAAAAATAAAATCTCCACGAATTACTCTGTGTGGCAGGATCAGACAAAAGGTCAAACATGTATTTGTCGAGTTAAAAAACGCATTTTCAGCCCATTTAAACGTCGAAAAGGCGGATCGGTTAAACGCTACAGTCATTACTCTGTGTGACAGTGTCAGGCAGTTTAAATACTATGATGAACTAGTATGTGCTGCTAAAGTGTTGTTTGTCAAACAGTTGTAGGTCCTTCTAACATTTATTTTTCGAGTAATGATTATTTTTATCAACGTCTGCACATGTGGGAAAAAACGCATTTTCAGCCGATTTAAACGCCGAAAAGGCGGATCGGTTAAACGCTACAGTCATTACTCTGTGCGACAGTGTCAGACAGTTTAAATACTATGATGAACTAGTATGTGCTGCTAAAGTGTTGTCTGTCAACGAGTTTTAGGCTCATATAAAATGTATTTTTCGAGTTATGAGTATTTTCAGAATTTTGGACGGTTTGCTGCCTTGCTGAATTAGAGAAACACCGAACCAATGTCTCTTTATAGGTGAATGATTCAGAATGCTGCAGTACACCATATAATTTTAATTAATATGAGGAACAATTATGTGCTTAAGTCTTTCTCAAAGACAGTTTAAATACAATGATAAACTAGTATGTGCTGCTAAAGTGTTGTTTGTCAACCAGTTTTAGGCCCATATAAAATGTATTTCTCGAGTTATGATCATTTTCATCAAAGTCTACACATGTGGGAAAAAACGCATTTTCAGCCGATTTAAACGTCGATTTGGCGGAACGGTTAAACGCTTCAGCCATTACTATGTGACAGTGTCAGACAGTTTAAATACAATGATAAACTAGTATGTGCTGCTAAAGTGTTGTTTTTCAAACAGTTTTAGGCCCATTTAAAATGTATTTTTCGAGTTATGATCATGTTCAGAACTTTGGACGATTTGCTGTCTAGCTGAATTAGAGAAACACCGAACAATTGTCTCTTTGTAGGTGCATGATTTTGAATGCTGCAGTACACCATATAACTTTAATTAATATGAGGAACAATTATGTGCTTCTTAAGTCTTTCCTAAAGACAGTTTAAATACAATGATAAACTAGTATGTGCTGCTAAAGTCTTGTTTGTCAACCAGTTTTAGGCCCAAATAAAATGTATTTTTCGAGTTCTGATAATTTTCATCAAAGTCTACACGTGAGAAAAAACGCATTTTCAGCCGATTTAAACGTCGAAAAGGCGAATCGGTTGAACGCTTCAGTCATTACTCTATGTGACAGTGTCAGAAAGTGTAAATACAATGATAAACTAGTATGTGCTGCTAATGTGTTGTTTGCCAACCAGTTTTAGGCCCATATAAAATGTATTTTTCGAGTTATGATCATTTTCCGAACTTTGGACCGTTTGCTGTCTAGCTGAATTAGAGAAACACCGAACCATTGTCTCTTTGTAGGCGCATGATTTAGAATGCTGCAGTACACCATATAACTTTAATGAATATGAGGAACTATTATGTGCTTCTTAAGTCTTTCTCAAAGACAGTTTAAATACAATGATAAACTAGTATGTGCTGCTAAAGTCTTGTTTGTCAACCAGTTTTAGGCCCATATAAAATGTATTTTTCGAGTTCTGATAATTTTCATCAAAGTCTACACGTGGGAAAAAACGCATTTTCAGTCGATTTAAACGTCGACAAGGCGAATCGGTTAAACGCTTAAGTCATTACTCCATGTGACAGTGTCAGACAGTTTAAATACAATGATAAACTAGTATGTGCTGCTAAAGTCTTGTTTGTCAACCAGTTTTAGGCCCAAATAAAATGTATTTTTCGAGTTCTGATAATTTTCATCAAAGTCTACACGTGAGAAAAAACGCATTTTCAGCCGATTTAAACGTCGAAAAGGCGAATCGTTTGAACGCTTCAGTCATTACTCTATGTGACAGTGTCAGTCAGTTTAAATACAATGATGAACTAGTATGTGCTGCTAAAGTCTTGTTTGTCAACCAGTTTTAGGCCCATATAAAATGTATTTTTCGAGTTCAGATAATTTTCATCAAAGTCTACACGTGGGAAAAAACGCATTTTCAGTCGATTTAAACGTCGATTTGGCGGAACGGTTAAACACTTCAATCATTACTCTATGTGACAGTGTCAGACAGTTTAAATACAATGATAAACTAGTATGTGCTGCTAAAGTCTTGTTTGTCAACCAGTTTTAGGCCCAAATAAAATGTATTTTTCGAGTTCTGATAATTTTCCGAACTTTGGACCGTTTGCTGTCTAGCTGAATTAGAGAAACACCGAACCATTGTCTCTTTGTTGGTGAATGATTCAGAATGCTGCAGTACACCATATAACTTTAATTAATATGAGGAACAATTATTTTGCTTCTTAAGTCTTTCTCAAAGACAGTTTAAATACAATGATAAACTAGTATGTGCTGCTAAAGTGTTGTTTGTCAACCAGTTTTAGGCCCATATAAAATGTATTTTTCGAGTTATGATAATTTTCATCAAAGTCTACACATGTGGGAAAAAACGCATTTTCAGCCGATTTAAACGTCGAAAAGGCGGATCGGTTAAACGCTTCAGCCATTACTCTGTGACAGTGTCAGACAGTTTAAATACAATGATAAACTAGTATGTGCTACTAAAGTCTTGTTTGTCAACCAGTTTTAGGCCCATATAAAATGTATTTTTCGAGTTCTGATAATTTTCATCAAAGTCTACACGTGGGAAAAAACGCATTTTCAGCCGATTTTAACGTCGATTGGCGGAACGGTTAAACGCTTCAGTCATTACTCTATGTGACAGTGTCAGACAGTTTAAATACAATGATAAACTAGTATGTGCTGCTAAAGTGTTGTTTGCCAACCAGTTTTAGGCCCATATAAAATGTATTTTTCGAGTTATGATCATTTTCCGAACTTTGGACCGTTTGCTGTCTAGCTGAATTAGAGAAACACCGAACCATTGTCTCTTTGTAGGCGCATGATTTAGAATGCTGCAGTACAGCATAGAAATTTAATTAATATGATGAACTATTATGTGCTTCTTTAGTTTTTCTCACAGAGTTCTAGGCCCATCTAACATGTATTTGTGGAGTTATGATCATTTTCAGAACTTTGGACGATTTGCTGTCGAGCTGAATTAGAGAAACACCGAACCATTGTCTCTTTGTAGGTGAATGATTCAGAATGCTGCAGTACACCATATAACTTTAATTAATATGAGGAACAATTATTTTGCTTCTTAAGTCTTTCTCAAAGACAGTTTAAATACAATGATGAACTAGTATGTGCTGCTTATGTCTTGTTTGTCAACCAGTTTTAGGCCCATATAAAATGTATTTTTCGAGTTCTGATAATTTTCATCAAAGTCTACACGTGGGAAAAAACGCATTTTCAGCCGATTTTAACGTCGATTTGGCGGAACGGTTAAACGCTTCAGTCATTACTCTATGTGACAGTGTCAGACAGTTTAAATACAATGATAAACTAGTATGTGCTGCTAAAGTGTTGTATGTCAAACAGTTTTAGGCCCATATAAAATGTATTTTTCGAGTTCTGATAATTTTCATCAAAGTCTACACATGTGGGAAAAAATGCATTTTCAGCTGATTTTAACGTCGATTTGGTGGAACGGTTAAACGCTTCAGTCATTACTCTATGTGACAGTGTCAGACAGTTTAAATACAATGATAAACTAGTATGTGCTGCTAAAGTGTTGTTTGCCAACCAGTTTTAGGCCCATATAAAATGTATTTTTCGAGTTATGATCATATAACTTTAATGAATATGAGGAACTTGTGCTTCTTAAGTCTTTCTCAAAGACAGTTTAAATACAATGATAAACTAGTATGTGCTGCTATAGTGTTGTTTGTCAACCAGTTTTAGGCCCATATAAAATGTATTTTTCGAGTTCTGATAATTTTCATCAAAGTCTACACGTGGGAAAAAACGCATTTTCAGCCGATTTTAACGTCGATTTGGCGGAACGGTTAAACGCTTCAGTCATTACTCTATGTCACAGTGTCAGACAGTTTAAATACAATGATAAACTAGTATGTGCTGCTAAAGTGTTGTATGTCAAACAGTTTTAGGTCCATATAAAATGTATTTTTCGAGTTATGATCATTTTCAGAACTTTGGACGATTTGCTGTCTAGCTGAATTAGAGAAACACCGAACAATTGTCTCTTTGTAGGTGCATGATTTTGAATGCTGCAGTACACCATATAACTTTAATTAATATGAGGAACAATTATGTGCTTCTTAAGTCTTTCTCAAAGACAGTTTAAATACAATGATAAACTATCAGTGCAGCTAAAGTCTTGTTTGTCAAGCAGTTTTAGGCCCATATAAAATGTATTTTTCGAGTTATGATAATTTTCATCAATGTCTACACGTGGGAAAAAACGCATTTTCAGTCGATTTAAACGTCGATTTGGCGGAACGGTTAAACGCTTCAGTCATTACTCTATGTGACAGTGTCAGACAGTTTAAATACAATGATAAACTAGTATGTGCTGCTAAAGTGTTGTTTGTCAGCCAGTTTTAGGCCCTTATAAAATGTATTTTTCGAGTTATGATCATTTTCAGAACTTTGGACGATTTGCTGTCGAGCTGAATTAGAGAAACACCGAACCATTGTCTCTTTGTAGGTGAATGATTCAGAATGCTGCAGTACAGCATAGAAATTTAATTAATATGATGAACTATTATGTGCTTCTTAAGTGTTTCTCACAGAGTTCTAGGCCCATCTAACATGTATTTGTGGAGTTATGATCATATTCAGAACTTTGGACGATTTGCTGTCTAGCTGAATTAGAGAAACACCGAACAATTGTTTCTTTGTAGGTGCATGATTCAGTATACTGCAGTACAGCATAGAAATTTAATTAATATGATGAACTATTATGTGCTTCTTAAGTGTTTCTCACAGAGTTCTAGGCCCATCTAACATGTATTTGTGGAGTTATGATCATATTCAGATCTTTGGACGATTTGCTGTCGAGCTGAATTAGAGAAACACCGAACCATTGTCTCTTTGTAGGTGAATGATTCAGAATGCTGCAGTACACCATATAACTTTAATTAATATGAGGAACAATTATTTTGCTTCTTAAGTCTTTCTCAAAGACAGTTTAAATACAATGATAAACTAGTATGTGCAGCTAAAGTCTTGTTTGTCAACCAGTTTTAGGCCCATATAAAATGTATTTTTCGAGTTATGATCATTTTCCGAACTTTGGACCGTTTGCTGTCTAGCTGAATTAGAGAAACACCGAACCATTATCTCTTTGTAGGCGCATGATTTAGAATGCTGCAGTACACCATATAACTTTAATGAATATGAGGAACTATTATGTGCTTCTTAAGTCTTTCTCAAAGACAGTTTAAATACAATGATAAACTAGTATGTGCTGCTAAAGTCTTGTTTGTCAACCAGTTTTAGGCCCATATAAAATGTATTTTTCGAGTTCTGATAATTTTCATCAAAGTCTACACATGTGGGAAAAAACGCATTTTCAGTCGATTTAAACGTCGAAAAGGCGAATCGGTTAAACGCTTCAGTCATTACTCCATGTGACAGTGTCAGACAGTTTAAATACAATGATGAACTAGTATGTGCTGCTAAAGTGTTGTTTGTCAACCAGTTTTAGGCCCATATAAAATGTATTTTTCGAGTTATGATAATTTTCATCAAAGTCTACACATGTGGGAAAAAACGCATTTTCAGCCGATTTAAACGTCGAAAAGGCGGATCGGTTAAACGCTTCAGCCATTACTCTGTGACAGTGTCAGACAGTTTAAATACAATGATTAACTAGTATGTGCTACTAAAGTCTTGTTTGTCAACCAGTTTTAGGCCCATATAAAATGTATTTTTCGAGTTCTGATAATTTTCATCAAAGTCTACACGTGGGAAAAAACGCATTTTCAGCCGATTTTAACGTCGATTGGCGGAACGGTTAAACGCTTCAGTCATTACTCTATGTGACAGTGTCAGACAGTTTAAATACAATGATAAACTAGTATGTGCTGCTAAAGTGTTGTTTGCCAACCAGTTTTAGGCCCATATAAAATGTATTTTTCGAGTTATGATCATTTTCCGAACTTTGGACCGTTTGCTGTCTAGCTGAATTAGAGAAACACCGAACCATTGTCTCTTTGTAGGCGCATGATTTAGAATGCTGCAGTACAGCATAGAAATTTAATTAATATGATGAACTATTATGTGCTTCTTAAGTTTTTCTCACAGAGTTCTAGGCCCATCTAACATGTATTTGTGGAGTTATGATCATTTTCAGAACTTTGGACGATTTGCTGTCGAGCTGAATTAGAGAAACACCGAACCATTGTCTCTTTGTAGGTGAATGATTCAGAATGCTGCAGTACACCATATAACTTTAATTAATATGAGGAACAATTATTTTGCTTCTTAAGTCTTTCTCAAAGACAGTTTAAATACAATGATGAACTAGTATGTGCTGCTTATGTCTTGTTTGTCAACCAGTTTTAGGCCCATATAAAATGTATTTTTCGAGTTCTGATAATTTTCATCAAAGTCTACACATGTGGGAAAAAATGCATTTTCAGCTGATTTTAACGTCGATTTGGTGGAACGGTTAAACGCTTCAGTCATTACTCTATGTGACAGTGTCAGACAGTTTAAATACAATGATAAACTAGTATGTGCTGCTAAAGTGTTGTTTGCCAACCAGTTTTAGGCCCATATAAAATGTATTTTTCGAGTTATGATCATTTTCCGAACTTTGGACCGTTTGCTTTCTAGCTGAATTAGAGAAACACCGAACCATTGTCTCTTTGTAGGCGCATGATTTAGAATGCTGCAGTACACCATATAACTTTAATGAATATGAGGAACTATTATGTGCTTCTTAAGTCTTTCTCAAAGACAGTTTAAATACAATGATAAACTAGTATGTGCAGCTAAAGTCTTGTTTGTCAACCAGTTTTAGGCCCATATAAAATGTATTTTTCGAGTTATGATAATTTTCATCAATGTCTACACGTGGGAAAAAACGCATTTTCAGTCGATTTAAACGTCGATTTGGCGGAACGGTTAAACGCTTCAGTCATTACTCTATGTGACAGTGTCAGACAGTTTAAATACAATGATAAACTAGTATGTGCTGCTAAAGTGTTGTTTGTCAGCCAGTTTTAGGCCCTTATAAAATGTATTTTTCGAGTTATGATCATTTTCAGAACTTTGGACGATTTGCTGTCGAGCTGAATTAGAGAAACACCGAACCATTGTCTCTTTGTAGGTGAATGATTCAGAATGCTGCAGTACAGCATAGAAATTTAATTAATATGATGAACTATTATGTGCTTCTTAAGTGTTTCTCACAGAGTTCTAGGCCCATCTAACATGTATTTGTGGAGTTATGATCATATTCAGAACTTTGGACGATTTGCTGTCTAGCTGAATTTGAGAAACACCGAACAATTGTTTCTTTGTAGGTGCATGATTCAGTATACTGCAGTACAGCATAGAAATTTAATTAATATGATGAACTATTATGTGCTTCTTAAGCGTTTCTCACAGAGTTCTAGGCCCATCTAACATGTATTTGTGGAGTTATGATCATTTTCAGAACTTTGGACGATTTGCTGTCGAGCTGAATTAGAGAAACACCGAACCATTGTCTCTTTGTAGGTGAATGATTTTGAATGCTGCAGTACACCATATAACTTTAATTAATATGAGGAACAATTATGTGCTTCTTAAGTCTTTCTCAAAGACAGTTTAAATACAATGATGAACTAGTATGTGCTGCTAAAGTCTTGTTTGTCAACCAGTTTTAGGCCCATATAAAATGTATTTTTCGATTTCAGATAATTTTCATCAAAGTCTACACGTGGGAAAAAACGCATTTTCAGTCGATTTAAACGTCGATTTGGCGGAACGGTTAAACGCTTCAGTCATTACTCTATGTGACAGTGTCAGACAGTTTAAATACAATGATAAACTAGTATGTGCTGCTAAAGTGTTGTTTGTCAGCCAGAAGCACATAATAGTTCATCATATTAATAATAAAATCTGTGACTGAGTTTAACATGGGCCTAAAACTGTCTGAACTGACAGAAGCGTTTAACCAATTCCCCTTTTCGACGTTTAAATCGGCTGAAAATGCGTTTTTTCCCACATGTGCACACAATGATGAAAATGATCATATCTCCACAAATACATGTTAGATGGGCCTAGAAATCTGTGAGAAACACTTAAGAAGCACATAATAGTTCATCATATTAATTAAATTTCTATGCTGTACTGCAGCATTCTGAATCATTCACCTCTGAAGAGACAATGGTTCGGTGTTTCTCTAATTCAGCTAGACAGCAAACCGTCACAAGTTCTGAAAATGATCATAACTCCAGAAATACATGTTAGATGGGCATAGAAATCTGAGAGATAAACTTAGGAAGCAAATAATAGTTCATCATATTAATAAAATTTCTATGCTGTCCTGCAGCATTCTGAATCATTCACCTCTGAAGAGACAATGGTTCGGTGTTTCTCTAATTCAGCTAGACAGCAAACCGTCCAATGTTCTGAAAGTGCTCATACCTCGACAAATACATGTTGTATGGGCCTAAAACTGTTTGACAAACAACACTTTAGCAGCATATACTAGTTCACCATTGTATTTAAACTGTCTGACACTGTCACACAGAGTAATGACTGAAGCGTTTAACCAATTCCCCTTTTCGACGTTTAAATCGGCTGAAAATGCGTTTTTTCCCACATGTGCACACTATGATGAAAATGATCCTAACTCGACAAATACATGTTAGATGGGCCTAAAACTGGTTGACAAACAACACTTTAGCAGCATATACTAGTTCACCATTGTATTTAAACTGTCTGACACTGTCACACAGAGTAATGACTGAAGCGTTTAAGCAATTCCCCTTTTCGACGTTTAAATCGGCTGAAAATGCGTTTTTTCCCACATGTGCACATAATGATGAAATGACCATAACTCGACAAATACATGTTAGATGGGCCAAAAACTGTTTGACAAACAACACTTTAGCAGCATATACTAGTTCACCATTGTATTTAAACTGTCTGACACTGTCACACAGAGTAATGACTGAAGCGTTTAACCAATTCCCCTTTTCGACGTTTAAATCGGCTGAAAATGCGTTTTTTCCCACATGTGCACACAATGATGAAAATGATCATAACTCCACAAATACATGTTAGATGGGCCTAAAACTGGTTGACAAACAACACTTTAGCAGCATATACTAGTTCACCATTGTATTTAAACTGTCTGACACTGTCACACAGAGTAATGACTGAAGCGTTTAACCAATTCCCCTTTTCGACGTTCAAATCGGCTGAAAATGCGTTTTTTCCCACATGTGCACACAATGATGAAAATGATCATAACTCCACAAATACATGTTAGATGGGCCTAGAAATCTGTGAGAAACACTTAAGAAGCACATAATAGTTCATCATATTAATTAAATTTCTATGCTGTACTGCAGCATTCTGAATCATTCACCTCTGAAGAGACAATGGTTCGGTGTTTCTCTAATTCAGCTAGACAGCAAACCGTCACAAGTTCTGAAAATGCTCATACCTCAACAAATACATGTTGTATGGGCCTAAAACTGTTTGACAAACAACGCTTTAGCAGCATATACTAGTTCACCATTGTATTTAAACTGTCTGACACTGTCACACAGAGTAATGACTGAAGCGTTTAACCAATTCCCCTTTTCGACGTTTAAATCGGCTGAAAATGCGTTTTTTCCCACATGTGCACACTATGATGAAAATGATCCTAACTCGACAAATACATGTTAGATGGGCCTAAAACTGGTTGACAAACAACACTTTAGCAGCATATACTAGTTCACCATTGTATTTAAACTGTCTGACACTGTCACACAGAGTAATGACTGAAGCGTTTAACCAATTCCCCTTTTCGACGTTTAAATCGGCTGAAAATGCGTTTTTTCCCACATGTGCACACAATGATGAAAATGATCATAACTCCACAAATACATGTTAGATGGGCCTAGATATCTGTGAGAAACACTTAAGGAGCACATAATAGTTCATCATATTAATTAAATTTCTATGCTGTACTGCAGCATTCTGAATCATTCACCTCTGAAGAGACAATGGTTCGGTGTTTCTCTAATTCAGCTAGACAGCAAACCGTCACAAGTTCTGAAAATGCTCATACCTCAACAAATACATGTTGTATGGGCCTAAAACTGTTTGACAAACAACGCTTTAGCAGCATATACTAGTTCACCATTGTATTTAAACTGTCTGACACTGTCACACAGAGTAATGACTGAAGCGTTTAAGCAATTCCCCTTTTCGACGTTTAAATCGGCTGAAAATGCGTTTTTTCCCACATGTGCACATAATGATGAAAATGACCATAACTCGACAAATACATGTTAGATGGGCCTAAAACTGTTTGACAAACAACACTTTAACAGCATATACTAGTTCACCATTGTATTTAAACTGTCTGACACTGTCACACAGAGTAATGACTGAAGCGTTTAACCAATTCCCCTTTTCGACGTTTAAATCGGCTGAAAATGCGTTTTTTCCCACATGTGCACATAATGATGAAAATGACCATAACTCGACAAATACATGTTAGATGGGCCTAGAAATCTGTGAGAAACACTTAAGAAGCACATAATAGTTCATCATATTAATTGAATTTCTATGCTGTACTGCAGCATTCTGAATCATTCACCTCTGAAGAGACAATGGTTCGGTGTTTCTCTAATTCAGCTACACAGCAAACCGTCACAAGTTCTGAAAATGCTCATACCTCAACAAATACATGTTGTATGGGCCTAAAACTGTTTGACAAACAACGCTTTAGCAGCATATACTAGTTCACCATTGTATTTAAACTGTCTAACACTGTCACACAGAGTAATGACTGAAGCGTTTAAGCAATTCCCCTTTTCGACGTTTAAATCGGCTGAAAATGCGTTTTTTCCCACATGTGCACACAATGATGAAAATGATCATAACTCCACAAATACATGTTAGATGGGCCTAGATATCTGTGAGAAACACTTAAGGAGCACATAATAGTTCATCATATTAATTAAATTTCTATGCTGTACTGCAGCATTCTGAATCATTCACCTCTGAAGAGACAATGGTTCGGTGTTTCTCTAATTCAGCTAGACAGCAAACCGTCACAAGTTCTGAAAATGCTCATACCTTAACAAATACATGTTGTATGGGCCTAAAACTGTTTGACAAACAACGCTTTAGCAGCATATACTAGTTCACCATTGTATTTAAACTGTCTGACACTGTCACACAGAGTAATGACTGAAGCGTTTAACCAATTCCCCTTTTCGACGTTTAAATCGGCTGAAAATGCGTTTTTTCCCACATGTGCACACAATGATGAAAATGATCATAACACCACAAATACATGTTAGATGGGCCTAGAAATCTGTGAGAAACACTTAAGAAGCACATAATAGTTCATCATATTAATTGAATTTCTATGCTGTACTGCAGCATTCTGAATCATTCACCTCTGAAGAGACAATGGTTCGGTGTTTCTCTAATTCAGCTACACAGCAAACCGTCACAAGTTCTGAAAATGCTCATACCTCAACAAATACATGTTGTATGGGCCTAAAACTGTTTGACAAACAACGCTTTAGCAGCATATACTAGTTCACCATTGTATTTAAACTGTCTAACACTGTCACACAGAGTAATGACTGAAGCGTTTAAGCAATTCCCCTTTTCGACGTTTAAATCGGCTGAAAATGCGTTTTTTCCCACATGTGCACACAATGATGAAAATGATCATAACTCCACAAATACATGTTAGATGGGCCTAGATATCTGTGAGAAACACTTAAGGAGCACATAATAGTTCATCATATTAATTAAATTTCTATGCTGTACTGCAGCATTCTGAATCATTCACCTCTGAAGAGACAATGGTTCGGTGTTTCTCTAATTCAGCTAGACAGCAAACCGTCACAAGTTCTGAAAATGCTCATACCTTAACAAATACATGTTGTATGGGCCTAAAACTGTTTGACAAACAACGCTTTAGCAGCATATACTAGTTCACCATTGTATTTAAACTGTCTGACACTGTCACACAGAGTAATGACTGAAGCGTTTAACCAATTCCCCTTTTCGACGTTTAAATCGGCTGAAAATGCGTTTTTTCCCACATGTGCACACAATGATGAAAATGATCATAACACCACAAATACATGTTAGATGGGCCTAGAAATCTGTGAGAAACACTTAAGAAGCACATAATAGTTCATCATATTAATTGAATTTCTATGCTGTACTGCAGCATTCTGAATCATTCACCTCTGAAGAGACAATGGTTCGGTGTTTCTCTAATTCAGCTACACAGCAAACCGTCACAAGTTCTGAAAATGCTCATACCTCAACAAATACATGTTGTATGGGCCTAAAACTGTTTGACAAACAACGCTTTAGCAGCATATACTAGGTCACCATTGTATTTAAACTGTCTGACACTGTCACACAGAGTAATGACTGAAGCGTTTAACCAATTCCCCTTTTCGACGTTTAAATCGGCTGAAAATGCGTTTTTTCCCACATGTGCACACAATGATGAAAATGATCATAACTCCACAAATACATGTTAGATGGGCCTAGAAATCTGTGAGAAACACTTAAGAAGCACATAATAGTTCATCATATTAATTAAATTTCTATGCTGTACTGCAGCATTCTGAATCATTCACCTCTAGAGAGACAATGGTTCGGTGTTTCTCTAATTCAGCTAGACAGCAAACCGTCCAATGTTCTGAAAATGCTCATACCTCGACAAATACATGTTGTATGGGCCGAAAACTGTTTGACAAACAACGCTTTAGCAGCATATACTAGTTCACCATTGTATTTAAACTGTCTGACACTGTCACACAGAGTAATGACTGAAGCGTTTAACCAATTCCCCTTTTCGACGTTTAAATCGGCTGAAAATGCGTTTTTTCCCACATGTGCACATAATGATGAAAATGACCATAACTCGACAAATACATGTTAGATGGGCCTAAAACTGTTTGACAAACAACACTTTAGCAGCATATACTAGTTCACCATTGTATTTAAACTGTCTGACACTGTCACACAGAGTAATGACTGAAGCGTTTAACCAATTCCCCTTTTCGACGTTTAAATCGGCTGAAAATGCGTTTTTTCCCACATGTGCACACAATGATGAAAATGATCATAACTCCACAAATACATGTTAGATGGGCCTAGAAATCTGTGAGAAACACTTAAGAAGCACATAATAGTTCATCATATTAATTAAATTTCTATGCTGTACTGCAGCATTCTGAATCATTCACTTCTGAAGAGACAATGGTTCGGTGTTTCTCTAATTCAGCTAGACAGCAAACCGTCCAATGTTCTGAAAATGCTCATACCTCGACAAATACATGTTGTATGGGCCTAAAACTGTTTGACAAACAACGCTTTAGCAGCATATACTAGTTCACCATTGTATTTAAACTGTCTGACACTGTCACACAGAGTAATGACTGAAGCGTTTAAGCAATTCCCCTTTTCGACGTTTAAATCGGCTGAAAATGCGTTTTTTCCCACACGTGCACATAATGATGAAAATGACCATAACTCGACAAATACATGTTAGATGGGCCTAAAACTGTTTGACAAACAACACTTTAGCAGCATATACTAGTTCACCATTGTATTTAAACTGTCTGAAACTGTCACACAGAGTAATGACTGAAGCGTTTAACCAATTCCCCTTTTCGACGTTTAAATCGGCTGAAAATGCGTTTTTTCCCACATGTGCACACAATGATGAAAATGATCATAACTCCACAAATACATGTTAGATGGGCCTAGATATCTGTGAGAAACACTTAAGGAGCACATAATAGTTCATCATATTAATTAAATTTCTATGCTGTACTGCAGCATTCTGAATCATTCACCTCTGAAGAGACAATGGTTCGGTGTTTCTCTAATTCAGCTAGACAGCAAACCGTCCAATTTTCTGAAAATGCTCATACCTCGACAAATACATGTTGTATGGGCCTAAAACTGTTTGACAAACAACGCTTTAGCAGCATATACTAGTTCACCATTGTATTTAAACTGTCTGACACTGTCACACAGAGTAATGACTGAAGCGTTTAAGCAATTCCCCTTTTCGACGTTTAAATCGGCTGAAAATGCGTTTTTTCCCACACGTGCACATAATGATGAAAATGACCATAACTCGACAAATACATGTTAGATGGGCCTAAAACTGTTTGACAAACAACACTTTAGCAGCATATACTAGTTCACCATTGTATTTAAACTGTCTGAAACTGTCACACAGAGTAATGACTGAAGCGTTTAACCAATTCCCCTTTTCGACGTTTAAATCGGCTGAAAATGCGTTTTTTCCCACATGTGCACACAATGATGAAAATGATCATAACTCCACAAATACATGTTAGATGGGCCTAGATATCTGTGAGAAACACTTAAGGAGCACATTATAGTTCATCATATTAATTAAATTTCTATGCTGTACTGCAGCATTCTGAATCATTCACCTCTGAAGAGACAATGGTTCGGTGTTTCTCTAATTCAGCTAGACAGCAAACCGTCACAAGTTCTGAAAATGCTCATACCTCAACAAATACATGTTGTATGGGCCTAAAACTGTTTGACAAACAACGCTTTAGCAGCATATACTAGTTCACCATTGTATTTAAACTGTCTGACACTGTCACACAGAGTAATGACTGAAGCGTTTAACCAAGTCCCCTTTTCGACGTTTAAATCGGCTGAAAATGCGTTTTTTCCCACATGTGCACACTATGATGAAAATGATCCTAACTCGACAAATACATGTTAGATGGGCCTAAAACTGTTTGACAACAACACTTTAGCAGCATATACTAGTTTACCATTGTATTTAAACTGTCTGACACTGTCACACAGAGTAATGACTGAAGCGTTTAACCAATTCCCCTTTTCGACGTTTAAATCGGCTGAAAATGCGTTTTTTCCCACATGTGCACACAATGATGAAAATGATCATAACTCCACAAATACATGTTAGATGGGCATAGAAATCTGAGAGAAAAACTTAGGAAGCACATAATAGTTCATCATATTAATTAAATTTCAATGCTGCACTGCAGCATTCTGAATCACACACCTCTGAAGAGACAATGGTTCGGTGTTTCTCTAATTCAGCTAGACAGCAAACCGTCCAATGTTCTGAAAATGATCATAACTCGACAAATACATTTTACATGGGCCTAAAACTGTTTGACAAACAACGCTTTAGCAGCATATACTAGTTCACCATTGTATTTAAACTGTCTGACACTGTCACACAGAGTAATGACTGAAGCGTTTAAGCAATTCCCCTTTTCGACGTTTAAATCGGCTGAAAATGCTTTTTTTCCCACATGTGCACACAATGATGAAAATGATCATAACTCCACAAATACATGTTAGATGGGCCTAGAAATCTGTGAGAAACACTTAAGAAGCACATAATAGTTCATCATATTAATTAAATTTCTATGCTGTACTGCAGCATTCTGAATCATTCACCTCTGAAGAGACAATGGTTCGGTGTTTCTCTAATTCAGCTACACAGCAAACCGTCACAAGTTCTGAAAAAATGCTCATACCTCAACAAATACATGTTGTATGGGCCTAAAACTGTTTGACAAACAACGCTTTAGCAGCATATACTAGTTCACCATTGTATTTAAACTGTCTGACACTGTCACACAGAGTAATGACTGAAGCGTTTAACCAATTCCCCTTTTCGACGTTTAAATCGGCTGAAAATGCGTTTTTTCCCACATGTGCACACAATGATGAAAATGATCATAACTCCACAAATACATGTTAGATGGGCCTAGAAATCTGTGAGAAACACTTAAGAAGCACATAATAGTTCATCATATTAATTAAATTTCTATGCTGTACTGCAGCATTCTGAATCATTCACCTCTAGAGAGTCAATGGTTCGGTGTTTCTCTAATTCAGCAAGACAGCAAACCGTCACAAGTTCTGAAAATGATCATAACTCCAGAAATACATGTTAGATGGGCATAGAAATCTGAGAGAAAAACTTAGGAAGCACATAATTGTTCATCATATTAATTAAATTTCAATGCTGTACTGCAGCATTCTGAATCATACACCTCTGAAGAGACAATGGTTCGGTGTTTCTCTAATTCAGCTAGACAGCAAACCGTCCAATGTTCTGAAAATGCTCATACCTCGACAAATACATGTTTGTATGGGCCTAAAACTGTTTGACAAACAACGCTTTAGCAGCATATACTAGTTCACCATTGTATTTAAACTGTCTGACACTGTCACACAGAGTAATGACTGAAGCGTTTAAGCAATTCCCCTTTTCGACGTTTAAATCGTTTGAAAATGCGTTTTTTCCCACATGTGCACATAATGATGAAAATGACCATAACTCGACAAATACATGTTAGATGGGCCTAAAACTGTTTGACAAACAACACTTTAGCAGCATATACTAGTTCACCATTGTATTTAAACTGTCTGACACTGTCACACAGAGTAATGACTGAAGCGTTTAACCAATTCCCCTTTTCGACGTTGAAATCGGCTGAAAATGCATTTTTTCCCACATGTGCACACAATGATGAAAATGATCATAACTCGACAAATACATGTTACAAAAAAAAGAAAGATTTAAAGATAGAATAAAAGAAAGATTGAAAGAAAGTTTGAAAAAAGAAAGAAAGATTGAAAGATTGAAAGAAATATTGAAAGACAGAAAGATTGAAAGAAACAATGAAAGAAAGATTGAAAGATTAAAAGAAAGAATGAAAGAAAGATTGAAAGAAAGATTGAAAGAAAGATTGAAAGAAAGAAAGATTGAAAGAAAGAATGAAAAAAAGATAGAAATAAAGAATGAAAGAAAGATTGAAAGAAAGATAGAAAGAAAGATTGAAAGATTGAAAGAAAGATTGAAAAAAAGATTGAAAGACTGAAAGAAAGAATGAAAGAAAGATTGAAAGATTAAACAATTGAAAGAAAGTTTGCAAGAAAGATTGAAAAAAGAAAGATTGAAAGAAAGAATGAAAGAAAGATTGAAAGATAGATAGAAAGAAAGATTGAAAGAAAGAAAGATTGAAAGAATAACAAAAGAAAGATTGAAAGATTGGAAGAAATATTGAAAGATAGAAAAATTGAAAGAAAGAAAGATTGAAAGAAAAATTGAAAGATTGAAAGAAAGAATGAAAGAAAGATTGAAAGATTGAAATATTGAAAGAAAGAATGAAAGAAAGATTGAAAGATTGAAAGATTGAAATAAAGATTGAAAGTTTGAAAGAAAGATTGAAAGAAACATTTAAAGAAAGAAAGATTGAAAGAAACATTGAAAGAAAGATTGAAAGATTGAAAGAAAGAATGAAAGAAAGATTGAACGATTGAAATATTGAAATAAAGAATGAAAGTTTGAAAGAAAGATTGAAAGAAAGATTTAAAGAAAGAAAGATTGAAAGTAAAAAAGATTGAAAGAAATATTGAAAGAAAGATTGAAAGATTGAAAGAAATATTGAAAGAAAGATTGAAAGATTGAAAGAAGGAATGAATGAAAGATTGAAAGAAACATTGAAAGAAAGATTGAAAGATTGAAAGAAAGATTGAAAGAAAGAATGAAAGAAAGATTGAACGATTGAAATATTGAAATAAAGAATGAAAGTTTGAAAGAAAGATTGAAAGAAAGATTTAAAGAAAGAAAGATTGAAAGTAAAAAAGATTGAAAGAAATATTGAAAGAAAGATTGAAAGATTGAAAGAAGGAATGAATGAAAGATTGAAAGAAAGATTGAAAGATTGAAGGTAAGAATGAAAGAAAGATTGAAAGAAAAATTGAAAGAAAGATTGAAAGACTGAAGGAAAGAATGAAAGAAAGATGGAAAGAAAGATGGAAAGAAAGATTGACAGAAAGAAAGATTGAAAGAAATATTGAAAGAAAGATTGAAAGATTGAAAGAAAGAATGAAAGAAAGATTGAAAGATTGAAAGATTGAAAGATTGAAAGAAAGAATGAAAGAAAGACTGAAAGATTGAAAGAAAAATTGAAAGAAAGATTGAAAGATTGAAAGATTGAAAGAAAGATTGAAAGTTTGAAAGACAGATTGAAAGACTGAAAGAAAGATTGCAAGAAAGATTGAAAAAACAGAAAAATTTAAAGATAGAATAAAAGAAAGATTGAAAGAAAGATTGAAAAAAAAAGAAAGATTGAAAGATTGAAAGAAATATTGAAAGACAGAAAGATTGAAAGAAACAATTAAAGAAAGATTGAAAGATTAAAATAAAGAATGAAAGAACGATTGAAAGAAAGATTGAAAGAAAGATTGAAAGAAAGATTGAATGAAAGATTGAAAGAAAGAATGAAACAAAGATTGAAATAAAGAATGAAAGAAAGACTGAAAGAAAGAATGACGGACAGAAAGATTGAAAGAAAGAATGAAAGAAAGATTGAAAAAAAGATTGAAAGACTGAAAGAAAGAATGAAAGAAAGATTGAAAGATTAAACAATTGAAAGAACGATTGCAAGAAAGATTGAAAAAAGAAAGATTGAAAGAAAGAATGAAAGACTGAAGGAAAGAATGAAAGAAAGATTGAAAGATTAAAAGAAAGAATGAAAGAAAGATTGAAAAATTGAAAGATTGAAAGAAAGACTAAAAGAAAGAAAGAAAGATTGAAAGAAAGATTGAAAGAAAGAATGAAAGAAAGAATGAAAGAAAGATTGAAAGAAACAATGAAAGAAAGATTGAAAGATTAAAAGAAAGAATGAAAGAAAGACTAAAAGAAAGAAAGAACGATTGAAAGAAAGATTGAAAGAAAGAATGAAAGAATGAATGAAAGAAAGATTGAAAGATTAAACAATTGAAAGAAAGATTGCAAGAAAGATTGAAAGAAAGAATGAAAGAAAGATGGAAAGAAAGATTGAAAGAAAGAAAGATTGAAAGAGATAAAAGAAAGATTGAAAGAAATAATGAAAGAAAGATTGAACGATTGGAAGAAATTTTGAAAGATAGAAAAATTGAAAGTAAGAAAGATTGAAAGAAAGAATGAAAGAAAGATTGAAAGATTGAAAGACAGAATGAAAGATTGAAATATTGAAAGAAAGAATGAAAAAAAGATTGAAAGACTGAAAGAAAGAATGAAAGAAAGATTGAAAGATTAAACAATTGAAAGAAAGTTTGCAAGAAAGTTTGAAAAAAGAAAGATTGAAAGAAAGAATGAAAGAAAGATTGAAAGATAGATGGATAGAAAGATTGAAAGAAAGAAAGATTGAAAGAATAACAAAAGAAAGATTGGAAGAAATATTGAAAGATAGAAAAATTGAAAGTAAAAAAGATTGAAAGAAAGAATTAAAGAAAGAAAGATTGAAAGAAATAATGAAAGAAAGATTGAACGATTGGAAGAAATTTTGAAAGATAGAAAAATTGAAAGTAAGAAAGATTGAAAGAAAGAATGAAAGAAAGATTGAAAGATTGAAAGAAAGAATGAAAGAAAGATTTAAAGATTGAAATATTGAAAGAAAGAATGAAAAAAAGATTGAAAGACTGAAAGAAAGAATGAAAGAAAGATTGAAAGATTAAACAAGTGAAAGAAAGTTTGCAAGAAAGTTTGAAAAAAGAAAGATTGAAAGAAAGAATGAAAGAAAGATTGAAAGATAGATGGATAGAAAGATTGAAAGAAAGAAAGATTGAAAGAATTACAAAAGAAAGATTGAAAGATTGGAAGAAATATTGAAAGATAGAAAAATTGAAAGTAAAAAAGATTGAAAGAAAGAATTAAAGAAAGAAAGATTGAAAGAAATAATGAAAGAAAGATTGAACGATTGGAAGAAATTTTGAAAGATAGAAAAATTGAAAGTAAGAAAGATTGAAAGAAAGAATGAAAGAAAGATTGAAAGATTGAAAGAAAGAATGAAAGAAAGATTTAAAGATTGAAATATTGAAAGAAAGAATGAAAAAAAGATTGAAAGACTGAAAGAAAGAATGAAAGAAAGATTGAAAGATTAAACAATTGAAAGAAAGTTTGCAAGAAAGTTTGAAAAATGAAAGATTGAAAGAAAGAATGAAAGAAAGATTGAAAGATAGATGGATAGAAAGATTGAAAGAAAGAAAGATTGAAAGAATAACAAAAGAAAGATTGAAAGATTGGAAGAAATATTGAAAGATAGAAAAATTGAAAGTAAGAAAGATTGAAAGAAAGAATTAAAGAAAGATTGAAAGATTGAAAGAAAGAATGAAAGAAAGATTGAAATATTGAAAGAAAGATTGAAATAAAGATTGAAAGTTTGAAAGAAAGATTGAAAGAAAGAAAGATTGAAAGAAATATTGAAAGAAAGATTGAAAGATTGAAAGAAAGATTGAAAGAAAGAATGAAAGAAAGATTGAAAGATTGAAAGATTGAAATAAAGAATGAAAGAAAGATTGAACGATTGAAAGATTGAAATAAAGAATGAAAGTTTGAAAGAAAGATTGAAAGAAAGATTTAAAAAAAGAAAGATTGAAAGTAAGAAATATTGAAAGACATATTGAAAGAAAGATTGAAAGAAAGAATGAAAGAAAGATTGAAAGAAAGATTGAAAGACTGAAGGAAAGAATGAAAGAAAGATTGAAAGAAAGATTGAAAGAAAGAAAGATTGAAAGATTGAATGATTGAAAGATTGAATGATTGAAAGATTGAAAGAAAGATTGAAAGAAAGATTGAACGACTGAAAGATTGAAAGAAATATTGAAAGTTTGAAAGAAAGATTGAAAGACTGAAAGATAGATTGAAAGATTGAAGATTGAAAGATTGAAAGAAAGATTGAAAGAAAGATTGAACGACTGAAAGATTGAAAGAAAGATTGAAAGTTTGAAAGAAAGATTGAAAGACTGAAAGAAATAATGAAAGAAAGATTGAAAGAAAGAATGAAAGAAAGATTGAAAGAAAGATGGAAAGAAAGATTGAAAGAAAGAAAGATTGAAAGATATAACAAAAGAAAGATTGAAAGAAATAATGAAAGAAACATTGAACGATTGGAAGAAATATTGAAAGATAGAAAAATTGAAAGATTGAAAGATTGAAAGAAAGAATGAAAGAAAGACTGAAAGATTGAAAGAAAGATTGAAATATTTAAAGAAAGATTGAAAGAAAGAATGAAAGAACAATTGAAAGAAAGAATGAAAGAATGAAAGAAAAATTGACAGATTGAAAGAAATATTGAAAAAAGAAAGATTGAAAGAAAGAATGAAAGAAAGATTGAAAGAAAGATGGAAAGAAAGATTGAAAGAAAGAAAGATTGAAAGAATAACAAAAGAAAGATTGAAAGATTGGAAGTAATATTGAAAGATAGAAAAATTGAAAGTAAGAAAGATTGAAAGAAAGATTGAAAGATTGAAAGAAAGAATGAAAGAAAGATTGAAATATTGAAAGAAAGATTGAAATAAAGATTGAAAGTTTGAAAGAAAGATTGAAAGAAATATTTAAAGAAAGAAAGATTGAAAGAAATATTGAAAGAAAGATTGAAAGATTGAAAGAAAGATTGAAAGAAAGAATGAAAGAAAGATTGAAAGATTGAAAGATTGAAATTAAGAATGAAAGAAAGATTGAAAGATTGAAAGATTGAAATAAAGAATGAAAGTTTGAAAGAAAGATTGAAAGAAAGATTTAAAAAAGGAAAGATTGAAAGTAAGAAAGATTGAAAGACATATTGAAAGAAAGATTGAAAGATTGAAAGAAAGAATGAAAGAAAGATTGAAAGAAAGATTGTAAGACTGAAGGAAAGAATGAAAGAAAGAAAGATTGAAAGATTGAATGATTGAAAGATTGAAAGAAAGTTTGAAAGAAAGATTGAACGACTGAAAGATTGAAAGAAATATTGAAAGTTTGAAAGAAAGATTGAAAGACTGAAAGATAGATTGAAAGATTGAAGATTGAAAGATTGAAGATTGAAAGATTGAAAGAAAGATTGAAAGAAAGATTGAACGACTGAAAGAAAGATTGAAAGACTGAAAGAAATAATGAAAGAAAGAATGAAAGAAATATTGAAAGAAAGATGGAAAGAAAGATTGAAAGAAAGAAAGATTGAAAGATATTACAAAAGAAAGATTGAAAGAAATAATGAAAGAAAGATTGAACGATTGGAAGAAATATTGAAAGATAGAAAAATTGAAAGATTGAAAGATTGAAAGAAAGAATGAAAGAAAGATTGAAAGATTGAAAGAAAGAATGAAAGATTGAAATATTGAAAGAAAGAATGAAAGAAAGACTGAAAGATTGGAAGAAAGATTGAAAGATTGAAATATTTAAAGAAAGAATGAAAGAAAGAATGAAAGAACAATTGAAAGAAAAAATGAAAGAATGAAAGAAAAATTGACAGATTGAAAGAAATATTGAAAAAAGAAAGATTGAAAGAAAGAATGAAAGAAAGATTGAAAGAAAGATGGAAAGAAAGATTGAAAGAAAGAAAGATTGAAAGAAATAATAAAAGAAAGATTGAACGATTGGAAGAAAGAATGACGGAAAGATTGAAAGATTGAAATATTGAAAGAAAGAATGAAAAAAAGATTGAAAGACTGAAAGAAAGAATGAAAGAAAGATTGAAAGATTAAACAATTGAAAGAAAGTTTGCAAGAAAGATTGAAAAAAGAAAGATTGAAAGAAAGAATCAAAAAAAGATTGATAGATAGATGGATAGAAAGATTGAAAGAAAGAAAGATTTAAAGAATAACAAAAGAAAGATTGAAAGATTGGAAGAAATATTGAAAGATAGAAAAATTGAAAGTAAGAAAGATTGAAAGAAAAAATTAAAGAAAGATTCAAAGATTGAAAGAAAGAATGAAAGAAAGGTTGAAAGATTGAAATATTGAAAGAAAGAATGAAAGAAAGATTGAAAGATTGAAAGAAAGATTGAAAGAAAGTTTGAAAGATTTAAAAATTGAAATAAAGATTGAAAGTTTGAAAGAAAGATTGAAAGAAAGATTTAAAGAAAGAAAGATTGAAAGAAATATTGAAAGAAAGATTGAAAGATTGAAAGAAAGATTGAAAGAAAGAATGAAAGAAAGATTGAAAGATTGAAAGATTGAAATAAAGAATGAAAGTTTGAAAGAAAGATTGAAAGAAAGATTTTAAGAAAGAAAGATTGAAAGTAAGAAAGATTGAAAGAAATATTGAAAGAAAGATTGAAAGATTGAAAGAAAGATTGAAAGAAAGAATGAAAGAAAGATTGAAAGAAAGATTGAAAGAAAGATTGAAAGAAAGATTGAAAGACTGAAGGAAAGAATGAAAGAAAGATTGAAAGAAAGATTGAAAGAAAGAAAGATTGAAAGAAAGATTGAAAGATTGAATGATTGAAAGAAAGACTGAAAGATAGATTGAAAGATTGAAGATTGAAAGATTCAAAGAAAGATTGAAAGAAAGATTGAACGACTGAAAGATTGAAAGAAAGATTGAAAGTTTGAAACAAATTTTGAAAGACTGAAAGAAAGAATGAAAGAAAGATTGAAAGAAATATTGAAAAAAGAAAGATTGAAAGAAAATTTGAAAGAAAGATTGAAAGAAGGAATGAAAGAAAGATTGAATGAAATATTGAAAGACAGAAAGATTGAAAGAAACAATGAAAGAAAGATTGAAAGATTAAAAGAAAGAATGAAAGAAAGATTGAAAAATTGAAATATTGAAAGAAAGAATGAAAGATTGAAAGATTGAAATAAAGATTGAAAGTTTGAAAGAAAGATTTAAAGAAAGAAAGATTGAAAGAAATATTGAAAGAAAGATTGAAAGTTTGAAAGAAAGATTGAAAGAAAGAATGAAAGAAAGATTGAAGGATTGAAATATTGAAATAAATAATGAAAGTTTGAAAGAAAGATTGAGAGAAAGATTTAAAGAAAGAAAGATTGAAAGTAAAAAAGATTGAAAGAAATATTGAAAGAAAGATTGAAAGATTGAAAGAAAGAATGAATGAAAGATTGAAAGAAAGATTGAAAGATTGAAGGAAAGAATGAAAGAAAAATTGAAAGAAAGATTGAAAGAAAGATTGAAAGACTGAAGGAAAGAATGAAAGAAAGATGGAAAGAAAGATGGAAAGAAAGATTGACAGAAAGAAAGATTGAAAGAAAGAATGAAAGAAAGATTGAAAGATTGAAAGATTGAAAGAAAGAATGAAAGAAAGACTGAAAGATTGAAAGAAAAATTGAAAGAAAGATTGAAAGTTTGAAAGACAGATTGAAAGTAGTGCGATAGTGGCGCCGCCCCTAGCGGTCGCCTGCGCCGGCGCTCCGGTTTCTTTCTTACTCTTTAGTATTTTTTTCCTTTTTTTATCATGTTCGCCAGAAAAACATCAACAATTAACTCATACGGCCGCGATGCACTCATGGATATAAAAATTTCCCTAAACGAACAACTTTGGGACTTTTTATCCGTGGGAGCAGAGTGGCCGGCGGAAATCCTACGCGGGAACACTCGCAACAACAACTACAACAGAAATGGAGTCACTGTTCCACGAGCCGGCCCACGGAGGAAGCACCGAGGTAAACGAGGCGGCATTCGGGTCAGAATGAGGACGCAACCTTACCGTCCACCTGTGCCAAGCATCCTTCTTGCGAACGTCCAGTCCCTGGAGAACAAGATGGATGAACTTCGAGCGAGGATTCAATTCCAGCGTGACACGAGGAACTGTTGCGTCCTCTGCCTGACGGAAACATGGCTGACCCCACTGGTGCCGGATGAAGCCATACGTCCAGCCGAGGCCTTCTCCGTGTTCCGCGGCGACAGAACGGCAGAGTCGGGGAAATCCAAAGGTGGAGGCGTCTGCCTAATGGTAAACAACCGCTGGTGTAACGCCAACAACACCAAATTCCTCTCCCACTCCTGCTCGCCGAACCTGGAACAGCTGACCATACTATGCCGTCCATTTTATCTCCCCCGGGAATTCAGCACGGTCATCATTACAGCCGTTTATATCCCACCGCAAGCGGACACCGACGCAGCTCTGTCGGTTCTGCACGATGTGTTGTGCGGATTTCAGAACAGACATCCCGACGCGGCTGTGGTGGTGACTGGGGACTTTAACAGGGCCAACCTTAAAAAAGTTCTGCCGAATTTCCACCAACACATCACGTGTGCCACCAGGGGAGACAGAACTCTGGACCATTGTTACACTCCTTACAAGAACGGATACAAGCCCGTGTCCCTTCCTGCTTTCGGGAAATCAGATCACGCCGCGATCTCGCTGCTTCCTGTTTACAGGCCTCTGATCGCGCGGGATCTGGTGATGACGAGGGAAGTGAAGCGGTGGACGGACCAATCAGAGGCTGCGCTTCAGGACGCTCTGACTGACGTAGACTGGGACATGTTCCGAGCGAGTTCAAGTGACGTCAGCGAGTTTACGGAGGTTGTAGTGAGTTTCGTGGCTACGCTCGCGGATGAAATCGTTCCTACGGTGAAAGTTCGGATATTTCCAAACCAGAAACCATGGGTTGATAAATCCATCGGCTGCGCTCTGAATGCGCGCACGGCCGCTTACAACGACGGACTTGTATCTGGCAACATGGACAACTACAAAGCGGCGTCGTACAATCTGCGGAGGGCGGTGAGGGACGCTAAACGGACGTACAGAGAGACCGTGGAGCTGCAGATGGAGCGGGGGGACACAAGACGCTTGTGGCAGGGGCTGCGAACAATAACTAACTACAAGAGCAGCTCCTCCCCAGCCACGAGTGCGGACGCCTCCCTGGCCAACCAACTGAACTCCTTTTATGCGCGGTTCGAGTCTGGCAGCAACAGCGCTAGCTCGCCGGCTAATTGGAGCTACACCGCTGGGGATGAGCGCGGACTCTCAGTGTCCGTGCACGAGGTCAGGAGGGCTCTGATGCGGGTGAACACCAGGAAAGCTGCGGGTCCAGACGGCATATCTGGGCGAGTACTGAAGACCTGTGCTAACCAGCTAGCTCCGGTGTTCACCACAATATTCAACATCTCCCTGGCTGAATCAGTGGTCCCATCCTGCTTCAAGAGGTCCACCGTCGTTCCTGTCCCGAAGATCGCCTCTCCAACCTGCCTGAATGACTACCGTCCGGTGGCCCTCACCTCGGTGGTCATGAAGTGTTTCGAGAGGCTGATTAAGGATTACATCTGCGCCTCCCTCCCCCGCACCTTGGACCCGTTGCAGTTCGCGTACCGGCAGAACAGATCCACGGATGACGCGGTCTCTCAGGTACTGCACACCACGCTCACGCACCTGGATGGCCAGAAGGGGGCCTATGTGAGAATGCTGTTCATTGATTATAGTTCAGCTTTCAACACCATCGTCCCCACCAGACTGGCTGTCAAGTTGTTGGAGCTAGGATTGAATGCTCCGCTGTGCACCTGGATCCTGGACTTCCTCACAGGCCGCCCCCAGGTGGTCAAGGTGGGGAAGTACATGTCAAGCTCCCTCACCCTGAATACAGGATCCCCCCAGGGCTGCGTCCTCAGCCCCCTACTGTACTCCCTGTACACACATGACTGTGTGGCCAGGTCCAGCTCCAACACCATCATCAAGTTTGCTGACGACACCGTGGTCGTGGGCCTGATCACCGACTGCGATGAGAAGGCCTACCGCGAGGAGGTGGCTGACCTGTCACTCTGGTGCCAGGACAACAGCCTCCACCTGAACGTCAGCAAAACCAAGGAGCTGATTGTGGACTTTAGGCGTGGATCACAATCGAGGACGCACGCGCCGTTGTGGATTAATGGGACTGCTGTCGATAGGGTGAGCAGCTTCAGATATCTGGGAGTCCACATCACTGAGGACTTAACATGGACTGTTCACACAGACACTCTGGTGAGAAAGGCGAGGCAGCGTCTCTACCACCTCAGGCAGCTGAGGAAATTCCGGGTCTCGGTGAGGATCCTCAAGTCCTTCTACTCTGGAGCAGTGGAGAGCATCCTGACAGGCAACATCACTGCCTGGTTTGGGAACTGTACTGCCCAGGACAGGCGGGCCCTGCAGAGGGTGGTGCGTTCAGCTGAACGTACCACTGGAACTACCCTCCCCCCTTGCAGGAGTTATACACCAGGAGGTGTAGTAGCAGAGCCCGTAGGATCATGAAGGATCCTCATCACCCCAACAACGGACTGTTTCAGCTGCTGCGGTCAGGCAAGCGCCTCCGCAGTCACGCAGCGAGAACAGAGAGACTGAGACGGAGTTTCTTCCCTCAAGCCATCAGAACTGTCAATGCTGACCTCACCAGGGGTCCTCGCTGAGCCATGCACTAGGCTCCACTACCTACTGTACTGTATGTAGCATACTGTACCGCATACTGTATCACTGTTCAGGGTTGTTCGTGATGCCGTATTGCTGCGCCGTACTGTTGTATACTGTGCTGTATTATCCCAAACACTACCTCACACTATTCACATTCACATGCCACTTTAATTCACATGCCACTTTAAATGCACATATCTGTATATACATAGCCATATTCCTTCAACCTATTCCATTTTATTTCAATTTATTTTTTATTGTATTTTATTCTATATATTTTTTATCTTATTCTATAAGTATTCCACTTACTGTATTACGTTTTAGGAGTCAGTTAGTCGGTCTATTAGGAAGTAATTTTCTACTTTTTATTTTATTTTATTTTAGTACTTTTTCCTAGGACTTCTTGTGTGCTATCACCGGGTGCGTTGCATTACATTTCACTGCATATATGTATGGAAGTATGTATATGTATGTGACAAATAAAAATCTTGAATCTTGAATCTTGAAGACTGAAAGAAAGATTGCAAGAAAGATTGAAAAAACAAAGATTTAAAGATAGAATAAAAGAAAGATTGAAAGAAAGATTGAAAAAAAAAGAAAGATTGAAAGATTGAAAGAAATATTGAAAGACAGAAAGATTGAAAGAAACAATTAAAGAAAGATTGAAAGATTAAAATAAAGAATGAAAGAAAGATTGAAAGAAAGATTGAAAGAAAGATTGAAAGAAAGATTGAAAGAAAGATTGAATGAAAGATTGAAAGAAAGAATGAAACAAAGATTGAAATAAAGAATGAAAGAAAGATTGAAAGAAAGATAGAAGGAAAGATTGAAAGATTGAATGATTGAAAGAAAGACTGAAAGAAAGAATGACAGACAGAAAGATTGAAAGAAATAATGAAAGAAAGATTGAAAAAAAGATTGAAAGACTGAAAGAAAGAATGAAAGAAAGATTGAAAGATTAAACAATTGAAAGAATGATTGCAAGAATGATTGAAAAAAGAAAGATTGAAAGAAAGAATGAAAGAAAGACTGAAGGAAAGAATGAAAGAAAGATGGACAGAAAGATTGAAAGAAACAATGAAAGAAAGATTGAAAGATTAAAAGAAAGAATGAAAGAAAGATTGAAAAATTGAAAGATTGAAAGAAAGACTAAACGAAAGAAAGAACGATTGAAAGAAAGAATGAAAGAAAGAATGAAAAAAAGATTAAAACACTGAAGGAAAGAATGAAAGAAAGATTGAAAGATTAAACAATTGAAAGAAAGATTGCAAGAAAGAATGAAAGAAAGATTGAAAGATTGAAAGAAAGAATGAAAGAAAGATGGAAAGATTGAAATATTGAAAGAAAGAATGAAAAAAAGATTGAAAGACTGAAAGAAAGAATGAAAGAAAGATTGAAAGATTAAACAATTGAAAGAAAGATTGCAAGAAAGAATGAAAGAAAGATTGAAAGATTGAAAGAAAGAATGAAAGAAAGATGGAAAGATTGAAATATTGAAAGAAAGAATGAAAAAAAGATTGAAAGACTGAAAGAAAGAATGAAAGAAAGATTGAAAGATTAAACAATTGAAAGAAAGTTTGCAAGAAAGTTTGAAAAAAGAAAGATTGAAAGAAAGAATGAAAGAAAGATTGAAAGATAGATGGATAGAAAGATTGAAAGAAAGAAAGATTGAAAGAATAACAAAAGAAAGATTGAAAGATTGGAAGAAATATTGAAAGATAGAAAAATTGAAAGTAAGAAAGATTGAAAGAAAGAATTAAAGAAAGATTGAAAGATTGAAAGAAAGAATGAAAGAAAGATTGAAATATTGAAAGAAAGAATGAAAGAAAGATTGAAATATTGAAAGAAAGAATGAAAGAAAGATTGAAAGAAAGATTGAAGATTGAAAGATTGAAATAAAGATTGAAAGTTTGAAAGAAAGATTAAAAGAAAGAAAGATTGAAAGAAATATTGAACGAAAGATTGAAAGATTGAAAGAAAGATTGAAAGAAAGATTGAAAGATTGAAAGATTGAAATAAAGAATGAAAGAAAGATTGAATGATTGAAAGATTGAAATAAAGAATGAAAGTTTGAAAGAAAGATTGAAAGAAAGATTTAAAAAAGAAAGATTGAAAGTAAGAAAGATTGAAAGACATATTGAAAGAAAAATTGAAAGATTGAAAGAAAGATTGAAAGAAAGAATGAAAGAAAGATTGAAAGAAGGATTGAAAGAAAGATTGAAAGACTGATGGAAAGAATGATAGAAAGATTGAAAGAAAGATTGAAAGAAAAAAAGATTGAAAGATTGAATGATTGAAAGATTGAATGATTGAAAGATTGAAAGACTGATGGAAAGAATGATAGAAAGATTGAAAGAAAGATTGAAAGAAAAAAAGATTGAAAGATTGAATGATTGAAAGATTGAATGATTGAAAGATTGAAAGAAAGATTGAAAGAAAGATTGAACGACTGAAAGATTGAAAGAAAGATTGAAAGTTTGAAAGAAAGATTGAAAGACTGAAGATTGAAAGATTGAAAGAAAGTTTGAAAGAAAGCTTGAACGACTGAAAGATTGAAAGAAAGATTGAAAGTTTGAAAGAAAGATTGAAAGACTGAAAGAAATAATGAAAGAAAGATTGAAAGAAAGATGGAAAGAAAGATTGAAAGTTTGAAAGAAAGATTGAAAGATTGAAAGAAAGAATGAAAGAAAGATTGAAAGAAAGATGGAAAGAAAGATTGAAATGAAGAAAGATTGAAAGAAATAACAAAAGAAAGATTGAAAGAAATAATGAAAGAAAGATTGAACGATTGGAAGAAATATTGAAAGATAGAAAAATTGAAAGATTGAAAGATTGAAAGAAAGATTGAAAGAAAGAATGAAAGAAAGATTGAAAGAAAGATTGAAAGAAAGATTGAAAGAAAGATTGAAAGACTGAAGGAAAGAATGAAAGAAAGATTGAAAGAAAGATTGAAAGAAAGAAAGATTGAAAGAAAGATTGAAAGATTGAAAGATTGAAAGAAAGAAAGATTGAAAGAAAGATTGAAAGATTGAATGATTGAAAGAAAGACTGAAAGATAGATTGAAAGATTGAAGATTGAAAGATTCAAAGAAAGATTGAACGACTGAAAGATTGAAAGAAAGATTGAAAGTTTGAAACAAATTTTGAAAGACTGAAAGAAAGAATGAAAGAAAGATTGAAAGAAATATTGAAAAAAGAAAGATTGAAAGAAAATTTGAAAGAAAGATTGAAAGAAGGAATGAAAGAAAGATTGAATGAAATATTGAAAGACAGAAAGATTGAAAGAAACAATGAAAGAAAGATTGAAAGATTAAAAGAAAGAATGAAAGAAAGATTGAAAAATTGAAATATTGAAAGAAAGAATGAAAGAAAGATTGAAAGATTGAAAGATTGAAATAAAGATTGAACGTTTGAAAGAAAGATTGAAAGAAAGATTTAAAGAAAGAAAGATTGAAAGAAATATTGAAAGAAAGATTGAAAGTTTGAAAGAAAGATTGAAAGAAAGAATGAAAGAAAGATTGAAGGATTGAAATATTGAAATAAATAATGAAAGTTTGAAAGAAAGATTGAGAGAAAGATTTAAAGAAAGAAAGATTGAAAGTAAAAAAGATTGAAAGAAATATTGAAAGAAAGATTGAAAGATTGAAAGAAAGATCGAAAGATTGAAGGAAAGAATGAAAGAAAGATTGAAAGAAAAATTGAAAGAAAGATTGAAAGAAAGATTGAAAGACTGAAGGAAAGAATGAAAGAAAGATGGAAAGAAAGATGGAAAGAAAGATTGACAGAAAGAAAGATTGAAAGAAATATTGAAAGAAAGATTGAAAGATTGAAAGAAAGAATGAAAGAAAGATTGAAAGATTGAAAGAAAGACTGAAAGATTGAAAGAAAAATTGAAAGAAAGATTGAAAGATTGAAAGATTGAAAGAAAGATTGAAAGTTTGAAAGACAGATTGAAAGACTGAAAGAAAGATTGCAAGAATGATTGAAAAAACAAAGATTTAAAGATAGAATAAAAGAAAGATTGAAAGAAAGATTGAAAAAAAAAGAAAGATTGAAAGATTGAAAGAAATATTGAAAGACAGAAAGATTGAAAGAAACACTTAAAGAAAGATTGAAAGATTAAAATAAAGAATGAAAGAAAGATTGAAAGAAAGATTGAAAGAAAGATTGAATGAAAGATTGAAAGAAAGAATGAAACAAAGATTGAAATAAAGAATGAAAGAAAGATTGAAAGAAAGATAGAAGGAAAGATTGAAAGATGGAATGATTGGAAGAAAGACTGAAAGAAAGAATGACGGACAGAAAGATTGAAAGAAATAATGAAAGAAAGATTGAAAAAAAGATTGAAAGACTGAAAGAAAGAATGAAAGAAAGATTGAAAGATTAAACAATTGAAAGAATGATTGCAAGAATGATTGAAAAAAGAAAGATTGAAAGAAAGAATGAAAGAATGAAAGAAAGATTGAAAGATTAAACAATTGAAAGAATGATTGCAAGAATGATTGAAAAAAGAAAGATTGAAAGAAAGAATGAAAGACTGAAGGAAAGAATGAAAGAAAGATGGACAGAAAGATTGAAAGAAACAATGAAAGAAAGATTGAAAAATTAAAAGAAAGAATGAAAGAAAGATTGAAAGATTGAGAGAAAGACTAAAAGAAAGAAAGAATGATTGAAAGATAGATTGAAAGAAAGATTGAAAGAAAGAATGAAAGAAAGAATGAAAGAAAGATTGAAAGAAACAATGAAAGAAAGATTGAAAGATTAAAAGAAAGAATGAAAGAAAGATTGAAAAATTGAAAGATTGAAAGAAAGACTAAACGAAAGAAAGAACGATTGAAAGAAAGAATGAAAGAAAGATTGAAAAAAAGATTAAAACACTGAAGGAAAGAATGAAAGAAAGATTGAAAGATTAAACAATTGAAAGAAAGATTGCAAGAAAGAATGAAAGAAAGATTGAAAGATTGAAAGAAAGAATGAAAGAAAGATTGAAAGATTGAAATATTGAAAGAAAGAATGAAAAAAAGATTGAAACACTGAAAGAAAGAATGAAAGAAAGATTGAAAGATTAAACAATTGAAAGAAAGTTTGCAAGAAAGTTTGAAAAAAGAAAGATTGAAAGAAAGAATGAAAGAAAGATTGAAAGATAGATGGATAGAAAGATTGAAAGAAAGAAAGATTGAAAGAATAACAAAAGAAAGATTGAAAGATTGGAAGAAATATTGAAAGATAGAAAAATTGAAAGTAAGAAAGATTGAAAGAAAGAATTAAAGAAAGATTGAAAGATTGAAAGAAAGAATGAAAGAAAGATTGAAATATTGAAAGAAAGAATGAAAGAAAGATTGAAAGATTGAAAGAAAGATTGAAAGAAAGCTTGAAGATTGAAAGATTGAAATAAAGATTGAAAGTTTGAAAGAAAGATTGAAAGAAAGATTTAAAGAAAGAAAGATTGAAAGAAATATTGAAAGAAAGATTGAAAGATTGAAAGAAAGATTGAAAGAAAGAATGAAAGAAAGATTGAAAGATTGAAAGATTGAAATAAAGAATGAAAGAAAGATTGAATGATTGAAAGATTGAAATAAAGAATGAAAGTTTGAAAGAAAGATTGAAAGAAAGATTGAAAGAAAGATTGAAAGTAAGAAAGATTGAAAGACATATTGAAAGAAAGATTGAAAGATTGAAAGAAAGATTGAAAGAAAGAATGAAAGAAAGATTGAAAGAAAGATTGAAAGAAAGATTGAAAGACTGATGGAAAGAATGATAGAAAGATTGAAAGAAAAAAAGATTGAAAGATTGAATGATTGAAAGATTGAATGATTGAAAGATTGAAAGAAAGATTGAAAGAAAGATTGAACGACTGAAAGATTGAAAGAAAGATTGAAAGTTTGAAAGAAAGATTGAAAGACTGAAGATTGAAAGATTGAAAGAAAGATTGAAAGAAAGCTTGAACGACTGAAAGATTGAAAGAAAGATTGAAAGTTTGAAAGAAAGATTGAAAGACTGAAAGAAATAATGAAAGAAAGATTGAAAGAAAGATGGAAAGAAAGATTGAAAGTTTGAAAGAAAGATTGAAAGATTGAAAGAAAGAATGAAAGAAAGATTGAAAGAAAGATGGAAAGAAAGATTGAAATGAAGAAAGATTGAAAGAAATAACAAAAGAAAGATTGAAAGAAATAATGAAAGAAAGATTGAACGATTGGAAGAAATATTGAAAGATAGAAAAATTGAAAGATTGAAAGATTGAAAGAACGAATGAAAGAAAGATTGAAAGATTGAAAGAAAGAATGAAAGAAAGATTGAAAGATTGAAAGAAAGATTGAAAGATTGAAATATTTAAAGAAAGATTGAAAGAAAGAATGAAAGAACAATTGAAAGAAAGAATGAAAGAAAAATTGACAGATTGAAAGAAATATTGAAAAAAGAAAGATTGAAAGAAAGAATGAAAGAAAGATTGAAAGAAAGATGGAAAGAAAGATTGAAAGAAAGAAAGATTGAAAGAAATAATAAAAGAAAGATTGAACGATTGGAAGAAATATTGAAAGATAGAAAAATTGAAAGTAAGAAAGATTGAAAGAAAGGATGAAAGAAAGATTGAAAGATTGACAGAAAGAATGACAGAAAGATTGAAAGATTGAAATATTGAAAGAAAGAATGAAAAAGAGATTGAAAGACTGAAAGAAAGAATGAAAGAAAGATTGAAAGATTAAACAATTGAAAGAAAGTTTGCAAGAAAGATTGAAAAAAGAAAGATTGAAAGAAAGAATGAAAAAAAGATTGATAGATAGATGGATAGAAAGATTGAAAGAAAGAAAGATTGAAAGAATAACAAAAGAAAGATTGAAAGATATATTGAAAGAAAGATTGAAAGATTGAAAGAAAGATTGAAAGAAAGAATGAAAGAAAGATTGAAAGAAAGATTGAAAGAAAGATTGAAAGACTGAAGGAAAGAATGAAAGAAAGATTGAAAGAAAGATTGAAAGAAAGAAAGATTGAAAGATTGAATGATTGAAAGATTGAATGATTGAAAGATTGAAAGAAAGATTGAAAGAAAGATTGAACGACTGAAAGATTGAAAGAAAGATTGAAAGTTTGAAAGAAAGATTGAAAGACTGAAGATTGAAAGATTGAAAGAAAGATTGAAAGAAAGATTGAACGACTGAAAGATTGAAAGAAAGATTGAAAGTTTGAAAGAAAGATTGAAAGACTGAAAGAAATAATGAAAGAAAGATTGAAAGAAAGATGGAAAGAAAGATTGAAAGAAAGATGGAAAGAAAGATTGAAAGTTTGAAAGAAAGATTGAAAGATTGAAAGAAAGAATGAAAGAAAGATTGAAAGAAAGATGGAAAGAAAGAATGAAAGAAAGAAAGATTGAAAGAAATAACAAAAGAAAGATTGAAAGAAATAATGAAAGAAAGATTGAATGATTGGAAGAAATATTGAAAGATAGAAAAATTGAAAGATTGAAAGATTGAAAGAACGAATGAAAGAAAGATTGAAAGATTGAAAGAAAGAATGAAAGAAAGATTGAAAGATTGAAAGAAAGATTGAAAGATTGAAATATTTAAAGAAAGATTGAAAGAAAGAATGAAAGAACAATTGAAAGAAAGAATGAAAGAATGAAAGAAAAATTGACAGATTGAAAGAAATATTGAAAAAAGAAAGATTGAAAGAAAGAATGAAAGAAAGATTGAAAGAAAGATGGAAAGAAAGATTGAAAGAAAGAACGATTGAAAGAAATAATAAAAGAAAGATTGAACGATTGGAAGAAATATTGAAAGATAGAAAAATTGAAAGTAAGAAAGATTGAAAGAAAGAATGAAACAAAGATTGAAAGATTGACAGAAAGAATGACAGAAAGATTGAAAGATTGAAATATTGAAAGAAAGAATGAAAAAGAGATTGAAAGACTGAAAGAAAGAATGAAAGAAAGATTGAAAGATTAAACAATTGAAAGAAAGTTTGCAAGAAAGATTGAAAAAAGAAAGATTGAAAGAAAGAATGAAAAAAAGATTGATAGATAGATGGATAGAAAGATTGAAAGAAAGAAAGATTGAAAGAATAACAAAAGAAAGATTGGAAGAAATATTGAAAGATAGAAAAATTGAAAGTAAGAAAGATTGAAAGAAAAAATTAAAGAAAGATTGAAAGATTGAAAGAAAGAATGAAAGAAAGATTGAAAGATTGAAAGAAAGATTGAAAGAAAGATTGAAAGAAAGATTGAAAGATTGAAAGTTTGAAATAAAGATTGAAAGTTTGAAAGAAAGATTGAAAGAAAGATTTAAAGAAAGAAAGATTTAAAGAAATGTTGAAAGAAAGACTGAAAGATTGAAAGAAAGATTGAAAGAAAGAATGAAAGAAAGATTGAAAGATTGAAAGATTGAAATAAAGAATGAAAGTTTGAAAGAAAGATTGAATGAAAGATTTAAAGAAAGAAAGATTGAAAGTAAGAAAGATTGAAAGAAATATTGAAAGAAAGATTGAAAGATTGAAAGAAAGATTGAAAGAAAGAATGAAAGAAAGATTGAAAGAAAGATTGAAAGAAAGATTGAAAGAAAGATTGAAAGACTGAAGGAAAGAATGAAAGAAAGATTGAAAGAAAGATAGAAAGAAAGAAAGATTGAAAGAAAGATTGAAAGATTGAATGATTGAAAGAAAGACTGAAAGATAGATTGAAAGATTGAAGATTGAAAGATTCAAAGAAAGATTGAACGACTGAAAGATTGAAAGTTTGAAACAAATTTTGAAAGACTGAAAGAAAGAATGAAAGAAAGATTGAAAGAAAGATTGAAAAAAGAAAGATTGAAAGAAAATTTGAAAGAAAGATTGAAGAAGGAATGAAAGAAAGATTGAATGAAAAATTGAAAGACAGAAAGATTGAAAGAAAGAATGAAAGAAAGATTGAAAGATTGAAAGAAAGATTGAAAGATTAAAAGAAAGAATGAAAGAAAGATTGAAAAATTGAAAGATTGAAAGAAAGATTTAAAAAAAGATTGAAAGACTGGAAGAAAGAATGAAAGAAAGATTGAAAGATTCAACAATTGAAAGAAAGATTGCAAGAAAGATTTAAAAAAGAAAGATTGAAAGAAAGAATGAAAGAATGAAAGAAAGATTGAAAGAAAGAAAGATTGAAAGAAAGAATGAAAGAACAATTGAAAGAAAGAATGAAAGAATGAAAGAAAAATTGACAGATTGAAGTAATATTGAAAAAAGAAAGATTGAAAGAAAGAATGAAAGAAAGATTGAAAGAAAGATGGAAAGAAAGATTGAAAGAAAGAAAGATTGAAAGAAATAATAAAAGAAAGATTGAACAATTGGAAGAAATATTGAAAGATAGAAAAATTGAAAGTAAGAAAGATTGAAAGGAAGAATGAAACAAAGATTGAAAGATTGACAGAAAGAATGACAGAAAGATTGAAAGATTGAAATATTGAAAGAAAGAATGAAAAAGAGATTGAAAGACTGAAAGAAAGATTGAAAGATTAAACAATTGAAAGAAAGTTTGCAAGAAAGATTGAAAAAAGAAAGATTGAAAGAAAGAATGAAAAAAAGATTGATAGATAGATGGATAGAAAGATTGAAAGAAAGAAAGATTGAAAGAATAACAAAAGAAAGATTGAAAGATATATTGAAAGAAAGATTGAAAGATTGAAAGAAAGATTGAAAGAAAGAATGAAAGAAAGATTGAAAGAAAGATTGAAAGACTGAAGGAAAGAATGAAAGAAAGATTGAAAGAAAGATTGAAAGAAAGAAAGATTGAAAGATTGAATGATTGAAAGATTGAATGATTGAAAGATTGAAAGAAAGATTGAAAGAAAGATTGAACGACTGAAAGATTGAAAGAAAGATTGAAAGTTTGAAAGAAAGATTGAAAGACTGAAGATTGAAAGATTGAAAGAAAGATTGAAAGAAAGATTGAACGACTGAAAGATTGAAAGAAAGATTGAAAGTTTGAAAGAAAGATTGAAAGACTGAAAGAAATAATGAAAGAAAGATTGAAAGAAAGATGGAAAGAAAGATTGAAAGAAAGATGGAAAGAAAGATTGAAAGTTTGAAAGAAAGATTGAAAGATTGAAAGAAAGAATGAAAGAAAGATTGAAAGAAAGATGGAAAGAAAGATTGAAAGAAATAACAAAAGAAAGATTGAAAGAAATAATGAAAGAAAGATTGAATGATTGGAAGAAATATTGAAAGATAGAAAAATTGAAAGATTGAAAGATTGAAAGAACGAATGAAAGAAAGATTGAAAGATTGAAAGAAAGAATGAAAGAAAGATTGAAAGATTGAAAGAAAGATTGAAATATTTAAAGAAAGATTGAAAGAAAGAATGAAAGAACAATTGAAAGAAAGAATGAAAGAATGAAAGAAAAATTGACAGATTGAAAGAAATATTGAAAAAAGAAAGATTGAAAGAAAGAATGAAAGAAAGATTGAAAGAAAGATGGAAAGAAAGATTGAAAGAAAGAAAGATTGAAAGAAATAATAAAAGAAAGATTGAACGATTGGAAGAAATATTGAAAGATAGAAAAATTGAAAGTAAGAAAGAATGAAAGAAAGAATGAAACAAAGATTGAAAGATTGACAGAAAGAAGGACAGAAAGATTGAAAGATTGAAATATTGAAAGAAAGAATGAAAAAGAGATTGAAAGACTGAAAGAAAGAATGAAAGAAAGATTGAAAGATTAAACAATTGAAAGAAAGTTTGCAAGAAAGATTGAAAAAAGAGAGATTGAAAGAAAGAATGAAAAAAAGATTGATAGATAGATGGATAGAAAGATTGAAAGAAAGAAAGATTGAAAGAATAACAAAAGAAAGATTGAAAGATTGGAAGAAATATTGAAAGATAGAAAAATTGAAAGTAAGAAAGATTGAAAGAAAAAATTAAAGAAAGATTGAAAGATTGAAAGAAAGAATGAAAGAAAGATTGAAAGATTGAAAGAAAGATTGAAAGATTGAAAGTTTGAAATAAAGATTGAAAGTTTGAAAGAAAGATTGAAAGAAAGATTTAAAGAAAGAAAGATTGAAAGAAATATTGAAAGAAAGACTGAAAGATTGAAAGAAAGATTGAAAGAAAGAATGAAAGAAAGATTGAAAGATTGAAAGATTGAAATAAAGAATGAAAGTTTGAAAGAAAGATTGAAAGAAAGATTTAAAGAAAGAAAGATTGAAAGTAAGAAAGATTGAAAGAAATATTGAAAGAAAGATTGAAAGTTTGAAAGAAAGATTGAAAGAAAGAATGAAAGAAAGATTGAAAGAAAGATTGAAAGAAAGATTGAAAGAAAGATTGAAAGAAAGATTGAAAGACTGAAGGAAAGAATGAAAGAAAGATTGAAAGAAAGATAGAAAGAAAGAAAGATTGAAAGAAAGATTGAAAGATTGAATGATTGAAAGAAAGACTGAAAGATAGATTGAAATATTGAAGATTGAAAGATTCAAAGAAAGATTGAAAGAAAGATTGAACGACTGAAAGATTGAAAGAAAGATTGAAAGTTTGAAACAAATTTTGAAAGACTGAAAGAAAGAATGAAAGAAAGATTGAAAGAAAGATTGAAAAAAGAAAGATTGAAAGAAAATTTGAAAGAAAGATTGAAGAAGGAATGAAAGAAAGATTGAATGAAAAATTGAAAGACAGAAAGATTGAAAGAAAGAATGAAAGAAAGATTGAAAGATTGAAAGAAAGATTGAAAGATTAAAAGAAAGAATGAAAGAAAGATTGAAAAATTGAAAGATTGAAAGAAAGATTTAAAAAAAGATTGAAAGACTGGAAGAAAGAATGAAAGAAAGATTGAAAGATTCAACAATTGAAAGAAAGATTGCAAGAAAGATTTAAAAAAGAAAGATTGAGAGAAAGAATGAAAGAATGAAAGAAAGATTGAAAGATTGAAAGAAAGAAAGATTGAAAGAAAGAATGAAAGAACAATTGAAAGAAAGAATGAAAGAATGAAAGAAAAATTGACAGATTGAAAGAAATATTGAAAAAAGAAAGATTGAAAGAAAGAATGAAAGAAAGATTGAAAGAAAGATGGAAAGAAAGATTGAAAGAAAGAAAGATTGAAAGAAATAATAAAAGAAAGATTGAACGATTGGAAGAAATATTGAAAGATAGAAAAATTGAAAGTAAGAAAGATTGAAAGAAAGAATGAAACAAAGATTGAAAGATTGACAGAAAGAATGACAGAAAGATTGAAAGATTGAAATATTGAAAGAAAGAATGAAAAAGAGATTGAAAGACTGAAAGAAAGAATGAAAGAAAGATTGAAAGATTAAACAATTGAAAGAAAGTTTGCAAGAAAGATTGAAAAAAGAAAGATTGAAAGAAAGAATGAAAAAAAGATTGATAGATAGATGGATATAAAGATTGAAAGAAAGAAAGATTGAAAGAATAACAAAAGAAAGATTGAAAGATTGGAAGAAATATTGAAAGATAGAAAAATTGAAAGTAAGAAAGATTGAAAAAAAAAATTAAAGAAAGATTGAAAGATTGAAAGAAAGAATGAAAGAAAGATTGAAAGATTGAAAGAAAGATTGAAAGAAAGATTGAAAGAAAGATTGAAAGATTGAAAGTTTGAAATAAAGATTGAAAGTTTGAAAGAAAGATTGAAAGAAAGATTTAAAGAAAGAAAGATTGAAAGAAATATTGAAAGAAAGACTGAAAGATTGAAAGAAAGATTGAAAGAAAGAATGAAAGAAAGATTGAAAGATTGAAAGATTGAAATAAAGAATGAAAGTTTGAAAGAAAGATTGAAAGAAAGATTTAAAGAAAGAAAGATTGAAAGTAAGAAAGATTGAAAGAAATATTGAAAGAAAGATTGAAAGATTGAAAGAAAGAATGAAAGAAAGATTGAAAGAAAGATTGAAAGAAAGATTGAACGACTGAAGGAAAGAATGAAAGAAAGATTGAAAGAAAGATTGAAAGAAAGATAGAAAGAAAGAAAGATTGAAAGAAAGATTGAAAGATTGAATGATTGAAAGAAAGACTGAAAGATAGATTGAAAGATTGAAGATTGAAAGATTCAAAGAAAGATTGAAAGAAAGATTGAACGACTGAAAGATTGAAAGAAAGATTGAAAGTTTGAAACAAATTTTGAAAGACTGAAAGAAAGAATGAAAGAAAGATTGAAAGAAAGATTGAAAAAAGAAAGATTGAAAGAAAATTTGAAAGAAAGATTGAAGAAGGAATGAAAGAAAGATTGAATGAAAAATTGAAAGACAGAAAGATTGAAAGAAAGATTGAAAGATTAAAAGAAAGAATGAAAGAAAGATTGAAAAATTGAAAGATTGAAAGAAAGATTTAAAAAAAGATTGAAAGACTGGAAGAAAGAATGAAAGAAAGATTGAAAGATTCAACAATTGAAAGAAAGATTGCAAGAAAGATTTAAAAAAGAAAGATTGAAAGAAAGAATGAAAGAATGAAAGAAAGATTGAAAGATTGAAAGATTGAAAGAAAGAAAGATTGAAAGATTGAATGGTTGAAAGAAAGACTGAAAGAAAGATTGACAGACTGAAAGACTGAAAGAGAGAATGAAAGAAAGATTGAAAGATTCAAAAATTGAAAGAAAGATTGCAAGAAAGATTGAAAAAAGAAAGAATGAAAGAAATATTGAAAGAAATAACAAAAGAAAGATTGAAAGAAAGAATGAAAGAAAGATTGAAAGATTGAAATATTGAAAGAAAGAATGAAAGAAAGATTGAAAGAAGAAAGAAAGATTGAAAGAAAGATTGAAAGATTGAAAGATTGAAAGATTGAAATAAAGATTGAAAGTTTGAAAGAAAGATTGAAAGAAAGATTTAAAGAAAGAAAGATTGAAAGTAAGAAAGATTGAAAGAAATATTGAAAGAAAGATTGAAAAAAAGAAAGATTGAAAGAAAGATTGAAGGACTGATGGAAAGAATGAAATAAAGATTGAAAGAAAGATTGAAAGAAAGAAATATTGAAGGAAAGATTGAAAGATTGAATGATTGAAAGAAAGACTGAAAGAAAGATTGACGGACAGAAAGATTGAAAGAAAGAATGAAAGAAAGATTGAAAGAAAGAAAGATTGAAAGATTAAACAATTGAAAGAAAGATTGCAAGAAAGATTGAAAAAAGAAAGATTGAAAGAAAGATTGAAAGAAAGATGGAAAGGAGGAAAGATTGAAAGAAATAACAAAAGAAAGATTGAAAGAAAGAATGAAAGAAAGATTGAACGATTGGAAACAATATTGAAAGAAAGAAAGATTGAAAGTAAGATAGATTGAAAGAAAGAATGAAAGAAAGATTGAAAGATTGAAAGAAAGAATGAAAGAAAGATTGAAAGAAAGATTGAAAGATTGAAAGATTGAAATAAAGATTGAAAGTTTGAAAGAAAGATTTAAAGAAAGATTGAAAGACTGAAAGAAAGAATGAAAGGCAGATTGAAAGAAAGATTGAAAGTAAGAATGAAAGAAAGACTGAAAGATTGCAAGAAAGAATGAAAGAAAGATTGAAAGATTGAAATATTGAAAGAAAGAATGAAAGAAAGATTGAAAGATTGAAAGAAAAAATGAAAGAAAGATTGAAAGAAAGATTGAAAGATTGAAAGATTGAAATAAATATTGAAAGTTTGAAAGAAAGATTGAAAGAAAGACTGAAAGAAAGATTGAAAGATTGAAAGAAAGATTGAAAGAAAGATTGAAAGATTGAAATATTGAAAGAAAGAATGAAAGAAAGATTGAAAGAATGAAAGATTGAAATAATGATTGAAAGTTTGAAAGAAAGATTGAAAGAAAGATTTAAACAAAGAAAGATTGAAATTAAGAAAGATTTAAAGAAATATTGAACGAAAGATTGAAAGAAAGATTGAAAAAAAGAAAGATTGAAAGAAAGATTGAACGACTGAAGGATAGAATGAAAGAAAGATTGAAAGAAAGATTGAAAGAATGAAATATTGAAGGAAAGATTGAAAGATTGAATGATTGAAAGAAAGACTGAAAGAAAGATTGACAGACAGAAAGATTGAAAGAAAGAATGAAAGAATGATTGAAAGAAAGAATAAAAGAAATATTGAAAGATTAAACAATTGAAAGAAAGATTGCAAGAAAGATTGAAAAAAGAAAGATTGAAAGAAAGAATAAAAGAAAGATTGAAAGAAAGATGGAAAGAAAGAAAGATTGAAAGAAATAACAAAAGAAAGATTGAAAGAAAGAATGAAAGAAAGATTGAACGATTGGAAGAAATATTGAAAGAAAGAAAGATTGAAAGTAAGATAGATTGAAAGTAAGAATGAAAGAAAGATTGAAAGATTTAAAGAAAGAATGAAAGAAAGATTGAAAGATTGAAATATTGAAAGAAAGAATGAAAGAAAGATTGAAAGATTGAAAGAAAGATTGAAAGATTGAAAGATTGAAATAAAGATTGAAAGTTTGAAAGAATGACTGAAAGAGAGATTTAAAGAAAGATTTAAAGAAAGATTGAAAGACTGAAAGAAAGAATGAAAGGCAGATTGAAAGAAAGATTGAAAGTAAGAAAGATTGAAAGAAAGAATGAAAGAAAGATTGAAAGATTGCAAGAAAGAATGAAAGAAATATTGAAAGATTGAAATTTTGAAAGAAAGAATGAAAGAAAGATTGAAAGAAAGATTGAAAGAAAGATTGAAATAAAGATTGAAAGTTTGAAAGAAAGATTGAAAGAAAGATTGAAAGAAAGAAAGAAAGATTGAAAGAAAGATTGAAAGAACGATTGAAAGAAAGATTGAAAGAAAGAATGAAACAAAGATTGAAATAAAGAATGAAAGAAAGATTGAAAGAAAGATTGAAAGAAAGAAAGATTGAAAGATTGAATGATTGAAAGAAAGACTGAAAGAAAGAATGACGGACAGAAAGATTGAAAGAAAGAATGAAAGAAAGATTGAAAAAAGATTGAAAGACTGAAAGAAAGAATGAAAGAAACATTGAAAGATTAAACAATTGAAAAAAAGATTGCAAGAAAGATGGAAAGAATGAAAGATTGAAATAATGATTGAAAGTTTGAAAGAATGATTGAAAGAAAGATTTAAACAAAGAAAGATTACATTTACATTTACATTTAGTCATTTAGCAGACGCTTTTATCCAAAGCGACTTACAAGGGAGAATAACATTCAGCTACATTGCGACAGAGATTAGTGTAACAACAACATTGGTGTAACAATAAATACTGCAAGGTGGTGCTCAGTTATTGTAGATTAGGACAGGAGGTACTCACTGAAGAGCTGGGTCTTCAGGTGCTTCTTAAAGACAGAGAGGGAGGTCCCCGCTCTGGTCATTTTTGGCAGCTCGTTCCACCAACGTGGAACTACAAATGAGAATAGCCTGGATTGCCGTGGCTGTATGGCCGGCAGAGCCAGGCGACACTCATTAGACGAGGGCAGCATCCGGGGGGCAACATGTGCTCTTACAAGAGCATTTAAGTAGGCGGGAGCATTCCCAACAATCACTCTGTAGGCCAGCATAAGAGACTTGAACTTGATGCGGGCGGCTACAGGTAACCAGTGGAGCTCGATGAGCAGCGGAGTGACATGTGCCCTCTTTGGCTGGTGCGAAGCGGCAGGACCGGGAGACGGCGGCAACATGGTCCGAGAATGTCAGTTGGTCATCAATAATGACACCAAGATTCCTTGCAGCCTTGGTAGGAACAAGAGATAGAGAGTCGATTTTAATATCAATGTTGTGATAAATACCTTGTTTGGCCGGGAAGACCAGCAGTTCCGTTTTCGCCAGATAGTCAAGTAGTTTAGATACCTCACTTTCAGCGAGGGGGGCGAAACCAGGGAACGATGAGCCTAGGGCTGGAGAAGACAGGTTGTGAGTAAGTTGTTTAGTGAATTGGCTGCTGATGGCTGCCACATTGTTAGTAAAAAAGGAGGCAAGGCAGTCAGCAGTGAGGTTAGTAGCTGGGGGAGGTGGTGGAGGGTAAAGCAGAGACTTGAAGGTGGTGAATAACGTACGTGTGTCTGTGGCACCGTTGATCCTATCGTTGAAGAAGGCCTTCTTGGCAGCAGTGATGCCGGAAGAGAAGGAGGACAGCAGTGTCTGGTAGCTAGCAAGATCCTCAGTTGTTTTGAATTTGTGCCATTTCCTCTCGGCTGCTCTGAGGTCAGTGCGCGTTGTCCGGAGGGTGTCAGTCAGCCAAGGGTGCGACTGGGTTGAACGAGCAGGTCTGGTGGATAGTGGACACAGGATATCCAGACATGAGCTCAAGGTGGAGCAGAGGGAGTCAGTGGCATCATTAACCTGCAGAGAGGAGAAAGTGCCATGGGGTGGAAGAGAAGAGGAGAGCACAGAGGAGAAGTGGGTGGGAGACAAGTTGCGGAGATTGCTGCGGATAGTAACCATGGGTGGGGAGGTGGGGGGTTGTTTTGGTAGCTGGACATTGAAGTGGATGAAGAAGTGGTCAGAGAGATGAAGAGGAGTGACCCATAGGTTGTCGGTGGTACAGCTCCGAGCAAGAATGAGATCAAGCTCTTTGCCAGCCTTGTGAGTCGGTGGAGTCGGGATCTGTCTTAGGTCGAACGAGCGAACCAAAGACAGGAAGTCAGCCGAGCTCGCACTGTCCAAGTGAATGTTCATGTCTCCGAGGACGAGCATGGGACACTCGTGCTCAGGGATTGATGACAGCAGGGTGTCAAGCTCATGTAGGAAGTCACCTAGTTGTCCTGGTGGACGGTAGATGACGACCACATAGGCTTTCACCGGAGCAGTCACCAAGACGGCGTGATATTCAAAGGAGGCAAAGTTGTTTAAAGGCAGCAGTGGATTAAATTTCCATGTGTTGGAAATTAGCAGGCCAGTCCCACCACCACGGCCAGATGGTCTGGATGTGTGGGAGAATGAGTAGTTAGTGGAGAGTGCAGCCGGGGTTGCGCTATCTTCCGGTTTAATCCATGTCTCAGTGAGAGCAAGGAGCTCTAAGGAGAGTTGGTTGGCATGACCAGAAATGAAGTCTGCCTTGTTAACTGCAGATCGACAATTCCACAAGCCAACAGAGAAGGAGGTCTTTGCAGAAGATGTTTGCTGCAGGGACCTGAGGTTACCCGGATTGCATCGGCGTATGGTATAACGACGCTTTCTGGGTGACCTTGAAGTTGTAGGGATGCGGTAGTAGCACACTTTGTATGGAGTGAGAGAAAGAAGGCAGGTTTGCCTTGTTCGGTGTCCTTGCTTCGGTTGACGTGCAGAGGTAGACGTGCGTCTTTACACAGAGCGTCTTCACACGAGAGCGACTACAAATGGGCCAACGCTTGAAGGGCAGGACCATAAATAGGTGATAGAATACAGCTGCTCGTGTGATTAGGGTTGCACCTGGCTAAGAGCACGCCCACATAAGAGAGGACTTACCTGAATAGGGGGTGTGTCTGGAACACAAGCTTGTTGGCAGATCAGCAAATAGCAGTGAAATGTACAGAGTCAATCCAGTAGTCCAAGTTGCAATACTACAATACGAGCAGTGATACACTACACAGCAACCTCAGCACTAGAGCTCGACTCAGAGTTAGCTCGACTCAGATTGAAAGTAAGAAAGATTGAAAGAAATATTGAACGAAAGATTGAAAGAAAGATTGAAAGAAAGATTTAAACAAAGAAAGATTGAAAGTAAGAAAGATTGAAAGAAATATTGAACGAAAGATTGAAAGAAAGGATGAAAGAAAGATTGAAAAAAAGATTGAAAAAAAGAAAGATTGAAAGAAAGATTGAACGACTGAAGAAAAGAATGAAAGAAAGATTGAAAGAAAGATTGAAAGAAAGAAATATTGAAGGAAAGATTGAAAGATTGAATGATTGAAAGAAAGACTGAAAGAAAGATTGACCGACAGAAAGATTGAAAGAAAGAATGAAAGAAAGATTGAAAGAAAGAATGAAAGAAAGATTGAAAGATTAAACAATTGAAAGAAAGATTGCAAGAAAGATTGAAAAAAGAAAGATTGAAAGAAAGAATAAAAGAAAGATTGAAAGAAAGATGGAAAGAAAGAAAGATTGAAAGAAATAACAAAAGAAAGATTGAAAGAAAGAATGAAAGAAAGATTGAAAGACTGAAAGAAAGAATGAAAGGCAGATTGAAAGAAAGATTGAAAGTAAGAAAAATTGAAAGAAAGAATGAAAGAAAGATTGAAAGATTGCAAGAAAGAATGAAAGAAAGATTGAAAGATTGAAAGAAAGATTGAAAGATTGAAATAAAGATTGAAAGTTTGAAAGAAAGATTGAAAGAAAGATTTAAAGAAAGAAAGAAAGATTGAAAGAAAGATTGAAAGAAAGATTGAAAGAAAGAAAGATTGAAAGATTGAATAATTGAAAGAAAGACTGAAAGAAAGAATGACGGACAGAAAGATTGAAAGAAAGAATGAAAGAAAGATTGAAAGAAAGATTTAAACAAAGAAAGATTGAAAGTAAGAAAGATTGAAAGAAATATTGAACGAAAGATTGAAAGAAAGGATGAAAGAAAGATTGAAAGAAAGATTGAAAAAAAGAAAGATTGAAAGAAAGATTGAACGACTGAAGAAAAGAATGAAAGAAAGATTGAAAGAAAGATTGAAAGAAAGAAATATTGAAGGAAAGATTGAAAGATTGAATGATTGAAAGAAAGACTGAAAGAAAGATTGACCGACAGAAAGATTGAAAGAAAGAATGAAAGAAAGATTGAAAGAAAGAATGAAAGAAAGATTGAAAGATTAAACAATTGAAAGAAAGATTGCAAGAAAGATTGAAAAAAGAAAGATTGAAAGAAAGAATAAAAGAAAGATTGAAAGAAAGATGGAAAGAAAGAAAGATTGAAAGAAATAACAAAAGAAAGATTGAAAGAAAGAATGAAAGAAAGATTGAAAGACTGAAAGAAAGAATGAAAGGCAGATTGAAAGAAAGATTGAAAGTAAGAAAAATTGAAAGAAAGAATGAAAGAAAGATTGAAAGATTGCAAGAAAGAATGAAAGAAATATTGAAAGATTGAAATATTGAAAGAAAGAATGAAAGAAAGATTGAAAGATTGAAAGAAAGATTGAAAGATTGAAATAAAGATTGAAAGTTTGAAAGAAAGATTGAAAGAAAGATTTAAAGAAAGAAAGAAAGATTGAAAGAAAGATTGAAAGAAAGAAAGATTGAAAGAAAGAAAGATTGAAAGATTGAATAATTGAAAGAAAGACTGAAAGAAAGAATGACGGACAGAAAGATTGAAAGAAAGAATGAAAGAAAGATTGAAAGAAAGATTTAAACAAAGAAAGATTGAAAGTAAGAAAGATTGAAAGAAATATTGAACGAAAGATTGAAAGAAAGGATGAAAGAAAGATTGAAAAAAAGATTGAAAAAAAGAAAGATTGAAAGAAAGATTGAACGACTGAAGAAAAGAATGAAAGAAAGATTGAAAGAAAGATTGAAAGAAAGAAATATTGAAGGAAAGATTGAAAGATTGAATGATTGAAAGAAAGACTGAAAGAAAGATTGACCGACAGAAAGATTGAAAGAAAGAATGAAAGAAAGATTGAAAGAAAGAATGAAAGAAAGATTGAAAGATTAAACAATTGAAAGAAAGATTGCAAGAAAGATTGAAAAAAGAAAGATTGAAAGAAAGAATAAAAGAAAGATTGAAAGAAAGATGGAAAGAAAGAAAGATTGAAAGAAATAACAAAAGAAAGATTGAAAGAAAGAATGAAAGAAAGATTGAAAGACTGAAAGAAAGAATGAAAGGCAGATTGAAAGAAAGATTGAAAGTAAGAAAAATTGAAAGAAAGAATGAAAGAAAGATTGAAAGATTGCAAGAAAGAATGAAAGAAATATTGAAAGATTGAAATATTGAAAGAAAGAATGAAAGAAAGATTGAAAGATTGAAAGAAAGATTGAAAGATTGAAATAAAGATTGAAAGTTTGAAAGAAAGATTGAAAGAAAGATTTAAAGAAAGAAAGAAAGATTGAAAGAAAGATTGAAAGAAAGATTGAAAGAAAGAAAGATTGAAAGATTGAATAATTGAAAGAAAGACTGAAAGAAAGAATGACGGACAGAAAGATTGAAAGAAAGAATGAAAGAAAGATTGAAAAAAGATTGAAAGACTGAAAGAAAGAATGAAAGAAACATTGAAAGATTAAACAATTGAAAGAAAGATTGCAAGAAAGATGGAAAGAATGAAAGATTGAAATAATGATTAAAAGTTTGAAAGAAAGTTTGAAAGAAAGATTTAAACAAAGAAAGATTGAAAGTAAGAAAGATTGAAAGAAATATTGAACGAAAGATTGAAAGAAAGGATGAAAGAAAGATTGAAAGAAAGATTGAAAAAAAGAAAGATTGAAAGAATGATTGAACGACTGAAGGAAAGAATGAAAGAAAGATTGAAAGAAATAAATATTGAAGGAAAGATTGAAAGATTGAATGACTGAAAGAAAGACTGAAAGAAAGATTGACAGACAGAATGAATGAAAGATTGAAAGAAAGAATGAAAGAAAGATTGAAAGAAAGAATGAAATAAAGATTGAAAGTTTGAAAGAAAGATTGAAAGAAAGATTTAAAGAAAGATTGAAAGACTGAAAGAAAGAATGAAAGGCAGATTGAAAGAAAGATTGAAAGTAAGAAAGATTGAAAGAAAGAATGAAAGAAAGATTGAAAGATTGCAAGAAAGAATGAAAGAAATATTGAAAGATTGAAATATTGAAAGAAAGAATGAAAGAAAGATTGAAAGATTGAAAGAAAGATTGAAAGAAAGATTGAAAGATTGAAATAAAGTATAAAGTTTGAAAGAAAGATTGAAAGAAAGATTTAAAGAAAGAAAGAAAGATTGAAAGAAAGATTGACGGACAGAAAGATTGAAAGAAAGAATGAAAGAAAGATTGAAAGAAAGAATGAAAGAAAGATTGAAAGTTTGAAAGAAAGATTGAAAGAAAGATTTAAAGAAAGATTGAAAGACTGAAAGAAAGAATGAAAGGCAGATTGAAAGAAAGATTGAAAGTAAGAAAGATTGAAAGAAAGAATGAAAGAAAGATTGAAAGATTGCAAGAAAGAATGAAAGAAATATTGAAAGATTGAAATATTGAAAGAAAGAATGAAAGAAAGATTGAAAGATTGAAAGAAAGATTGAAAGAAAGATTGAAAGATTGAAATAAAGATTGAAAGTTTGAAAGAAAGATTGAAAGAAAGATTTAAAGAAAGAAAGAAATATTGAAAGAAAGATTGATAGAAAGATTGAAAGAAAGTATAAAGTTTGAAAGAAAGATTGAAAGAAAGATTTAAAGAAAGAAAGAAAGATTGAAAGAAAGATTGACGGACAGAAAGATTGAAAGAAAGAATGAAAGAAAGATTGAAAGAAAGAATGAAAGAAAGATTGAAAGTTTGAAAGAAAGATTGAAAGAAAGATTTAAAGAAAGATTGAAAGACTGAAAGAAAGAATGAAAGGCAGATTGAAAGAAAGATTGAAAGTAAGAAAGATTGAAAGAAAGAATGAAAGAAAGATTGAAAGATTGCAAGAAAGAATGAAAGAAATATTGAAAGATTGAAATATTGAAAGAAAGAATGAAAGAAAGATTGAAAGATTGAAAGAAAGATTGAAAGAAAGATTGAAAGATTGAAATAAAGATTGAAAGTTTGAAAGAAAGATTGAAAGAAAGATTTAAAGAAAGAAAGAAATATTGAAAGAAAGATTGATAGAAAGATTGAAAGAAAGAATGAAACAAAGATTGAAATAAAGAATGAAAGAAAGATTGAAAGAAAGATTGAAAGAAAGAAAGATTGAAAGATTGAATGATTGAAAGAAAGACTGAAAGAAAGAATGACGGACAGAAAGATTGAAAGAAAGAATGAAAGAAAGATTGAAAAAAAGATTGAAAGACTGAAAGAAAGAATGAAAGAAACATTGAAAGATTAAACAATTGAAAGAAAGATTGCAAGAAAGATGGAAAGTAAGATTGAAAGAAATAAAGTTTGAAAGAAATAACAAAAGAAAGATTGAAAGAAAAAATGAAAGATAGAAAAATTGAAAGTAAGAAAGATTAAAATAATGAAAGAAAGATTGATAGAAAGATTGAAAGATTGAAATAAAGATTGAAAGTTTGAAAGAAAGATTGAAAGAAAGATTTAAAGAAAGAAAGAAAGATTGAAAGAAAGATTGAAAGAAAGAATGAAACAAAGATTGAAATAAAGAATGAAAGAAAGATTGAAAGAAAGATTGAAAGAAAGAATGACGGACAGAAAGATTGAAAGAAAGAATGAAAGAAAGATTGAAAAAAAGATTGAAAGACTGAAAGAAAGAATGAAAGAAACATTGAAAGATTAAACAATTGAAAGAAAGATTGAAAAAAAGAAAGATTGAAAGAATGATTGAACGACTGAAGGAAAGAATGAAAGAAAGATTGAAAGAAATAAATATTGAAGGAAAGATTGAAAGATTGAATGACTGAAAGAAAGACTGAAAGAAAGATTGACAGACAGAATGAATGAAAGATTGAAAGAAAGAATGAAAGAAAGATTGAAAGAAAGAATGAAATAAAGATTGAAAGTTTGAAAGAAAGATTGAAAGAAAGATTTAAAGAAAGATTGAAAGACTGAAAGAAAGAATGAAAGGCAGATTGAAAGAAAGATTGAAAGTAAGAAAGATTGAAAGAAAGAATGAAAGAAAGATTGAAAGATTGCAAGAAAGAATGAAAGAAATATTGAAAGATTGAAATATTGAAAGAAAGAATGAAAGAAAGATTGAAAGATTGAAAGAAAGATTGAAAGAAAGATTGAAAGATTGAAATAAAGTATAAAGTTTGAAAGAAAGATTGAAAGAAAGATTTAAAGAAAGAAAGAAAGATTGAAAGAAAGATTGACGGACAGAAAGATTGAAAGAAAGAATGAAAGAAAGATTGAAAGAAAGAATGAAAGAAAGATTGAAAGTTTGAAAGAAAGATTGAAAGAAAGATTTAAAGAAAGATTGAAAGACTGAAAGAAAGAATGAAAGGCAGATTGAAAGAAAGATTGAAAGTAAGAAAGATTGAAAGAAAGAATGAAAGAAAGATTGAAAGATTGCAAGAAAGAATGAAAGAAATATTGAAAGATTGAAATATTGAAAGAAAGAATGAAAGAAAGATTGAAAGATTGAAAGAAAGATTGAAAGAAAGATTGAAAGATTGAAATAAAGATTGAAAGTTTGAAAGAAAGATTGAAAGAAAGATTTAAAGAAAGAAAGAAATATTGAAAGAAAGATTGATAGAAAGATTGAAAGAAAGTATAAAGTTTGAAAGAAAGATTGAAAGAAAGATTTAAAGAAAGAAAGAAAGATTGAAAGAAAGATTGACGGACAGAAAGATTGAAAGAAAGAATGAAAGAAAGATTGAAAGAAAGAATGAAAGAAAGATTGAAAGTTTGAAAGAAAGATTGAAAGAAAGATTTAAAGAAAGATTGAAAGACTGAAAGAAAGAATGAAAGGCAGATTGAAAGAAAGATTGAAAGTAAGAAAGATTGAAAGAAAGAATGAAAGAAAGATTGAAAGATTGCAAGAAAGAATGAAAGAAATATTGAAAGATTGAAATATTGAAAGAAAGAATGAAAGAAAGATTGAAAGATTGAAAGAAAGATTGAAAGAAAGATTGAAAGATTGAAATAAAGATTGAAAGTTTGAAAGAAAGATTGAAAGAAAGATTTAAAGAAAGAAAGAAATATTGAAAGAAAGATTGATAGAAAGATTGAAAGAAAGAATGAAACAAAGATTGAAATAAAGAATGAAAGAAAGATTGAAAGAAAGATTGAAAGAAAGAAAGATTGAAAGATTGAATGATTGAAAGAAAGACTGAAAGAAAGAATGACGGACAGAAAGATTGAAAGAAAGAATGAAAGAAAGATTGAAAAAAAGATTGAAAGACTGAAAGAAAGAATGAAAGAAACATTGAAAGATTAAACAATTGAAAGAAAGATTGCAAGAAAGATGGAAAGTAAGATTGAAAGAAATAAAGTTTGAAAGAAATAACAAAAGAAAGATTGAAAGAAAAAATGAAAGATAGAAAAATTGAAAGTAAGAAAGATTAAAATAATGAAAGAAAGATTGATAGAAAGATTGAAAGATTGAAATAAAGATTGAAAGTTTGAAAGAAAGATTGAAAGAAAGATTTAAAGAAAGAAAGAAAGATTGAAAGAAAGATTGAAAGAAAGAATGAAACAAAGATTGAAATAAAGAATGAAAGAAAGATTGAAAGAAAGATTGAAAGAAAGAATGACGGACAGAAAGATTGAAAGAAAGAATGAAAGAAAGATTGAAAAAAAGATTGAAAGACTGAAAGAAAGAATGAAAGAAACATTGAAAGATTAAACAATTGAAAGAAAGATTGCAAGAAAGATGGAAAGCAAGATTGAAAGAAATAAAGATTGAAAGAAATAACAAATGAAAGATTGAAAGAAATAATGAAAGATAGAAAAATTGAAAGTAAGAAAGATTGAAAGAATGAATGAAAGAAAGATTGAAAGATTGAAAGATTGAAATATTGAAAGAAAGATTGAATGTATGAAAAAAGATTGAAAGTATTAAAGATCGAAAGAAATATTTAAAGAAAGATTGAAAGATTGAAAGAAAGAATGAAAGAACGATTGAAAGAAAGAATGAATGAATGAAAGAAAGAATGAAAGATTAAACAATTGAAAGAAAGATTGCAAGAAAGATTGAAAAAAGAAATATTGAAAGAAAGAATGAAAGAAAGATTGAAAGAAAGTTGGAAAGAAAGATTGAAAGAAAGAAAGATTGAAAGAAATAATGAAAGAAAGATAGAACGATTGGAAGAAATATTGAAAGATAGAAAAATTGAAAGTAAGAAAGAATGAAAGCAAGATTGAAAGATTGAAAGAAAGATTGAAAGATTGAAATATTGAAAGAAAGAATGAAAGAAAGATTGAAAGATTTAAAGAAAGATTGAAAAAAGGATTGAAAGACTGAAAGAAAGAATGAAAGAAAGATTGATAGATTAAACAATTGAAAGAAAGATTGCAAGAAAGATTGAAAAAAGAAAGATTGAAAGAAAGAATGAAAGAAAGATTGAAAGATAGATGAAAGAAAGATTGAAAGAAAAAAAGATTGAAAGAAATAAAAGAAAGATTGGAAGATTGGAAGAAATATTGAAAGATAGAAAAAATGAAAGTAAGAAAGATTGAAAGAAAGAATGATAAAAAGATTGAAAGATTGAAAGAAAGAATGAAAGAAAGATGGAAAGATTGAAATATTGAAAGATAGAATGAAAGAAAGATTGAAAGATTGAAAGAAAGATTGAAAGAAAGATTGAAAGATTGAAATATTGAAAGAAAGATTGAATGTTTGAAAGAAAGATTGAAAGAAAGATTTAAAGAAAGAAAGATTGAAAGAAATATTGAAAGAAAGATTGAAAGATTGAAAGAAAGATTGAAAGATTAAAAGATTGAAATAATGATTGAAAGTTTGAAAGAAAGATTGAAAGAACGATTTAAAGAAAGAAAGATTGAAAGTAAGAAAGATTGAAAGAAATATTGAAAGAAAGATTGAAAGATTGAAAGAAAGATTGAAAGAAAGAATGAAAGAAAGATTGAAAGAAAGATTGAAAAAAAGAAAGATTGAAAGAAAGATTGAAAGAATGAAGGAAAGAATAAAAGAAAGATTGAAAGAAAGATTGAAAGAAAGATTGAAAGAAAGAAAGATTGAAAGAAAGATTGAAAGATTGAAAGATTGAAAGAAAGAAAGATTGAAAGAAAGATTGAAAGATTGAAAGATTGAAAGAAAGAATGAAAAATTGAAAGAAAGAATGAAAGAACGATTGAAAGAAAGAATGAAAGAAAGATTGAAAGATTGAAAGAAATATTGAAAGAAAGAGAGAATGAAAGATTGAAAGATTGAAAGAAAGATTGAAAGTAATAAAGATTGAAAGAAAGAATGAAAGAAAAATTGAAAGATTGAAAGATTGAAAGAAAGATTGAAAGAAAGATTTAAAGAAAGATTGAAAGACTGAAAGAAAGAATGAATAAAAGAATTAAAGAAAGATTGAAAGATTTATAGATTGAAAGAAAGAATGAAAGAAAGATTGAAAGATCTAAAGAACGATTGAAAGAAAGATTGAAAGATTGAAAGATTGAAATAAAGATTGAAAGTTTGAAAGAAAGATTGAAAGAAAGATTTAAAGAAAGAAAGATTGAAAGAAATATTGAAAGAAAGATTGAAAGAAATAACAAAAGAAAGATTGAAAGAAATAATGAAAGAAAGATTGAACGATTGGAAGAAATATTGAAAGAAAGATAGATTGAAAGAAAGAATGAAAGAAAGAATGAAAGATTTAAAGAAAGAATGAAAGAAAGATTGAAAGATTGAAATATTGAAAGAAAGATTGAGAAAAAGATTGAAAGACTGAAAGAAAGAATGAAAGAAACATTGAAAGATTAAACAATTGAAAGAAAGATTGCAAGAAAAATGGAAAGAATGAAAGATTGAAATAATGATTGAAAGTTTGAAAGAAAGATTGAAAGAAAGATTTAAGAAAGAAAGATTGAAAGAAATATTGAAAGAAAGATTGAAAGAAATAACAAAAGAAAGATTGAAAGAAAGAATGAAAGAAAGATTGAACGATTGGAAGAAATATTGAAAGAAAGATGGATTGAAAGTAAGATAGATTGAAAGAAAGAATGAAAGAAAGATTGAAAGATTTAAAGAAAGAATGAAAGAAAGATTGAAAGATTGAAATATTGAAAGAAAGAATAAAAGAAAGATTGAAAGATTGAAAGAAAGAACGATTGAAAGATTGAAAGAAAGAATGAAAGATTGAAAGAAAGATTGAAAGATTGAAAGAAAGATTGAAAAAATGAAAGATTGAAAGAAAGAATAAAAGAAAGATTGAAAGAACGATTGAAAGATTGAAAGAAAGAATGAAAGATTGAAAGAAACATTGAAAGAAAGATTGAAAGATTGAAAGAAAGAATGAAAGAGAGATTGAAAGATTGAATGAAAGATTGAAAGATCGATTGAAAGATTGAAAGATTGAAAGAAAGATTGAAAGAAAGATTGAAAGTTTGAAAGAAAGATTTAAAGAAAGATTTAAATATTGAAAGAAATATTGAAAGAGAGAAAGATTAAAAGTAAGAAAGATTGAAAGAAAGAATGAAAGAAAGATTGAATGATTGAAAGATTGAAAGAAAGATTGAAAGAAAGAAAGATTGAAAGAAAGAATGAAAGAATGAAAGAAAGAATGAAAGAAAGATTGAAAGAAATATTGAAAGAAATATTGAAAGAAAGAAAGATTGAAAGTAAGAAAGATTGAAAGAAAGAATGAAAGAAAGATTGAAAGATTGAAAGAAAGATTGAAAAAAGAAAGATTGAAAGAAAGATTGAAAGAAAGATTGAACGACTGAAAGAAAGAATGAAAGAAAGATTGAAAGATAGATTGAAAGAGAGATTGAAAGAAATATTGAAAGACTGAAAGAAAGAATGAAAGAAAGATTGAAAGAAAGATTGAAAGAAAGAAAGAAAAATTGAAAGAAAGATTGAAAGATTGAAAGAAAGATTGAAAGAACGATTGAAATAAAGGAGAACGAAAGAAAGGTTGATCCATTAACATCAGCACAACCCCATTGTGTTTATTGTTCTATGATAAGATTGAAAGAAAGATTGAAAATAAGATTGAAAGAAACAAAGATTGAAAGAAAGATTTAAAAAAAATGAGTACTAGTCACTTTAAAAAAATCATTTGTCCTATGGATTAAATGCCATACACACTTGCATCTCTCCCCTCCCACCCCACACACATTCACATGACCAATCCTCCCAACACCCACACACACATGCGTACATGCACACACACACACACACACACACACACACACACACTAGCACAGGAATAAATGTACCCGTACATGTTAGGCCCACGGCCTCCCAGCGCCACTAGAGGCCGCCCTTGCCCCATCTGCAGCTCCCTACTCAGACCCAATTGCACACACCTGGGATCAATTACCCGCACTGTATTTAGCCCCAGCTTCCTAGCCATTCCTTGCCAGACCGTCAACTAGCTTTCCCCGAGTTGCATCGCGATTGGCTCCCTTCCTAGTTCCTAGTTCCTAGTTCCTAGTTCCCAGTTCCCAGTTCCAAGTTCCTAGTTTATGTCTTGTTGTCTCGCCTTCCCTTCACCTGTCTGTCTCCGCTTGTCGACCAGGACTCTCCACCCAGCCTGGTTCCCCGTCTCTCCACCCGGATCCTGGACCCCATCTCCTGGTCATCATCGTCCCTGCCCTGCCCTGCTCCATCCCCTCCCGACCAGGTCCCCCCGGCCAGCTCCACCGTCCCAGTTAATAAACATCCCTTGCCTGCCTCCCGTGTCCCTGTGTCGTGCGTTTGGGTTCCTCCCTGTTCGGGTCGTGACAGTACGGTCTGGCCAGGAAAACATGGACCCAGCCGACACAGAAGGGCTCCGCCGCGCACTCCGGGACAGAGGAGTGTTGCTTGGGCAACATGACCGGGTCCTCCGGGACATCGCGGAACACCTCCGGACCATCTCTGCGGCCGTCAGCAGCCTGCAGGGCCCTCCGGCCCCCGTGGCCTCCCCTGCTCCTCCGACCTGCCCTCCTTCCCCCACCAGGGCTCCCAGCGCCTCTCTCGTTCCCCCTGAGCCCCACGTTCCGGCTCCAGCGCCTTACGACGGCGATTTCGGCACCTGCCGCGCCTTCCTTGTGCAGTGCGCGGTGGTTTTCCAACAGCGGCTGTCGACGTCTCTCCTACGATCTGTTTACCCGCGAAATGAGGAGAGTCTTCGACCACCCAGTTTGCGGCAAGGAGGCCGCCAGAAGACTCCTCTCCCTCCGCCAGGGTTCCCGTAGCGTCGCCTCCCTCGTCGTCGAGTTCCGGACTCTAGCCGCGGAAAGCGGCTGGAATGACGGAGCCCTGCAGGACGTGTTCCAGCGTGCCCTGAACGACGAGTTGCGGGACGAGCTGGCACGGCGGGACGAGCCCACGGACCTGGACCAACTAGTGGAGACCTCAATCCGCCTGGACAACCGGCTACGGGAGCGCCATCGCGAGAGGGAGGGGGCGAGCCTCCAGTCCGTGCCTCCCGCCTGGGCGGCCACGCCCCAGTCTCCAGCGCCCGCTACTCTTGGGCGCCGCACAAGTCCCCCGACTCTCTCCGATGACGAGCCAATGCAGCTTGGTCGCTCCCGGATCTACCCAGAGGAGCGAGCACGCCGCCTACAGACCGGTGCCTCTCTGTATTGCGGTCAGCTGGGACACCTCTGAGCCACCTGCCCGGTCCGGCCACGAGAGGGCGACTCCTCGGTAGGGCTACGCTCCGGCCGCTCCTTACCACGTCATCGCCCCTATGACTGCGCAATCAACCTCCTGCCAGGCGCCCCCCTCCCCTGCAGTCGTCCGTATAACGTCTCCCGGTCTGAACAGGAAGCCATGGAGACTCACATCCGCGACTCTCTCGCTGCCAGGATTACTCGTCCCTCGTTTTCTCCGCTAGGCGCAGGGTTCTTCTTTGTTGCGGAGAAGGACAAGACCCTCCGTCCTTGCGTCGATTTCAGGGGACTGAACGATATCACGATCAAAGACAAGTACCCCTTGCCCCTGATGGATTCAGTCTTCGTCCCCATCCAGGGGGCCACCCACTTTTCCAAGCTGGACCTCCGCAACGCTTACCACCTGGTCCGCATCCGCAAAGGGGATGAGTGGAAGACTGCCTTTAACACCCCGCTCGGTCACTTTGAGTACCTTGTTATGCCCTTTGGGCTGTCAAATGCCCCAGCGGTCTTCCAGGCCCTAATTAACGGGAGGTTAGCAACTAGCTTTCCCCGAGTTGCATCGCCGCGTCAGCCGCGTCAGCCGCGTCAGCCGCGTCAGCCGCGTCAGCCGCGTCAGCCGCGTCAGCGATTGGCTCCCTTCCTAGTTCCTAGTTCCCAGTTCCAAGTTCCAAGTTCCTAGTTTATGTCTTGTTGTCTCGCCTTCCCTTCACCTGTCTGTCTCCGCTGGTCGACCAGGACTCTCCACCCAGCCTGGTTCCCCGTCTCTCCACCCGGATCCTGGACCCCATCTCCTGGTCATCATCGTCCCTGTCCTGCCCTGCTCCATCCCCCCCCGACCAGGTCCCTCCGGCCAGCTCCACCGTCCCGGTTAATAAACATCACTTTATTATTTGCCTGCCTCCCGTGTCCCTGTGTCGTGCGTTTGGGTTCCTCCCTGTTCTGGTCGTGACAGTACATCCAGTATGTATACACACACAGTCATGTTAACCTATACACTGTGGTTTAAACAGGACTACGTACTACCCATATGCACTCACAGCACTGTGTATATCCTCTCCCACCACACACATTCACATAACAAACCGTCCCGGCACACACACACACACACACACACACACAATGATGCAAGTCATATCAACACAGCTGAAGCCGCCTTGTGTTATGAATTCCTCTCATGCCGCAGCCTTCAGCTCTCCAGTAGCTCTCCAGCAGCTCCTCGTGTCCCAGCAGAGCTGCCGTGCAGTTGTTCTGCTGCTAAAGGCTGTCAACGTTCAGCGGGCGGACGCTCGTTTGCCCCCACCCTCCGAGCTCCCCTGCCATCCAGGGTCCTTCTGACCCCCCCCCCCCCCCTTTAGCAGGGAGCTTGCCATCCTGCTTCTGTGTGTGGCCAGAGTCCACCGCTGCACACATCCCCTGGCCGACACGGCCCGTTGTGTTGTTTTTTTTTTATAATAGGGGGGATAAACAAAGTGTGTGTGTGGCGGAACAATCTCACGGGTTACAGGGGCCAAGTTGGGTTCACCTGTCGACGATGACGAAGCCCGGCATTGACGTGCAAGCTTGGCGGCGGTAGTGGAGTCGGGTGGTGGGGGTAGGCAGACTCAGAGCTTTACAAGGAGCGGGGCCGGGAAATGTGGCGCACGGCTGAAGGCGACGTAGCTAAATCACAACCACGGGGTGTTTACGGGGAAGGATCATTAGCGAGCTCGGCTACCTGCGTTACCCCTCGCTCTCCCTCCGTCAGCGTTTCGGCAGGAGTCCAGGGAGTCTGATGCCCTCATTAATAAAGATTACTATCTTATCCTACAATGAATAGTAGTAATTTTAATAATTATGCCGAACAGCGATAAACTTAATCTCATTAAATTAATGCCCAATCGTTCTTCTTTACAAAGAATAATCCACGTATTCATAATAATAAATAATAATTTGGTTATCAAAATGCGTCATTATAGACGTTTTTTTTAATATCTTAATGGTATATTTTGTACGATCACATTAGCATGATGTAATAATAATTTTGGGAATGCATTATTAAAATATATTAAAATAATTTATTTGGATGGAGTAATTTTTTGGAGAAGCTTCCGCATTGCGGGAGGAGAACGTCTGAGAGAAGCACACTATATTTACCCTATCTCCTCATGCCGTGACTGTGCCCAATATTGAAACAGCAGAAGAAGAACGGGGGCAATAAAATGGATATAGAGTAAGTGCACGAAAAAAAAATGTTTTAGAAAGTTAACTTTTCAATTGTTACACGTTTTTGCTGTTAAATGCTAGCAGTTTTGTGTTATAACACGATATAACACGGAGAGATTATGCATGCAAAAGTTAATGACTTTGTTTTATTTTATAAAGCCGTTTTTAACATGCACAGTATCTAGCTTTAGTTAAATGTGTGTTGGAGTGGAGTGTTAACTAGCATTTAGATTTAGTTTACTGTGTGTTGGTGCAGGGAGACGGTACTGTGAGAGAGAGACGGTTTTCAAACAGACAGACGGACCCGCTAGCTAAGTTTCACTTGATCGGTTCTCCACCAAAGCGTGCTGAGAGAGTCCGGACTGTTTTTTGCCAGTTTAGACTTTATTTGAAGGTACAATGGTACCTCGACTTATGACTGCATCTACTTACTAATCCAAGATACGATAGTCGCGAAAATTAGCATCGTCTTACGACTGACTGCTCCAAGATACGACCGTGGAAATTTGTAGTTGGCGCGTCGGCGTCAGTCAGCGGGCGACCTACATCGTGTGTGCACGTTGTTCGTGGCTTATCGTTTTTTTTTTCATATTTACTGTGTTTGTGCTGTGCGTTTTGTTTTTTTGTTTTTTAACTTATGAAAGCAATATGTGCTCTCTGTCATTTGGGTGGGCCGGCTGTACAAGTGGTTGCCTGCTGAAATAGAATATTTTCTGCAATGATATCTGTTATCCTCGGGCAGTGCCTGACTTTAAGGATAAACAGTAAAAGATAACATTTATAAAGTCGCGATCATGTGGGACATCTGGAACAATCACAGCATCCCATTTTGCTGGTTCATACACATTGCTGTATGGAGGTGATTTAGCAGCATGAGAAATGTACCACTGAATTTTGGAGTCCTAAATAGTTGTAACTGGTTCTAATGTTGTGGCTGATCGGTGTGTATGTTGTTGTATGATGTTGTTGTGATTTTATTTTTTCCTATTGAAATAAAAAAAAAATGAAAGTCAAACCTGATTTTAAATTTCACTCATCCTTTGGTCATGAAATGGAAAAATAATTTTTCAATTTTGATTTTTGTATCTCCAAAAAAGCAAAATTTGAAAACCACTCATACCCCATTTTTTCCATTTCTGATTCTGAATTGAGAATAGAGTAACCAAAAGATACAGCGATTGAAAGACCTGGTCTACACTCCTAATTGTATTTGTCCTTTCACATTTCTATTTCTATCTTAGAAATCTCTGAGAGAAGGAGGTGGTTACCTGAGGAGGTCCATGCGGTGGAAAAGAACCTGAAGGCTTTCATTGAAAGTGGTAAAGTGCCGGGAAGGACTGAGTGTGATGCATGTATTAGAGCTTCACCTGAAGCTCTAAACCAGCGAAGCTGGACTGCATTGAAGTACTATGTAAAAAATCGTATCACTGCCATCCAATGCGAAAGTGCGAGAAGAATTTATTAATAGAGTTGTTAAAGCATTTGCTCAAACATGTTGGTTCACGTTGCTCAAAAATGTTGGTTCATTTGATGCAACTTCATTTTTGATGATGTTTGTGTTGTTCGTTGGCATCCTGAGTACCCAGGTATACACTGGAGTTCAACTAGTTATTGATTTTATCAGGCGAAAACATTGATAATTAGTAGTTAGGTGCAGTCAAAGGCCGCAAGTCAATTCATCTGCTGATAACAACTGACTCTACGGTGGCCAACGGGAAAACTCTACAACTAAAGAAAATACATGTAAATAGACAAAACGCAAGCAAATTTAGAAAATGTCATCATCAATTTGACAACACAGGCAACAACACAATGGAAAAGTTCACGAAGGAACAAACTTAAAATAAAAACATCAAGAAATGTTTGTGTATCATATCTGATATATTCCCCAAATGAAGTGTCCGTGGTGAATTGCTTTTAAGTTTGTTTCTGTGCAAATGTTTCCATTGTTTTGCATCTCTTGCCTGTGTTGTCAAATTGATGATGATGTTTTCTGAATTTGCTTGTGTTTTGTCTATTTGCAGTGAGTTTTCCTGCCGACCACCGTAGGGTAGGTTTTTATCAGCAGATTAATTGAAAATGGATAGTTAGGTGCAGGCAAAGGCCAAAGGTCAGGGTTTACCACCATACTACTCTTCCCCCGCGTGAATACATTGCACTTTTTCTTTGTTACAAAGCATATCAGGAGACTTACTAAGCCCTGTGTGAGCCCTTGTTTGTTTTCTTGTGCCATCTGCTCCTTTTTATTTTATAATAAATAATTGTAATTTTTTATCTACCTTTTGTACAGTGGGTGTAGGTTTATTCCCCGTTCGATTAAGTTTGGAAGAAAATATTATACTGTCAAAACCATCAAATTCAATAACAATTGATTCTGTGCTCTCTTTTAAAGTATATGTGGTATTTGTCATACTTATCTGGAAATCAATTGATGAACCGGTATTTAAGTCGAAAATGATCTGCATAATATGCTCAAATTTACTACATTTACTTACAGCGTGCCTAGGTAGAAAAATAATCTTTACTTTCCAATTTTTGATATGTTTAAGTGGTGTTGGCCTGAGGCCTGATTTCTTAAATTGGTTGTATATCCTTTCAAATTAATAATTGTACTTTTGGAAGGTTTATATTTTTCAATCAGAATCTGACCTATTGATTAAAAAAAGTGTTCAGTGTCAAAGTTTGCATGTCAATAGACCATAACATGGTGGGTCCCCTGTGTAATCAAAAAGTCAGGTGGGGTTCCCATGAGGCTCAAAAATTCAGGTCTAAAATCTTTTTGAGGGTTATCATTTTTTAAAGTAGTTTTTGTATCATCAAAAAATGATCCGTGATTTATGTACTCAACACTAAACGTTTTACGAGACACAAGGACGCGTTAGCATGGGGTATGCCACGTGAAAACCCCAGCATGCAATGGGGGGCGTACCTTCGTATTCCTGTCTATTATTTGTCCGCATTTTGTTAATTGTTTATATTCTTGTTATTTACATTTACATTTACATTTAGTCATTAAGCAGATGCTTTTATCCAAAGCGACTTACAAGGGAGAATAACATTCAAGCAACAGCTATTTCTCTACATTCTGCTGGTACTTGTAGAGTTAATTGACTAACCGATATGATGGTCTATAGACCAATCAATAGAAAAAATAGTTTCACCTTTACAGCCAGCAGTAAGGTTTTTGGATGCTTTAAATTGCAGTACACTTGTTCTAGAAAATGATCAGTTTCTAAGTTATGGAGCCATTTCAAAATGTTATTGTCGAATAAGTGTCTTGTGCTGTTCTTATTTATCTATTGTGCCTCAACACTTTTAGAAGCCTCGTGGAAAGTCAGTAGTATTTATTTTGGGTTTTTGTCTGTTAAGAAACAGGTGATCACCAGAAAGTGCGCCTGTAGCCAATTTCCACCGTGACTGGACGAAGCCACAAGCTGGTCATTACAGCAGAGTCTCCAGATAAGAAGGTATTTTTGTTTGATTATTTATGAACAATACTTGAAGACAAAAGTTGTGATTTTCATGAAAAAAAAAGACTTTCTATGTTTCTAGTTTGTACTTCTTGTTGGTGACTCCCATCTACGGAGCATTGTGGATGGATTTGTGAAGATGCCAGGGGACCGAGGTACTGAATGCTTTTTTGTCTCGGAGACCTGACGCAGTTTGTGTTGTAGCCCCTAGCAGCGACTTGACGGCCAGCAGGACCATCGACGAGGCAGCAGTAGACTTTCGCAGCCTCCTGGTCAGTGTCTGCAGTCGCTGGCCAAAGTTACGCTTCATGTTTAGTACATTTTTGGTAGTATTGGTACTATTAATACTTTTGCTTTGTGAGCTCTGCAGAACATATTTTACATTTTGAAAACAAATGTACTGTAATAAACACCTTTTTTTTTTTTGTGTGTTTGTATAGGTGTTTGTCCTGGACTTCCTTCCGCGTCTGACTATTTGCTCCGTGAGGAATACCATCCTGTGGCGGCATGCATGGGAAGCATATTTTAATTTTAGTACAGTTAAATGTATAACGGAGTATATATTTTTAGACAAACCAATTCAATAAATATTTCTAATGAACAAAGTTGACATCTATGTATGCATATTTCTATTCGTCCTAATCGTTGTTTTAAGGCATCAAGTACTTTTCTGCAGCCAACCACTTCCCATTGAACCACCCAGAGCTGTGAAGCAGAGATGGTGTAAGTACAATTGTACAATTTGTTGTCATGTCACGTGATGGCTATTTTATGAATAACTTTGCTATGTTGTGAAACCATGGCCCTGTGACATTGCTGTGAAATGCTGCTTATCGCCAACTGGAGACAACAGCGCCGCCAACAGCACGAAAGTCAAAGGTTTCTCCCGGCAGGTCACTTCCAACATTCTCTCCAAAAGTGGTTGTGAAGGGAGAGCTCATCGTGCCTCATCCTTCACCTAACCCTTTTGAGTGGAGACTGGTTGGAAGGGGCAGAAAGATAATCGGTTGCACACTGTTATTGTTGGGGTAAGACCCTCTGGAAACTGTGATAGTCTCTGATATTCACTCAAAGTGTACCGATTTTCATTAAACAATTTTAATGTGTTTGTTATGAAACATATGGAAATTAACACACACACACACACACACACACACACATGTCTAACACACTTTAATTAACTGAACAACTTACCAGTGAGCGCTCCGGGCTACAGTTGATTCTGCTGTCGGCTCCCCTCAACCGTCCTCTATTGTTTTGTATCCAGGAGATTTTCTGCAGTTTGTTGGTTTTTTTATTCTCTTTTTAGTTAGTAGTTTAGTTTAGTTTAGTTTAGTTTAGTAGTTAGTGCTTTTAGTTGGCCTTTTGTCAAGACATTGTCTTAAATCGACATTTTGCTCTATGATTTCACAGGTGGACACAACACCAGTAGCGTCGCCGGAATGATCCATCCCGTTATCAACTTGTTCCATCGCATCTTTCTAGCGCTGTCCAGTGTGGAGAATTTTATATTGTTTTTATATCAACAATTGTATATCAATTTTATATCAAGAAAATTTTGCTTTGCTTACATGGGAAAGCCACAGTGGGACATTGGCAGAAAGCTACTGCCTCCAAGAGGACACTGGGAACGGAGCAGGTTTGCTTTGTTCGTTGTTTTTCTTCTTTTTTCAATGACATTTTTGATAGTAGTACTTCATTTTAGTTTTATTTTGTCCATGCATTCCATTCTCTTGCTTTTTTTTAGGGGAAGGCAGCACCAACCGTTGTGGAGGTGTCTTCAAAGCCACACCTGCCAGTGATGTGCCAGTTCTTGTGAAGGAATAGCAGCGCTCTCAAACATTTGTCAAAGGTCAGAGTGATGCTGCTCCTTATTATCCTGATATGGAGAGTGCTACAGTGTTTTCTGATGTTGCAGCAGAGCTTGACGCTAGCAGTTCTGTCATGGGAACAATTGATGTCACTTCTATCAGCGGAACAGGTGATAGCTGAGAACATTTTTTAACAAAGAAAAACGTAGAACACTTTCAGTGCCGGGAAAGCATACGTTGAGTGTTTACACAAATGGTCCTTTTACGATCTAGAAAAACTGAGATAACGACTAAAACTTTCGTGACAGTGATATACAGGAATGTAAGATCTCCTGTGAAAGAGTCGGGCGTCACCAAACAAACATATGCCTCAGCATTCAGACATCACTTGGTGGTAGAATTATATCATTCATTAACATTGATCATCATTTTTCTCTCACACTCCCTTCTGTTGTTCCCAGTGGAATGATACAAAAGGAAAATGCAATAATGCTTAAGTATAATATAATTGAGGCAAAGGGATCAGAAAATGATGTATAAATTGAGTACAATACATTTATACAGAGATATTGTTTTATCTGTGTCCTTTTGATGGAGGGGCCAAGGAAAATGATGACCATATAACAAGGTGGGAAGTGGCCAGGTGTAATCAAATGTGGAGCAGAAGTCCAGCGGTGGAGCCGTCTGTGGGGCGCCAATGTTGGTGTAGAAAGCCCCTTCGATAACTGCTTCCAAAACACACATTTCTTCGGCTGTGGTAAGGGGAATGGCAGTAACCCAAGTAGCCTATGTAGGTATGGTTGAAGTGGTTCCATCGCAGTTGCAGGGTGAGCAGCGTTCAGCGTACACTCACGTTGTCTCCTCAACGAGTACCTAGAGGGGAGTAGGAACTTTCTTGCGATGAGATACGTGTATCCATATTGGTCGTTCTACCACCTTAACTGCTGCTGCAGTGGTGCGGGTCCCTAACCCTGCTGGAAAGGTCCTAGGAATCTGGCAGAGTTCCAGCTTTTCCTCTGTAAGTCGCGATCACCACCCATTCACCTGGTCAGCGGCCGTGTAGAGGTCCTTCAAGTGGGACGGGTAGGGCTGCTTTGACCTGGGCACATAGACTTAAACACTTGGGTGAGAGACACATTTTGACAACATTGTTTGGTATAGGTCCAAGATTGTTAAATGGGCGTTAAATAGTTGAATAGCAGACTACAGGCTCAGTACAAAAATGAATGTATGCACACTCGTGTAACAACAGAATAATATTATCACAATGTCTAATATGTAGGAGATAATAGGCGGCCATTTTGACACGCCCATGCATGGCACCACTAGAATATCAAATGACACACTGGGACTGACGAGTGTGCAAAGATTTGTGAATTTCCAAGTATCTTTTGGAACGTGAAATTGTACGTGTTGCCACGCCCACACCGTGTGCCAAAATATATATGTATTTTAATAAGTTTTAGCTGTGAAGGTGTCTTGTAGACACTCGTCAAGTTTGAAGTCGATCCGATAAATCGCCAAGGAGGAGTTTCGCGAAAGTACAAAGCATAAATATGACTAAAAAGTCAGGAAAATTCAAAATGGCCGACTTCCTGTTGGGTTTCCGTCATGGCGGAAATATATATTTTTTCCAAGTCTAGAGAGGTTACAAATGTGTACCGAATTTTGGGAGTTTACGTGGAAAAAGGTGAATAGGTCAGAAAATTATTATTTTATTTTCTAGGGTGGCGTGGCAACACGTAAAATTTCATGTTCCAAAGATACTAATTCACGAAACTTTGCGCACTTGTTAGTCCCAGTGTGGCAATTGATATTGTATGAGTTGCCTGCATGGGCGTGGCAAAATGGCCCGACACACCCTGTTGAAAATTTCAAAACATCAAACCTATTCACTTTTTACCATGAAATTAACAAAATTCGGGACACTTTTGTAACTTCTTGGATTAAATGTGTAATTTTAGTCACTTTCCGTTCATTTTCTCACTTTGTACTTTCGTAAACTCCTCCGAGGCCATTTATCTGGCTTCAAACTTGGCGAGTGTCTACAAGACACCTTCACGATTAAAAGATATTAAAAAAAATAATAATTGTCACACGATGTGGCCGTGGCAAAGCGTTGGATTTCGTGTTCCAAAAAAAGCTGTGTTTTTGTAATATTTTATCCACTTTTTATGCTTTGTACTTTCGTGAACTTCTCCTGGGGGATTTTTTGGATTGAGACTCATTGGGGATTAAAAGTTATTAAAACATTTTTTTTTCGTCACGATGCGGGTGTGGCAACGCGTTGAATTTTATGTTAAAAAAAACAGTTTACGTGACTTTTGGGGCCTTGAGAAACTACAAAATTATTGCAAAACTTTGCACACTCTTCAGTCCCAGTGTGGCATTTAATATTCTATGGGTCCTATACATGGGCGTGTCAAAATGATCAACTAGATGCAGTTATCGTGGATGAGGATGTCGGGGTCCTGGTGCTGGGGAAAGGAGGCCCATACCTATAGCAACATAGGTGTCGCCACATTCCTTCTGTCTCAATGCCATGTACGCTTGTATTTCTGGTTTTCCCAACGCAGTCATGATGCATTTTTCACTAGAGTACAAATGCATGGTATACAACAACATCCACATACAATTAACAGAGCAGCAATGATAGCAACGTTGATTATGCATGATAAAATGAGGCCTTTTCATTTGGAAAACATAGAGTCCAACCAACCAGTGATGTGATCATCCATTCCTGCATTTTCTTTTAGTTCTACGCTCCGTGAGTGGAGTAGCAATTCCTCCTACTGGTTCCTGTGTTTATAAGCACATTACTCCATGCCCCACAATCAATATGGGTACCTTAAACCTCGTCCAGCCACCAGTCACTTGTTAGTCTAGGGTTGGTGGACCACGCATATTTCTCATTCCACTGGTACTGCTCCTACCCGGTGGAATCACACTTTATTATGGAACAGAAATCAACATTGAATGCCAGGATTTGTCCTTCATAGGCATAAATGACAAGAACTGTTTCTTTCATTCGGCCCCACTCTTTGACCTTTGTCATATACTGGTCATACGATAATTGGGGTCCCACTTGGTAAGAATATGTATACTGTGTAGGGTCCAGGACTTCTCCTAGGGTAAACAAAAAAAATATTATTTTTTTTTTACATGGTTAATTACAGAATGCTTACGTCTTTCAGCTGGATCCTTGTTTCTGTGAGAGTTCTTGCGGGTGGGGTGACAGGGGCGCAGTGGGAGAGGTGGTGACAGGGAGCACCAGTTTTATTTTTGAGCTTTACTGCATGTGAGGTGGCCAACACTACCTCCCAAGGTCCAGTCCACCTTGGCTCAGGCCACTTCTGTTTGTGGACCTTGATGTGGACCCAGTCTCCGGGGCTGACCACCAGGGTGTGGGGCAGTCTGGGGCAGTGTTCTTGACCTGTGAATACAAAACTCGAGATACTGCGGTTAGTGCTTTGACATATTCAGGTAAACCTTCCTGGAAATCATCAAAAGCGGGTGATTTAGCTGGTAGGTTGTGAGGACCTGGCATGGGGCGGCCTGTTAATATCTCGTGTGGGCTAAGATGTGTTTGACTATGGGGAGAGGTCTCGCATGGACATTAATGCTAGGGGTAGGGCATCTACCCACGTTAGTTTAGTCGTTTTTGTGATGTTCTGTAGAGACATACTGAGTTGCTGTTTTGTCTCTATCAGCACCTTGGCCATTTTTTCTTTCAACGTCTGGTTTGCACTTTCAACTAGGCCTTTTGACTGGGGGTGATAGACTGAACCAGATCTATGGGAGATACCTAATGCCTGTTCTACCTGGCTGAGTTTTTTATCGCTGGTAAAATGAGATCCATTGTCCGAGCAGATAACTGTGGGGTAACCCCACCGAGGAATGCGTTTTTTCCATAACCATTTAATCACAGATACTGCATCCTCTCTTTTGCAAGGGACTGCTTCTACCCATTTGGAGAATCGATCTACCATCACGAGTAGGTATCTGTACCCTTGTACTCTGTTGTCCCTGCCCATGCCGGTGTAATCTATGCATATTTCTCTGAAGGGGTAGGGGGGCACTGAGAATGTTCCCAAAGGTCTTTGGTAGACTGTCTTCTTATTTAGCTCGTGACAGACGACGCATTCTGCAATATGGTTGGCCACCATTTCCTCCAGGTAGGGATGCCACCAGTCCTGTTTGAGCCTGTTGGTGGTTCTTTTGGGTCCTTCATGAGTCTGTCCATGTGCATCCTTGATGAGGTAGACCAGGAGTGCGGCTGGTGCTACTGGGCGCCCATCGTGGCTTCTCCATAGGCCGCTGGTGCATGTGGCTCCTTTCTTCTGCCACTGCGAGTGTTCGTTCCATTTCGCTTCTTTCTGCACTTCTTTCAGATGTTCCTCTGACAAATTGAGGGCGTTGTCTTCAGTAAATACAATCATCATTGCTGCGCTTTCTTTTAGGTTCCCTCCTGCTTCTTTTGCTGCTGTGTCGGCTGCGTTTGAATTTCCTTTGGAGTGTCCTTTGCATTTGATGATCTGGATTTTTCGGGGGAGATGTATAGCTTCCAGGAGGGCGAGTATGAGGTCTTTGTGTTTTACCGGGGCTCCTGCTGACGTTTGGAGTCCTCTTTTCATCCATATGGCTACATCCACGTGAGCTGCAGCGTGTGCGTATGCTGAGTCGGTGAATATGTTTGCATTTTTGTTTTTTGAGATTTTTAATGCTTTCACCGAGGCGTCGAGTTCTGCTTTTTGTGCTGATGCTGGTTGTTCTATCATCCCACTTCTTAGGGTGACGTGGTGTCCATTAATTTGTTGAATGGCTGCGTATGATGCTCTATTTCCCTCTTCTTCTTTGAAACAACAACCATCTATAAACAGGACAATTTCTGCATCGGGGTCAGATGTTCCATCCAAGTCTGTGCGGCCCTTTGCTTCCAGTTTCATGAGCTGTACGCAGTCATGGGTGCCATCTGCATACTGTAGTCCGCCGGCCAAGTTGATTCCATCGGCTGTGTACAAGACATTGTCTCTTTCCAGGGTGACATGCAAGCGCATCTTGTGTTTTGGTGTGGTAAAGGTGAAATCCGTTTGATCGAGGTAGGATTTGACTCCATGAGTGGTATCCACGATGGTGGGGTGGTAGAAAGTAATGTGGTCGGTTCTCGTAGGGCGTGTGCGATGGCAGCCGTGTGTCGTCCACATCCGGAGAGTCCATGTTCCACTGTGTCGAGTTTGCAACTGTGGTGAGCCAGGATCGCGCGCTCACCGTGTCGAGGCTGCCAGAGCACAGCTTGACAATTCCGTGCTTTTCAGTAACGTCCAAATGGAACGAGGAAGAGATGTCTGGGGTGCATAGGTGTTCGGCCTTCCCCATGAGTTGTTTCAATCTTATGAACGCTTCCTCCGCACTTGTGGTCCAGTTGAGTGGTGCCTTGACGTTCCGATGGCCAGCTTCCGCAATGGGTTCGCGTGGGGGAACAGTGTGGTCCACATAATCAGCTATGTGGTGTCTGCTATAGCCAGTGAGTCCCAGGAATGCTAGCATTTGCTGCACGGTGGTGGGTTTAGGGTACTGGAGCATTGCCTGTTGTCTTTCCGGGTTGATGTATCTCTTATCTCCCGTGATCCTTTTTCCGAGGAATACCACTTCTGTGCGGCAGACCTGTGCTTTTTCCTTCCTGATTTTGTAGCCACATTTTGCGATGCGCCGTAGCAGGGATTTGGTGGCCGTGAGGCAATTTTCTACTGTGGTGATGTCCATGAGGATGTCGTCGACATACTGGATGAGTAGGAGTTCCTTGAGATCTGCCTTCAGGCAGGCGTTGAATATGGTTGGCGTGCATGTGAATCCTCGTAGCATTCTTGTGTAGGTCTAAGAGCATTTTTTAAATGTGAATGCAAACATATCTTGACTTTCTTTGGCCAAGGGGAGGCCAAAAAATGCGTTGGCCAGGTCGATGACGGTGAAAAATTGATGACTCGGGGAGCCTGCATGCAGGGCGACATGGGGGTTGGGCACTTTTTCAGTAATGGGTTGGACCACCTGGTTGATACGTCGCAGATCGTGGACCAGGCGCCATGAGTGTCCTCCAGCCTTGGGTACTGGTAGAATTTGTGTGTTCCACGGTGAATCCGCTGGTCTCGGCAGCTGCCTCGGGCTTGACCTTGTACTGACCTTGCCAAATGGGCACAGCGTGGGCTTTCACTTTGATGTGTATATTGTGGTGTGGTGTGCAGCCAACGTGATAGGGGCCGGTGGTCCAGAGGGTTGGCGGTAGTTGGGCGAACATTTCTGCTGCCAGGGGGTGTTCTTCGATGCTTCCTTGATAAGTTCTTTCCAGGACATTTCTTTCATATATGCCTTGTTCGTAGCTGTTGTGTCCTATTCTCCAAACCGATTTGTCTGGCGTGTGTTGCAACAGGGGGTTCGTTGTGGGGACCCAGGTGGGTTGGCGAGGGCTCTTTTGACCATGGGGCCCAATTGTTTGGCTGCATGGTTGGCTTCTACGGCTAGGGTCACATGTGGAACTGCGGTGTCGTGAAGTAGATACCAGGATTGTTGGTCTGGTGTCAGGCGGACCGCTGCTGCAACTCCTTCGTGGCCCAGATAGAAGTCTGTTGTCTGGAGTCGTTCTTGTCGTCCCTCCTTTTTCGCTTCCCAGCCTTCGTCATAGATGTCATCACGGTGGCGTGTGAAACAGAGAGTGCAGTGTACAGGTCCAGCATCGACTTTTTCCAGAGTTGGTAGGTTTACAAAATGCCACCAGCCGGTGAGTGTGGGGTCGGGGGTGGTATCAGGAGTTCCACCTAAGACGAGTATACGTTCGAGGGGTATTAGCTCTTCTTTTGGCTCAGAGAAACTAACTTCCAGACCGTGGAGGTTACATATCACAGATGCCCCTGTTCTTCGGAGAAGGTCCCTTCCCATTAGGTTGGTGGGGCAGCTTGGTGAGTAGAGGTATTGGTGTCTGACTTTGTGAGGACCTATCTTGGTAGGGAGGGGTGCGGTGAAGGACTTGTGTCGTCCCAGAGAATCCAACAGTCCGTAATTTCCGAGTGGATAGTTGTATGTAGTACGTAGTATGTTGCCGGCCAGGTTCTTCAAGCAAGACACGTGACAGTGACAGTGACAGTAATTCCTTGGAGTGACAGTGATTCCTTGGATTGTACATGGCACTACTGGTTCGGCATTTATTTTTGTCTGTACCACCACTTCCATGTCCCCTGGGCGCCTCTATGCTCCATGCCATGGCGGGGTGTCCATGCGGGGTCCTCCCTTTCCTCTCGAGGAAGCTCCTCTTCCTCTCTGAGGGGGGCGGTAGGATCCTCTATATAATTGCTGGGGTTGTTGGTTCTGGGGGCATTCCCTTGCCCAGTGGTCACTTTGGCCACAGATGAAACATCCTGTAGTTTTCTCGGGTCCTCCCCATCCTCTAGAGGATTGGAATTGTCCTCTCCCTCTCAGTTGCTGCCATTGGGGGGGGCCTTGGGGGTATGAGGGTGCGGGGGCCCCTGGATACTGCCGCTGGGGATATTCATAGGGAGTCCAGGCCTGCTGCCATTGGGGTAGGTGCTGGGCTGGTGGGTAGGCGGGGGTTACAGTTAGGGGCTGTGGTCCTGTCCATTGTAGTGGCGCGGTTTGGGGCGGGGCCTGTGCTTCAGGGGTGGTGACTACTGCTTGCACAGTTGCTTTCTTCTTTTTGTCCGTATTGACTTCATCTTCCAGTTTTTTTACCTGCATTTTTAGTAGTCTGGTTTGTATGGAATCTTTCTCCAGGAATTCGTCTTCTTGCTTTTTGATGTGTCTTTCCAGGTGATGGATGAGATGGCTCTCCCACTGTCTCTCGGTCATGTCTGACAGTCAAACTGTGTCTGCGAGCTACAGCCTGACATCTCCTGGGAGGCCATTTTGGCATTTGGCATCTGCATGTACATGGGGAGACCCACTAGGCAGGGGTCATGACGTTCTACAGTGCTATCACTCCAGAGCTCCTTTGCTCATGTGAGATAGGCGTGTGGTTCTTCCCCATTTTTAAATCTCAGGCCTGCCAGGGCCACTGTGTTGCGTCTGGTCGGCCAGGTTTCTCTCATGGCTGTCCATATGTCATTCCGCATGTGGTCGAATGGGTGCTCGTGTGCCATGGTGAGGGTTCTAACTTCTCTTTCCAGGGAGGTCAGGGTGATGTTTCCTGCTGTGGCGCGGAGAATGGCTCGCACATCTCTTAGGGCTAGTGTGTCAGCCGCTGTGTGGTTTTCGAAGATTCGGATCCATGCTGCAGCTCCTTTGTCCAACGCTGATAGGTTGCCTTTGAGGGCCTGCATGTCGCGGTGGTACCAGGGAACAAATGTTTCTCTTTTGGCGGACTGCTTTTGTTCCTCCTCTCGTTGTCTAATTTTCGAGCGGGTAACTATCCCTATTGCTGACGATCTTCTGGCCTGGCTTTTGGATGATGCTATAAGGGTTCCTTTTCTTCTGTTGTCGTTTGTGTACTCTCCCCGGGAGCTGCCACTGTTTTTGAATGACCACTTTTTTGTCTTAGTCTCGTGGTCTGACATGGGTTCTTCTTCCCAGGAGCGGAGGGGGGTGGGGTGTCTTTGTTTTGTTTTCTTAAAGGTGTATTTGGGGACTACAGGGGTAGGTGAAGGTGTGGGCTGGCTTCGGGTCTTTTGTTTTTCTTTGGGTTGTTGTTTGGCTGTAGCGTCTGCAGGAGGTGCTATGAGATGAACATGGGTTGTGTTGGCATCCTCTGGTAGTGGGCCACATTGTCCAGTCAGTGTGACAGTTGCGTGGCTAACCCTTGTGGTACATTTCTTTTTCCTTTCTTGATGTCTTTTTGTGGTTTTTAGGACTGGCAAGTGCATTCGTCGTCCTCTGTATTAGAGGAGAGAAACTCTTTGTGTCTGTTTGATCGTTAGGGGGCGATGTCTGATCATTGTCCTTGTTCTCACTGTCAGATGGCTTTGGGGAGGGCTGTACTCGGAAATGGATTTGGATCGGGCCTTCCATTACTAATACGGGTGCTTGTATTTCTGGCGGGGGTGGGGTGGCTATTTTCTGGTTGCTCAGCACAGGGGGCGCTGTTGCTTCAGGTGTGTGCTCGGTCTTAGGGTTGTACGGAGAGGGGGGGTGCCGATGTGTTTCTTCATCGGCCAGCAGGGAGGGGTAGAGGGATGGGGTGGTGTGTGGTTGGAGTGGGGTGTGACCTTGGGGGATGGGTTCGGGGAGGGGTGGTAACTTGTCTTCTTGTGGGGGGTAGGGTTCCTTCTGGGCTTCTACCACTGCCTTGGTTGCGGCATTTCTGATTTTATTGCGACGTTCGACAATCATTTCCGCTCGAATCCATGCCGTCATTATGTGCTGAACCAGCGCCCATTGTGCACGCTGCTTGTTTAACTTGCGCTTTCAAGCCCCCATTAATCCAGGGTTGTTTTTTGCATCCACTCCTGCTTCAGCCAGCAGTCTTTTTTCTTCCTCTATCACCTTGGTGCGGTTTTCTGCTTTCGGGGTAGTGTCTTTCGACCACCACCCTGCTTTGATCCATTTTTGTTCATATTTATGGAATTTCCAAGTTTCTCAAGCATGCAACTTTGGCTCTGTTCTGTTCTTGAGCTCAGCTACAGCTTCAATACGAATCTCACTGGTGCCGGGTCTGGGGGATGGGGTCTTTTCCATTATGTTTTTGAATGGCAGGAGAACAAAAGACATGGGAAGAAGTGGGAGGGGGAAACCTCAAATGTTCGGATCTCAATGTGTTTCTGGTGCAGCTACGCCACTAGTGGTCTTTTACGTTATTACAGGTCAACTTTTTTTTTTTATTTGTATTTTTGTTTTATATATTGCCCTTTTATCTAGGGCAATTTGAGGAGGTTGTTCATACACATACACACACAAAACCTCTATCACACATGCACAGACTCTATCAAACACACACTCTCTTAAACACAAAGACTGTCTCAAACACACACACGCCCGCGGTCTCTCTCACATTCACACACACGCATGGTACCTCTCTTTCCACACACACAAGGTACCTCGTTGCGCACACTCTCACTCACACAGCCGGCAATACAATTTTACGCTAAGTCACGTGAATTGGGCCTTTAACCCTTTAATATTTGGTTTCTCTAAGAACCGGGCCTTTAACCCCTAAATGCTTGGCTTCCTTTTTACTTTAAAAATGATTCCGGGCCTTTCACCCTTAAATGAAATTACCGACTATCGACTACCCTTCTGAAGGCTGAGTTTAACATTTTTCATCGCCAGACATCACTTAGTTTAGGCATTTCGGAGGTCTTTTCAACAACCGGGCCTAAACGGGATTCGGAATTACTTCACGAGTTAAACATTGTTCATCACCAAAACGTCGCTCAGTTTAGGCATACTGGATGTATTCTCTACACACGGGCCCAAACGTTACGTGGAATTACTACGCAATTTAAACACACAGCCGCTTTGAAGGGGGGTTTCCTAACCCGTTCCCTTAACTTACCTTACTACCGTTCTCATCAAACAATCCAATTTCTCCTCTCCACAATATTTAACAATTATTATTCATGCATCATTCAACAATACATCCCCAAAACCACAAAGTTGTTCGTCCAGCCTTAAACAGTACAACACTTCCACCTAAAATATTCCTATCTAATCTATGCAGACTTCATGAAATGGCTCTGCTCACCTTTTAGCGGGTACCCATGGAAGTATCGCAACCGTTCAGGCTTTCGGAACTCCTCTGCAGTCTTGTAATGGGATCACGTCGGGGTCACCAATTTGTCGTGTTCAAAATTTCCAAATCCGGAATGATGGGATGAAACTGGAACTTTGAGCTACGGAGAGTTTATAGGACGGTTTGAGAATCTACCAAAAAATAAAAAACGTTTTACGTCGACGTGGTTAGTCCTAAGCTGCGTGTCTCATCTAGCATACATTTCACCCAGGAGTCTGCAGAAACTTTGTTTCCTCGTCACTTTGTTACAAATGACAGACCCCCCTTTGCGAGGCGGTCCCGCCTTTGTTATTTCCCATCTCCCGAGTATCTAGTTTCAGACTCCCCGCTGTGTGTGCGCCAGATTAACCGTTTCAGTGCCGGTTTCTAACTGGTTGCGTAGTTACACCCAGTGTCTTTAGACATGTTTTAATTTTGGCTCTGACTGATCAATAAAACTGTATTTCATAATTACCCACTATATGAATGATAGTAATGTACATGAATAAATTTATGTAATGTATACTGTAGTATACACACATATAGTTTTGCTATCGAGGATTAGTTCAATCTGTAATGTTATAGTTATAGTAGTATAGTTATATGTAGTACGTAATAGTTATAGTATATGTATATATATATATATTTTTTTTTTCTCACAAAACCCAACAGGAAGTCGGCCATTTTTTATTTTCCTGACTTTTTAGTCATATTTATGTTTTGTACTTTAGCGAAACTCCTCCTTGGCGATTTATCGGATCGGCTTCAAACTTGACGAGTGTCTACAAGACACCTTCACAGCTTAACATTATCAAAATATATATATTTTTTGGCACACGGTGTGGGCGTGGCAACACGTTAAATTTCATGTTCCAAAAGATACTTGGAAATTCACGAAACTTTGTGCACTCGTCAGTCCCAGTGTGGCAATTGATATTCTATGGGTTCCGTGCTTGGGCATGGCAAAATGACCGGACACGCCCTGTTGAAAATTTCAAAACATCAAACCTATTCACTTTTTAACATGAAATTGGGTATATTAATGTAACATCACTAGACTCAAAAAAAATTATATTGCCGCCATGACCGACACCCAACCAACAGGAAGGTGGCCATATTGGATTTAATGTGCGCAAACTCCTAGGGGATTCATCAGATCGACTTCAAAGTTCGCGAGTGTCTACAAGACACTTTGGGGATTAAATTTATTAAAACATTGGGTTTTCGTCACACAATGTGGGCATGGCACTGTGTTGAATTGAAGTGTTAACCTGACTTTTGGGGCCTTAAGAAACTCGAAAAATCACAAAACTTTACACACTCAAGATCAAACCTATTCACTTTTTTAGTATCTCCTCCGAGATCTGCATAGAATTCCGGCAGGTTTTCCTCTTGTCTTTCTCCTCCGTCGGCGTATTGGTAAACACAGTGGCGGCAGGACAAAGAGATCTTAGTACGTACTCCGGTAAGTTGCGAAAAAGTCCGTATGAGGTGTCGAACAGACGTCCAGGAGTGCTTGTCGTTCATATTGTAATAGCGACAGTGCACTGCATGCAAAAATAAGAACAATACAAATAGTAATAAACACAAAACTAAGAGTTGAATGCAGAGCCGGTGTGTCCATACTACGGCGCACCCGGAAGTTAGTCCGGGTTAACTCATAAGTTAGCTAGCTTCCTCTGCTGAACCAATATTTTACTAAAATGACTTTTACAACTCTCTTTGCTCCAACTTCCATCCTTAACAAAGAATCCCAAATGCATCATTTGCTAACTTTCCCACTTTCATTGTCTTTCACATCAACTTCCATAATCATTTCAGCCTGTCAACTAACTTTACAGCTCTCTCGCCTTGTTATATTTTTTTCAAATAAATTTAAAGCCTTACAGTATCCTTTCCAGAAATCCTACCAGATATTTAGATTATAACGCTACTTTTAAACCAAGGACTCCTGTGGGAAACTAGTTTGACATGTTGTGTACAACACACATACTATGCTTACTGTATCTCACATTTATACATTTGCTTGTTTTTAATCGCGATTTTCATCAGCCATGTAGCTAAACATACCCCGAGACACTGATAAAATGTCTCCGAACTCATCTCATCCATACGTGCTCCAGAGTGATCCATCGGCCAGGCGGTCACACGCCTCAAACACCATTTCAATCACCCAAGGATTCATTCATTCAACGCTTTTGCTAGGATGGGTCAAGAATAATCTATAATAATCATGTATTTAATAATGTCGATTTTATTATTGGATAACATAAAGCAAATAAACAGACAAAAACCACGATTCTCTTGATCAATGCAAAATTGGCTACTTCATAAGTAAGGCATACATTTTTAATGTACAACACATCTCTGAGTACTTAAAAAAGCCCTCTATATAATACATTTCTCTTTATTCTTCTTCATAATATTGTTCTTATACTGTAGCTAACCAATAATAAATGAAATACTTTTTACCATTAATGCAACTTCTGGTGCTCCTTCGTTTTGCTGATGGCCTTCTAGTCTGGATCATACGTTGTGAGGTTAAGCTTAATGCAGGCGTTGAGGCTTCCATCAGTTAAACTTAAGCGTAGGATGGTCTTAATGTTTCTCAGATGCGAGAAAGACTGCACACATGCATTTGTAAAGCCAAACATGGTCAATACGGCATTACTCACACGCTGCATTGTGTGCTGTGTGACGGGACGCTCGTTCCAAGTTTTAAGAATCAGCTGGTCTTCAGTTTCAAGTTCAAGTTCAAGTTCAAGAGATTATTTGTCACATACATATTGAAGTTTTTTCGACTTCTGTCCACTTTTGTTCAGCTGATTGGTCCGACTCGAGGCAGGGAGTTTTCTTAATGTTTGTCTGTCTTACAGAGGGGATCGGCGCATGGGCTCGTAAGCAGTCCAGCAGTGGAACGCCATTCCTCCTGCTCCCAAGAGGATCATTATTATCCACAATTATTATAATGATCCTCAGTGATACATATAATTGTGGCCTGCGTGCCGCAAGTTGAAATGAACAGTAAAACTTTCGCCATGTCGGCGCACCACAGCCATCTCCTTCCCTAAGCCCTTACCTGTGGGCAGAGACTTCCACAAGTTGCGCCTGAGCAGAGACCCGGTAGGGGCAGGGCGCCGAGTAAATGGCGCCCCGGAGTCTTTATGTTGTCCGCAGCCGGTGCTTGACTACTTTGTCCGCCACATTTATATTTTGAATTTTATTTTCAAGTTGTAATTTCTCTTACCTGTTTTACTTTAAAATGACACAGAATAATAATTTATTACTTGTTAATTGTGATGAAAAATTTTAGCTCAAAATTGTATGCGAGCCATATACCGTCATCAAAAGAGCCGTAATTGGCTCGCGAGCCATAGGTTCCCGACCCCTGCTCTAGATTGATTCAATCTTTAAGCTTACTCAGATCTTCCCTGATCGGAACAATATCTCAGTGAGTCGTCACCTTCACTTTTCGGGAATCTTGTGTTGCCTTTGCTGGACCTGTCCAGACGACTCCTTGTTGGATATCTTACGGCCGGTCTCTGACTGCCGCTGGGCACACAACCTGGACATGAAGAGAGTCTCATCATCGTCGCCAGATTGTTGGATAAATTATCCTAGGTGGTCGGTGAGGTTAATCTGCCCGCTACAGGAAAACAAAACTGAGAGTATTAAAGATATTTATTCTGCAAAATAAAGAGAAAGATACCGTCATGCTTCAAAGCAGTGTTCTGATCAGTCTACCCCTATTACTGACGAAGAGGGCTTTATACCAAAGAGAGGTTGTGTGTCAGGTGTCATTTACAACTCTGATCCTCAGTCATATCCCTGGGTGTTCCCCCAAACAGTGATTTAACAGTCAAACTTCGGTCACAGACACAATCCTACTGTACCATAAAACAAACACACAACGCTCTTTTAAGTCCCTCTTGTCCTTATCCTTATCTCCACACAAGGTTAAGTGAAGGATGGAATGTGGTCTGGTTTTTCCAATACTACAACTGAAATGTTTTAGACAGTTTTTACACACAGACACACACAGACAATTTTTTTGTCTCTTTATATTAACTCTGAGTGACTCATAAAAACCCATAGACAATGAGTTTTATAACTAAGTAACATACAAAAGGCTATTGTCCTGTATAAAACATGTAAAACCTCATTCAAATAGTTGATCATGTGCATTTTTCTCTCACAGCCTACATACGTGCAACTGCGGCTCTAGCGCATGCCACTGTGATTGCACTGACGTTTCACCTTCTGGACTTGATAGACCTGCTGGCTAATTTAAGGGTCTTATTGGCCCGACTTAATGGCCTTGTTGGCCGACTTGAAGGACCTGCTGGATGCGTTGCCAAGCCCGCTTTGCGCACTCAAAGTTGTACTGCCACTGCGGTCCAGGCCTTTTGCCCGTTCCTCCAAGCCTGGCTGTCTGTTTGGGCCCACGAGTTCTGTGGAGCCTCAGCCTTTCGAGGGGTCTGAGGGTTCCGTGGGCCCTGGGTGTTCTGACATCATTGCTCTCAGCAATGCCTTGAGGTGAGGCCAATCTTTTTACTCTTAAGCCCTCACCACATGTAGCTGTACTTGGCTATACAGCGAGCTAAACACTCTTGCAATAAGTACCCAGAGACAGGAGCGCACTTTTGGTATCGTTAATGAAAGCGGTGTAAAACTGTGGAACAGTAGAGAAATATGCAGATAAACGATCAATCTCTATGCAGATGTAGATAACGTGTTAATACGTTGTCATAGCTCCCACATTGTATACATACAACAATAACATGAATTATCTCACAAATTGTGCTTTCTCAAGGGCAGTGAAGAGGCTGATGGAAGAGATGTTAATCCGGGTCTGGGACATGATCAGATTGGCTGAGTGTGCCTTGATCTGTTTATGCCTGTTCTGATTTTACTATTATATTATTATACTATCATCCAAATGCTATGATGTTGCAATACTGACTGCGCGGGGGGCGCACCGGGAGGCAGAACAACCGTGTTTTGGTTGCATCTAAATTTTTTAGTATGGCTTTTAAGTTGGTTTTTAACTGTATTTCTGTGTTTGTATTGGAACTGATTTTTTTAATCTGGCTTTTAAATCAGTTTTGAAACTGTATTTCTGTATCAGGATTGGGTCTGAATTTTTGGGACACATCATCAGTAGTGGACCCCAGGACCATGAGGTGTTTGACCATTATCACTAGACACCCTCGCCTGAGGAAGGCCCTCCCGTGGTTGATCAAGCCTCGGAGTGTGTCCCATAGCCAATTGGAGTTCAATTTGGGTTATGCTCGATTGTGGGTAGGCAAAGAGTTTTGCTAAGCATTAATTTAGAATGATTTATGTTAAGAGTTTTGCTAAACATTAATTTTGAATGACCAATTTACTAATGCTTCATGCAATTATGCCATGTCAAGGTTGGTATGGTAAATTATAAAAAAAAAATAAAAGGTTACGTTTAATAGGTAAGTATTTAGAGGTGTCTTGTGTTCCTACTTTGTGTCAGGGTCTTCTGTAGGTTCAGAATGAAGTTAGCTCCTCGGCACATCTGAATTTATGGGGCATAGCTCCACCCATTTTTTGGAATAAACTCCTTTTATTTTCTTTGTTTTCTTCCAATAAAAATCCTAATTGGTTTTAACCAATTGGGGATGGGGGGGATGGGTTTTAACCAACTTCATCTTTCATTTTCATAAACGTCCTTTACTTACTCAACTTACTACGCCGGATCGAGCTGTACACTCTACCTTCATCCACTCCCTCATTTTCATGAGGGAAAGGAGGATAGAAGAGAGAAGATAGAAGATAACGTATTGTCAGACGATTTAAAATGCTGAAAAGGCGGTTAGGTTAAAAGCTTGTATGTGCGCCCCACACTGTGTTGGTGTGGGGCGTGGTTGTGTGTTTGGGCGCCGCGCCCCTGCATCGATCTGGTCGCGATTCGCCTATCTCTCCCAGTGCCAAAACTTATATTCACAAATACACCACACAATAGGCCTAGGGCTTGCGGGATGGGTGGGGTGCAAGCTATATAGGTGGGGATGCAGCGGGCAGCTGCCATCTTGCCTGTCACGCTCCTGCCCCAGCGTGCTTCTCGTCCGTTACGAAATGTTAATCCGACTCATATTGGCTTAGAATGCATACACTCGCACACGAATCCTACTCCAAGCAACACTCCACCAGACCAGGGTCTGCGGGGCAGGAGGGGTGTGAGTGATTCAGGGTCGACTTGCCTGAAGGACTTGCATCCCCAACCCCGCAATTTTGACTGCAATAGGCAACAGTACACATTTAGCACTGGGGTTTTCCGGGATGGACAGACAGGCGGTCCTATCACACACACACACACATGCACACACCACCACACCTTCTTTGAATGCACCCCAGCAGCCTTCTGGTTGCATTACTCTCCTTTTCTCCCTCATTTACTGCCATAACTATGACAGGAAGAGGCCAGGTGACCATTTGTCATTCCAGTTTTCCTGGACCTAATCAACTGTTTTTCATTACATGTTGTCGTCCAATGTTAATTTTTTTGTGTAAATGTTTTCAGGTTCTATGTTTAATTGTCTCACCGGCCATGATTCTCTCCCTCTTGGGGTAGTGATCAGTTGTTTATAGACCCAAACATGATAAATAGTTTTCCAAAGAGGGGGGTTGGTGGTGGTTCTCTTTGACCAAAAACTGTGCTCTTGTCATCCTACAGGTCATCCACTGGACAGAATTATTGCAGCAGTTCTTGATGATTTAAGAATTAATAAAGTGTTGCATTGCAGGTGGAGAACTTGAGCTACACTTGCGGACTAACTCCGTCCTAGATGCAATGGCATGCAAATACTCTTTGTTGTATGCCCAGCATGCTGACAGGATGGGTTGAAAATAAATAAATAAAAAATAAAATCTCCACGAATTACTCTGTGTGGCAGGATCAGACAAAAGGTCAAACATGTATTTGTCGAGTTAAAAAACGCATTTTCAGCCCATTTAAACGTCGAAAAGGCGGATCGGTTAAACGCTACAGTCATTACTCTGTGTGACAGTGTCAGGCAGTTTAAATACTATGATGAACTAGTATGTGCTGCTAAAGTGTTGTTTGTCAAACAGTTGTAGGTCCTTCTAACATTTATTTTTCGAGTAATGATTATTTTTATCAACGTCTGCACATGTGGGAAAAAACGCATTTTCAGCCGATTTAAACGCCGAAAAGGCGGATCGGTTAAACGCTACAGTCATTACTCTGTGCGACAGTGTCAGACAGTTTAAATACTATGATGAACTAGTATGTGCTGCTAAAGTGTTGTCTGTCAACGAGTTTTAGGCTCATATAAAATGTATTTTTCGAGTTATGAGTATTTTCAGAATTTTGGACGGTTTGCTGCCTTGCTGAATTAGAGAAACACCGAACCAATGTCTCTTTATAGGTGAATGATTCAGAATGCTGCAGTACACCATATAATTTTAATTAATATGAGGAACAATTATGTGCTTAAGTCTTTCTCAAAGACAGTTTAAATACAATGATAAACTAGTATGTGCTGCTAAAGTGTTGTTTGTCAACCAGTTTTAGGCCCATATAAAATGTATTTCTCGAGTTATGATCATTTTCATCAAAGTCTACACATGTGGGAAAAAACGCATTTTCAGCCGATTTAAACGTCGATTTGGCGGAACGGTTAAACGCTTCAGCCATTACTATGTGACAGTGTCAGACAGTTTAAATACAATGATAAACTAGTATGTGCTGCTAAAGTGTTGTTTTTCAAACAGTTTTAGGCCCATTTAAAATGTATTTTTCGAGTTATGATCATGTTCAGAACTTTGGACGATTTGCTGTCTAGCTGAATTAGAGAAACACCGAACAATTGTCTCTTTGTAGGTGCATGATTTTGAATGCTGCAGTACACCATATAACTTTAATTAATATGAGGAACAATTATGTGCTTCTTAAGTCTTTCCTAAAGACAGTTTAAATACAATGATAAACTAGTATGTGCTGCTAAAGTCTTGTTTGTCAACCAGTTTTAGGCCCAAATAAAATGTATTTTTCGAGTTCTGATAATTTTCATCAAAGTCTACACGTGAGAAAAAACGCATTTTCAGCCGATTTAAACGTCGAAAAGGCGAATCGGTTGAACGCTTCAGTCATTACTCTATGTGACAGTGTCAGAAAGTGTAAATACAATGATAAACTAGTATGTGCTGCTAATGTGTTGTTTGCCAACCAGTTTTAGGCCCATATAAAATGTATTTTTCGAGTTATGATCATTTTCCGAACTTTGGACCGTTTGCTGTCTAGCTGAATTAGAGAAACACCGAACCATTGTCTCTTTGTAGGCGCATGATTTAGAATGCTGCAGTACACCATATAACTTTAATGAATATGAGGAACTATTATGTGCTTCTTAAGTCTTTCTCAAAGACAGTTTAAATACAATGATAAACTAGTATGTGCTGCTAAAGTCTTGTTTGTCAACCAGTTTTAGGCCCATATAAAATGTATTTTTCGAGTTCTGATAATTTTCATCAAAGTCTACACGTGGGAAAAAACGCATTTTCAGTCGATTTAAACGTCGACAAGGCGAATCGGTTAAACGCTTAAGTCATTACTCCATGTGACAGTGTCAGACAGTTTAAATACAATGATAAACTAGTATGTGCTGCTAAAGTCTTGTTTGTCAACCAGTTTTAGGCCCAAATAAAATGTATTTTTCGAGTTCTGATAATTTTCATCAAAGTCTACACGTGAGAAAAAACGCATTTTCAGCCGATTTAAACGTCGAAAAGGCGAATCGTTTGAACGCTTCAGTCATTACTCTATGTGACAGTGTCAGTCAGTTTAAATACAATGATGAACTAGTATGTGCTGCTAAAGTCTTGTTTGTCAACCAGTTTTAGGCCCATATAAAATGTATTTTTCGAGTTCAGATAATTTTCATCAAAGTCTACACGTGGGAAAAAACGCATTTTCAGTCGATTTAAACGTCGATTTGGCGGAACGGTTAAACACTTCAATCATTACTCTATGTGACAGTGTCAGACAGTTTAAATACAATGATAAACTAGTATGTGCTGCTAAAGTCTTGTTTGTCAACCAGTTTTAGGCCCAAATAAAATGTATTTTTCGAGTTCTGATAATTTTCCGAACTTTGGACCGTTTGCTGTCTAGCTGAATTAGAGAAACACCGAACCATTGTCTCTTTGTTGGTGAATGATTCAGAATGCTGCAGTACACCATATAACTTTAATTAATATGAGGAACAATTATTTTGCTTCTTAAGTCTTTCTCAAAGACAGTTTAAATACAATGATAAACTAGTATGTGCTGCTAAAGTGTTGTTTGTCAACCAGTTTTAGGCCCATATAAAATGTATTTTTCGAGTTATGATAATTTTCATCAAAGTCTACACATGTGGGAAAAAACGCATTTTCAGCCGATTTAAACGTCGAAAAGGCGGATCGGTTAAACGCTTCAGCCATTACTCTGTGACAGTGTCAGACAGTTTAAATACAATGATAAACTAGTATGTGCTACTAAAGTCTTGTTTGTCAACCAGTTTTAGGCCCATATAAAATGTATTTTTCGAGTTATGATCATGTTCAGAACTTTGGACGATTTGCTGTCTAGCTGAATTAGAGAAACACCGAACAATTGTCTCTTTGTAGGTGCATGATTTTGAATGCTGCAGTACACCATATAACTTTAATTAATATGAGGAACAATTATGTGCTTCTTAAGTCTTTCCTAAAGACAGTTTAAATACAATGACAAACTAGTATGTGCTGCTAAAGTCTTGTTTGTCAACCAGTTTTAGGCCCAAATAAAATGTATTTTTCGAGTTCTGATAATTTTCATCAAAGTCTACACGTGAGAAAAAACGCATTTTCAGCCGATTTAAACGTCGAAAAGGCGAATCGGTTGAACGCTTCAGTCATTACTCTATGTGACAGTGTCAGAAAGTGTAAATACAATGATAAACTAGTATGTGCTGCTAATGTGTTGTTTGCCAACCAGTTTTAGGCCCATATAAAATGTATTTTTCGAGTTATGATCATTTTCCGAACTTTGGACCGTTTGCTGTCTAGCTGAATTAGAGAAACACCGAACCATTGTCTCTTTGTAGGCGCATGATTTAGAATGCTGCAGTACACCATATAACTTTAATGAATATGAGGAACTATTATGTGCTTCTTAAGTCTTTCTCAAAGACAGTTTAAATACAATGATAAACTAGTATGTGCTGCTAAAGTCTTGTTTGTCAACCAGTTTTAGGCCCATATAAAATGTATTTTTCGAGTTCTGATAATTTTCATCAAAGTCTACACGTGGGAAAAAACGCATTTTCAGTCGATTTAAACGTCGACAAGGCGAATCGGTTAAACGCTAAAGTCATTACTCCATGTGACAGTGTCAGACAGTTTAAATACAATGATAAACTAGTATGTGCTGCTAAAGTCTTGTTTGTCAACCAGTTTTAGGCCCAAATAAAATGTATTTTTCGAGTTCTGATAATTTTCATCAAAGTCTACACGTGAGAAAAAACGCATTTTCAGCCGATTTAAACGTCGAAAAGGCGAATCGTTTGAACGCTTCAGTCATTACTCTATGTGACAGTGTCAGTCAGTTTAAATACAATGATGAACTAGTATGTGCTGCTAAAGTCTTGTTTGTCAACCAGTTTTAGGCCCATATAAAATGTATTTTTCGAGTTCAGATAATTTTCATCAAAGTCTACACGTGGGAAAAAACGCATTTTCAGTCGATTTAAACGTCGATTTGGCGGAACGGTTAAACACTTCAATCATTACTCTATGTGACAGTGTCAGACAGTTTAAATACAATGATAAACTAGTATGTGCTGCTAAAGTCTTGTTTGTCAACCAGTTTTAGGCCCAAATAAAATGTATTTTTCGAGTTCTGATAATTTTCCGAACTTTGGACCGTTTGCTGTCTAGCTGAATTAGAGAAACACCGAACCATTGTCTCTTTGTTGGTGAATGATTCAGAATGCTGCAGTACACCATATAACTTTAATTAATATGAGGAACAATTATTTTGCTTCTTAAGTCTTTCTCAAAGACAGTTTAAATACAATGATAAACTAGTATGTGCTGCTAAAGTGTTGTTTGTCAACCAGTTTTAGGCCCATATAAAATGTATTTTTCGAGTTATGATAATTTTCATCAAAGTCTACACATGTGGGAAAAAACGCATTTTCAGCCGATTTAAACGTCGAAAAGGCGGATCGGTTAAACGCTTCAGCCATTACTCTGTGACAGTGTCAGACAGTTTAAATACAATGATAAACTAGTATGTGCTACTAAAGTCTTGTTTGTCAACCAGTTTTAGGCCCATATAAAATGTATTTTCCGAGTTATGATCATGTTCAGAACTTTGGACGATTTGCTGTCTAGCTGAATTAGAGAAACACCGAACAATTGTCTCTTTGTAGGTGCATGATTTTGAATGCTGCAGTACACCATATAACTTTAATTAATATGAGGAACAATTATGTGCTTCTTAAGTCTTTCCTAAAGACAGTTTAAATACAATGATAAACTAGTATGTGCTGCTAAAGTCTTGTTTGTCAACCAGTTTTAGGCCCAAATAAAATGTATTTTTCGAGTTCTGATAATTTTCATCAAAGTCTACACGTGAGAAAAAACGCATTTTCAGCCGATTTAAACGTCGAAAAGGCGAATCGGTTGAACGCTTCAGTCATTACTCTATGTGACAGTGTCAGAAAGTGTAAATACAATGATAAACTAGTATGTGCTGCTAATGTGTTGTTTGCCAACCAGTTTTAGGCCCATATAAAATGTATTTTTCGAGTTATGATCATTTTCCGAACTTTGGACCGTTTGCTGTCTAGCTGAATTAGAGAAACACCGAACCATTGTCTCTTTGTAGGCGCATGATTTAGAATGCTGCAGTACACCATATAACTTTAATGAATATGAGGAACTATTATGTGCTTCTTAAGTCTTTCTCAAAGACAGTTTAAATACAATGATAAACTAGTATGTGCTGCTAAAGTGTTGTTTGTCAACCAGTTTTAGGCCCATATAAAATGTATTTTTCGAGTTCTGATAATTTTCATCAAAGTCTACACGTGGGAAAAAACGCATTTTCAGTCGATTTAAACGTCGACAAGGCGAATCGGTTAAACGCTTAAGTCATTACTCCATGTGACAGTGTCAGACAGTTTAAATACAATGATAAACTAGTATGTGCTGCTAAAGTCTTGTTTGTCAACCAGTTTTAGGCCCAAATAAAATGTATTTTTCGAGTTCTGATAATTTTCATCAAAGTCTACACGTGAGAAAAAACGCATTTTCAGCCGATTTAAACGTCGAAAAGGCGAATCGTTTGAACGCTTCAGTCATTACTCTATGTGACAGTGTCAGTCAGTTTAAATACAATGATGAACTAGTATGTGCTGCTAAAGTCTTGTTTGTCAACCAGTTTTAGGCCCATATAAAATGTATTTTTCGAGTTCAGATAATTTTCATCAAAGTCTACATGTGGGAAAAAACGCATTTTCAGTCGATTTAAACGTCGATTTGGCGGAACGGTTAAACACTTCAATCATTACTCTATGTGACAGTGTCAGACAGTTTAAATACAATGATAAACTAGTATGTGCTGCTAAAGTCTTGTTTGTCAACCAGTTTTAGGCCCAAATAAAATGTATTTTTCGAGTTCTGATAATTTTCCGAACTTTGGACCGTTTGCTGTCTAGCTGAATTAGAGAAACACCGAACCATTGTCTCTTTGTTGGTGAATGATTCAGAATGCTGCAGTACACCATATAACTTTAATTAATATGAGGAACAATTATTTTGCTTCTTAAGTCTTTCTCAAAGACAGTTTAAATACAATGATAAACTAGTATGTGCTGCTAAAGTGTTGTTTGTCAACCAGTTTTAGGCCCATATAAAATGTATTTTTCGAGTTATGATAATTTTCATCAAAGTCTACACATGTGGGAAAAAACGCATTTTCAGCCGATTTAAACGTCGAAAAGGCGGATCGGTTAAACGCTTCAGCCATTACTCTGTGACAGTGTCAGACAGTTTAAATACAATGATAAACTAGTATGTGCTACTAAAGTCTTGTTTGTCAACCAGTTTTAGGCCCATATAAAATGTATTTTTCGAGTTCTGATAATTTTCATCAAAGTCTACACGTGGGAAAAAACGCATTTTCAGCCGGTTTTAACGTCGATTGGCGGAACGGTTAAACGCTTCAGTCATTACTCTATGTGACAGTGTCAGACAGTTTAAATACAATGATAAACTAGTATGTGCTGCTAAAGTGTTGTTTGCCAACCAGTTTTAGGCCCATATAAAATGTATTTTTCGAGTTATGATCATTTTCCGAACTTTGGACCGTTTGCTGTCTAGCTGAATTAGAGAAACACCGAACCATTGTCTCTTTGTAGGCGCATGATTTAGAATGCTGCAGTACAGCATAGAAATTTAATTAATATGATGAACTATTATGTGCTTCTTAAGTTTTTCTCACAGAGTTCTAGGCCCATCTAACATGCATTTGTGGAGTTATGATCATTTTCAGAACTTTGGACGATTTGCTGTCGAGCTGAATTAGAGAAACACCGAACCATTGTCTCTTTGTAGGTGAATGATTCAGAATGCTGCAGTACACCATATAACTTTAATTAATATGAGGAACAATTATTTTGCTTCTTAAGTCTTTCTCAAAGACAGTTTAAATACAATGATGAACTAGTATGTGCTGCTTATGTCTTGTTTGTCAACCAGTTTTAGGCCCATATAAAATGTATTTTTCGAGTTCTGATAATTTTCATCAAAGTCTACACATGTGGGAAAAAATGCATTTTCAGCTGATTTTAACGTCGATTTGGTGGAACGGTTAAACGCTTCAGTCATTACTCTATGTGACAGTGTCAGACAGTTTAAATACAATGATAAACTAGTATGTGCTGCTAAAGTGTTGTTTGCCAACCAGTTTTAGGCCCATATGAAATGTATTTTTCGAGTTATGATCATTTTCCGAACTTTGGACCGTTTGCTGTCTAGCTGAATTAGAGAAACACCGAACCATTGTCTCTTTGTAGGCGCATGATTTAGAATACTGCAGTACACCATATAACTTTAATGAATATGAGGAACTATTATGTGCTTCTTAAGTCTTTCTCAAAGACAGTTTAAATACAATGATAAACTAGTATGTGCTGCTATAGTGTTGTTTGTCAACCAGTTTTAGGCCCATATAAAATGTATTTTTCGAGTTCTGATAATTTTCATCAAAGTCTACACGTGGGAAAAAACGCATTTTCAGCCGATTTTAACGTCGATTTGGCGGAACGGTTAAACGCTTCAGTCATTACTCTATGTGACAGTGTCAGACAGTTTAAATACAATGATAAACTAGTATGTGCTGCTAAAGTGTTGTATGTCAAACAGTTTTAGGTCCATATAAAATGTATTTTTCGAGTTATGATCATTTTCAGAACTTTGGACGATTTGCTGTCTAGCTGGATTAGAGAAACACCGAACAATTGTCTCTTTGTAGGTGCATGATTTTGAATGCTGCAGTACACCATATAACTTTAATTAATATGAGGAACAATTATGTGCTTCTTAAGTCTTTCTCAAAGACAGTTTAAATACAATGATAAACTAGTATGTGCAGCTAAAGTCTTGTTTGTCAACCAGTTTTAGGCCCATATAAAATGTATTTTTCGAGTTATGATAATTTTCATCAATGTCTACACGTGGGAAAAAACGCATTTTCAGTCGATTTAAACGTCGATTTGGCGGAACGGTTAAACGCTTCAGTCATTACTCTATGTGACAGTGTCAGACAGTTTAAATACAATGATAAACTAGTATGTGCTGCTAAAGTGTTGTTTGTCAGCCAGTTTTAGGCCCTTATAAAATGTATTTTTCGAGTTATGATCATTTTCAGAACTTTGGACGATTTGCTGTCGAGCTGAATTAGAGAAACACCGAACCATTGTCTCTTTGTAGGTGAATGATTCAGAATGCTGCAGTACAGCATAGAAATTTAATTAATACGATGAACTATTATGTGCTTCTTAAGTGTTTCTCACAGAGTTCTAGGCCCATCTAACATGTATTTGTGGAGTTATGATCATATTCAGAACTTTGGACGATTTGCTGTCTAGCTGAATTAGAGAAACACCGAACAATTGTTTCTTTGTAGGTGCATGATTCAGTATACTGCAGTACAGCATAGAAATTTAATTAATATGATGAACTATTATGTGCTTCTTAAGTGTTTCTCACAGAGTTCTAGGCCCATCTAACATGTATTTGTGGAGTTATGATCATATTCAGATCTTTGGACGATTTGCTGTCGAGCTGAATTAGAGAAACACCGAACCATTGTCTCTTTGTAGGTGAATGATTCAGAATGCTGCAGTACACCATATAACTTTAATTAATATGAGGAACAATTATTTTGCTTCTTAAGTCTTTCTCAAAGACAGTTTAAATACAATGATAAACTAGTATGTGCAGCTAAAGTCTTGTTTGTCAACCAGTTTTAGGCCCATATAAAATGTATTTTTCGAGTTATGATCATTTTCCGAACTTTGGACCGTTTGCTGTCTAGCTGAATTAGAGAAACACCGAACCATTATCTCTTTGTAGGCGCATGATTTAGAATGCTGCAGTACACCATATAACTTTAATGAATATGAGGAACTATTATGTGCTTCTTAAGTCTTTCTCAAAGAAAGTTTAAATACAATGATAAACTAGTATGTGCTGCTAAAGTCTTGTTTGTCAACCAGTTTTAGGCCCATATAAAATGTATTTTTCGAGTTCTGATAATTTTCATCAAAGTCTACACATGTGGGAAAAAACGCATTTTCAGTCGATTTAAACGTCGAAAAGGCGAATCGGTTAAACGCTTCAGTCATTACTCCATGTGACAGTGTCAGACAGTTTAAATACAATGATGAACTAGTATGTGCTGCTAAAGTGTTGTTTGTCAACCAGTTTTAGGCCCATATAAAATGTATTTTTCGAGTTCTGATAATTTTCATCAAAGTCTACACGTGGGAAAAAACACATTTTCAGCCGATTTTAACGTCGATTTGGCGGAACGGTTAAACGCTTCAGTCATTACTCTATGTGACAGTGTCAGACAGTTTAAATACAATGATAAACTAGTATGTGCTGCTAAAGTGTTGTTTGTCAAACAGTTTTAGGTCCATATAAAATGTATTTTTCGAGTTATGATCATTTTCAGAACTTTGGACGATTTGCTGTCTAGCTGAATTAGAGAAACACCGAACAATTGTCTCTTTGTAGGTGCATGATTTTGAATGCTGCAGTACACCATATAACTTTAATTAATATGAGGAACAATTATGTGCTTCTTAAGTCTTTCTCAAAGACAGTTTAAATACAATGATAAACTAGTATGTGCAGCTAAAGTCTTGTTTGTCAACCAGTTTTAGGCCCATATAAAATGTATTTTTCGAGTTATGATAATTTTCATCAATGTCTACACGTGGGAAAAAACGCATTTTCAGTCGATTTAAACGTCGATTTGGCGGAACGGTTAAACGCTTCAGTCATTACTCTATGTGACAGTGTCAGTCAGTTTAAATACAATGATGAACTAGTATGTGCTGCTAAAGTCTTGTTTGTCAACCAGTTTTAGGCCCATATAAAATGTATTTTTCGAGTTCAGATAATTTTCATCAAAGTCTACACGTGGGAAAAAACGCATTTTCAGTCGATTTAAACGTCGATTTGGCGGAACGGTTAAACACTTCAGTCATTACTCTATGTGACAGTGTCAGACAGTTTAAATACAATGATAAACTAGTATGTGCTGCTAAAGTCTTGTTTGTCAACCAGTTTTAGGCCCAAATAAAATGTATTTTTCGAGTTCTGATAATTTTCATCAAAGTCTACACGTGAGAAAAAACGCATTTTCAGCCGATTTAAACGTCGAAAAGGCGAATCGGTTGAACGCTTCAGTCATTACTCCTTGTGACAGTGTCAGAAAGTGTAAATACAATGATAAACTAGTATGTGCTGCTAAAGTGTTGTTTGCCAACCAGTTTTAGGCCCATATAAAATGTATTTTTCGAGTTATGATCATTTTCCGAACTTTGGACCGTTTGCTGTCTAGCTGAATTAGAGAAACACCGAACCATTGTCTCTTTGTAGGCGCATGATTTAGAATGCTGCAGTACACCATATAACTTTAATGAATATGAGGAACTATTATGTGCTTCTTAAGTCTTTCTCAAAGACAGTTTAAATACAATGATAAACTAGTATGTGCTGCTAAAGTGTTGTTTGTCAACCAGTTTTAGGCCCATATAAAATGTATTTTTCGAGTTCTGATAATTTTCATCAAAGTCTACACATGTGGGAAAAAATGCATTTTAAGCCGATTTTAACGTCGATTTGGTGGAACGGTTAAACGCTTCAGTCATTACTCTATGTGACAGTGTCAGACAGTTTAAATACAATGATCAACTAGTATGTGCTGCTAAAGTGTTGTTTGTCAAACAGTTTTAGGCCCATATAAAATGTATTTTTCGAGTTATGATAATTTTCATCAAAGTCTACACGTGGGAAAAAACGCATTTTCAGCCGATTTTAACGTCGATTTGGCGGAACGGTTAAACGCTTCAGTCATTACTCTATGTGACAGTGTCAGACAGTTTAAATACAATGATAAACTAGTATGTGCTGCTAAAGTGTTGTTTGTCAAACAGTTTTAGGTCCATATAAAATGTATTTTTCGAGTTATGATCATTTTCAGAACTTTGGACGATTTGCTGTCTAGCTGAATTAGAGAAACACCGAACAATTGTCTCTTTGTAGGTGCATGATTTTGAATGCTGCAGTACACCATATAACTTTAATTAATATGAGGAACAATTATGTGCTTCTTAAGTCTTTCTCAAAGACAGTTTAAATACAATTATAAACTAGTATGTGCAGCTAAAGTCTTGTTTGTCAACCAGTTTTAGGCCCATATAAAACGTATTTTTCGAGTTATGATAATTTTCATCAATGTCTACACGTGGGAAAAAACGCATTTTCAGTCGATTTAAACGTCGATTTGGCGGAACGGTTAAACGCTTCAGTCATTACTCTATGTGACAGTGTCAGTCAGTTTAAATACAATGATGAACTAGTATGTGCTGCTAAAGTCTTGTTTGTCAACCAGTTTTAGGCCCATATAAAATGTATTTTTCGAGTTCAGATAATTTTCATCAAAGTCTACACGTGGGAAAAAACGCATTTTCAGTCGATTTAAACGTCGATTTGGCGGAACGGTTAAACACTTCAGTCATTACTCTATGTGACAGTGTCAGACAGTTTAAATACAATGATAAACTAGTATGTGCTGCTAAAGTCTTGTTTGTCAACCAGTTTTAGGCCCAAATAAAATGTATTTTTCGAATTCTGATAATTTTCATCAAAGTCTACACGTGAGAAAAAACGCATTTTCAGCCGATTTAAACGTCGAAAAGGCGAATCGGTTGAACGCTTCAGTCATTACTCCTTGTGACAGTGTCAGAAAGTGTAAATACAATGATAAACTAGTATGTGCTGCTAAAGTGTTGTTTGCCAACCAGTTTTAGGCCCATATAAAATGTATTTTTCGAGTTATGATCATTTTCCGAACTTTGGACCGTTTGCTGTCTAGCTGAATTAGAGAAACACCGAACCATTGTCTCTTTGTAGGCGCATGATTTAGAATGCTGCAGTACACCATATAACTTTAATGAATATGAGGAACTATTATGTGCTTCTTAAGTCTTTCTCAAAGACAGTTTAAATACAATGATAAACTAGTATGTGCTGCTAAAGTGTTGTTTGTCAACCAGTTTTAGGCCCATATAAAATGTATTTTTCGAGTTCTGATAATTTTCATCAAAGTCTACACATGTGGGAAAAAATGCATTTTAAGCCGATTTTAACGTCGATTTGGTGGAACGGTTAAACGCTTCAGTCATTACTCTATGTGACAGTGTCAGACAGTTTAAATACAATGATCAACTAGTATGTGCTGCTAAAGTGTTGTTTGTCAAACAGTTTTAGGCCCATATAAAATGTATTTTTCGAGTTCTGATAATTTTCATCAAAGTCTACACGTGGGAAAAAACGCATTTTCAGCCGATTTTAACGTCGATTTGGCGGAACGGTTAAACGCTTCAGTCATTACTCTATGTGACAGTGTCAGACAGTTTAAATACAATGATAAACTAGTATGTGCTGCTAAAGTGTTGTTTGTCAAACAGTTTTAGGTCCATATAAAATGTATTTTTCGAGTTATGATCATTTTCAGAACTTTGGACGATTTGCTGTCTAGCTGAATTAGAGAAACACCGAACAATTGTCTCTTTGTAGGTGCATGATTTTGAATGCTGCAGTACACCATATAACTTTAATTAATATGAGGAACTATTATGTGCTTCTTAAGTCTTTCTCAAAGACAGTTTAAATACAATGATGAACTAGTATGTGCTGCTAAAGTCTTGTTTGTCAACCAGTTTTAGGCCCATATAAAATGTATTTTTCGAGTTCAGATAATTTTCATCAAAGTCTACACGTGGGAAAAAACGCATTTTCAGTCGATTTAAACGTCGATTTGGCGGAACGGTTAAACACTTCAGTCATTACTCTATGTGACAGTGTCAGACAGTTTAAATACAATGATAAACTAGTATGTGCTGCTAAAGTCTTGTTTGTCAACCAGTTTTAGGCCCAAATAAAATGTATTTTTCGAGTTCTGATAATTTTCCGAACTTTGGACCGTTTGCTGTCTAGCTGAATTAGAGAAACACCGAACCATTGTCTCTTTGTAGGCGCATGATTCAGAATACTGCACTACAGCATAGAAATTTAATTAATATGATGAACTATTATGTGCTTCTTGAGTGTTTCTCACAGAGTTCTAGGCCCATCTAACATGTATTTGTGGAGTTATGATCATTTTCAGAACTTTGGACGATTTGCTGTCGAGCTGAATTAGAGAAACACCGAACCATTGTCTCTTTGTAGGTGAATGATTCAGAATGCTGCAGTACACCATATAACTTTAATTAATATGAGGAACAATTATTTTGCTTCTTAAGTCTTTCTCAAAGACAGTTTAAATACAATGATGAACTAGTATGTGCTGCTTATGTCTTGTTTGTCAACCAGTTTAAGGCCCATATAAAATGTATTTTTCGAGTTCTGATAATTTTCATCAAAGTCTACACATGTGGGAAAAAATGCATTTTCAGCTGATTTTAACGTCGATTTGGTGGAACGGTTAAACGCTTCAGTCATTACTCTATGTGACAGTGTCAGACAGTTTAAATACAATGATAAACTAGTATGTGCTGCTAAAGTGTTGTTTGTCAGCCAGTTTTAGGCCCTTATAAAATGTATTTTTCGAGTTATGATCATTTTCAGAACTTTGGACGATTTGCTGTCGAGCTGAATTAGAGAAACACCGAACCATTGTCTATTTGTAGGTGAATGATTCAGAATGCTGCAGTACAGCATAGAAATTTAATTAATATGATGAACTATTATGTGCTTCTTAAGTGTTTCTCACAGAGTTCTAGGCCCATCTAACATGTATTTGTGGAGTTATGATCATATTCAGAACTTTGGACGATTTGCTGTCTAGCTGAATTAGAGAAACACCGAACAATTGTTTCTTTGTAGGTGCATGATTCAGTATACTGCAGTACAGCATAGAAATTTAATTAATATGATGAACTATTATGTGCTTCTTAAGTGTTTCTCACAGAGTTCTAGGCCCATCTAACATGTATTTGTGGAGTTATGATCATATTCAGAACTTTGGACGATTTGCTGTCGAGCTGAATTAGAGAAACACAGAACCATTGTCTCTTTGTAGGTGAATGATTCAGAATGCTGCAGTACACCATATAACTTTAATTAATATGAGGAGCAATTATTTTGCTTCTTAAGTCTTTCTCAAAGACAGTTTAAATACAATGATAAACTAGTATGTGCAGCTAAAGTCTTGTTTGTCAACCAGTTTTAGGCCCATATAAAATGTATTTTTCGAGTTATGATAATTTTCATCAAATTCTACACATGTGGGAAAAAACGCATTTTCAGTCGATTTAAACGTCGAAAAGGCGAATCGGTTAAACGCTTCAGTCATTACTCCATGTGACAGTGTCAGACAGTTTAAATACAATGATAAACTAGTATGTGCAGCTAAAGTCTTGTTTGTCAACCAGTTTTAGGCCCATATAAAATGTATTTTTCGAGTTATGATAATTTTCATCAATGTCTACACGTGGGAAAAAACACATTTTCAGTCGATTTAAACGTCGATTTGGCGGAACGGTTAAACGCTTCAGTCATTACTCTATGTGACAGTGTCAGACAGTTTAAATACAATGATAAACTAGTATGTGCTGCTAAAGTGTTGTTTGTCAGCCAGTTTTAGGCCCTTATAAAATGTATTTTTCGAGTTATGATCATTTTCAGAACTTTGGACGATTTGCTGTCGAGCTGAATTAGAGAAACACCGAACCATTGTCTCTTTGTAGGTGAATGATTCAGAATGCTGCAGTACAGCATAGAAATTTAATTAATATGATGAACTATTATGTGCTTCTTAAGTGTTTCTCACAGAGTTCTAGGCCCATCTAACATGTATTTGTGGAGTTATGATCATATTCAGAACTTTGGACGATTTGCTGTCTAGCTGAATTAGAGAAACACCGAACAATTGTTTCTTTGTAGGTGCATGATTCAGTATACTGCAGTACAGCATAGAAATTTAATTAATATGATGAACTATTATGTGCTTCTTAAGTGTTTCTCACAGAGTTCTAGGCCCATCTAACATGTATTTGTGGAGTTATGATCATATTCAGATCTTTGGACGATTTGCTGTCGAGCTGAATTAGAGAAACACCGAACCATTGTCTCTTTGTAGGTGAATGATTCAGAATGCTGCAGTACACCATATAACTTTATTTAATATGAGGAACAATTATTTTGCTTCTTAAGTCTTTCTCAAAGACAGTTTAAATACAATGATAAACTAGTATGTGCAGCTAAAGTCTTGTTTGTCAACCAGTTTTAGGCCCATATAAAATGTATTTTTCGAGTTATGATCATTTTCCGAACTTTGGACCATTTGCTGTCTAGCTGAATTAGAGAAACACCGAACCATTGTCTCTTTGTAGGCGCATGATTTAGAATGCTGCAGTACACCATATAACTTTAATGAATATGAGGAACTATTATGTGCTTCTTAAGTCTTTCTCAAAGACAGTTTAAATACAATGATAAACTAGTATGTGCTGCTAAAGTCTTGTTTGTCAACCAGTTTTAGGCCCATATAAAATGTATTTTTCGAGTTATGATAATTTTCATCAAAGTCTACACATGTGGGAAAAAACGCATTTTCAGCCGATTTAAACGTCGAAAAGGCGGATCGGTTAAACGCTTCAGCCATTACTCTGTGACAGTGTCAGACAGTTTAAATACAATGATAAACTAGTATGTGCTACTAAAGTGTTGTTTGTCAAACAGTTTTAGGCCCATATAAAATGTATTTTTCGAGTTCTGATAATTTTCATCAAAGTCTACACGTGGGAAAAAACGCATTTTCAGCCGATTTTAACGTCGATTTGGCGGAACGGTTAAACGCTTCAGTCATTACTCTATGTGACAGTGTCAGACAGTTTAAATACAATGATAAACTAGTATGTGCTGCTAAAGTGTTGTATGTCAAACAGTTTTAGGTCCATATAAAATGTATTTTTCGAGTTATGATCATTTTCAGAACTTTGGACGATTTGCTGTCTAGCTGAATTAGAGAAACACCGAACAATTGTCTCTTTGTAGGTGCATGATTTTGAATGCTGCAGTACACCATATAACTTTAATTAATATGAGGAACAATTATGTGCTTCTTAAGTCTTTCTCAAAGACAGTTTAAATACAATGATAAACTAGTATGTGCAGCTAAAGTCTTGTTTGTCAACCAGTTTTAGGCCCATATAAAATGTATTTTTCGAGTTATGATAATTTTCATCAATGTCTACACGTGGGAAAAAACACATTTTCAGTCGATTTAAACGTCGATTTGGCGGAACGGTTAAACGCTTCAGTCATTACTCTATGTGACAGTGTCAGACAGTTTAAATACAATGATAAACTAGTATGTGCTGCTAAAGTGTTGTTTGTCAGCCAGTTTTAGGCCCTTATAAAATGTATTTTTCGAGTTATGATCATTTTCAGAACTTTGGACGATTTGCTGTCGAGCTGAATTAGAGAAACACCGAACCATTGTCTCTTTGTAGGTGAATGATTCAGAATGCTGCAGTACAGCATAGAAATTTAATTAATATGATGAACTATTATGTGCTTCTTAAGTGTTTCTCACAGAGTTCTAGGCCCATCTAACATGTATTTGTGGAGTTATGATCATATTCAGAACTTTGGACGATTTGCTGTCTAGCTGAATTAGAGAAACACCGAACAATTGTTTCTTTGTAGGTGCATGATTCAGTATACTGCAGTACAGCATAGAAATTTAATTAATATGATGAACTATTATGTGCTTCTTAAGTGTTTCTCACAGAGTTCTAGGCCCATCTAACATGTATTTGTGGAGTTATGATCATATTCAGATCTTTGGACGATTTGCTGTTGAGCTGAATTAGAGAAACACCGAACCATTGTCTCTTTGTAGGTGAATGATTCAGAATGCTGCAGTACACCATATAACTTTATTTAATATGAGGAACAATTATTTTGCTTCTTAAGTCTTTCTCAAAGACAGTTTAAATACAATGATAAACTAGTATGTGCAGCTAAAGTCTTGTTTGTCAACCAGTTTTAGGCCCATATAAAATGTATTTTTCGAGTTATGATCATTTTCCGAACTTTGGACCATTTGCTGTCTAGCTGAATTAGAGAAACACCGAACCATTGTCTCTTTGTAGGCGCATGATTTAGAATGCTGCAGTACACCATATAACTTTAATGAATATGAGGAACTATTATGTGCTTCTTAAGTCTTTCTCAAAGACAGTTTAAATACAATGATAAACTAGTATGTGCTGCTAAAGTCTTGTTTGTCAACCAGTTTTAGGCCCATATAAAATGTATTTTTCGAGTTCTGATAATTTTCATCAAAGTCTACACATGTGGGAAAAAACGCATTTTCAGTCGATTTAAACGTCGAAAAGGCGAATCGGTTAAACGCTTCAGTCATTACTCCATGTGACAGTGTCAGACAGTTTAAATACAATGATGAACTAGTATGTGCTGCTAAAGTGTTGTTTGTCAACCAGTTTTAGGCCCATATAAAATGTATTTTTCGAGTTCTGATAATTTTCATCAAAGTCTACACGTGGGAAAAAACGCATTTTCAGCCGATTTTAACGTCGATTTGGCGGAACGGTTAAACGCTTCAGTCATTACTCTATGTGACAGTGTCAGACAGTTTAAATACAATGATAAACTAGTATGTGCTGCTAAAGTGTTGTTTGTCAAACAGTTTTAGGTCCATATAAAATGTATTTTTCGAGTTATGATCATTTTCAGAACTTTGGACGATTTGCTGTCTAGCTGAATTAGAGAAACACCGAACAATTGTCTCTTTGTAGGTGCATGATTTTGAATGCTGCAGTACACCATATAACTTTAATTAATATGAGGAACAATTATGTGCTTCTTAAGTCTTTCTCAAAGACAGTTTAAATACAATTATAAACTAGTATGTGCAGCTAAAGTCTTGTTTGTCAACCAGTTTTAGGCCCATATAAAACGTATTTTTCGAGTTATGATAATTTTCATCAATGTCTACACGTGGGAAAAAACGCATTTTCAGTCGATTTAAACGTCGATTTGGCGGAACGGTTAAACGCTTCAGTCATTACTCTATGTGACAGTGTCAGTCAGTTTAAATACAATGATGAACTAGTATGTGCTGCTAAAGTCTTGTTTGTCAACCAGTTTTAGGCCCATATAAAATGTATTTTTCGAGTTCAGATAATTTTCATCAAAGTCTACACGTGGGAAAAAACGCATTTTCAGTCGATTTAAACGTCGATTTGGCGGAACGGTTAAACACTTCAGTCATTACTCTATGTGACAGTGTCAGACAGTTTAAATACAATGATAAACTAGTATGTGCTGCTAAAGTCTTGTTTGTCAACCAGTTTTAGGCCCAAATAAAATGTATTTTTCGAATTCTGATAATTTTCATCAAAGTCTACACGTGAGAAAAAACGCATTTTCAGCCGATTTAAACGTCGAAAAGGCGAATCGGTTGAACGCTTCAGTCATTACTCCTTGTGACAGTGTCAGAAAGTGTAAATACAATGATAAACTAGTATGTGCTGCTAAAGTGTTGTTTGCCAACCAGTTTTAGGCCCATATAAAATGTATTTTTCGAGTTATGATCATTTTCCGAACTTTGGACCGTTTGCTGTCTAGCTGAATTAGAGAAACACCGAACCATTGTCTCTTTGTAGGCGCATGATTTAGAATGCTGCAGTACACCATATAACTTTAATGAATATGAGGAACTATTATGTGCTTCTTAAGTCTTTCTCAAAGACAGTTTAAATACAGTGATAAACTAGTATGTGCTGCTAAAGTGTTGTTTGTCAACCAGTTTTAGGCCCATATAAAATGTATTTTTCGAGTTCTGATAATTTTCATCAAAGTCTACACATGTGGGAAAAAATGCATTTTAAGCCGATTTTAACGTCGATTTGGTGGAACGGTTAAACGCTTCAGTCATTACTCTATGTGACAGTGTCAGACAGTTTAAATACAATGATCAACTAGTATGTGCTGCTAAAGTGTTGTTTGTCAAACAGTTTTAGGCCCATATAAAATGTATTTTTCGAGTTCTGATAATTTTCATCAAAGTCTACACGTGGGAAAAAACGCATTTTCAGCCGATTTTAACGTCGATTTGGCGGAACGGTTAAACGCTTCAGTCATTACTCTATGTGACAGTGTCAGACAGTTTAAATACAATGATAAACTAGTATGTGCTGCTAAAGTGTTGTTTGTCAAACAGTTTTAGGTCCATATAAAATGTATTTTTCGAGTTATGATCATTTTCAGAACTTTGGACGATTTGCTGTCTAGCTGAATTAGAGAAACACCGAACCATTGTCTCTTTGTAGGCGCATGATTTAGAATGCTGCAGTACACCATATAACTTTAATGAATATGAGGAACTATTATGTGCTTCTTAAGTCTTTCTCAAAGACAGTTTAAATACAGTGATAAACTAGTATGTGCTGCTAAAGTGTTGTTTGTCAACCAGTTTTAGGCCCATATAAAATGTATTTTTCGAGTTCTGATAATTTTCATCAAAGTCTACACATGTGGGAAAAAATGCATTTTAAGCCGATTTTAACGTCGATTTGGTGGAACGGTTAAACGCTTCAGTCATTACTCTATGTGACAGTGTCAGACAGTTTAAATACAATGATCAACTAGTATGTGCTGCTAAAGTGTTGTTTGTCAAACAGTTTTAGGCCCATATAAAATGTATTTTTCGAGTTCTGATAATTTTCATCAAAGTCTACACGTGGGAAAAAACGCATTTTCAGCCGATTTTAACGTCGATTTGGCGGAACGGTTAAACGCTTCAGTCATTACTCTATGTGACAGTGTCAGACAGTTTAAATACAATGATAAACTAGTATGTGCTGCTAAAGTGTTGTTTGTCAAACAGTTTTAGGTCCATATAAAATGTATTTTTCGAGTTATGATCATTTTCAGAACTTTGGACGATTTGCTGTCTAGCTGAATTAGAGAAACACCGAACAATTGTCTCTTTGTAGGTGCATGATTTTGAATGCTGCAGTACACCATATAACTTTAATTAATATGAGGAACTATTATGTGCTTCTTAAGTCTTTCTCAAAGACAGTTTAAATACAATGATGAACTAGTATGTGCTGCTAAAGTCTTGTTTGTCAACCAGTTTTAGGCCCATATAAAATGTATTTTTCGAGTTCAGATAATTTTCATCAAAGTCTACACGTGGGAAAAAACGCATTTTCAGTCGATTTAAACGTCGATTTGGCGGAACGGTTAAACACTTCAGTCATTACTCTATGTGACAGTGTCAGACAGTTTAAATACAATGATAAACTAGTATGTGCTGCTAAAGTCTTGTTTGTCAACCAGTTTTAGGCCCAAATAAAATGTATTTTTCGAGTTCTGATAATTTTCATCAAAGTCTACACGTGAGAAAAAACGCATTTTCAGCCGATTTAAACGTCGAAAAGGCGAATCGGTTGAACGCTTCAGTCATTACTCCTTGTGACAGTGTCAGAAAGTGTAAATACAATGATAAACTAGTATGTGCTGCTAAAGTCTTGTTTGTCAACCAGTTTTAGGCCCAAATAAAATGTATTTTTCGAGTTCTGATAATTTTCCGAACTTTGGACCGTTTGCTGTCTAGCTGAATTAGAGAAACACCGAACCATTGTCTCTTTGTAGGCGCATGATTCAGAATACTGCACTACAGCATAGAAATTTAATTAATATGATGAACTATTATGTGCTTCTTAAGTGTTTCTCACAGAGTTCTAGGCCCATCTAACATGTATTTGTGGAGTTATGATCATTTTCAGAACTTTGGACGATTTGCTGTCGAGCTGAATTAGAGAAACACCGAACCATTGTCTCTTTGTAGGTGAATGATTCAGAATGCTGCAGTACACCATATAACTTTAATTAATATGAGGAACAATTATTTTGCTTCTTAAGTCTTTCTCAAAGACAGTTTAAATACAATGATGAACTAGTATGTGCTGCTTATGTCTTGTTTGTCAACCAGTTTTAGGCCCATATAAAATGTATTTTTCGAGTTCTGATAATTTTCATCAAAGTCTACACATGTGGGAAAAAATGCATTTTCAGCTGATTTTAACGTCGATTTGGTGGAACGGTTAAACGCTTCAGTCATTACTCTATGTGACAGTGTCAGACAGTTTAAATACAATGATAAACTAGTATGTGCTGCTAAAGTGTTGTTTGTCAGCCAGTTTTAGGCCCTTATAAAATGTATTTTTCGAGTTATGATCATTTTCAGAACTTTGGACGATTTGCTGTCGAGCTGAATTAGAGAAACACCGAACCATTGTCTCTTTGTAGGTGAATGATTCAGAATGCTGCAGTACAGCATAGAAATTTAATTAATATGATGAACTATTATGTGCTTCTTAAGTGTTTCTCACAGAGTTCTAGGCCCATCTAACATGTATTTGTGGAGTTATGATCATATTCAGAACTTTGGACGATTTGCTGTCTAGCTGAATTAGAGAAACACCGAACAATTGTTTCTTTGTAGGTGCATGATTCAGTATACTGCAGTACAGCATAGAAATTTAATTAATATGATGAACTATTATGTGCTTCTTAAGTGTTTCTCACAGAGTTCTAGGCCCATCTAACATGTATTTGTGGAGTTATGATCATATTCAGAACTTTGGACGATTTGCTGTCGAGCTGAATTAGAGAAACACAGAACCATTGTCTCTTTGTAGGTGAATGATTCAGAATGCTGCAGTACACCATATAACTTTAATTAATATGAGGAGCAATTATTTTGCTTCTTAAGTCTTTCTCAAAGACAGTTTAAATACAATGATAAACTAGTATGTGCAGCTAAAGTCTTGTTTGTCAACCAGTTTTAGGCCCATATAAAATGTATTTTTCGAGTTATGATAATTTTCATCAAATTCTACACATGTGGGAAAAAACGCATTTTCAGTCGATTTAAACGTCGAAAAGGCGAATCGGTTAAACGCTTCAGTCATTACTCCATGTGACAGTGTCAGACAATTTAAATACAATGATGAACTAGTATGTGCTGCTAAAGTGTTGTTTGTCAACCAGTTTTAGGCCCATATAAAATGTATTTTTCGAGTTATGATAATTTTCATCAAAGTCTACACGTGGGAAAAAACGCATTTTCAGCCGATTTTAACGTCGATTTGGCGGAACGGTTAAACGCTTCAGTCATTACTCTATGTGACAGTGTCAGACAGTTTAAATACAATGATAAACTAGTATGTGCTGCTAAAGTGTTGTTTGTCAAACAGTTTTAGGTCCATATAAAATGTATTTTTCGAGTTATGATCATTTTCAGAACTTTGGACGATTTGCTGTCTAGCTGAATTAGAGAAACACCGAACAATTGTCTCTTTGTAGGTGCATGATTTTGAATGCTGCAGTACACCATATAACTTTAATTAATATGAGGAACAATTATGTGCTTCTTAAGTCTTTCTCAAAGACAGTTTAAATACAATGATAAACTAGTATGTGCAGCTAAAGTCTTGTTTGTCAACCAGTTTTAGGCCCATATAAAATGTATTTTTCGAGTTATGATAATTTTCATCAATGTCTACACGTGGGAAAAAACGCATTTTCAGTCGATTTAAACGTCGATTTGGCGGAACGGTTAAACGCTTCAGTCATTACTCTATGTGACAGTGTCAGTCAGTTTAAATACAATGATGAACTAGTATGTGCTGCTAAAGTCTTGTTTGTCAACCAGTTTTAGGCCCATATAAAATGTATTTTTCGAGTTCAGATAATTTTCATCAAAGTCTACACGTGGGAAAAAACGCATTTTCAGTCGATTTAAACGTCGATTTGGTGGAACGGTTAAACACTTCAGTCATTACTCTATGTGACAGTGTCAGACAGTTTAAATACAATGATAAACTAGTATGTGCTGCTAAAGTCTTGTTTGTCAACCAGTTTTAGGCCCAAATAAAATGTATTTTTCGAGTTCTGATAATTTTCATCAAAGTCTACACGTGAGAAAAAACGCATTTTCAGCCGATTTAAACGTCGAAAAGGCGAATCGGTTGAACGCTTCAGTCATTACTCTATGTGACAGTGTCAGAAAGTGTAAATACAATGATAAACTAGTATGTGCTGCTAAAGTGTTGTTTGCCAACCAGTTTTAGGCCCATATAAAATGTATTTTTCGAGTTATGATCATTTTCCGAACTTTGGACCGTTTGCTGTCTAGCTGAATTAGAGAAACACCGAACCATTGTCTCTTTATTGGCGCATGATTTAGAATGCTGCAGTACACCATATAACTTTAATGAATATGAGGAACTATTATGTGCTTCTTAAGTCTTTCTCAAAGACAGTTTAAATACAATGATAAACTAGTATGTGCTGCTAAAGTCTTGTTTGTCAACCAGTTTTAGGCCCATATAAAATGTATTTTTCGAGTTCTGATAATTTTCATCAAAGTCTACACATGTGGGAAAAAACGCATTTTCAGTCGATTTAAACGTCGAAATGGCGAATCGGTTAAACGCTTCAGTCATTACTCCATGTGACAGTGTCAGACAGTTTAAATACAATGATGAACTAGTATGTGCTGCTAAAGTGTTGTTTGTCAACCAGTTTTTTTAGCCCATATAAAATGTATTTTTCGAGTTCTGATAATTTTCATCAAAGTCTACACATGTGGGAAAAAATGCATTTTAAGCCGATTTTAACGTCGATTTGGTGGAACGGTTAAACGCTTCAGTCATTACTCTATGTGACAGTGTCAGACAGTTTAAATACAATGATCAACTAGTATGTGCTGCTAAAGTGTTGTTTGTCAAACAGTTTTAGGCCCATATAAAATGTATTTTTCGAGTTCTGATAATTTTCATCAAAGTCTACACGTGGGAAAAAACGCATTTTCAGCCGATTTTAACGTCGATTTGGCGGAACGGTTAAACGCTTCAGTCATTACTCTATGTGACAGTGTCAGACAGTTTAAATACAATGATAAACTAGTATGTGCTGCTAAAGTGTTGTTTGTCTAACAGTTTTAGGTCCATATAAAATGTATTTTTCGAGTTATGATCATTTTCAGAACTTTGGACGATTTGCTGTCTAGCTGAATTAGAGAAACACCGAACAATTGTCTCTTTGTAGGTGCATGATTTTGAATGCTGCAGTACACCATATAACTTTAATTAATATGAGGAACAATTATGTGCTTCTTAAGTCTTTCTCAAAGACAGTTTAAATACAATGATAAACTAGTATGTGCAGCTAAAGTCTTGTTTGTCAACCAGTTTTAGGCCCATATAAAATGTATTTTTCGAGTTATGATAATTTTCATCAATGTCTACACGTGGGAAAAAACGCATTTTCAGTCGATTTAAACGTCGATTTGGCGGAACGGTTAAACGCTTCAGTCATTACTCTATGTGACAGTGTCAGTCAGTTTAAATACAATGATGAACTAGTATGTGCTGCTAAAGTCTTGTTTGTCAACCAGTTTTAGGCCCATATAAAATGTATTTTTCGAGTTCAGATAATTTTCATCAAAGTCTACACGTGGGAAAAAACGCATTTTCAGTCGATTTAAACGTCGATTTGGCGGAACGGTTAAACGCTTCAGTCATTACTCTGTGTGACAGTGTCAGACAGTTTAACATGGGCCTAAAACTGTCTGAACTAACAGAAGCGTTTAACCAATTCCCCTTTTCGACGTTAAAATCGGCTGAAAATGCGTTTTTTCCCACATGTGCACAAAATGATGAAAATGACCATAACTCGACAAATACATGTTAGATGGGCCTAAAACTGTTTGACAAACAACACTTTAGCAGCATATACTAGTTCACCATTGTATTTAAACTGTCTGACACTGTCACACAGAGTAATGACTGAAGCGTTTAACCAATTCCCCTTTTCGACGTTTAAATCGGCTGAAAATGCGTTTTTTCCCACATGTGCACACAATGATGAAAATGATCATAACTCCACAAATACATGTTAGATGGGCCTAGCAATCTGTGAGAAACACTTAAGAAGCACATAATAGTTCATCATATTAATTAAATTTCTATGCTGTACTGCAGCATTCTGAATCATTCACCTCTGAAGAGACAATGGTTCGGTGTTTCTCTAATTCAGCTAGACAGCAAACCGTCACAAGTTCGGAAAATGATCATACCTCGACAAATACATGTTGTATGGGCCGAAAACTGTTTGACAAACAACGCTTTAGCAGCATATACTAGTTCACCATTGTATTTAAACTGTCTGACACTGTCACACAGAGTAATGACTGAAGCGTTTAAGCAATTCCCCTTTTCGACGTTTAAATCGGCTGAAAATGCGTTTTTTCCCACATGTCACATAATGATGAAAATGACCATAACTCGACAAATACATGTTAGATGGGCCTAAAACTGTTCGACAAACAACACTTTAGCAGCATATACTAGTTCACCATTGTATTTAAACTGTCTGAAACTGTCACACAGAGTAATGACTGAAGCGTTTAACCAATTCCCCTTTTCGACGTTTAAATTGGCTGAAAATGCGTTTTTTCCCACATGTGCACACAATGATGAAAATGATCATAACTCCACAAATACATGTTAGATGGGCCTAGATATCTGTGAGAAACACTTAAGAAGCACATAATAGTTCATCATATTAATTAAATTTCTATGCTGTACTGCAGCATTCTGAATCATTCACCTCTGAAGAGACAATGGTTCGGTGTTTCTCTAATTCAGCTAGACAGCAAACCGTCACAAGTTCTGAAAATGCTCATACCTCAACAAATACATGTTGTATGGGCCAAAAACTGTTTGACAAACAACGCTTTAGCAGCATATACTAGTTCACCATTGTATTTAAACTGTCTGACACTGTCACACAGAGTAATGACTGAAGCGTTTAACCAATTCCCCTTTTCGACGTTTAAATCGGCTGAAAATGCGTTTTTTCCCACATGTGCACACTATGATGAAAATGATCCTAACTCGACAAATACATGTTAGATGGGCCTAAAACTGTTTGACAAACAACACTTTAGCAGCATATACTAGTTCACCATTGTATTTAAACTGTCTGACACTGTCACACAGAGTAAGGACTGAAGCGTTTAACCAATTCCCCTTTTCGACGTTTAAATCGGCTGAAAATGCGTTTTTTCCCACATGTGCACACAATGATGAAAATGATCATAACTCCACAAATACATGTTAGATGGGCCTAGAAATCTGTGAGAAACACTTAAGAAGCACATAATAGTTCATCATATTAATTGAATTTCTATGCTGTACTGCAGCATTCTGAATCATTCACCTCTGAAGAGACAATGGTTCGGTGTTTCTCTAATTCAGCTACACAGCAAACCGTCACAAGTTCTGAAAATGCTCATACCTCAACAAATACATGTTGTATGGGCCTAAAACTGTGTGACAAACAACGCTTTAGCAGCATATACTAGTTCACCATTGTATTTAAACTGTCTGACACTGTCACACAGAGTAATGACTGAAGCGTTTAAGCAATTCCCCTTTTCGACGTTTAAATCGGCTGAAAATGCGTTTTTTCCCACATGTGCACACAATGATGAAAATGATCATAACTCCACAAATACATGTTAGATGGGCCTAGATATCTGTGAGAAACACTTAAGGAGCACATAATAGTTCATCATATTAATTAAATTTCTATGCTGTACTGCAGCATTCTGAATCATTCACCTCTGAAGAGACAATGGTTCGGTGTTTCTTTAATTCAGCTAGACAGCAAACCGTCACAAGTTCTGAAAATGCTCATACCTTAACAAATACATGTTGTATGGGCCTAAAACTGTTTGACAAACAACGCTTTAGCAGCATATACTAGTTCACCATTGTATTTAAACTGTCTGACACTGTCACACAGAGTAATGACTGAAGCGTTTAACCAATTCCCCTTCTCGACGTTTAAATCGGCTGAAAATGCGTGTTTTCCCACATGTGCACACAATGATGAAAATGATCATAACTCCACAAATACATGTTAGATGGGCCTAGATATCTGTGAGAAACACTTAAGAAGCACATAATAGTTCATCATATTAATTAAATTTCTATGCTGTACTGCAGCATTCTGAATCATTCACCTCTGAAGAGACAATGGTTCGGTGTTTCTCTAATTCAGCTAGACAGCAAACCGTCACAAGTTCTGAAAATGCTCATACCTCAACAGATACATGTTGTATGGGCCTAAAACTGTTTGACAAACAACGCTTTAGCAGCATATACTAGTTCACCATTGTATTTAAACTGTCTGACACTGTCACACAGAGTAATGACTGAAGCGTTTAACCAATTCCCCTTTTCGACGTTTAAATCGGCTGAAAATGCGTTTTTTCCCACATGTGCACACTATGATGAAAATGATCCTAACTCGACAAATACATGTTAGATGGGCCTAAAACTGTTTGACAAACAACACTTTAGCAGCATATACTAGTTCACCATTGTATTTAAACTGTCTGACACTGTCACACAGAGTAATGACTGAAGCGTTTAAGCAATTCCCCTTTTCGACGTTTAAATCGGCTGAAAATGCGTTTTTTCCCACATGTGCACACAATGATGAAAATGATCATAACTCCACAAATACATGTTAGATGGGCCTAAAACTGTTTGACAAACAACACTTTATCAGCATATACTAGTTCACCATTGTATTTAAACTGTCTGACACTGTCACACAGAGTAATGACTGAAGCGTTTAACCAATTCCCCTTTTCGACGTTTAAATCGGCTGAAAATGCGTTTTTTCCCACATGTGCACATAATGATGAAAATGACCATAACTCGACAAATACACGTTAGATGGGCCTAAAACTGTTTGACAAACAACACTTTAGCAGCATATACTAGTTCACCATTGTATTTAAACTGTCTGACACTGTCACACAGAGTAATGACTGAAGCGTTTAACCAATTCCCCTTTTCGACGTTTAAATCGGCTGAAAATGCGTTTTTTCCCACATGTGCACACAATGATGAAAATGATCATAACTCCACAAATACATGTTAGATGGGCCTAGAAATCTGTGAGAAACACTTAAGAAGCACATAATAGTTCATCATATTAATTAAATTTCTATGCTGTACTGCAGCATTCTGAATCATTCACCTCTGAAGAGACAATGGTTCGGTGTTTCTCTAATTCAGCTACACAGCAAACCGTCACAAGTTCTGAAAATGCTCATACCTCAACAAATACATGTTGTATGGGCCTAAAACTGTTTGACAAACAACGCTTTAGCAGCATATACTAGTTCACCGTTGTATTTAAACTGTCTGACACTGTCACACAGAGTAATGACTGAAGCGTTTAACCAATTCCCCTTTTCGACGTTTAAATCGGCTGAAAATGCGTTTTTTCCCACATGTGCACACAATGATGAAAATGATCATAACTCCACAAATACATGTTAGATGGGCCTAGATATCTGTGAGAAACACTTAAGGAGCACATAATAGTTCATCATATTAATTAAATTTCTATGCTGTACTGCAGCATTCTGAATCATTCACCTCTGAAGAGACAATGGTTCGGTGTTTCTCTAATTCAGCTAGACAGCAAACCGTCACAAGTTCTGAAAATGCTCATACCTCAACAAATACATGTTGTATGGGCCTAAAACTGTTTGACAAACAACGCTTTAGCAGCATATACTAGTTCACCATTGTATTTAAACTGTCTGACACTGTCACACAGAGTAATGACTGAAGCGTTTAACCAAGTCCCCTTTTCGACGTTTAAATCGGCTGAAAATGCGTTTTTTCCCACATGTGCACACTATGATGAAAATGATCCTAACTCGACAAATACATGTTAGATGGGCCTAAAACTGTTTGACAACAACACTTTAGCAGCATATACTAGTTCACCATTGTATTTAAACTGTCTGACACTGTCACACAGAGTAATGACTGAAGCGTTTAACCAATTCCCCTTTTCGACGTTTAAATCGGCTGAAAATGCGTTTTTTCCCACATGTGCACATAATGATGAAAATGACCATAACTCGACAAATACATGTTAGATGGGCCTAAAACTGTTTGACAAACAACACTTTAGCAGCATATACTAGTTCACCATTGTATTTAAACTGTCTGAAACTGTCACACAGAGTAATGACTGAAGCGTTTAACCAATTCCCCTTTTCGACGTTTAAATCGGCTGAAAATGCGTTTTTCCCACATGTGCACACAATGATGAAAATGATCATAACACCACAAATACATGTTAGATGGGCCTAGAAATCTGTGAGAAACACTTAAGAAGCACATAATAGTTCATCATATTAATTGAATTTCTATGCTGTACTGCAGCATTCTGAATCATTCACCTCTGAAGAGACAATGGTTCGGTGTTTCTCTAATTCAGCTACACAGCAAACCGTCACAAGTTCTGAAAATGCTCATACCTCAACAAATACATGTTGTATGGGCCTAAAACTGTTTGACAAACAACGCTTTAGCAGCATATACTAGTTCACCATTGTATTTAAACTGTCTGACACTGTCACACAGAGTAATGACTGAAGCGTTTAAGCAATTCCCCTTTTCGACGTTTAAATCGGCTGAAAATGCGTTTTTTCCCACATGTGCACACAATGATGAAAATGATCATAACTCCACAAATACATGTTAGATGGGCATAGAAATCTGAGAGAAAAACTTAGGAAGCACATAATAGTTCATCATATTAATTAAATTTCAATGCTGTACTGCAGCATTCTGAATCATACACCTCTGAAGAGACAATGGTTCGGTGTTTCTCTAATTCAGCTAGACAGCAAACCGTCCAATGTTCTGAAAATGCTCATACCTCGACAAATACATGTTGTATGGGCCTAAAACTGTTTGACAAACAACGCTTTAGCAGCATATACTAGTTCACCATTGTATTTAAACTGTCTGACACTGTCACACAGAGTAATGACTGAAGCGTTTAACCAATTCCCCTTTTCGACGTTTAAATCGGCTGGAAATGCGTTTTTTCCCACATGTGCACACAATGATGAAAATGATCATAACTCGACAAATACATTTTACATGGGCCTAAAACTGTTTGACAAACAACACTTTAGCAGCATATACTAGTTCACCATTGTATTTAAACTGTCGGACACTGTCACACAGAGTAATGACTGAAGCGTTTAAGCAATTCCCCTTTTCGACGTTTAAATCGGCTGAAAATGCATTTTTTCCCAGATGTACACATAATGATGAAAATGATCATAACTCGACAAATACATGTTAGATGGGTCTAAAACTGGTTGACAAACAACACTTTAGCAGCATAAACTAGTTCACCATTGTATTTTAACTGTCTGACACTGTCACACAGAGTAATGACTGAAGCGTTTAACCAATTCCCCTTTTCGACGTTTAAATCGGCTGAAAATGCGTTTTTTCCCACATGTGCACACTATGATGAAAATGATCCTAACTCGACAAATACATGTTAGATGGGCCTAAAACTGGTTGACAAACAACACTTTAGCAGCATATACTAGTTCACCATTGTATTTAAACTGTCTGACACTGTCACACAGAGTAATGACTGAAGCGTTTAAGCAATTCCCCTTTTCGACGTTTAAATCGGCTGAAAATGCGTTTTTTCCCACATGTGCACACAATGATGAAAATGATCATAACTCCACAAATACATGTTAGATGGGCCTAGAAATCTGTGAGAAACACTTAAGAAGCACATAATAGTTCATCATATTAATTGAATTTCTATGCTGTACTGCAGCATTCTGAATCATTCACCTCTGAAGAGACAATGGTTCGGTGTTTCTCTAATTCAGCTACACAGCAAACCGTCACAAGTTCTGAAAATGCTCATACCTCAACAAATACATGTTGTATGGGCCTAAAACTGTGTGACAAACAACGCTTTAGCAGCATATACTAGTTCACCATTGTATTTAAACTGTCTGACACTGTCACACAGAGTAATGACTGAAGCGTTTAAGCAATTCCCCTTTTCGACGTTTAAATCGGCTGAAAATGCGTTTTTTCCCACATGTGCACACAATGATGAAAATGATCATAACTCCACAAATACATGTTAGATGGGCCTAGATATCTGTGAGAAACACTTAAGGAGCACATAATAGTTCATCATATTAATTAAATTTCTATGCTGTACTGCAGCATTCTGAATCATTCACCTCTGAAGAGACAATGGTTCGGTGTTTCTTTAATTCAGCTAGACAGCAAACCGTCACAAGTTCTGAAAATGCTCATACCTTAACAAATACATGTTGTATGGGCCTAAAACTGTTTGACAAACAACGCTTTAGCAGCATATACTAGTTCACCATTGTATTTAAACTGTCTGACACTGTCACACAGAGTAATGACTGAAGCGTTTAACCAATTCCCCTTCTCGACGTTTAAATCGGCTGAAAATGCGTGTTTTCCCACATGTGCACACAATGATGAAAATGATCATAACTCCACAAATACATGTTAGATGGGCCTAGATATCTGTGAGAAACACTTAAGAAGCACATAATAGTTCATCATATTAATTAAATTTCTATGCTGTACTGCAGCATTCTGAATCATTCACCTCTGAAGAGACAATGGTTCGGTGTTTCTCTAATTCAGCTAGACAGCAAACCGTCACAAGTTCTGAAAATGCTCATACCTCAACTGATACATGTTGTATGGGCCTAAAACTGTTTGACAAACAACGCTTTAGCAGCATATACTAGTTCACCATTGTATTTAAACTGTCTGACACTGTCACACAGAGTAATGACTGAAGCGTTTAACCAATTCCCCTTTTCGACGTTTAAATCGGCTGAAAATGCGTTTTTTCCCACATGTGCACACTATGATGAAAATGATCCTAACTCGACAAATACATGTTAGATGGGCCTAAAACTGTTTGACAAACAACACTTTAGCAGCATATACTAGTTCACCATTGTATTTAAACTGTCTGACACTGTCACACAGAGTAATGACTGAAGCGTTTAAGCAATTCCCCTTTTCGACGTTTAAATCGGCTGAAAATGCGTTTTTTCCCACATGTGCACACAATGATGAAAATGATCATAACTCCACAAATACATGTTAGATGGGCCTAAAACTGTTTGACAAACAACACTTTATCAGCATATACTAGTTCACCATTGTATTTAAACTGTCTGACACTGTCACACAGAGTAATGACTGAAGCGTTTAACCAATTCCCCTTTTCGACGTTTAAATCGGCTGAAAATGCGTTTTTTCCCACATGTGCACATAATGATGAAAATGACCATAACTCGACAAATACATGTTAGATGGGCCTAAAACTGTTTGACAAACAACACTTTAGCAGCATATACTAGTTCACCATTGTATTTAAACTGTCTGACACTGTCACACAGAGTAATGACTGAAGCGTTTAACCAATTCCCCTTTTCGACGTTTAAATCGGCTGAAAATGCGTTTTTTCCCACATGTGCACACAATGATGAAAATGATCATAACTCCACAAATACATGTTAGATGGGCCTAGAAATCTGTGAGAAACACTTAAGAAGCACATAATAGTTCATCATATTAATTAAATTTCTATGCTGTACTGCAGCATTCTGAATCATTCACCTCTGAAGAGACAATGGTTCGGTGTTTCTCTAATTCAGCTACACAGCAAACCGTCACAAGTTCTGAAAATGCTCATACCTCAACAAATACATGTTGTATGGGCCTAAAACTGTTTGACAAACAACGCTTTAGCAGCATATACTAGTTCACCGTTGTATTTAAACTGTCTGACACTGTCACACAGAGTAATGACTGAAGCGTTTAACCAATTCCCCTTTTCGACGTTTAAATCGGCTGAAAATGCGTTTTTTCCCACATGTGCACACAATGATGAAAATGATCATAACTCCACAAATACATGTTAGATGGGCCTAGATATCTGTGAGAAACACTTAAGGAGCACATAATAGTTCATCATATTAATTAAATTTCTATGCTGTACTGCAGCATTCTGAATCATTCACCTCTGAAGAGACAATGGTTCGGTGTTTCTCTAATTCAGCTAGACAGCAAACCGTCACAAGTTCTGAAAATGCTCATACCTCAACAAATACATGTTGTATGGGCCTAAAACTGTTTGACAAACAACGCTTTAGCAGCATATACTAGTTCACCATTGTATTTAAACTGTCTGACACTGTCACACAGAGTAATGACTGAAGCGTTTAACCAAGTCCCCTTTTCGACGTTTAAATCGGCTGAAAATGCGTTTTTTCCCACATGTGCACACTATGATGAAAATGATCCTAACTCGACAAATACATGTTAGATGGGCCTAAAACTGTTTGACAACAACACTTTAGCAGCATATACTAGTTCACCATTGTATTTAAACTGTCTGACACTGTCACACAGAGTAATGACTGAAGCGTTTAACCAATTCCCCTTTTCGACGTTTAAATCGGCTGAAAATGCGTTTTTTCCCACATGTGCACATAATGATGAAAATGACCATAACTCGACAAATACATGTTAGATGGGCCTAAAACTGTTTGACAAACAACACTTTAGCAGCATATACTAGTTCACCATTGTATTTAAACTGTCTGAAACTGTCACACAGAGTAATGACTGAAGCGTTTAACCAATTCCCCTTTTCGACGTTTAAATCGGCTGAAAATGCGTTTTTCCCACATGTGCACACAATGATGAAAATGATCATAACACCACAAATACATGTTAGATGGGCCTAGAAATCTGTGAGAAACACTTAAGAAGCACATAATAGTTCATCATATTAATTGAATTTCTATGCTGTACTGCAGCATTCTGAATCATTCACCTCTGAAGAGACAATGGTTCGGTGTTTCTCTAATTCAGCTACACAGCAAACCGTCACAAGTTCTGAAAATGCTCATACCTCAACAAATACATGTTGTATGGGCCTAAAACTGTTTGACAAACAACGCTTTAGCAGCATATACTAGTTCACCATTGTATTTAAACTGTCTGACACTGTCACACAGAGTAATGACTGAAGCGTTTAAGCAATTCCCCTTTTCGACGTTTAAATCGGCTGAAAATGCGTTTTTTCCCACATGTGCACACAATGATGAAAATGATCATAACTCCACAAATACATGTTAGATGGGCATAGAAATCTGAGAGAAAAACTTAGGAAGCACATAATAGTTCATCATATTAATTAAATTTCAATGCTGTACTGCAGCATTCTGAATCATACACCTCTGAAGAGACAATGGTTCGGTGTTTCTCTAATTCAGCTAGACAGCAAACCGTCCAATGTTCTGAAAATGCTCATACCTCGACAAATACATGTTGTATGGGCCTAAAACTGTTTGACAAACAACGCTTTAGCAGCATATACTAGTTCACCATTGTATTTAAACTGTCTGACACTGTCACACAGAGTAATGACTGAAGCGTTTAACCAATTCCCCTTCTCGACGTTTAAATCGGCTGAAAATGCGTGTTTTCCCACATGTGCACACAATGATGAAAATGATCATAACTCCACAAATACATGTTAGATGGGCCTAGATATCTGTGAGAAACACTTAAGGAGCACATAATAGTTCATCATATTAATTAAATTTCTATGCTGTACTGCAGCATTCTGAATCATTCACCTCTGAAGAGACAATGGTTCGGTGTTTCTCTAATTCAGCTAGACAGCAAACCGTCACAAGTTCTGAAAATGCTCATACCTTAACAAAAACATGTTGTATGGGCCTAAAACTGTTTGACAAACAACGCTTTAGCAGCATATACTAGTTCACCATTGTATTTAAACTGTCTGAAACTGTCACACAGAGTAATGACTGAAGCGTTTAAGCAATTCCCCTTTTCGACGTTTAAATCGGCTGAAAATGCGTTTTTTCCCACATGTGCACATAATGATGAAAATGACCATAACTCGACAAATACATGTTAGATGGGCCTAAAACTGGTTGACAAACAACACTTTAGCAGCATATACTAGTTCACCATTGTATTTAAACTGTCTGACACTGTCACACAGAGTAATGACTGAAGCGTTTAACCAATTTCCCCTTTTCGACGTTTAAATCGGCTGAAAATGCGTTTTTTCCCACATGTGCACATAATGATGAAAATGACCATAACTCGACAAATACATGTTAGATGGGCCTAAAACTGTTTGACAAACAACACTTTAGCAGCATATACTAGTTCACCATTGTATTTAAACTGTCTGACACTGTCACACAGAGTAATGACTGAAGCGTTTAACCAATTCCCCTTTTCGACGTTTAAATCGGCTGAAAATGCGTTTTTTCCCACATGTGCACATAATGATGAAAATGACCATAACTCGACAAATACATGTTAGATGGGCCTAAAACTGTTTGACAAACAACACTATAGCAGCATATACTAGTTCACCATTGTATTTAAACTGTCTGAAACTGTCACACAGAGTAATGACTGAAGCGTTTAACCAATTCCCCTTTTCGACGTTTAAATCGGCTGAAAATGCGTTTTTTCCCACATGTGCACACAATGATGAAAATGATCATAACTCCACAAATACATGTTAGATGGGCCTAGATATCTGTGAGAAACACTTAAGAAGCACATAATAGTTCATCATATTAATTAAATTTCTATGCTGTACTGCAGCATTCTGAATCATTCACCTCTGAAGAGACAATGGTTCGGTGTTTCTCTAATTCAGCTAGACAGCAAACCGTCACAAGTTCTGAAAATGCTCATACCTCAACAAATACATGTTGTATGGGCCTAAAACTGTTTGACAAACAACGCTTTAGCAGCATATACTAGTTCACCATTGTATTTAAACTGTCTGACACTGTCACACAGAGTAATGACTGAAGCGTTTAACCAATTCCCCTTTTCGACGTTTAAATCGGCTGAAAATGCGTTTTTTCCCACATGTGCACACTATGATGAAAATGATCCTAACTCGACAAATACATGTTAGATGGGCCTAAAACTGGTTGACAAACAACACTTTAGCAGCATATACTAGTTCACCATTGTATTTAAACTGTCTAACACTGTCACACAGAGTAATGACTGAAGCGTTTAAGCAATTCCCCTTTTCGACGTTTAAATCGGCTGAAAATGCGTTTTTTCCCACATGTGCACACAATGATGAAAATGATCATAACTCCACAAATACATGTTAGATGGGCCTAAAACTGTTTGACAAACAACACTTTAGCAGCATATACTAGTTCACCATTGTATTTAAACTGTCTGACACTGTCACACAGAGTAATGACTGAAGCGTTTAACCAATTCCCCTTTTCGACGTTTAAATCGGCTGAAAATGCATTTTTTCCCACATGTGCACATAATGATGAAAATGACCATAACTCGACAAATACATGTTAGATGGGCCTAAAACTGTTTGACAAACAACACTTTAGCAGCATATACTAGTTCACCATTGTATTTAAACTGTCTGACACTGTCACACAGAGTAATGACTGAAGCGTTTAACCAATTCCCCTTTTCGACGTTTAAATCGGCTGAAAATGCGTTTTTTCCCACATGTGCACATAATGATGAAAATGACCATAACTCGACAAATACATGTTAGATGGGCCTAAAACTGTTTGACAAACAACACTTTAGCAGCATATACTAGTTCACCATTGTATTTAAACTGTCTGACACTGTCACACAGAGTAATGACTGAAGCGTTTAACCAATTCCCCTTTTCGACGTTTAAATCGGCTGAAAATGCGTTTTTTCCCACATGTGCACACAATGATGAAAATGATCATAACTCCACAAATACATGTTAGATGGGCCTAGAAATCTGTGAGAAACACTTAAGAAGCACATAATAGTTCATCATATTAATTAAATTTCTATGCTGTACTGCAGCATTCTGAATCATTCACCTCTGAAGAGACAATGGTTCGGTGTTTCTCTAATTCAGCTACACAGCAAACCGTCACAAGTTCTGAAAATGCTCATACCTCAACAAATACATGTTGTATGGGCCTAAAACTGTTTGACAAACAACGCTTTAGCAGCATATACTAGTTCACCGTTGTATTTAAACTGTCTGACACTGTCACACAGAGTAATGACTGAAGCGTTTAACCAATTCCCCTTTTCGACGTTTAAATCGGCTGAAAATGCGTTTTTTCCCACATGTGCACACAATGATGAAAATGATCATAACTCCACAAATACATGTTAGATGGGCCTAGATATCTGTGAGAAACACTTAAGGAGCACATAATAGTTCATCATATTAATTAAATTTCTATGCTGTACTGCAGCATTCTGAATCATTCACCTCTGAAGAGACAATGGTTCGGTGTTTCTCTAATTCAGCTAGACAGCAACCGTCACAAGTTCTGAAAATGCTCATACCTCAACAAATACATGTTGTATGGGCCTAAAACTGTTTGACAAACAACGCTTTAGCAGCATATACTAGTTCACCATTGTATTTAAACTGTCTGACACTGTCACACAGAGTAATGACTGAAGCGTTTAACCAAGTCCCCTTTTCGACGTTTAAATCGGCTGAAAATGCGTTTTTTCCCACATGTGCACACTATGATGAAAATGATCCTAACTCGACAAATACATGTTAGATGGGCCTAAAACTGTTTGACAACAACACTTTAGCAGCATATACTAGTTCACCATTGTATTTAAACTGTCTGACACTGTCACACAGAGTAATGACTGAAGCGTTTAACCAATTCCCCTTTTCGACGTTTAAATCGGCTGAAAATGCGTTTTTTCCCACATGTGCACATAATGATGAAAATGACCATAACTCGACAAATACATGTTAGATGGGCCTAAAACTATTTGACAAACAACACTTTAGCAGCATATACTAGTTCACCATTGTATTTAAACTGTCTGAAACTGTCACACAGAGTAATGACTGAAGCGTTTAACCAATTCCCCTTTTCGACGTTTAAATCGGCTGAAAATGCGTTTTTCCCACATGTGCACACAATGATGAAAATGATCATAACACCACAAATACATGTTAGATGGGCCTAGAAATCTGTGAGAAACACTTAAGAAGCACATAATAGTTCATCATATTAATTGAATTTCTATGCTGTACTGCAGCATTCTGAATCATTCACCTCTGAAGAGACAATGGTTCGGTGTTTCTCTAATTCAGCTACACAGCAAACCGTCACAAGTTCTGAAAATGCTCATACCTCAACAAATACATGTTGTATGGGCCTAAAACTGTTTGACAAACAACGCTTTAGCAGCATATACTAGTTCACCATTGTATTTAAACTGTCTGACACTGTCACACAGAGTAATGACTGAAGCGTTTAAGCAATTCCCCTTTTCGACGTTTAAATCGGCTGAAAATGCGTTTTTTCCCACATGTGCACACAATGATGAAAATGATCATAACTCCACAAATACATGTTAGATGGGCATAGAAATCTGAGAGAAAAACTTAGGAAGCACATAATAGTTCATCATATTAATTAAATTTCAATGCTGTACTGCAGCATTCTGAATCATACACCTCTGAAGAGACAATGGTTCGGTGTTTCTCTAATTCAGCTAGACAGCAAACCGTCCAATGTTCTGAAAATGCTCATACCTCGACAAATACATGTTGTATGGGCCTAAAACTGTTTGACAAACAACGCTTTAGCAGCATATACTAGTTCACCATTGTATTTAAACTGTCTGACACTGTCACACAGAGTAATGACTGAAGCGTTTAACCAATTCCCCTTTTCGACGTTTAAATCGGCTGGAAATGCGTTTTTTCCCACATGTGCACACAATGATGAAAATGATCATAACTCGACAAATACATTTTACATGGGCCTAAAACTGTTTGACAAACAACACTTTAGCAGCATATACTAGTTCACCATTGTATTTAAACTGTCGGACACTGTCACACAGAGTAATGACTGAAGCGTTTAAGCAATTCCCCTTTTCGACGTTTAAATCGGCTGAAAATGCATTTTTTCCCAGATGTACACATAATGATGAAAATGATCATAACTCGACAAATACATGTTAGATGGGTCTAAAACTGGTTGACAAACAACACTTTAGCAGCATAAACTAGTTCACCATTGTATTTTAACTGTCTGACACTGTCACACAGAGTAATGACTGAAGCGTTTAACCAATTCCCCTTTTCGACGTTTAAATCGGCTGAAAATGCGTTTTTTCCCACATGTGCACACTATGATGAAAATGATCCTAACTCGACAAATACATGTTAGATGGGCCTAAAACTGGTTGACAAACAACACTTTAGCAGCATATACTAGTTCACCATTGTATTTAAACTGTCTGACACTGTCACACAGAGTAATGACTGAAGCGTTTAAGCAATTCCCCTTTTCGACGTTTAAATCGGCTGAAAATGCGTTTTTTCCCACATGTGCACACAATGATGAAAATGATCATAACTCCACAAATACATGTTAGATGGGCCTAGAAATCTGTGAGAAACACTTAAGAAGCACATAATAGTTCATCATATTAATTAAATTTCTATGCTGTACTGCAGCATTCTGAATCATTCACCTCTGAAGAGACAATGGTTCGGTGTTTCTCTAATTCAGCTACACAGCAAACCGTCACAAGTTCTGAAAATGCTCATACCTCAACAAATACATGTTGTATGGGAAAAAAACTGTTTGACAAACAACGCTTTAGCAGCATATACTAGTTCACCATTGTATTTAAACTGTCTGACACTGTCACACAGAGTAATGACTGAAGCGTTTAACCAATTCCCCTTTTCGACGTTTAAATCGGCTGAAAATGCGTTTTTTCCCACATGTGCACACAATGATGAAAATGATCATAACTCCACAAATACATGTTAGATGGGCCTAGAAATCTGTGAGAAACACTTAAGAAGCACATAATAGTTCATCATATTAATTGAATTTCTATGCTGTACTGCAGCATTCTGAATCATTCACCTCTGAAGAGACAATGGTTCGGTGTTTCTCTAATTCAGCTACACAGCAAACCGTCACAAGTTCTGAAAATGCTCATACCTCAACAAATACATGTTGTATGGGAAAAAAACTGTTTGACAAACAACGCTTTAGCAGCATATACTAGTTCACCATTGTATTTAAACTGTCTGACACTGTCACACAGAGTAATGACTGAAGCGTTTAACCAATTCCCCTTTTCGACGTTTTAATCGGCTGAAAATGCGTTTTTTCCCACATGTGCACACTATGATGAAAATGATCCTAACTCGACAAATACATGTTAGATGGGCCTAAAACTGGTTGACAAACAACACTTTAGCAGCATATACTAGTTCACCATTGTATTTAAACTTTCTGACACTGTCACACAGAGTAATGACTGAAGCGTTTAAGCAATTCCCCTTTTCGACGTTTAAATCGGCTGAAAATGCGTTTTTTCCCACATGTGCACATAATGATGAAAATGACCATAACTCGACAAATACATGTTAGATGGGCCTAAAACTGTTTGACAAACAACACTTTAGCAGCATATACTAGTTCACCATTGTATTTAAACTGTCTGAAACTGTCACACAGAGTAATGACTGAAGCGTTTAACCAATTCCCCTTTTCGACGTTTAAATCGGCTGAAAATGCGTTTTTCCCACATGTGCACACAATGATGAAAATGATCATAACACCACAAATACATGTTAGATGGGCCTAGAAATCTGTGAGAAACACTTAAGAAGCACATAATAGTTCATCATATTAATTGAATTTCTATGCTGTACTGCAGCATTCTGAATCATTCACCTCTGAAGAGACAATGGTTCGGTGTTTCTCTAATTCAGCTACACAGCAAACCGTCACAAGTTCTGAAAATGCTCATACCTCAACAAATACATGTTGTATGGGCCTAAAACTGTTTGACAAACAACGCTTTAGCAGCATATACTAGTTCACCATTGTATTTAAACTGTCTGACACTGTCACACAGAGTAATGACTGAAGCGTTTAAGCAATTCCCCTTTTCGACGTTTAAATCGGCTGAAAATGCGTTTTTTCCCACATGTGCACACAATGATGAAAATGATCATAACTCCACAAATACATGTTAGATGGGCCTAGATATCTGTGAGAAACACTTAAGGAGCACATAATAGTTCATCATATTAATTAAATTTCTATGCTGTACTGCAGCATTCTGAATCATTCACCTCTGAAGAGACAATGGTTCGGTGTTTCTCTAATTCAGCTAGACAGCAAACCGTCACAAGTTCTGAAAATGCTCATACCTTAACAAATACATGTTGTATGGGCCTAAAACTGTTTGACAAACAACGCTTTAGCAGCATATACTAGTTCACCATTGTATTTAAACTGTCTGACACTGTCACACAGAGTAATGATTGAAGCGTTTAACCAATTCCCCTTTTCGACGTTTAAATCGGCTGAAAATGCGTTTTTTCCCACATGTGCACATAATGATGAAAATGACCATAACTCGACAAATACATGTTAGATGGGCCTAAAACTGTTTGACAAACAACACTTTAGCAGCATATACTAGTTCACCATTGTATTTAAACTGTCTGAAACTGTCACACAGAGTAATGACTGAAGCGTTTAACCAATTCCCCTTTTCGACTTTAAATCGGCTGAAAATGCGTTTTTTCCCACATGTGCACACAATGATGAAAATGATCATAACACCACAAATACATGTTAGATGGGCCTAGAAATCTGTGAGAAACACTTAAGAAGCACATAATAGTTCATCATATTAATTGAATTTCTATGCTGTACTGCAGCATTCTGAATCATTCACCTCTGAAGAGACAATGGTTCGGTGTTTCTCTAATTCAGCTACACAGCAAACCGTCACAAGTTCTGAAAATGCTCATACCTCAACAAATACATGTTGTATGGGCCTAAAACTGTTTGACAAACAACGCTTTAGCAGCATATACTAGTTCACCATTGTGTTTAAACTGTCTGACACTGTCACACAGAGTAATGACTGAAGCGTTTAACCAATTCCCCTTTTCGACGTTTAAATCGGCTGAAAATGCGTTTTTTCCCACATGTGCACACAATGATGAAAATGATCATAACTCCACAAATACATGTTAGATGGGCCTAGAAATCTGTGAGAAACACTTAAGAAGCACATAATAGTTCATCATATTAATTAAATTTCTATGCTGTACTGCAGCATTCTGAATCATTCACCTCTGAAGAGACAATGGTTCGGTGTTTCTCTAATTCAGCTAGACAGCAAACCGTCCAATGTTCTGAAAATGCTCATACCTCGACAAATTCATGTTGTATGGGCCGAAAACTGTTTGACAAACAACGCTTTAGCAGCATATACTAGTTCACCATTGTATTTAAACTGTCTGACACTGTCACACAGAGTAATGACTGAAGCGTTTAAGCAATTCCCCTTTTCGACGTTTAAATCGGCTGAAAATGCGTTTTTTCCCACATGTGCACACAATGATGAAAATGATCATAACTCCACAAATACATGTTAGATGGGCCTAGATATCTGTGAGAAACACTTAAGGAGCACATAATAGTTCATCATATTAATTAAATTTCTATGCTGTACTGCAGCATTCTGAATCATTCACCTCTGAAGAGACAATGGTTCGGTGTTTCTCTAATTCAGCTAGACAGCAAACCGTCACAAGTTCTGAAAATGCTCATACCTCAACAAATACATGTTGTATGGGCCTAAAACTGTTTGACAAACAACGCTTTAGCAGCATATACTAGTTCACCATTGTATTTAAACTGTCTGACACTGTCACACAGAGTAATGACTGAAGCGTTTAACCAATTCCCCTTTTCGACGTTTAAATCGGCTGAAAATGCGTTTTTTCCCACATGTGCACATAATGATGAAAATGACCATAACTCGACAAATACATGTTAGATGGGCCTAGATATCTGTGAGAAACACTTAAGGAGCACATAATAGTTCATCATATTAATTAAATTTCTATGCTGTACTGCAGCATTCTGAATCATTCACCTCTGAAGAGACAATGGTTCGGTGTTTCTCTAATTCAGCTAGACAGCAAACCGTCACAAGTTCTGAAAATGCTCATACCTCAACAAATACATGTTGTATGGGCCTAAAACTGTTTGACAAACAACGCTTTAGCAGCATATACTAGTTCACCATTGTATTTAAACTGTCTGACACTGTCACACAGAGTAATGACTGAAGCGTTTAACCAAGTCCCCTTTTCGACGTTTAAATCGGCTGAAAATGCGTTTTTTCCCACATGTGCACACTATGATGAAAATGATCCTAACTCGACAAATACATGTTAGATGGGCCTAAAACTGTTTGACAACAACACTTTAGCAGCATATACTAGTTCACCATTGTATTTAAACTGTCTGACACTGTCACACAGAGTAATGACTGAAGCGTTTAACCAATTCCCCTTTTCGACGTTTAAATCGGCTGAAAATGCGTTTTTTCCCACATGTGCACACAATGATGAAAATGATCATAACTCCACAAATACATGTTAGATGGGCATAGAAATCTGAGAGAAAAACTTAGGAAGCACATAATAGTTCATCATATTAATTAAATTTCAATGCTGTACTGCAGCATTCTGAATCATACACCTCTGAAGAGACAATGGTTCGGTGTTTCTCTAATTCAGCTAGACAGCAAACCGTCCAATGTTCTGAAAATGCTCATACCTCGACAAATACATGTTGTATGGGCCTAAAACTGTTTGACAAACAACGCTTTAGCAGCATATACTAGTTCACCATTGTATTTAAACTGTCTGACACTGTCACACAGAGTAATGACTGAAGCGTTTAACCAATTCCCCTTTTCGACGTTTAAATCGGCTGGAAATGCGTTTTTTCCCACATGTGCACACAATGATGAAAATGATCATAACTCGACAAATACATTTTACATGGGCCTAAAACTGTTTGACAAACAACACTTTAGCAGCATATACTAGTTCACCATTGTATTTAAACTGTCGGACACTGTCACACAGAGTAATGACTGAAGCGTTTAAGCAATTCCCCTTTTCGACGTTTAAATCGGCTGAAAATGCATTTTTTCCCAGATGTGCACACAATGATGAAAATGATCATAACTCGACAAATACATGTTAGATGGGTCTAAAACTGGTTGACAAACAACACTTTAGCAGCATAAACTAGTTCACCATTGTATTTTAACTGTCTGACACTGTCACACAGAGTAATGACTGAAGCGTTTAACCAATTCCCCTTTTCGACGTTTAAATCGGCTGAAAATGCGTTTTTTCCCACATGTGCACACTATGATGAAAATGATCCTAACTCGACAAATACATGTTAGATGGGCCTAAAACTGGTTGACAAACAACACTTTAGCAGCATATACTAGTTCACCATTGTATTTAAACTGTCTGACACTGTCACACAGAGTAATGACTGAAGCGTTTAAGCAATTCCCCTTTTCGACGTTTAAATCGGCTGAAAATGCGTTTTTTCCCACATGTGCAAACAATGATGAAAATGATCATAACTCCACAAATACATGTTAGATGGGCCTAGAAATCTGTGAGAAACACTTAAGAAGCACATAATAGTTCATCATATTAATTAAATTTCTATGCTGTACTGCAGCATTCTGAATCATTCACCTCTGAAGAGACAATGGTTCGGTGTTTCTCTAATTCAGCTACACAGCAAACCGTCACAAGTTCTGAAAATGCTCATACCTCAACAAATACATGTTGTATGGGAAAAAAACTGTTTGACAAACAACGCTTTAGCAGCATATACTAGTTCACCATTGTATTTAAACTGTCTGACACTGTCACACAGAGTAATGACTGAAGCGTTTAACCAATTCCCCTTTTCGACGTTTAAATCGGCTGAAAATGCGTTTTTTCCCACATGTGCACACAATGATGAAAATGATCATAACTCCACAAATACATGTTAGATGGGCCTAGAAATCTGTGAGAAACACTTAAGAAGCACATAATAGTTCATCATATTAATTAAATTTCTATGCTGTACTGCAGCATTCTGAATCATTCACCTCTAGAGAGACAATGGTTCGGTGTTTCTCTAATTCAGCAAGACAGCAAACCGTCACAAGTTCTGAAAATGATCATAACTCCAGAAATACATGTTAGATGGGCATAGAAATCTGAGAGAAAAACTTAGGAAGCACATAATAGTTCATCATATTAATTAAATTTCAATGCTGTACTGCAGCATTCTGAATCATACACCTCTGAAGAGACAATGGTTTGGTGTTTCTCTAATTCAGCTAGACAGCAAACCGTCCAATGTTCTGAAAATGCTCATACCTCGACAAATACATGTTTGTATGGGCCTAAAACTGTTTGACAAACAACGCTTTAGCAGCATATACTAGTTCACCATTGTATTTAAACTGTCTGACACTGTCACACAGAGTAATGACTGAAGCGTTTAAGCAATTCCCCTTTTCGACGTTTAAATCGTTTGAAAATGCGTTTTTTCCCACATGTGCACATAATGATGAAAATGACCATAACTCGACAAATACATGTTAGATGGGCCTAAAACTGTTTGACAAACAACACTTTAGCAGCATATACTAGTTCACCATTGTATTTAAACTGTCTGACACTGTCACACAGAGTAATGACTGAAGCTTTTAACCAATTCCCCTTTTCGACGTTGAAATCGGCTGAAAATGCATTTTTTCCCACATGTGCACACAATGATGAAAATGATCATAACTCGACAAATACATGTTACAAAAAAAAGAAAGATTTAAAGATAGAATAAAAGAAAGATTGAAAGAAAGTTTGAAAAAAGAAAGAAAGATTGAAAGATTGAAAGAAATATTGAAAGACAGAAAGATTGAAAGAAACAATGAAAGAAAGATTGAAAGATTAAAAGAAAGAATGAAAGAAAGATTGAAAGAAAGATTGAAAGAAAGATTGAAAGAAAGATTGAAAGAAAGAAAGATTGAAAGAAAGAATGAAAAAAAGATTGAAATAAAGAATGAAAGAAAGATTGAAAGAAAGATAGAAAGAAAGATTGAAAGATTGAAAGAAAGATTGAAAAAAAGATTGAAAGACTGAAAGAAAGAATGAAAGAAAGATTGAAAGATTAAACAATTGAAAGAAAGTTTGCAAGAAAGATTGAAAAAAGAAAGATTGAAAGAAAGAATGAAAGAAAGATTGAAAGATAGATAGAAAGAAAGATTGAAAGAAAGAAAGATTGAAAGAATAACAAAAGAAAGATTGAAAGATTGGAAGAAATATTGAAAGATAGAAAAATTGAAAGAAAGAAAGATTGAAAGAAAAATTGAAAGATTGAAAGAAAGAATGAAAGAAAGATTGAAAGATTGAAATATTGAAAGAAAGAATGAAAGAAAGATTGAAAGATTGAAAGATTGAAATAAAGATTGAAAGTTTGAAAGAAAGATTGAAAGAAACATTTAAAGAAAGAAAGATTGAAAGAAACATTGAAAGAAAGATTGAAAGATTGAAAGAAAGATTGAAAGAAAGATTGAAAGAAAGATTTAAAGAAAGAAAGATTGAAAGTAAAAAAGATTGAAAGAAATATTGAAAGAAAGATTGAAAGATTGAAAGAAGGAATGAATGAAAGATTGAAAGAAAGATTGAAAGATTGAAGGTAAGAATGAAAGAAAGATTGAAAGAAAAATTGAAAGAAAGATTGAAAGAAAGATTGAAAGACTGAAGGAAAGAATGAAAGAAAGATGGAAAGAAAGATGGAAAGAAAGATTGACAGAAAGAAAGATTGAAAGAAATATTGAAAGAAAGATTGAAAGATTGAAAGAAAGAATGAAAGAAAGATTGAAAGATTGAAAGATTGAAAGATTGAAAGAAAGAATGAAAGAAAGACTGAAAGATTGAAAGAAAAATTGAAAGAAAGATTGAAAGATTGAAAGATTGAAAGAAAGATTGAAAGTTTGAAAGACAGATTGAAAGACTGAAAGAAAGATTGCAAGAAAGATTGAAAAAACAGAAAGATTTAAAGATAGAATAAAAGAAAGATTGAAAGAAAGATTGAAAAAAAAAGAAAGATTGAAAGATTGAAAGAAATATTGAAAGACAGAAAGATTGAAAGAAACAATTAAAGAAAGATTGAAAGATTAAAATAAAGAATTAAAGAACGATTGAAAGAAAGATTGAAAGAAAGATTGAAAGAAAGATTGAATGAAAGATTGAAAGAAAGAATGAAACAAAGATTGAAATAAAGAATGAAAGAAAGACTGAAAGAAAGAATGACGGACAGAAAGATTGAAAGAAAGAATGAAAGAAAGATTGAAAAAAGATTGAAAGACTGAAAGAAAGAATGAAAGAAAGATTGAAAGATTAAACAATTGAAAGAACGATTGCAAGAAAGATTGAAAAAAGAAAGATTGAAAGAAAGAATGAAAGACTGAAGGAAAGAATGAAAGAAAGATTGAAAGATTAAAAGAAAGAATGAAAGAAAGATTGAAAAATTGAAAGATTGAAAGAAAGACTAAAAGAAAGAAAGAAAGATTGAAAGAAAGATTGAAAGAAAGAATGAAAGAAAGAATGAAAGAAAGATTGAAAGAAACAATGAAAGAAAGATTGAAAGATTAAAAGAAATAATGAAAGAAAGACTAAAAGAAAGAAAGAACGATTGAAAGAAAGATTGAAAGAAAGAATGAAAGAATGAATGAAAGAAAGATTGAAAGATTAAACAATTGAAAGAAAGATTGCAAGAAAGATTGAAAAAAGAAAGATTGAAAGAAAGAATGAAAGAAAGATGGAAAGAAAGATTGAAAGAAAGAAAGATTGAAAGAGATAAAAGAAAGATTGAAAGAAATAATGAAAGAAAGATTGAACGATTGGAAGAAATTTTGAAAGATAGAAAAATTGAAAGTAAGAAAGATTGAAAGAAAGAATGAAAGAAAGATTGAAAGATTGAAAGAAAGAATGAAAGAAAGATTGAAAGATTGAAATATTGAAAGAAAGAATGAAAAAAAGATTGAAAGACTGAAAGAAAGAATGAAAGAAAGATTGAAAGATTAAACAATTGAAAGAAAGTTTGCAAGAAAGTTTGAAAAAAGAAAGATTGAAAGAAAGAATGAAAGAAAGATTGAAAGATAGATGGATAGAAAGATTGAAAGAAAGAAAGATTGAAAGAATAACAAAAGAAAGATTGAAAGATTGGAAGAAATATTGAAAGATAGAAAAATTGAAAGTAAAAAAAAATGAAAGAAAGAATTAAAGTAAGAAAGATTGAAAGAAATAATGAAAGAAAGATTGAACGATTGGAAGAAATTTTGAAAGATAGAAAAATTGAAAGTAAGAAAGATTGAAAGAAAGAATGAAAGAAAGATTGAAAGATTGAAAGAAAGAATGAAAGAAAGATTTAAAGATTGAAATATTGAAAGAAAGAATGAAAAAAAGATTGAAAGACTGAAAGAAAGAATGAAAGAAAGATTGAAAGATTAAACAATTAAAGGAAATTTGCAAGAAAGTTTGAAAAAAGAAAGATTGAAAGAAAGAATGAAAGAAAGATTGAAAGATAGATGGATAGAAAGATTGAAAGAAAGAAAGATTGAAAGAATAACAAAAGAAAGATTGAAAGATTGGAAGAAATATTGAAAGATAGAAAAATTGAAAGTAAGAAAGATTGAAAGAAAGAATTAAAGAAAGATTGAAAGATTGAAAGAAAGAATGAAAGAAAGATTGAAATATTGAAAGAAAGATTGAAATAAAGATTGAAAGTTTGAAAGAAAGATTGAAAGAAAGATTTAAAGAAAGAAAGATTGAAAGAAATATTGAAAGAAAGATTGAAAGATTGAAAGAAAGATTGAAAGAAAGAATGAAAGAAAGATTGAAAGATTGAAAGATTGAAATAAAGAATGAAAGAAAGATTGAACAATTGAAAGATTGAAATAAAGAATGAAAGTTTGAAAGAAAGATTGAAAGAAAGATTTAAAAAAAGAAAGATTGAAAGTAAGAAATATTGAAAGACATATTGAAAGAAAGATTGAAAGAAAGAATGAAAGAAAGATTGAAAGAAAGATTGAAAGACTGAAGGAAAGAATGAAAGAAAGATTGAAAGAAAGATTGAAAGAAAGAAAGATTGAAAGATTGAATGATTGAAAGATTGAATGATTGAAAGATTGAAAGAAAGATTGAAAGAAAGATTGAACGACTGAAAGATTGAAAGAAATATTGAAAGTTTGAAAGAAAGATTGAAAGACTGAAAGATAGATTGAAAGATTGAAGATTGAAAGATTGAAAGAAAGATTGAACGACTGAAAGATTGAAAGAAAGATTGAAAGTTTGAAAGAAAGATTGAAAGACTGAAAGAAATAATGAAAGAAAGATTGAAAGAAAGAATGAAAGAAAGATTGAAAGAAAGATGGAAAGAAAGATTGAAAGAAAGAAAGATTGAAAGATATAACAAAAGAAAGATTGAAAGAAATAATGAAAGAAACATTGAACGATTGGAAGAAATATTGAAAGATAGAAAAATTGAAAGATTGAAAGATTGAAAGAAAGAATGAAAGAAAGACTGAAAGATTGAAAGAAAGATTGAAAGAAAGATTGAAAGATTGAAATATTTAAAGAAAGATTGAAAGAAAGAATGAAAGAACAATTGAAAGAAAGAATGAAAGAATGAAAGAAAAATTGACAGATTGAAAGAAATATTGAAAAAAGAAAGATTGAAAGAAAGAATGAAAGAAAGATTGAAAGAAAGATGGAAAGAAAGATTGAAAGAAAGAAAGATTGAAAGAATAACAAAAGAAAGATTGAAAGATTGGAAGAAATATTGAAAGATAGAAAAATTGAAAGTAAGAAAGATTGAAAGAAAGAATTAAAGAAAGATTGAAAGATTGAAAGAAAGAATGAAAGAAAGATTGAAATATTGAAAGAAAGATTGAAATAAAGATTGAAAGTTTGAAAGAAAGATTGAAAGAAATATTTAAAGAAAGAAAGATTGAAAGAAATATTGAAAGAAAGATTGAAAGATTGAAAGAAAGATTGAAAGAAAGAATGAAAGAAAGATTGAAAGATTGAAAGATTGAAATTAAGAATGAAAGAAAGATTGAAAGATTGAAAGATTGAAATAAAGAATGAAAGTTTGAAAGAAAGATTGAAAGAAAGATTTAAAAAAGGAAAGATTGAAAGTAAGAAAGATTGAAAGACATATTGAAAGAAAGATTGAAAGATTGAAAGAAAGAATGAAAGAAAGATTGAAAGAAAGATTGTAAGACTGAAGGAAAGAATGAAAGAAAGATTGAAAGAAAGAAAGATTGAAAGATTGAATGATTGAAAGATTGAATGATTGAAAGATTGAAAGAAAGATTGAAAGAAAGATTGAACGACTGAAAGATTGAAAGAAATATTGAAAGTTTGAAAGAAAGATTGAAAGACTGAAAGATAGATTGAAAGATTGAAGATTGAAAGATTGAAAGAAAGATTGAAAGAAAGATTGAACGACTGAAAGAAAGATTGAAAGACTGAAAGAAATAATGAAAGAAAGATTGAAAGAAAGAATGAAAGAAATATTGAAAGAAAGATGGAAAGAAAGATTGAAAGAAAGAAAGATTGAAAGATATAACAAAAGAAAGATTGAAAGAAATAATGAAAGAAAGATTGAACGATTGGAAGAAATATTGAAAGATAGAAAAATTGAAAGATTGAAAGAAAGAATGAAAGAAAGATTGAAAGATTGAAAGAAAGAATGAAAGAAAGATTGAAAGATTGAAATATTGAAAGAAAGAATGAAAGAAAGACTGAAAGATTGAAAGAAAGATTGAAAGATTGAAATATTTAAAGAAAGATTGAAAGAAAGAATGAAAGAACAATTGAAAGAAAAAATGAAAGAATGAAAGAAAAATTGACAGATTGAAAGAAATATTGAAAAAAGAAAGATTGAAAGAAAGAATGAAAGAAAGATTGAAAGAAAGATGGAAAGAAAGATTGAAAGAAAGAAAGATTGAAAGAAATAATAAAAGAAAGATTGAACGATTGGAAGAAAGAATGACAGAAAGATTGAAAGATTGAAATATTGAAAGAAAGAATGAAAAAAAGATTGAAAGACTGAAAGAAAGAATGAAAGAAAGATTGAAAGATTAAACAATTGAAAGAAAGTTTGCAAGAAAGATTGAAAAAAGAAAGATTGAAAGAAAGAATCAAAAAAAGATTGATAGATAGATGGATAGAAAGATTGAAAGAAAGAAAGATTTAAAGAATAACAAAAGAAAGATTGAAAGATTGGAAGAAATATTGAAAGATAGAAAAATTGAAAGTAAGAAAGATTGAAAGAAAAAATTAAAGAAAGATTCAAAGATTGAAAGAAAGAATGAAAGAAAGGTTGAAAGATTGAAATATTGAAAGAAAGAATGAAAGAAAGATTGAAAGAAAGTTTGAAAGATTGAAAGATTGAAATAAAGATTGAAAGTTTGAAAGAAAGATTGAAAGAAAGATTTAAAGAAAGAAAGATTGAAAGAAATATTGAAAGATTGAAAGAAAGATTGAAAGAAAGAATGAAAGAAAGAATGAAAGAAAGATTGAAAGATTGAAAGATTGAAATAAAGAATGAAAGTTTGAAAGAAAGATTGAAAGAAAGATTTTAAGAAAGAAAGATTGAAAGTAAGAAAGATTGAAAGAAATATTGAAAGAAAGATTGAAAGATTGAAAGAAAGATTGAAAGAAAGAATGAAAGAAAGAGTGAAAGAAAGATTGAAAGAAAGATTGAAAGAAAGATTGAAAGAAAGATTGAAAGACTGAAGGAAAGAATGAAAGAAAGATTGAAAGAAAGATTGAAAGAAAGAAAGATTGAAAGAAAGATTGAAAGATTGAATGATTGAAAGAAAGACTGAAAGATAGATTGAAAGATTGAAGATTGAAAGGTTCAAAGAACGATTGAAAGAAAGATTGAAAGAAAGATTGAAAGAAAGATTGAATGAAAGATTGAAAGAAAGAATGAAACAAAGATTGAAATAAAGAATGAAAGAAAGACTGAAAGAAAGAATGACGGACAGAAAGATTGAAAGAAAGAATGAAAGAAAGATTGAAAAAAGATTGAAAGACTGAAAGAAAGAATGAAAGAAAGATTGAAAGATTAAACAATTGAAAGAACGATTGCAAGAAAGATTGAAAAAAGAAAGATTGAAAGAAAGAATGAAAGACTGAAGGAAAGAATGAAAGAAAGATTGAAAGATTAAAAGAAAGAATGAAAGAAAGATTGAAAAATTGAAAGATTGAAAGAAAGACTAAAAGAAAGAAAGAAAGATTGAAAGAAAGATTGAAAGAAAGAATGAAAGAAAGAATGAAAGAAAGATTGAAAGAAACAATGAAAGAAAGATTGAAAGATTAAAAGAAAGAATGAAAGAAAGACTAAAAGAAAGAAAGAACGATTGAAAGAAAGATTGAAAGAAAGAATGAAAGAATGAATGAAAGAAAGATTGAAAGATTAAACAATTGAAAGAAAGATTGCAAGAAAGATTGAAAAAAGAAAGATTGAAAGAAAGAATGAAAGAAAGATGGAAAGAAAGATTGAAAGAAAGAAAGATTGAAAGAGATAAAAGAAAGATTGAAAGAAATAATGAAAGAAAGATTGAACGATTGGAAGAAATTTTGAAAGATAGAAAAATTGAAAGTAAGAAAGATTGAAAGAAAGAATGAAAGAAAGATTGAAAGATTGAAAGAAAGAATGAAAGAAAGATTGAAAGATTGAAATATTGAAAGAAAGAATGAAAAAAAGATTGAAAGACTGAAAGAAAGAATGAAAGAAAGATTGAAAGATTAAACAATTGAAAGAAAGTTTGCAAGAAAGTTTGAAAAAAGAAAGATTGAAAGAAAGAATGAAAGAAAGATTGAAAGATAGATGGATAGAAAGATTGAAAGAAAGAAAGATTGAAAGAATAACAAAAGAAAGATTGAAAGATTGGAAGAAATATTGAAAGATAGAAAAATTGAAAGTAAAAAAAAATGAAAGAAAGAATTAAAGAAAGAAAGATTGAAAGAAATAATGAAAGAAAGATTGAACGATTGGAAGAAATTTTGAAAGATAGAAAAATTGAAAGTAAGAAAGATTGAAAGAAAGAATGAAAGAAAGATTGAAAGATTGAAAGAAAGAATGAAAGAAAGATTTAAAGATTGAAATATTGAAAGAAAGAATGAAAAAAAGATTGAAAGACTGAAAGAAAGAATGAAAGAAAGATTGAAAGATTAAACAATTAAAGGAAATTTGCAAGAAAGTTTGAAAAAAGAAAGATTGAAAGAAAGAATGAAAGAAAGATTGAAAGATAGATGGATAGAAAGATTGAAAGAAAGAAAGATTGAAAGAATAACAAAAGAAAGATTGAAAGATTGGAAGAAATATTGAAAGATAGAAAAATTGAAAGTAAGAAAGATTGAAAGAAAGAATTAAAGAAAGATTGAAAGATTGAAAGAAAGAATGAAAGAAAGATTGAAATATTGAAAGAAAGATTGAAATAAAGATTGAAAGTTTGAAAGAAAGATTGAAAGAAAGATTTAAAGAAAGAAAGATTGAAAGAAATATTGAAAGAAAGATTGAAAGATTGAAAGAAAGATTGAAAGAAAGAATGAAAGAAAGATTGAAAGATTGAAAGATTGAAATAAAGAATGAAAGAAAGATTGAACAATTGAAAGATTGAAATAAAGAATGAAAGTTTGAAAGAAAGATTGAAAGAAAGATTTAAAAAAAGAAAGATTGAAAGTAAGAAATATTGAAAGACATATTGAAAGAAAGATTGAAAGAAAGAATGAAAGAAAGATTGAAAGAAAGATTGAAAGACTGAAGGAAAGAATGAAAGAAAGATTGAAAGAAAGATTGAAAGAAAGAAAGATTGAAAGATTGAATGATTGAAAGATTGAATGATTGAAAGATTGAAAGAAAGATTGAAAGAAAGATTGAACGACTGAAAGATTGAAAGAAATATTGAAAGTTTGAAAGAAAGATTGAAAGACTGAAAGATAGATTGAAAGATTGAAGATTGAAAGATTGAAAGAAAGATTGAACGACTGAAAGATTGAAAGAAAGATTGAAAGTTTGAAAGAAAGATTGAAAGACTGAAAGAAATAATGAAAGAAAGATTGAAAGAAAGAATGAAAGAAAGATTGAAAGAAAGATGGAAAGAAAGATTGAAAGAAAGAAAGATTGAAAGATATAACAAAAGAAAGATTGAAAGAAATAATGAAAGAAACATTGAACGATTGGAAGAAATATTGAAAGATAGAAAAATTGAAAGATTGAAAGATTGAAAGAAAGAATGAAAGAAAGACTGAAAGATTGAAAGAAAGATTGAAAGAAAGATTGAAAGATTGAAATATTTAAAGAAAGATTGAAAGAAAGAATGAAAGAACAATTGAAAGAAAGAATGAAAGAATGAAAGAAAAATTGACAGATTGAAAGAAATATTGAAAAAAGAAAGATTGAAAGAAAGAATGAAAGAAAGATTGAAAGAAAGATGGAAAGAAAGATTGAAAGAAAGAAAGATTGAAAGAATAACAAAAGAAAGATTGAAAGATTGGAAGAAATATTGAAAGATAGAAAAATTGAAAGTAAGAAAGATTGAAAGAAAGAATTAAAGAAAGATTGAAAGATTGAAAGAAAGAATGAAAGAAAGATTGAAATATTGAAAGAAAGATTGAAATAAAGATTGAAAGTTTGAAAGAAAGATTGAAAGAAATATTTAAAGAAAGAAAGATTGAAAGAAATATTGAAAGAAAGATTGAAAGATTGAAAGAAAGATTGAAAGAAAGAATGAAAGAAAGATTGAAAGATTGAAAGATTGAAATTAAGAATGAAAGAAAGATTGAAAGATTGAAAGATTGAAATAAAGAATGAAAGTTTGAAAGAAAGATTGAAAGAAAGATTTAAAAAAGGAAAGATTGAAAGTAAGAAAGATTGAAAGACATATTGAAAGAAAGATTGAAAGATTGAAAGAAAGAATGAAAGAAAGATTGAAAGAAAGATTGTAAGACTGAAGGAAAGAATGAAAGAAAGATTGAAAGAAAGAAAGATTGAAAGATTGAATGATTGAAAGATTGAATGATTGAAAGATTGAAAGAAAGATTGAAAGAAAGATTGAACGACTGAAAGATTGAAAGAAATATTGAAAGTTTGAAAGAAAGATTGAAAGACTGAAAGATAGATTGAAAGATTGAAGATTGAAAGATTGAAAGAAAGATTGAAAGAAAGATTGAACGACTGAAAGAAAGATTGAAAGACTGAAAGAAATAATGAAAGAAAGATTGAAAGAAAGAATGAAAGAAATATTGAAAGAAAGATGGAAAGAAAGATTGAAAGAAAGAAAGATTGAAAGATATAACAAAAGAAAGATTGAAAGAAATAATGAAAGAAAGATTGAACGATTGGAAGAAATATTGAAAGATAGAAAAATTGAAAGATTGAAAGAAAGAATGAAAGAAAGATTGAAAGATTGAAAGAAAGAATGAAAGAAAGATTGAAAGATTGAAATATTGAAAGAAAGAATGAAAGAAAGACTGAAAGATTGAAAGAAAGATTGAAAGATTGAAATATTTAAAGAAAGATTGAAAGAAAGAATGAAAGAACAATTGAAAGAAAAAATGAAAGAATGAAAGAAAAATTGACAGATTGAAAGAAATATTGAAAAAAGAAAGATTGAAAGAAAGAATGAAAGAAAGATTGAAAGAAAGATGGAAAGAAAGATTGAAAGAAAGAAAGATTGAAAGAAATAATAAAAGAAAGATTGAACGATTGGAAGAAAGAATGACAGAAAGATTGAAAGATTGAAATATTGAAAGAAAGAATGAAAAAAAGATTGAAAGACTGAAAGAAAGAATGAAAGAAAGATTGAAAGATTAAACAATTGAAAGAAAGTTTGCAAGAAAGATTGAAAAAAGAAAGATTGAAAGAAAGAATCAAAAAAAGATTGATAGATAGATGGATAGAAAGATTGAAAGAAAGAAAGATTTAAAGAATAACAAAAGAAAGATTGAAAGATTGGAAGAAATATTGAAAGATAGAAAAATTGAAAGTAAGAAAGATTGAAAGAAAAAATTAAAGAAAGATTCAAAGATTGAAAGAAAGAATGAAAGAAAGGTTGAAAGATTGAAATATTGAAAGAAAGAATGAAAGAAAGATTGAAAGAAAGTTTGAAAGATTGAAAGATTGAAATAAAGATTGAAAGTTTGAAAGAAAGATTGAAAGAAAGATTTAAAGAAAGAAAGATTGAAAGAAATATTGAAAGATTGAAAGAAAGATTGAAAGAAAGAATGAAAGAAAGAATGAAAGAAAGATTGAAAGATTGAAAGATTGAAATAAAGAATGAAAGTTTGAAAGAAAGATTGAAAGAAAGATTTTAAGAAAGAAAGATTGAAAGTAAGAAAGATTGAAAGAAATATTGAAAGAAAGATTGAAAGATTGAAAGAAAGATTGAAAGAAAGAATGAAAGAAAGAGTGAAAGAAAGATTGAAAGAAAGATTGAAAGAAAGATTGAAAGAAAGATTGAAAGACTGAAGGAAAGAATGAAAGAAAGATTGAAAGAAAGATTGAAAGAAAGAAAGATTGAAAGAAAGATTGAAAGATTGAATGATTGAAAGAAAGACTGAAAGATAGATTGAAAGATTGAAGATTGAAAGGTTCAAAGAAAGATTGAAAGAAAGATTGAACGACTGAAAGATTGAAAGAAAGATTGAAAGTTTGAAACAAATTTTGAAAGACTGAAAGAAAGAATGAAAGAAAGATTGAAAGAAATATTGAAAAAAGAAAGATTGAAAGAAAATTTGAAAGAAAGATTGAAAGAAGGAATGAAAGAAAGATTGAATGAAATATTGAAAGACAGAAAGATTGAAAGAAACAATGAAAGAAAGATTGAAAGATTAAAAGAAAGAATGAAAGAAAGATTGAAAAATTGAAATATTGAAAGAAAGAATGAAAGATTGAAAGATTGAAATAAAGATTGAAAGTTTGAAAGAAAGATTGAAAGAAAGATTTAAAGAAAGAAAGATTGAAAGAAATATTGAAAGAAAGATTGAAAGTTTGAAAGAAAGATTGAAAGAAAGAATGAAAGAAAGATTGAAGGATTGAAATATTGAAATAAATAATGAAAGTTTGAAAGAAAGATTGAGAGAAAGATTTAAAGAAAGAAAGATTGAAAGTAAAAAAGATTGAAAGAAATATTGAAAGAAAGATTGAAAGATTGAAAGAAAGAATGAATGAAAGATTGAAAGAAAGATTGAAAGAAAGATTGAAAGATTGAAGGAAAGAATGAAAGAAAAATTGAAAGAAAGATTGAAAGAAAGATTGAAAGACTGAAGGAAAGAATGAAAGAAAGATGGAAAGAAAGATGGAAAGAAAGATTGACAGAAAGAAAGATTGAAAGAAATATTGAAAGAAAGATTGAAAGATTGAAAGAAAGAATGAAAGAAAGATTGAAAGATTGAAAGATTGAAAGAAAGAATGAAAGAAAGACTGAAAGATTGAAAGAAAAATTGAAAGAAAGATTGAAAGATTGAAAGATTGAAAGAAAGATTGAAAGTTTGAAAGACAGATTGAAAGACTGAAAGAAAGATTGCAAGAAAGATTGAAAAAACAAAGATTTAAAGATAGAATAAAAGAAAGATTGAAAGAAAGATTGAAAAAAAAAGAAAGATTGAAAGATTGAAAGAAATATTGAAAGACAGAAAGATTGAAAGAAACAATTAAAGAAAGATTGAAAGATTAAAATAAAGAATGAAAGAAAGATTGAAAGAAAGATTGAAAGAAAGATTGAAAGAAAGATTGAAAGAAAGATTGAATGAAAGATTGAAAGAAAGAATGAAACAAAGATTGAAATAAAGAATGAAAGAAAGATTGAAAGAAAGATAGAAGGAAAGATTGAAAGATTGAATGATTGAAAGAAAGACTGAAAGAAAGAATGACAGACAGAAAGATTGAAAGAAATAATGAAAGAAAGATTGAAAAAAGATTGAAAGACTGAAAGAAAGAATGAAAGAAAGATTGAAAGATTAAACAATTGAAAGAATGATTGCAAGAATGATTGAAAAAACAAAGATTGAAAGAAAGAATGAAAGAAAGACTGAAGGAAAGAATGAAAGAAAGATGGACAGAAAGATTGAAAGAAACAATGAAAGAAAGATTGAAAGATTAAAAGAAAGAATGAAAGAAAGATTGAAAAATTGAAAGATTGAAAGAAAGACTAAACGAAAGAAAGAACGATTGAAAGAAAGAATGAAAGAAAGAATGAAAAAAAGATTAAAACACTGAAGGAAAGAATGAAAGAAAGATTGAAAGATTAAACAATTGAAAGAAAGATTGCAAGAAAGAATGAAAGAAAGATTGAAAGAAAGAATGAAAGAAAGATGGAAAGATTGAAATATTGAAAGAAAGAATGAAAAAAAGATTGAAAGACTGAAAGAAAGAATGAAAGAAAGATTGAAAGATTAAACAATTGAAAGAAAGTTTGCAAGAAAGTTTGAAAAAAGAAAGATTGAAAGAAAGAATGAAAGAAAGATTGAAAGATAGATGGATAGAAAGATTGAAAGAAAGAAAGATTGAAAGAATAACAAAAGAAAGATTGGAAGAAATATTGAAAGATAGAAAAATTGAAAGTAAGAAAGATTGAAAGAAAGAATTAAAGAAAGATTGAAAGATTGAAAGAAAGAATGAAAGAAAGATTGAAATATTGAAAGAAAGAATGAAAGAAAGATTGAAAGATTGAAAGAAAGATTGAAGATTGAAAGATTGAAATAAAGATTGAAAGTTTGAAAGAAAGATTGAAAGAAAGATTTAAAGAAAGAAAGATTGAAAGAAATATTGAAAGAAAGATTGAAAGATTGAAAGAAAGATTGAAAGAAAGATTGAAAGATTGAAAGATTGAAATAAAGAATGAAAGAAAGATTGAATGATTGAAAGATTGAAATAAAGAATGAAAGTTTGAAAGAAAGATTGAAAGAAAGATTTAAAAAAGAAAGATTGAAAGTAAGAAAGATTGAAAGACATATTGAAAGAAAAATTGAAAGATTGAAAGAAAGATTGAAAGAAAGAATGAAAGAAAGATTGAAAGAAAGATTGAAAGAAAGATTGAAAGACTGATGGAAAGAATGATAGAAAGATTGAAAGAAAGATTGAAAGAAAAAAAGATTGAAAGATTGAATGATTGAAAGATTGAATGATTGAAAGATTGAAAGAAAGATTGAAAGAAAGATTGAACGACTGAAAGATTGAAAGAAAGATTGAAAGAAAGATTGAAAGATTGAAATATTTAAAGAAAGATTGAAAGAAAGAATGAAAGAACAATTGAAAGAAAGAATGAAAGAATGAAAGAAAAATTGACAGATTGAAAGAAATATTGAAAAAAGAAAGATTGAAAGAAAGAATGAAAGAAAGATTGAAAGAAAGATGGAAAGAAAGATTGAAAGAAAGAAAGATTGAAAGAATAACAAAAGAAAGATTGAAAGATTGGAAGAAATATTGAAAGATAGAAAAATTGAAAGTAAGAAAGATTGAAAGAAAGAATTAAAGAAAGATTGAAAGATTGAAAGAAAGAATGAAAGAAAGATTGAAATATTGAAAGAAAGATTGAAATAAAGATTGAAAGTTTGAAAGAAAGATTGAAAGAAATATTTAAAGAAAGAAAGATTGAAAGAAATATTGAAAGAAAGATTGAAAGATTGAAAGAAAGATTGAAAGAAAGAATGAAAGAAAGATTGAAAGATTGAAAGATTGAAATTAAGAATGAAAGAAAGATTGAAAGATTGAAAGATTGAAATAAAGAATGAAAGTTTGAAAGAAAGATTGAAAGAAAGATTTAAAAAAGGAAAGATTGAAAGTAAGAAAGATTGAAAGACATATTGAAAGAAAGATTGAAAGATTGAAAGAAAGAATGAAAGAAAGATTGAAAGAAAGATTGTAAGACTGAAGGAAAGAATGAAAGAAAGATTGAAAGAAAGAAAGATTGAAAGATTGAATGATTGAAAGATTGAATGATTGAAAGATTGAAAGAAAGATTGAAAGAAAGATTGAACGACTGAAAGATTGAAAGAAATATTGAAAGTTTGAAAGAAAGATTGAAAGACTGAAAGATAGATTGAAAGATTGAAGATTGAAAGATTGAAAGAAAGATTGAACGACTGAAAGAAAGATTGAAAGACTGAAAGAAATAATGAAAGAAAGATTGAAAGAAAGAATGAAAGAAATATTGAAAGAAAGATGGAAAGAAAGATTGAAAGAAAGAAAGATTGAAAGATATAACAAAAGAAAGATTGAAAGAAATAATGAAAGAAAGATTGAACGATTGGAAGAAATATTGAAAGATAGAAAAATTGAAAGATTGAAAGAAAGAATGAAAGAAAGATTGAAAGATTGAAAGAAAGAATGAAAGAAAGATTGAAAGATTGAAATATTGAAAGAAAGAATGAAAGAAAGACTGAAAGATTGAAAGAAAGATTGAAAGATTGAAATATTTAAAGAAAGATTGAAAGAAAGAATGAAAGAACAATTGAAAGAAAAAATGAAAGAATGAAAGAAAAATTGACAGATTGAAAGAAATATTGAAAAAAGAAAGATTGAAAGAAAGAATGAAAGAAAGATTGAAAGAAAGATGGAAAGAAAGATTGAAAGAAAGAAAGATTGAAAGAAATAATAAAAGAAAGATTGAACGATTGGAAGAAAGAATGACAGAAAGATTGAAAGATTGAAATATTGAAAGAAAGAATGAAAAAAAGATTGAAAGACTGAAAGAAAGAATGAAAGAAAGATTGAAAGATTAAACAATTGAAAGAAAGTTTGCAAGAAAGATTGAAAAAAGAAAGATTGAAAGAAAGAATCAAAAAAAGATTGATAGATAGATGGATAGAAAGATTGAAAGAAAGAAAGATTTAAAGAATAACAAAAGAAAGATTGAAAGATTGGAAGAAATATTGAAAGATAGAAAAATTGAAAGTAAGAAAGATTGAAAGAAAAAATTAAAGAAAGATTCAAAGATTGAAAGAAAGAATGAAAGAAAGGTTGAAAGATTGAAATATTGAAAGAAAGAATGAAAGAAAGATTGAAAGAAAGTTTGAAAGATTGAAAGATTGAAATAAAGATTGAAAGTTTGAAAGAAAGATTGAAAGAAAGATTTAAAGAAAGAAAGATTGAAAGAAATATTGAAAGATTGAAAGAAAGATTGAAAGAAAGAATGAAAGAAAGAATGAAAGAAATATTGAAAGATTGAAAGAAAGATTGAAAGAAAGAATGAAAGTTTGAAAGAAAGATTGAAAGAAAGATTTTAAGAAAGAAAGATTGAAAGTAAGAAAGATTGAAAGAAATATTGAAAGAAAGATTGAAAGATTGAAAGAAAGATTGAAAGAAAGAATGAAAGAAAGAGTGAAAGAAAGATTGAAAGAAAGATTGAAAGAAAGATTGAAAGAAAGATTGAAAGACTGAAGGAAAGAATGAAAGAAAGATTGAAAGAAAGATTGAAAGAAAGAAAGATTGAAAGAAAGATTGAAATATTGAATGATTGAAAGAAAGACTGAAAGATAGATTGAAAGATTGAAGATTGAAAGATTCAAAGAAAGATTGAAAGAAAGATTGAACGACTGAAAGATTGAAAGAAAGATTGAAAGTTTGAAACAAATTTTGAAAGACTGAAAGAAAGAATGAAAGAAAGATTGAAAGAAATATTGAAAAAAGAAAGATTGAAAGAAAATTTGAAAGAAAGATTGAAAGAAGGAATGAAAGAAAGATTGAATGAAATATTGAAAGACAGAAAGATTGAAAGAAACAATGAAAGAAAGATTGAAAGATTAAAAGAAAGAATGAAAGAAAGATTGAAAAATTGAAATATTGAAAGAAAGAATGAAAGATTGAAAGATTGAAATAAAGATTGAAAGTTTGAAAGAAAGATTGAAAGAAAGATTTAAAGAAAGAAAGATTGAAAGAAATATTGAAAGAAAGATTGAAAGTTTGAAAGAAAGATTGAAAGAAAGAATGAAAGAAAGATTGAAGGATTGAAATATTGAAATAAATAATGAAAGTTTGAAAGAAAGATTGAGAGAAAGATTTAAAGAAAGAAAGATTGAAAGTAAAAAAGATTGAAAGAAATATTGAAAGAAAGATTGAAAGATTGAAAGAAAGAATGAATGAAAAATTGAAAGAAAGATTGAAAGAAAGATTGAAAGACTGAAGGAAAGAATGAAAGAAAGATGGAAAGAAAGATGGAAAGAAAGATTGACAGAAAGAAAGATTGAAAGAAATATTGAAAGAAAGATTGAAAGATTGAAAGAAAGAATGAAAGAAAGATTGAAAGATTGAAAGATTGAAAGAAAGAATGAAAGAAAGACTGAAAGATTGAAAGAAAAATTGAAAGAAAGATTGAAAGATTGAAAGATTGAAAGAAAGATTGAAAGTTTGAAAGACAGATTGAAAGACTGAAAGAAAGATTGCAAGAAAGATTGAAAAAACAAAGATTTAAAGATAGAATAAAAGAAAGATTGAAAGAAAGATTGAAAAAAAAAGAAAGATTGAAAGATTGAAAGAAATATTGAAAGACAGAAAGATTGAAAGAAACAATTAAAGAAAGATTGAAAGATTAAAATAAAGAATGAAAGAAAGATTGAAAGAAAGATTGAAAGAAAGATTGAAAGAAAGATTGAAAGAAAGATTGAATGAAAGATTGAAAGAAAGAATGAAACAAAGATTGAAATAAAGAATGAAAGAAAGATTGAAAGAAAGATAGAAGGAAAGATTGAAAGATTGAATGATTGAAAGAAAGACTGAAAGAAAGAATGACAGACAGAAAGATTGAAAGAAATAATGAAAGAAAGATTGAAAAAAGATTGAAAGACTGAAAGAAAGAATGAAAGAAAGATTGAAAGATTAAACAATTGAAAGAGTGATTGCAAGAATGATTGAAAAAAGAAAGATTGAAAGAAAGAATGAAAGAAAGACTGAAGGAAAGAATGAAAGAAAGATGGACAGAAAGATTGAAAGAAACAATGAAAGAAAGATTGAAAGATTAAAAGAAAGAATGAAAGAAAGATTGAAAAATTGAAAGATTGAAAGAAAGACTAAACGAAAGAAAGAACGATTGAAAGAAAGAATGAAAGAAAGAATGAAAAAAAGATTAAAACACTGAAGGAAAGAATGAAAGAAAGATTGAAAGATTAAACAATTGAAAGAAAGATTGCAAGAAAGAATGAAAGAAAGATTGAAAGATTGAAAGAAAGAATGAAAGAAAGATGGAAAGATTGAAATATTGAAAGAAAGAATGAAAGAAAGATTGAAAGATTAAACAATTGAAAGAAAGTTTGCAAGAAAGTTTGAAAAAAGAAAGATTGAAAGAAAGAATGAAAGAAAGATTGAAAGATAGATGGATAGAAAGATTGAAAGAAAGAAAGATTGAAAGAATAACAAAAGAAAGATTGAAAGATTGGAAGAAATATTGAAAGATAGAAAAATTGAAAGTAAGAAAGATTGAAAGAAAGAATTAAAGAAAGATTGAAAGATTGAAAGAAAGAATGAAAGAAAGATTGAAATATTGAAAGAAAGAATGAAAGAAAGATTGAAAGATTGAAAGAAAGATTGAAGATTGAAAGATAGAAATAAAGATTGAAAGTTTGAAAGAAAGATTGAAAGAAAGATTTAAAGAAAGAAAGATTGAAAGAAATATTGAAAGAAAGATTGAAAGATTGAAAGAAAGATTGAAAGAAAGATTGAAAGATTGAAAGATTGAAATAAAGAATGAAAGAAAGATTGAATGATTGAAAGATTGAAATAAAGAATGAAAGTTTGAAAGAAAGATTGAAAGAAAGATTTAAAAAAGAAAGATTGAAAGTAAGAAAGATTGAAAGACATATTGAAAGAAAAATTGAAAGATTGAAAGAAAGATTGAAAGAAAGAATGAAAGAAAGATTGAAAGAAAGATTGAAAGAAAGATTGAAAGACTGATGGAAAGAATGATAGAAAGATTGAAAGAAAGATTGAAAGAAAAAAAGATTGAAAGATTGAATGATTGAAAGATTGAATGATTGAAAGATTGAAAGAAAGATTGAAAGAAAGATTGAACGACTGAAAGATTGAAAGAAAGATTGAAAGTTTGAAAGAAAGATTGAAAGACTGAAAGAAATAATGAAAGAAAGATTGAAAGAAAGATGGAAAGAAAGATTGAAAGTTTGAAAGAAAGATTGAAAGATTGAAAGAAAGAATGAAAGAAAGATTGAAAGAAAGATGGAAAGAAAGATTGAAATGAAGAAAGATTGAAAGAAATAACAAAAGAAAGATTGAAAGAAATAATGAAAGAAAGATTGAACGATTGGAAGAAATATTGAAAGATAGAAAAATTGAAAGATTGAAAGATTGAAAGAAAGATTGAAAGAAAGAATGAAAGAAAGATTGAAAGAAAGATTGAAAGAAAGATTGAAAGAAAGATTGAAAGAAAGATTGAAAGACTGAAGGAAAGAATGAAAGAAAGATTGAAAGAAAGATTGAAAGAAAGAAAGATTGAAAGAAAGATTGAAAGATTGAATGATTGAAAGAAAGACTGAAAGATAGATTGAAAGATTGAAGATTGAAAGATTCAAAGAAAGATTGAACGACTGAAAGATTGAAAGAAAGATTGAAAGTTTGAAACAAATTTTGAAAGACTGAAAGAAAGAATGAAAGAAAGATTGAAAGAAATATTGAAAAAAGAAAGATTGAAAGAAAATTTGAAAGAAAGATTGAAAGAAGGAATGAAAGAAAGATTGAATGAAATATTGAAAGACAGAAAGATTGAAAGAAACAATGAAAGAAAGATTGAAAGATTAAAAGAAAGAATGAAAGAAAGATTGAAAAATTGAAATATTGAAAGAAAGAATGAAAGAAAGATTGAAAGATTGAAAGATTGAAATAAAGATTGAACGTTTGAAAGAAAGATTGAAAGAAAGATTTAAAGAAAGAAAGATTGAAAGAAATATTGAAAGAAAGATTGAAAGTTTGAAAGAAAGATTGAAAGAAAGATTGAAGGATTGAAATATTGAAATAAATAATGAAAGTTTGAAAGAAAGATTGAGAGAAAGATTTAAAGAAAGAAAGATTGAAAGTAAAAAAGATTGAAAGAAATATTGAAAGAAAGATTGAAAGATTGAAAGAAAGAATGAATGAAAGATTGAAAGAAAGATTGAAAGAAAGATTGAAAGATTGAAGGAAAGAATGAAAGAAAGATTGAAAGAAAAATTGAAAGAAAGATTGAAAGAAAGATTGAAAGACTGAAGGAAAGAATGAAAGAAAGATGGAAAGAAAGATGGAAAGAAAGATTGACAGAAAGAAAGATTGAAAGAAATATTGAAAGAAAGATTGAAAGATTGAAAGAAAGAATGAAAGAAAGATTGAAAGATTGAAAGATTGAAAGAAAGAAAGACTGAAAGATTGAAAGAAAAATTGAAAGAAAGATTGAAAGATTGAAAGATTGAAAGAAAGATTGAAAGTTTGAAAGACAGATTGAAAGACTGAAAGAAAGATTGCAAGAAAGATTGAAAAAACAAAGATTTAAAGATAGAATAAAAGAAAGATTGAAAGAAAGATTGAAAAAAAAAGAAAGATTGAAAGATTGAAAGAAATATTGAAAGACAGAAAGATTGAAAGAAAACAATTAAAGAAAGATTGAAAGATTAAAATAAAGAATGAAAGAAAGATTGAAAGAAAGATTGAAAGAAAGATTGAAAGAAAGATTGAATGAAAGATTGAAAGAAAGAATGAAACAAAGATTGAAATAAAGAATGAAAGAAAGATTGAAAGAAAGATAGAAGGAAAGATTGAAAGATTGAATGATTGAAAGAAAGACTGAAAGAAAGAATGACGGACAGAAAGATTGAAAGAAATAATGAAAGAAAGATTGAAAAAAAGATTGAAAGACTGAAAGAAAGAATGAAAGAAAGATTGAAAGATTAAACAATTGAAAGAATGATTGCAAGAATGATTGAAAAAAGAAAGATTGAAAGAAAGAATGAAAGACTGAAGGAAAGAATGAAAGAAAGATGGACAGAAAGATTGAAAGAAACAATGAAAGAAAGATTGAAAGATTAAAAGAAAGAATGAAAGAAAGATTGAAAAATTGAAAGATTGAAAGAAAGACTAAAAGAAAGAAAGAATGATTGAAAGAAAGATTGAAAGAAAGATTGAAAGAAAGAATGAAAGAAAGAATGAAAGAAAGATTGAAAGAAACAATGAAAGAAAGATTGAAAGATTAATAGAAAGAATGAAAGAAAGATTGAAAAATTGAAAGATTGAAAGAAAGACTAAACGAAAGAAAGAACGATTGAAAGAAAGAATGAAAGAAAGATTGAAAAAAAGATTAAAACACTGAAGGAAAGAATGAAAGAAAGATTGAAAGATTAAACAATTGAAAGAAAGATTGCAAGAAAGAATGAAAGAAAGATTGAAAGATTGAAAGAATGAAAGAAAGATTGAAAGATTGAAATATTGAAAGAAAGAATGAAAAAAAGATTGAAACACTGAAAGAAAGAATGAAAGAAAGATTGAAAGATTAAACAATTGAAAGAAAGTTTGCAAGAAAGTTTGAAAAAAGAAAGATTGAAAGAAAGAATGAAAGAAAGATTGAAAGATAGATGGATAGAAAGATTGAAAGAAAGAAAGATTGAAAGAATAACAAAAGAAAGATTGAAAGATTGGAAGAAATATTGAAAGATAGAAAAATTGAAAGTAAGAAAGATTGAAAGAAAGAATTAAAGAAAGATTGAAAGATTGAAAGAAAGAATGAAAGAAAGATTGAAATATTGAAAGAAAGAATGAAAGAAAGATTGAAAGATTGAAAGAAAGAATGAAAGAAAGATTGAAAGATTGAAATATTGAAAGAAAGAATGAAAAAAAGATTGAAACACTGAAAGAAAGAATGAAAGAAAGATTGAAAGATTAAACAATTGAAAGAAAGTTTGCAAGAAAGTTTGAAAAAAGAAAGATTGAAAGAAAGATTGAAAGATAGATGGATAGAAAGATTGAAAGAAAGAAAGATTGAAAGAATAACAAAAGAAAGATTGAAAGATTGGAAGAAATATTGAAAGATAGAAAAATTGAAAGTAAGAAAGATTGAAAGAAAGAATTAAAGAAAGATTGAAAGATTGAAAGAAAGAATGAAAGAAAGATTGAAATATTGAAAGAAAGAATGAAAGAAAGATTGAAAGATTGAAAGAAAGAATGAAAGAAAGATTGAAAGATTGAAATATTGAAAGAAATAATGAAAAAAAAATTGAAACACTGAAAGAAAGAATGAAAGAAAGATTGAAAGATTAAACAATTGAAAGAAAGTTTGCAAGAAAGTTTGAAAAAAGAAAGATTGAAAGAAAGATTGAAAGATAGATGGATAGAAAGATTGAAAGAAAGAAAGATTGAAAGAATAACAAAAGAAAGATTGAAAGATTGGAAGAAATATTGAAAGATAGAAAAATTGAAAGTAAGAAAGATTGAAAGAAAGAATTAAAGAAAGATTGAAAGATTGAATGAAAGAATGAAAGAAAGATTGAAATATTGAAAGAAAGAATGAAAGAAAGATTGAAAGATTGAAAGAAAGATTGAAAGAAAGCTTGAAGATTGAAAGATTGAAATAAAGATTGAAAGTTTGAAAGAAAGATTGAAAGAAAGATTTAAAGAAAGAAAGATTGAAAGAAATATTGAAAGAAAGATTGAAAGATTGAAAGAAAGATTGAAAGAAAGAATGAAAGAAAGATTGAAAGATTGAAAGATTGAAATAAAGAATGAAAGAAAGATTGAATGATTGAAAGATTGAAATAAAGAATGAAAGTTTGAAAGAAAGATTGAAAGAAAGATTGAAAGAAAGATTTAAAAAAGAAAGATTGAAAGTAAGAAAGATTGAAAGACATATTGAAAGAAAGATTGAAAGATTGAAAGAAAGATTGAAAGAAAGAATGAAAGAAAGATTGAAAGAAAGATTGAAAGAAAGATTGAAAGACTGATGGAAAGAATGATAGAAAGATTGAAAGAAAGATTGAAAGAAAAAAAGATTGAAAGATTGAATGATTGAAAGATTGAATGATTGAAAGATTGAAAGAAAGATTGAAAGAAAGATTGAACGACTGAAAGATTGAAAGAAAGATTGAAAGTTTGAAAGAAAGATTGAAAGACTGAAGATTGAAAGATTGAAAGAAAGATTGAAAGAAAGCTTGAACGACTGAAAGATTGAAAGAAAGATTGAAAGTTTGAAAGAAAGATTGAAAGACTGAAAGAAATAATGAAAGAAAGATTGAAAGAAAGATGGAAAGAAAGATTGAAAGTTTGAAAGAAAGATTGAAAGATTGAAAGAAAGAATGAAAGAAAGATTGAAAGAAAGATGGAAAGAAAGATTGAAATGAAGAAAGATTGAAAGAAATAACAAAAGAAAGATTGAAAGAAATAATGAAAGAAAGATTGAACGATTGGAAGAAATATTGAAAGATAGAAAAATTGAAAGATTGAAAGATTGAAAGAAAGATTGAAAGATTGAAATATTTAAAGAAAGATTGAAAGAAAGAATGAAAGAACAATTGAAAGAAAGAATGAAAGAAAAATTGACAGATTGAAAGAAATATTGAAAAAAGAAAGATTGAAAGAAAGAATGAAAGAAAGATTGAAAGAAAGATGGAAAGAAAGATTGAAAGAAAGAAAGATTGAAAGAAATAATAAAAGAAAGATTGAACGATTGGAAGAAATATTGAAAGATAGAAAAATTGAAAGTAAGAAAGATTGAAAGAAAGAATGAAACAAAGATTGAAAGATTGACAGAAAGAATGACAGAAAGATTGAAAGATTGAAATATTGAAAGAAAGAATGAAAAAGAGATTGAAAGACTGAAAGAAAGAATGAAAGAAAGATTGAAAGATTAAACAATTGAAAGAAAGTTTGCAAGAAAGATTGAAAAAAGAAAGATTGAAAGAAAGAATGAAAAAAAGATTGATAGATAGATGGATAGAAAGATTGAAAGAAAGAAAGATTGAAAGAATAACAAAAGAAAGATTGAAAGATTGGAAGAAATATTGAAAGATAGAAAAATTGAAAGTAAGAAAGATTGAAAGAAAAAATTAAAGAAAGATTGAAAGATTGAAAGAAAGAATGAAAGAAAGATTGAAAGATTGAAAGAAAGATTGAAAGAAAGATTGAAACATTGAAAGTTTGAAATAAAGATTGAAAGTTTGAAAGAAAGATTGAAAGAAAGATTTAAAGAAAGAAAGATTGAAAGAAATATTGAAAGAAAGACTGAAAGATTGAAAGAAAGATTGAAAGAAAGAATGAAAGAAAGATTGAAAGATTGAAAGATTGAAATAAAGAATGAAAGTTTGAAAGAAAGATTGAAAGAAAGATTTAAAGAAAGAAAGATTGAAAGTAAGAAAGATTGAAAGAAATATTGAAAGAAAGATTGAAAGATTGAAAGAAAGATTGAAAGAAAGAATGAAAGAAAGATTGAAAGAAAGATTGAAAGAAAGATTGAAAGACTGAAGGAAAGAATGAAAGAAAGATTGAAAGAAAGATTGAAAGAAAGATTGAAAGATTGAATGATTGAAAGAAAGACTGAAAGATAGATTGAAAGATTGAAGATTGAAAGATTGAAAGAAAGATTGAACGACTGAAAGATTGAAAGAGAGATTGAAAGTTTGAAACAAATTTTGAAAGACTGAAAGAAAGAATGAAAGAAAGATTGAAAGAAAGATTGAAAAAAGAAAGATTGAAAGAAAATTTGAAAGAAAGATTGAAGAAGGAATGAAAGAAAGATTGAATGAAAAATTGAAAGACAGAAAGATTGAAAGAAAGATTGAAAGATTAAAAGAAAGAATGAAAGAAAGATTGAAAAATTGAAAGATTGAAAGAAAGATTTAAAAAAAGATTGAAAGACTGGAAGAAAGAATGAAAGAAAGATTGAAAGATTCAACAATTGAAAGAAAGATTGCAAGAAAGATTTAAAAAAGAAAGATTGAAAGAAAGAATGAAAGAATGAAAGAAAGATTGAAAGATTGAAAGAAAGAAAGATTGAAAGATTGAATGGTTGAAAGAAAGACTGAAAGAAAGATTGACAGACTGAAAGACTGAAAGAGAGAATGAAAGAAAGATTGAAAGATTCAAAAATTGAAAGAAAGATTGCAAGAAAGATTGAAAAAAGAAAGATTGAAAGAAAGAATGAAAGAAATATTGAAAGAAATAACAAAAGAAAGATTGAAAGAAAGAATGAAAGAAAGATTGAAAGATTGAAATATTGAAAGAAAGAATGAAAGAAAGATTGAAAGAAGAAAGAAAGATTGAAAGAAAGATTGAAAGATTGAAAGATTGAAAGATTGAAATAAAGATTGAAAGTTTGAAAGAAAGATTGAAAGAAAGATTTAAAGAAAGAAAGATTGAAAGTAAGAAAGATTGAAAGAAATATTGAAAGAAAGATTGAAAAAAAGAAAGATTGAAAGAAAGATTGAAAGACTGATGGAAAGAATGAAATAAAGATTGAAAGAAAGATTGAAAGAAAGAAATATTGAAGGAAAGATTGAAAGATTGAATGATTGAAAGAAAGACTGAAAGAAAGATTGACGGACAGAAAGATTGAAAGAAAGAATGAAAGAAAGATTGAAAGAAAGAAAGATTGAAAGATTAAACAATTGAAAGAAAGATTGCAAGAAAGATTGAAAAAAGAAAGATTGAAAGAAAGAATAAAAGAAAGATTGAAAGAAAGATGGAAAGGAAGAAAGATTGAAAGAAATAACAAAAGAAAGATTGAAAGAAAGATGGAAAGAAAGATTGAACGATTGGAAACAATATTGAAAGAAAGAAAGATTGAAAGTAAGATAGATTGAAAGAAAGAATGAAAGAAAGATTGAAAGATTGAAAGAAAGAATGAAAGAAAGATTGAAAGATTGAAAGAAAGATTGAAAGATTGAAAGATTGAAATAAAGATTGAAAGTTTGAAAGAAAGATTTAAAGAAAGATTGAAAGACTGAAAGAAAGAATGAAAGGCAGATTGAAAGAAAGATTGAAAGTAAGAAGGATTGAAAGAAAGAATGAAAGAAAGACTGAAAGATTGCAAGAAAGAATGAAAGAAAGATTGAAATATTGAAAGAAAGAATGAAAGAAAGATTGAAAGATTGAAAGAAAAAATGAAAGAAAGATTGAAAGAAAGATTGAAAGATTGAAAGATTGAAATAAATATTGAAAGTTTGAAAGAAAGATTGAAAGAAAGACTGAAAGAAAGATTGAAAGATTGAAAGAAAGATTGAAAGAAAGATTGAAAGAATGAAAGATTGAAATAATGATTGAAAGTTTGAAAGAAAGATTGAAAGAAAGATTTAAACAAAGAAAGATTGAAATTAAGAAAGATTGAAAGAAATATTGAACGAAAGATTGAAAGAAAGATTGAAAAAAAGAAAGATTGAAAGAAAGATTGAACGACTGAAGGATAGAATGAAAGAAAGATTGAAAGAAAGATTGAAAGAATGAAATATTGAAGGAAAGATTGAAAGATTGAATGATTGAAAGAAAGACTGAAAGAAAGATTGACAGACAGAAAGATTGAAAGAAAGAATGAAAGAATGATTGAAAGAAAGAATAAAAGAAATATTGAAAGATTAAACAATTGAAAGAAAGATTGCAAGAAAGATTGAAAAAAGAAAGATTGAAAGAAAGAATAAAAGAAAGATTGAAAGAAAGATGGAAAGAAAGAAAGATTGAAAGAAATAACAAAAGAAAGATTGAAAGAAAGAATGAAAGAAAGATTGAACGATTGGAAGAAATATTGAAAGAAAGAAAGATTGAAAGTAAGATAGATTGAAAGTAAGAATGAAAGAAAGATTGAAAGATTTAAAGAAAGAATGATAGAAAGATTGAAAGATTGAAAGAAAGAATGAAAGAAAGATTGAAAGATTGAAAGAAAGATTGAAAGAAAGATTGAAAGATTGAAATATTGAAAGAAAGAATGAAAGAAAGATTGAAAGATTGAAAGAAAGATTGAAAGAATGAAAGATTGAAATAATGATTGAAAGTTTGAAAGAAAGATTGAAAGAAAGATTTAAACAAAGAAAGATTGAAAGAAATATTGAACGAAAGATTGAAAGAAAGATTGAAAAAAAGAAAGATTGAAAGAAAGATTGAACGACTGAAGGATAGAATGAAAGAAAGATTGAAAGAAAGATTGAAAGAATGAAATATTGAAGGAAAGATTGAAAGATTGAATGATTGAAAGAAAGACTGAAAGAAAGATTGACAGACAGAAAGATTGAAAGAAAGAATGAAAGAATGATTGAAAGAAAGAATAAAAGAAATATTGAAAGATTAAACAATTGAAAGAAAGATTGCAAGAAAGATTGAAAAAAGAAAGATTGAAAGAAAGAATAAAAGAAAGATTGAAAGAAAGATGGAAAGAAAGAAAGATTGAAAGAAATAACAAAAGAAAGATTGAAAGAAAGAATGAAAGAAAGATTGAACGATTGGAAGAAATATTGAAAGAAAGAAAGATTGAAAGTAAGATAGATTGAAAGTAAGAATGAAAGAAAGATTGAAAGATTTAAAGAAAGAATGAAAGAAAGATTGAAATATTGAAAGAAAGAATGAAAGAAAGATTGAAAGATTGAAAGAAAGATTGAAAGATTGAAAGATTGAAATAAAGATTGAAAGTTTGAAAGAATGACTGAAAGAGAGATTTAAAGAAAGATTTAAAGAAAGATTGAAAGACTGAAAGAAAGAATGAAAGGCAGATTGAAAGAAAGATTGAAAGTAAGAAAGATTGAAAGAAAGAATGAAAGAAAGATTGAAAGATTGCAAGAAAGAATGAAAGAAATATTGAAAGATTGAAATTTTGAAAGAAAGAATGAAAGAAAGATTGAAAGAAAGATTGAAAGAAAGATTGAAAGAAAGATTGAAATAAAGATTGAAAAATTGAAAGAAAGATTGAAAGAAAGATTGAAAGAAAGAAAGAAAGATTGAAAGAAAGATTGAAAGAAAGATTGAAAGAAAGATTGAAAGAAAGAATGAAACAAAGATTGAAATAAAGAATGAAAGAAAGATTGAAAGAAAGATTGAAAGAAAGAAAGATTGAAAGATTGAATGATTGAAAGAAAGACTGAAAGAAAGAATGACGGACAGAAAGATTGAAAGAAAGAATGAAAGAAAGATTGAAAAAAAGATTGAAAGACTGAAAGAAAGAATGAAAGAAACATTGAAAGATTAAACAATTGAAAGAAAGATTGCAAGAAAGATGGAAAGAATGAAAGATTGAAATAATGATTGAAAGTTTGAAAGAATGATTGAAAGAAAGATTTAAACAAAGAAAGATTACATTTACATTTACATTTAGTCATTTAGCAGACGCTTTTATCCAAAGCGACTTACAAGGGAGAATAACATTCAGCTACATTGCGACAGAGATTAGTGTAACAACAACATTGGTGTAACAATAAATACTGCAAGGTGGTGCTCAGTAATTGTAGATTAGGACAGGAGGTACTCACTGAAGAGCTGGGTCTTCAGGTGCTTCTTAAAGACAGAGAGGGAGGTCCCCGCTCTGGTCATTTTTGGCAGCTCGTTCCACCAACGTGGAACTACAAATGAGAATAGCCTGGATTGCCGTGGCTGTATGGCCGGCAGAGCCAGGCGACACTCATTAGACGAGGGCAGCATCCGGGGGGCAACATGTGCTCTTACAAGAGCATTTAAGTAGGCGGGAGCATTCCCAACAATCACTCTGTAGGCCAGCATAAGAGACTTGAACTTGATGCGGGCGGCTACAGGTTACCAGTGGAGCTCGATGAGCAGCGGAGTGACATGTGCCCTCTTTGGCTGGTGCGAAGCGGCAGGACCGGGAGACGGCGGCAACATGGTCCGAGAATGTCAGTTGGTCATCAATAATGACACCAAGATTCCTTGCAGCCTTGGTAGGAACAAGAGATAGAGAGTCGATTTTAATATCAATGTTGTGATAAATACCTTGTTTGGCCGGGAAGACCAGCAGTTCCGTTTTCGCCAGATAGTCAAGTAGTTTAGATACCTCACTTTCAGCGAGGGGGGCGAAACCAGGGAACGATGAGCCTAGGGCTGGAGAAGACAGGTTGTGAGTAAGTTGTTTAGTGAATTGGCTGCTGATGGCTGCCACATTGTTAGTAAAAAAGGAGGCAAGGCAGTCAGCAGTGAGGTTAGTAGCTGGGGGAGGTGGTGGAGGGTAAAGCAGAGACTTGAAGGTGGTGAATAACGTACGTGTGTCTGTGGCACCGTTGATCCTATCGTTGAAGAAGGCCTTATTGGCAGCAGTGATGCCGGAAGAGAAGGAGGACAGCAGTGTCTGGTAGCTAGCAAGATCCTCAGTTGTTTTGAATTTGTGCCATTTCCTCTCGGCTGCTCTGAGGTCAGTGCGCGTTGTCCGGAGGGTGTCAGTCAGCCAAGGGTGCGACTGGGTTGAACGAGCAGGTCTGGTGGATAGTGGACACAGGATATCCAGACATGAGCTCAAGGTGGAGCAGAGGGAGTCAGTGGCATCATTAACCTGCAGAGAGGAGAAAGTGCCATGGGGTGGAAGAGAAGAGGAGAGCACAGAGGAGAAGTGGGTGGGAGACAAGTTGCGGAGATTGCTGCGGATAGTAACCATGGGTGGGGAGGTGGGGGGTTGTTTTGGTAGCTGGACATTGAAGTGGATGAAGAAGTGGTCAGAGAGATGAAGAGGAGTGACCCATAGGTTGTCGGTGGTACAGCTCCGAGCAAGAATGAGATCAAGCTCTTTGCCAGCCTTGTGAGTCGGTGGATTCGGGATCTGTCTTAGGTCGAACGAGCGAACCAAAGACAGGAAGTCAGCCGAGCTCGCACTGTCCAAGTGAATGTTCATGTCTCCGAGGACGAGCATGGGACACTTGTGCTCAGGGATTGATGACAGCAGGGTGTCAAGCTCATGTAGGAAGTCACCTAGTTGTCCTGGTGGACGGTAGATGACGACCACATAGGCTTTCACCGGAGCAGTCACCAAGACGGCGTGATATTCAAAGGAGGCAAAGTTGTTTAAAGGCAGCAGTGGATTAAATTTCCATGTGTTGGAAATTAGCAGGCCAGTCCCACCACCACGGCCAGATGGTCTGGATGTGTGGGAGAATGAGTAGTTAGTGGAGAGTGCAGCCGGGGTTGCGCTATCTTCCGGTTTAATCCATGTCTCAGTGAGAGCAAGGAGCTCTAAGGAGAGTTGGTTGGCATGACCAGAAATGAAGTCTGCCTTGTTAACTGCAGATCGACAATTCCACAAGCCAACAGAGAAGGAGGTCTTTGCAGAAGATGTTTGCTGCAGGGACCTGAGGTTACCCGGATTGCATCGGCGTATGGTATAACGACGCTTTCTGGGTGACCTTGAAGTTGTAGGGATGCGGTAGTAGCACACTTTGTATGGAGTGAGAGAAAGAAGGCAGGTTTGCCTTGTTCGGTGTCCTTGCTTCGGTTGACGTGCAGAGGTAGACGTGCGTCTTTACACAGAGCGTCTTCACACGAGAGCGACTACAAATGGGCCAACGCTTGAAGGGCAGGACCATAAATAGGTGATAGAATACAGCTGCTCGTGTGATTAGGGTTGCACCTGGCTAAGAGCACGCCCACATAAGAGAGGACTTACCTGAATAGGGGGTGTGTCTGGAACACAAGCTTGTTGGCAGATCAGCAAATAGCAGTGAAATGTACAGAGTCAATCCAGTAGTCCAAGTTGCAATACTACAATACGAGCAGTGATACACTACACAGCAACCTCAGCACTAGAGCTCGACTCAGAGTTAGCTCGACTCAGATTGAAAGTAAGAAAGATTGAAAGAAATATTGAACGAAAGATTGAAAGAAAGATTGAAAGAAAGATTTAAACAAAGAAAGATTGAAAGTAAGAAAGATTGAAAGAAATATTGAACAAAAGATTGAAAGAAAGGATGAAAGAAAGATTGAAAAAAAGATTGAAAAAAAGAAAGATTGAAAGAAAGATTGAACGACTGAAGAAAAGAATGAAAGAAAGATTGAAAGAAAGATTGAAAGAAAGAAATATTGAAGGAAAGATTGAAAGATTGAATGATTGAAAGAAAGACTGAAAGAAAGATTGACCGACAGAAAGATTGAAAGAAAGAATGAAAGAAAGAATGAAAGAAAGATTGAAAGAAAGAATGAAAGAAAGATTGAAAGATTAAACAATTGAAAGAAAGATTGCAAGAAAGATTGAAAAAAGAAAGATTGAAAGAAAGAATAAAAGAAAGATTGAAAGAAAGATGGAAAGAAAGAAAGATTGAAAGAAATAACAAAAGAAAGATTGAAAGAAAGGATGAAAGAAAGATTGAAAAAAAGATTGAAAAAAAGAAAGATTGAAAGAAAGATTGAACGACTGAAGAAAAGAATGAAAGAAAGATTGAAAGAAAGATTGAAAGAAAGAAATATTGAAGGAAAGATTGAAAGATTGAATGATTGAAAGAAAGACTGAAAGAAAGATTGACCGACAGAAAGATTGAAAGAAAGAATGAAAGAAAGATTGAAAGAAAGAATGAAAGAAAGATTGAAAGATTAAACAATTGAAAGAAAGATTGCAAGAAAGATTGAAAAAAGAAAGATTGAAAGAAAGAATAAAAGAAAGATTGAAAGAAAGATGGAAAGAAAGAAAGATTGAAAGAAATAACAAAAGAAAGATTGAAAGAAAGAATGAAAGAAAGATTGAAAGACTGAAAGAAAGAATGAAAGGCAGATTGAAAGAAAGATTGAAAGTAAGAAAAATTGAAAGAAAGAATGAAAGAAAGATTGAAAGATTGCAAGAAAGAATGAAAGAAATATTGAAAGATTGAAATATTGAAAGAAAGAATGAAAGAAAGATTGAAAGATTGAAAGAAAGATTGAAAGATTGAAATAAAGATTGAAAGTTTGAAAGAAAGATTGAAAGAAAGATTTAAAGAAAGAAAGAAAGATTGAAAGAAAGATTGAAAGAAAGATTGAAAGAAAGAAAGATTGAAAGATTGAATAATTGAAAGAAAGACTGAAAGAAAGAATGACGGACAGAAAGATTGAAAGAAAGAATGAAAGAAAGATTGAAAGAAAGATTTAAACAAAGAAAGATTGAAAGTAAGAAAGATTGAAAGAAATATTGAACGAAAGATTGAAAGAAAGGATGAAAGAAAGATTGAAAGAAAGATTGAAAAAAAGAAAGATTGAAAGAAAGATTGAACGACTGAAGAAAAGAATGAAAGAAAGATTGAAAGAAAGATTGAAAGAAAGAAATATTGAAGGAAAGATTGAAAGATTGAATGATTGAAAGAAAGACTGAAAGAAAGATTGACCGACAGAAAGATTGAAAGAAAGAATGAAAGAAAGATTGAAAGAAAGAATGAAAGAAAGATTGAAAGATTAAACAATTGAAAGAAAGATTGCAAGAAAGATTGAAAAAAGAAAGATTGAAAGAAAGAATAAAAGAAAGATTGAAAGAAAGATGGAAAGAAAGAAAGATTGAAAGAAATAACAAAAGAAAGATTGAAAGAAAGAATGAAAGAAAGATTGAAAGACTGAAAGAAAGAATGAAAGGCAGATTGAAAGAAAGATTGAAAGTAAGAAAAATTGAAAGAAAGATTGAAAGACTGAAAGAAAGAATGAAAGGCAGATTGAAAGAAAGATTGAAAGTAAGAAAAATTGAAAGAAAGAATGAAAGAAAGATTGAAAGATTGCAAGAAAGAATGAAAGAAATATTGAAATATTGAAATATTGAAAGAAAGAATGAAAGAAAGATTGAAAGATTGAAAGAAAGATTGAAAGATTGAAAGAAAGATTGAAAGAAAGATTGAAAGAAAGAAAGATTGAAAGATTGAATAATTGAAAGAAAGACTGAAAGAAAGAATGACGGACAGAAAGATTGAAAGAAAGAATGAAAGAAAGATTGAAAGAAAGATTTAAACAAAGAAAGATTGAAAGTAAGAAAGATTGAAAGAAATATTGAACGAAAGATTGAAAGAAAGGATGAAAGAAAGATTGAAAGAAAGATTGAAAAAAAGAAAGATTGAAAGAAAGATTGAACGACTGAAGAAAAGAATGAAAGAAAGATTGAAAGAAAGATTGAAAGAAAGAAATATTGAAGGAAAGATTGAAAGATTGAATGATTGAAAGAAAGACTGAAAGAAAGATTGACCGACAGAAAGATTGAAAGAAAGAATGAAAGAAAGATTGAAAGAAAGAATGAAAGAAAGATTGAAAGATTAAACAATTGAAAGAAAGATTGCAAGAAAGATTGAAAAAAGAAAGATTGAAAGAAAGAATAAAAGAAAGATTGAAAGAAAGATGGAAAGAAAGAAAGATTGAAAGAAATAACAAAAGAAAGATTGAAAGAAAGAATGAAAGAAAGATTGAAAGACTGAAAGAAAGAATGAAAGGCAGATTGAAAGAAAGATTGAAAGTAAGAAAAATTGAAAGAAAGAATGAAAGAAAGATTGAAAGATTGCAAGAAAGAATGAAAGAAATATTGAAAGATTGAAATATTGAAAGAAAGAATGAAAGAAAGATTGAAAGATTGAAAGAAAGATTGAAAGATTGAAATAAAGATTGAAAGTTTGAAAGAAAGATTGAAAGAAAGATTTAAAGAAAGAAAGAAAGATTGAAAGAAAGATTGAAAGAAAGATTGAAAGAAAGAAAGATTGAAAGATTGAATAATTGAAAGAAAGACTGAAAGAAAGAATGACGGACAGAAAGATTGAAAGAAAGAATGAAAGAAAGATTGAAAGAAAGATTTAAACAAAGAAAGATTGAAAGTAAGAAAGATTGAAAGAAATATTGAACGAAAGATTGAAAGAAAGGATGAAAGAAAGATTGAAAGAAAGATTGAAAAAAAGAAAGATTGAAAGAAAGATTGAACGACTGAAGAAAAGAATGAAAGAAAGATTGAAAGAAAGATTGAAAGAAAGAAATATTGAAGGAAAGATTGAAAGATTGAATGATTGAAAGAAAGACTGAAAGAAAGATTGACCGACAGAAAGATTGAAAGAAAGAATGAAAGAAAGATTGAAAGAAAGAATGAAAGAAAGATTGAAAGATTAAACAATTGAAAGAAAGATTGCAAGAAAGATTGAAAAAAGAAAGATTGAAAGAAAGAATAAAAGAAAGATTGAAAGAAAGATGGAAAGAAAGAAAGATTGAAAGAAATAACAAAAGAAAGATTGAAAGAAAGAATGAAAGAAAGATTGAAAGACTGAAAGAAAGAATGAAAGGCAGATTGAAAGAAAGATTGAAAGTAAGAAAAATTGAAAGAAAGATTGAAAGACTGAAAGAAAGAATGAAAGGCAGATTGAAAGAAAGATTGAAAGTAAGAAAAATTGAAAGAAAGAATGAAAGAAAGATTGAAAGATTGCAAGAAAGAATGAAAGAAATATTGAAAGATTGAAATATTGAAAGAAAGAATGAAAGAAAGATTGAAAGATTGAAAGAAAGATTGAAAGATTGAAATAAAGATTGAAAGTTTGAAAGAAAGATTGAAAGAAAGATTTAAAGAAAGAAAGAAAGATTGAAAGAAAGATTGAAAGAAAGATTGAAAGAAAGAAAGATTGAAAGATTGAATAATTGAAAGAAAGACTGAAAGAAAGAATGACGGACAGAAAGATTGAAAGAAAGAATGAAAGAAAGATTGAAAGAAAGATTTAAACAAAGAAAGATTGAAAGTAAGAAAGATTGAAAGAAATATTGAACGAAAGATTGAAAGAAAGGATGAAAGAAAGATTGAAAGAAAGATTGAAAAAAAGAAAGATTGAAAGAAAGATTGAACGACTGAAGAAAAGAATGAAAGAAAGATTGAAAGAAAGATTGAAAGAAAGAAATATTGAAGGAAAGATTGAAAGATTGAATGATTGAAAGAAAGACTGAAAGAAAGATTGACCGACAGAAAGATTGAAAGAAAGAATGAAAGAAAGATTGAAAGAAAGAATGAAAGAAAGATTGAAAGATTAAACAATTGAAAGAAAGATTGCAAGAAAGATTGAAAAAAGAAAGATTGAAAGAAAGAATAAAAGAAAGATTGAAAGAAAGATGGAAAGAAAGAAAGATTGAAAGAAATAACAAAAGAAAGATTGAAAGAAAGAATGAAAGAAAGATTGAAAGACTGAAAGAAAGAATGAAAGGCAGATTGAAAGAAAGATTGAAAGTAAGAAAAATTGAAAGAAAGAATGAAAGAAAGATTGAAAGATTGCAAGAAAGAATGAAAGAAATATTGAAAGATTGAAATATTGAAAGAAAGAATGAAAGAAAGATTGAAAGATTGAAAGAAAGATTGAAAGATTGAAATAAAGATTGAAAGTTTGAAAGAAAGATTGAAAGAAAGATTGAAAGAAAGAAAGAAAGATTGAAAGAAAGATTGAAAGAAAGATTGAAAGAAAGAAAGATTGAAAGATTGAATAATTGAAAGAAAGACTGAAAGAAAGAATGACGGACAGAAAGATTGAAAGAAAGAATGAAAGAAAGATTGAAAGAAAGATTTAAACAAAGAAAGATTGAAAGTAAGAAAGATTGAAGGAAATATTGAACGAAAGATTGAAAGAAAGGATGAAAGAAAGATTGAAAAAAAGAAAGATTGAAAGAAAGATTGAACGACTGAAGAAAAGAATGAAAGAAAGATTGAAAGAAAGATTGAAAGAAAGAAATATTGAAGGAAAGATTGAAAGATTGAATGATTGAAAGAAAGACTGAAAGAAAGATTGACCGACAGAAAGATTGAAAGAAAGAATGAAAGAAAGATTGAAAGAAAGAATGAAAGAAAGATTGAAAGATTATACAATTGAAAGAAAGATTGCAAGAAAGATTGAAAAAAGAAAGATTGAAAGAAAGAATAAAAGAAAGATTGAAAGAAAGATGGAAAGAAAGAAAGATTGAAAGAAATAACAAAAGAAAGATTGAAAGAAAGAATGAAAGAAAGATTGAAAGACTGAAAGAAAGAATGAAAGGCAGATTGAAAGAAAGATTGAAAGTAAGAAAAATTGAAAGAAAGAATGAAAGAAAGATTGAAAGATTGCAAGAAAGAATGAAAGAAATATTGAAAGATTGAAATATTGAAAGAAAGAATGAAAGAAAGATTGAAAGATTGAAAGAAAGATTGAAAGATTGAAATAAAGATTGAAAGTTTGAAAGAAAGATTGAAAGAAAGATTTAAAGAAAGAAAGAAAGATTGAAAGAAAGATTGAAAGAAAGATTGAAAGAAAGAAAGATTGAAAGATTGAATAATTGAAAGAAAGACTGAAAGAAAGAATGACGGACAGAAAGATTATAAGAAAGAATGAAAGAAAGATTGAAAAAAGATTGAAAGACTGAAAGAAAGAATGAAAGAAACATTGAAAGATTAAACAATTGAAAGAAAGATTGCAAGAAAGATGGAAAGAATGAAAGATTGAAATAATGATTAAAAGTTTGAAAGAAAGTTTGAAAGAAAGATTTAAACAAAGAAAGATTGAAAGTAAGAAAGATTGAAAGAAATATTGAACGAAAGATTGAAAGAAAGGATGAAAGAAAGATTGAAAGAAAGATTGAAAAAAAGAAAGATTGAAAGAATGATTGAACGACTGAAGGAAAGAATGAAAGAAAGATTGAAAGAAATAAATATTGAAGGAAAGATTGAAAGATTGAATGACTGAAAGAAAGACTGAAAGAAAGATTGACAGACAGAATGAAAGAAAGATTGAAAGAAAGAATGAAAGAAAGATTGAAAGAAAGAATGAAATAAAGATTGAAAGTTTGAAAGAAAGATTGAAAGAAAGATTTGAAAAAAGATTGAAAGACTGAAAGAAAGAATGAAAGGCAGATTGAAAGAAAGATTGAAAGTAAGAAAGATTGAAAGAAAGAATGAAAGAAAGATTGAAAGATTGCAAGAAAGAATGAAAGAAATATTGAAAGATTGAAATATTGAAAGAAAGAATGAAAGAAAGATTGAAAGATTGAAAGAAAGATTGAAAGAAAGATTGAAAGATTGAAATAAAGTATAAAGTTTGAAAGAAAGATTGAAAGAAAGATTTAAAGAAAGAAAGAAAGATTGAAAGAAAGATTGACGGACAGAAAGATTGAAAGAAAGAATGAAAGAAAGATTGAAAGAAAGAATGAAAGAAAGATTGAAAGTTTGAAAGAAAGATTGAAAGAAAGATTTAAAGAAAGATTGAAAGACTGAAAGAAAGAATGAAAGGCAGATTGAAAGAAAGATTGAAAGTAAGAAAGATTGAAAGATTGAAAGATTGCAAGAAAGAATGAAAGAAATATTGAAAGATTGAAATATTGAAAGAAAGAATGAAAGAAAGATTGAAAGATTGAAAGAAAGATTGAAAGAAAGATTGAAAGAAAGATTGAAAGATTGAAATAAAGATTGAAAGATTGAAAGAAAGATTGAAAGAAAGATTTAAAGAAAGAAAGAAATATTGAAAGAAAGATTGATAGAAAGATTGAAAGAAAGAATGAAACAAAGATTGAAATAAAGAATGAAAGAAAGATTGAAAGAAAGATTGAAAGAAAGAAAGATTGAAAGATTGAATGATTGAAAGAAAGACTGAAAGAAAGAATGACGGACAGAAAGATTGAAAGAAAGAATGAAAGAAAGATTGAAAAAAAGATTGAAAGACTGAAAGAAAGAATGAAAGAAACATTGAAAGATTAAACAATTGAAAGAAAGATTGCAAGAAAGATGGAAAGTAAGATTGAAAGAAATAAAGTTTGAAAGAAATAACAAAAGAAAGATTGAAAGAAAAAATGAAAGATAGAAAAATTGAAAGTAAGAAAGATTAAAATAATGAAAGAAAGATTGATAGAAAGATTGAAAGATTGAAATAAAGATTGAAAGTTTGAAAGAAAGATTGAAAGAAAGATTTAAAGAAAGAAAGAAAGATTGAAAGAAAGACTGAAAGAAAGAATGAAACAAAGATTGAAATAAAGAATGAAAGAAAGATTGAAAGAAAGATTGAAAGAAAGAATGACGGACAGAAAGATTGAAAGAAAGAATGAAAGAAACATTGAAAAAAAGATTGAAAGACTGAAAGAAAGAATGAAAGAAACATTGAAAGATTAAACAATTGAAAGAAAGATTGCAAGAAAGATGGAAAGCAAGATTGAAAGAAATAAAGATTGAAAGAAATAACAAAAGAAAGATTGAAAGAAATAATGAAAGATAGAAAAATTGAAAGTAAGAAAGATTGAAAGAATGAATGAAAGAAAGATTGAAAGATTGAAAGATTGAAATATTGAAAGAAAGATTGAATGTTTGAAAAAAGATTGAAAGTATTAAAGATCGAAAGAAATATTTAAAGAAAGATTGAAAGATTGAAAGAAAGAATGAAAGAACGATTGAAAGAAAGAATGAATGAATGAAAGAAAGAATGAAAGATTAAACAATTGAAAGAAAGATTGCAAGAAAGATTGAAAAAAGAAATATTGAAAGAAAGAATGAAAGAAAGATTGAAAGAAAGTTGGAAAGAAAGATTGAAAGAAAGAAAGATTGAAAGAAATAATGAAAGAAAGATAGAACGATTGGAAGAAATATTGAAAGATAGAAAAATTGAAAGTAAGAAAGAATGAAAGCAAGATTGAAAGAAAGAATGAAAGAAAGATTGAAAGATTGAAATATTGAAAGAAAGAATGAAAGAAAGATTGAAAGATTTAAAGAAAGATTGAAAAAAGGATTGAAAGACTGAAAGAAAGAATGAAAGAAAGATTGATAGATTAAACAATTGAAAGAAAGATTGCAAGAAAGATTGAAAAAAGAAAGATTGAAAGAAAGAATGAAAGAAAGATTGAAAGATAGATGAAAGAAAGATTGAAAGAAAAAAAGATTGAAAGAAATAAAAGAAAGATTGGAAGATTGGAAGAAAGATTGAAAGATAGAAAAAATGAAAGTAAGAAAGATTGAAAGAAAGAATGATAAAAAGATTGAAAGATTGAAAGAAAGAATGAAAGAAAGATTGAAAGATTGAAATATTGAAAGATAGAATGAAAGAAAGATTGAAAGATTGAAAGAAAGATTGAAAGAAAGATTGAAAGATTGAAATATTGAAAGAAAGATTGAATGTTTGAAAGAAAGATTGAAAGAAAGATTTAAAGAAAGAAAGATTGAAAGAAATATTGAAAGAAAGATTGAAAGATTTAAAGAAAGATTGAAAGATTAAAAGATTGAAATAATGATTGAAAGTTTGAAAGAAAGATTGAAAGAACGATTTAAAGAAAGAAAGATTGAAAGTAAGAAAGATTGAAAGAAATATTGAAAGAAAGATTGAAAGATTGAAAGAAAGATTGAAAGAAAGAATGAAAGAAAGATTGAAAGAAAGATTGAAAAAAAGAAAGATTGAAAGACTGAAGGAATGAATAAAAGAAAGATTGAAAGAAAGATTGAAAGAAAGATTGAAAGAAAGAAAGATTGAAAGAAAGATTGAAAGATTGAAAGATTGAAAGAAAGAATGAAAAATTGAAAGAAAGAATGAAAGAACGATTGAAAGAAAGAATGAAAGAAAGATTGAAAGATTGAAAGAAATATTGAAAGAAAGAGAGAATGAAAGATTGAAAGATTGAAAGAAAGATTGAAAGTAATAAAGATTGAAAGAAAGAATGAAAGAAAAATTGAAAGATTGAAAGATTGAAAGAAAGATTGAAAGAAAGATTTAAAGAAAGATTGAAAGACTGAAAGAAAGAATGAATAAAAGAATTAAAGAAAGATTGAAAGATTTATAGATTGAAAGAAAGAATGAAAGAAAGATCTAAAGAACGATTGAAAGAAAGATTGAAAGATTGAAAGATTGAAATAAAGATTGAAAGTTTGAAAGAAAGATTGAAAGAAAGATTTAAAGAAAGAAAGATTGAAAGAAATATTGAAAGAAAGTTTGAAAGAAATAACAAAAGAAAGATTGAAAGAAATAATGAAAGAAAGATTGAACGATTGGAAGAAATATTGAAAGAAAGATAGATTGAAAGAAAGAATGAAAGAAAGAATGAAAGATTTAAAGAAAGAATGATTGAAAGATTAAAATATTGAAAGAAAGAATGAAAGAAAGATTGAAAGATTGCAAGAAAGAATGAAAGAAATATTGAAAGATTGAAATATTGAAAGAAAGAATGAAAGAAAGATTGAAAGATTGAAAGAAAGATTGAAAGATTGAAATAAAGATTGAAAGTTTGAAAGAAAGATTGAAAGAAAGATTTAAAGAAAGAAAGAAAGATTGAAAGAAAGATTGAAAGAAAGATTCAAAGAAAGAAAGATTGAAAGATTGAATAATTGAAAGAAAGACTGAAAGAAAGAATGACGGACAGAAAGATTGAAAGAAAGAATGAAAGAAAGATTGAAAGAAAGATTTAAACAAAGAAAGATTGAAAGTAAGAAAGATTGAAAGAAATATTGAACGAAAGATTGAAAGAAAGGATGAAAGAAAGATTGAAAGAAAGATTGAAAAAAAGAAAGATTGAAAGAAAGATTGAACGACTGAAGAAAAGAATGAAAGAAAGATTGAAAGAAAGATTGAAAGAAAGAAATATTGAAGGAAAGATTGAAAGATTGAATGATTGAAAGAAAGACTGAAAGAAAGATTGACCGACAGAAAGATTGAAAGAAAGAATGAAAGAAAGATTGAAAGAAAGAATGAAAGAAAGATTGAAAGATTAAACAATTGAAAGAAAGATTGCAAGAAAGATTGAAAAAAGAAAGATTGAAAGAAAGAATAAAAGAAAGATTGAAAGAAAGATGGAAAGAAAGAAAGATTGAAAGAAATAACAAAAGAAAGATTGAAAGAAAGAATGAAAGAAAGATTGAAAGACTGAAAGAAAGAATGAAAGGCAGATTGAAAGAAAGATTGAAAGTAAGAAAAATTGAAAGAAAGATTGAAAGACTGAAAGAAAGAATGAAAGGCAGATTGAAAGAAAGATTGAAAGATTGAAATATTGAAAGAAAGAATGAAAGAAAGATTGAAAGATTTAAAGAAAGATTGAAAAAAGGATTGAAAGACTGAAAGAAAGAATGAAAGAAAGATTGATAGATTAAACAATTGAAAGAAAGATTGCAAGAAAGATTGAAAAAAGAAAGATTGAAAGAAAGAATGAAAGAAAGATTGAAAGATAGATGAAAGAAAGATTGAAAGAAAAAAAGATTGAAAGAAATAAAAGAAAGATTGGAAGATTGGAAGAAATATTGAAAGATAGAAAAAATGAAAGTAAGAAAGATTGAAAGAAAGAATGATAAAAAGATTGAAAGATTGAAAGAAAGAATGAAAGAAAGATTGAAAGATTGAAATATTGAAAGATAGAATGAAAGAAAGATTGAAAGATTGAAAGAAAGATTGAAAGAAAGATTGAAAGATTGAAATATTGAAAGAAAGATTGAATGTTTGAAAGAAAGATTGAAAGAAAGATTTAAAGAAAGAAAGATTGAAAGAAATATTGAAAGAAAGATTGAAAGATTTAAAGAAAGATTGAAAGATTAAAAGATTGAAATAATGATTGAAAGTTTGAAAGAAAGATTGAAAGAACGATTTAAAGAAAGAAAGATTGAAAGTAAGAAAGATTGAAAGAAATATTGAAAGAAAGATTGAAAGATTGAAAGAAAGATTGAAAGAAAGAATGAAAGAAAGATTGAAAGAAAGATTGAAAAAAAGAAAGATTGAAAGACTGAAGGAAAGAATAAAAGAAAGATTGAAAGAAAGATTGAAAGAAAGATTGAAAGAAAGAAAGATTGAAAGAAAGATTGAAAGATTGAAAGATTGAAAGAAAGAATGAAAAATTGAAAGAAAGAATGAAAGAACGATTGAAAGAAAGAATGAAAGAAAGATTGAAAGATTGAAAGAAATATTGAAAGAAAGAGAGAATGAAAGATTGAAAGATTGAAAGAAAGATTGAAAGTAATAAAGATTGAAAGAAAGAATGAAAGAAAAATTGAAAGATTGAAAGATTGAAAGAAAGATTGAAAGAAAGATTTAAAGAAAGATTGAAAGACTGAAAGAAAGAATGAATAAAAGAATTAAAGAAAGATTGAAAGATTTATAGATTGAAAGAAAGAATGAAAGAAAGATCTAAAGAACGATTGAAAGAAAGATTGAAAGATTGAAAGATTGAAATAAAGATTGAAAGTTTGAAAGAAAGATTGAAAGAAAGATTTAAAGAAAGAAAGATTGAAAGAAATATTGAAAGAAAGTTTGAAAGAAATAACAAAAGAAAGATTGAAAGAAATAATGAAAGAAAGATTGAACGATTGGAAGAAATATTGAAAGAAAGATAGATTGAAAGAAAGAATGAAAGAAAGAATGAAAGATTTAAAGAAAGAATGATTGAAAGATTAAAATATTGAAAGAAAGAATGAAAGAAAGATTGAAAGATTGCAAGAAAGAATGAAAGAAATATTGAAAGATTGAAATATTGAAAGAAAGAATGAAAGAAAGATTGAAAGATTGAAAGAAAGATTGAAAGATTGAAATAAAGATTGAAAGTTTGAAAGAAAGACTGAAAGAAAGATTGACCGACAGAAAGATTGAAAGAAAGAATGAAAGAAAGATTGAAAGAAAGAATGAAAGAAAGATTGAAAGATTAAACAATTGAAAGAAAGATTGCAAGAAAGATTGAAAAAAGAAAGATTGAAAGAAAGAATAAAAGAAAGATTGAAAGAAAGATGGAAAGAAAGAAAGATTGAAAGAAATAACAAAAGAAAGATTGAAAGAAAGAATGAAAGAAAGATTGAAAGACTGAAAGAAAGAATGAAAGGCAGATTGAAAGAAAGATTGAAAGTAAGAAAAATTGAAAGAAAGAATGAAAGAAAGATTGAAAGATTGCAAGAAAGAATGAAAGAAATATTGAAAGATTGAAATATTGAAAGAAAGAATGAAAGAAAGATTGAAAGATTGAAAGAAAGATTGAAAGATTGAAATAAAGATTGAAAGTTTGAAAGAAAGATTGAAAGAAAGATTGAAAGAAAGAAAGAAAGATTGAAAGAAAGATTGAAAGAAAGATTGAAAGAAAGAAAGATTGAAAGATTGAATAATTGAAAGAAAGACTGAAAGAAAGAATGACGGACAGAAAGATTGAAAGAAAGAATGAAAGAAAGATTGAAAGAAAGATTTAAACAAAGAAAGATTGAAAGTAAGAAAGATTGAAGGAAATATTGAACGAAAGATTGAAAGAAAGGATGAAAGAAAGATTGAAAAAAAGAAAGATTGAAAGAAAGATTGAACGACTGAAGAAAAGAATGAAAGAAAGATTGAAAGAAAGATTGAAAGAAAGAAATATTGAAGGAAAGATTGAAAGATTGAATGATTGAAAGAAAGACTGAAAGAAAGATTGACCGACAGAAAGATTGAAAGAAAGAATGAAAGAAAGATTGAAAGAAAGAATGAAAGAAAGATTGAAAGATTATACAATTGAAAGAAAGATTGCAAGAAAGATTGAAAAAAGAAAGATTGAAAAGAAAGAATAAAAGAAAGATTGAAAGAAAGATGGAAAGAAAGAATGAAAGAAAGATTGAAAGAAAGATGGAAAGAAAGAAAGATTGAAAGAAATAACAAAAGAAAGATTGAAAGACTGAAAGAAAGAATGAAAGGCAGATTGAAAGAAAGATTGAAAGTAAGAAAAATTGAAAGAAAGAATGAAAGAAAGATTGAAAGATTGCAAGAAAGAATGAAAGAAATATTGAAAGATTGAAATATTGAAAGAAAGAATGAAAGAAAGATTGAAAGATTGAAAGAAAGATTGAAAGATTGAAATAAAGATTGAAAGTTTGAAAGAAAGATTGAAAGAAAGATTTAAAGAAAGAAAGAAAGATTGAAAGAAAGATTGAAAGAAAGATTGAAAGAAAGAAAGATTGAAAGATTGAATAATTGAAAGAAAGACTGAAAGAAAGAATGACGGACAGAAAGATTGAAAGAAAGAATGAAAGAAAGATTGAAAGAAAGATTTAAACAAAGAAAGATTGAAAGTAAGAAAGATTGAAAGAAATATTGAACGAAAGATTGAAAGAAAGGATGAAAGAAAGATTGAAAGAAAGATTGAAAAAAAGAAAGATTGAAAGAAAGATTGAACGACTGAAGAAAAGAATGAAAGAAAGATTGAAAGAAAGATTGAAAGAAAGAAATATTGAAGGAAAGATTGAAAGATTGAATGATTGAAAGAAAGACTGAAAGAAAGATTGACCGACAGAAAGATTGAAAGAAAGAATGAAAGAAAGATTGAAAGAAAGAATGAAAGAAAGATTGAAAGATTAAACAATTGAAAGAAAGATTGCAAGAAAGATTGAAAAAAGAAAGATTGAAAGAAAGAATAAAAGAAAGATTGAAAGAAAGATGGAAAGAAAGAAAGATTGAAAGAAATAACAAAAGAAAGATTGAAAGAAAGAATGAAAGAAAGATTGAAAGACTGAAAGAAAGAATGAAAGGCAGATTGAAAGAAAGATTGAAAGTAAGAAAAATTGAAAGAAAGATTGAAAGACTGAAAGAAAGAATGAAAGGCAGATTGAAAGAAAGATTGAAAGTAAGAAAAATTGAAAGAAAGAATGAAAGAAAGATTGAAAGATTGCAAGAAAGAATGAAAGAAATATTGAAAGATTGAAATATTGAAAGAAAGAATGAAAGAAAGATTGAAAGATTGAAAGAAAGATTGAAAGATTGAAATAAAGATTGAAAGTTTGAAAGAAAGATTGAAAGAAAGATTTAAAGAAAGAAAGAAAGATTGAAAGAAAGATTGAAAGAAAGATTGAAAGAAAGAAAGATTGAAAGATTGAATAATTGAAAGAAAGACTGAAAGAAAGAATGACGGACAGAAAGATTGAAAGAAAGAATGAAAGAAAGATTGAAAGAAAGATTTAAACAAAGAAAGATTGAAAGTAAGAAAGATTGAAAGAAATATTGAACGAAAGATTGAAAGAAAGGATGAAAGAAAGATTGAAAGAAAGATTGAAAAAAAGAAAGATTGAAAGAAAGATTGAACGACTGAAGAAAAGAATGAAAGAAAGATTGAAAGAAAGATTGAAAGAAAGAAATATTGAAGGAAAGATTGAAAGATTGAATGATTGAAAGAAAGACTGAAAGAAAGATTGACCGACAGAAAGATTGAAAGAAAGAATGAAAGAAAGATTGAAAGAAAGAATGAAAGAAAGATTGAAAGATTAAACAATTGAAAGAAAGATTGCAAGAAAGATTGAAAAAAGAAAGATTGAAAGAAAGAATAAAAGAAAGATTGAAAGAAAGATGGAAAGAAAGAAAGATTGAAAGAAATAACAAAAGAAAGATTGAAAGAAAGAATGAAAGAAAGATTGAAAGACTGAAAGAAAGAATGAAAGGCAGATTGAAAGAAAGATTGAAAGTAAGAAAAATTGAAAGAAAGAATGAAAGAAAGATTGAAAGATTGCAAGAAAGAATGAAAGAAATATTGAAAGATTGAAATATTGAAAGAAAGAATGAAAGAAAGATTGAAAGATTGAAAGAAAGATTGAAAGATTGAAATAAAGATTGAAAGTTTGAAAGAAAGATTGAAAGAAAGATTGAAAGAAAGAAAGAAAGATTGAAAGAAAGATTGAAAGAAAGATTGAAAGAAAGAAAGATTGAAAGATTGAATAATTGAAAGAAAGACTGAAAGAAAGAATGACGGACAGAAAGATTGAAAGAAAGAATGAAAGAAAGATTGAAAGAAAGATTTAAACAAAGAAAGATTGAAAGTAAGAAAGATTGAAGGAAATATTGAACGAAAGATTGAAAGAAAGGATGAAAGAAAGATTGAAAAAAAGAAAGATTGAAAGAAAGATTGAACGACTGAAGAAAAGAATGAAAGAAAGATTGAAAGAAAGATTGAAAGAAAGAAATATTGAAGGAAAGATTGAAAGATTGAATGATTGAAAGAAAGACTGAAAGAAAGATTGACCGACAGAAAGATTGAAAGAAAGAATGAAAGAAAGATTGAAAGAAAGAATGAAAGAAAGATTGAAAGATTATACAATTGAAAGAAAGATTGCAAGAAAGATTGAAAAAAGAAAGATTGAAAAGAAAGAATAAAAGAAAGATTGAAAGAAAGATGGAAAGAAAGAAAGATTGAAAGAAATAACAAAAGAAAGATTGAAAGAAAGAATGAAAGAAAGATTGAAAGACTGAAAGAAAGAATGAAAGGCAGATTGAAAGAAAGATTGAAAGTAAGAAAAATTGAAAGAAAGAATGAAAGAAAGATTGAAAGATTGCAAGAAAGAATGAAAGAAATATTGAAAGATTGAAATATTGAAAGAAAGAATGAAAGAAAGATTGAAAGATTGAAAGAAAGATTGAAAGATTGAAATAAAGATTGAAAGTTTGAAAGAAAGATTGAAAGAAAGATTTAAAGAAAGAAAGAAAGATTGAAAGAAAGATTGAAAGAAAGATTGAAAGAAAGAAAGATTGAAAGATTGAATAATTGAAAGAAAGACTGAAAGAAAGAATGACGGACAGAAAGATTATAAGAAAGAATGAAAGAAAGATTGAAAAAAGATTGAAAGACTGAAAGAAAGAATGAAAGAAACATTGAAAGATTAAACAATTGAAAGAAAGATTGCAAGAAAGATGGAAAGAATGAAAGATTGAAATAATGATTAAAAGTTTGAAAGAAAGTTTGAAAGAAAGATTTAAACAAAGAAAGATTGAAAGTAAGAAAGATTGAAAGAAATATTGAACGAAAGATTGAAAGAAAGGATGAAAGAAAGATTGAAAGAAAGATTGAAAAAAAGAAAGATTGAAAGAATGATTGAACGACTGAAGGAAAGAATGAAAGAAAGATTGAAAGAAATAAATATTGAAGGAAAGATTGAAAGATTGAATGACTGAAAGAAAGACTGAAAGAAAGATTGACAGACAGAATGAAAGAAAGATTGAAAGAAAGAATGAAAGAAAGATTGAAAGAAAGAATGAAATAAAGATTGAAAGTTTGAAAGAAAGATTGAAAGAAAGATTTGAAAAAAGATTGAAAGACTGAAAGAAAGAATGAAAGGCAGATTGAAAGAAAGATTGAAAGTAAGAAAGATTGAAAGAAAGAATGAAAGAAAGATTGAAAGATTGCAAGAAAGAATGAAAGAAATATTGAAAGATTGAAATATTGAAAGAAAGAATGAAAGAAAGATTGAAAGATTGAAAGAAAGATTGAAAGAAAGATTGAAAGATTGAAATAAAGTATAAAGTTTGAAAGAAAGATTGAAAGAAAGATTTAAAGAAAGAAAGAAAGATTGAAAGAAAGATTGACGGACAGAAAGATTGAAAGAAAGAATGAAAGAAAGATTGAAAGAAAGAATGAAAGAAAGATTGAAAGTTTGAAAGAAAGATTGAAAGAAAGATTTAAAGAAAGATTGAAAGACTGAAAGAAAGAATGAAAGGCAGATTGAAAGAAAGATTGAAAGTAAGAAAGATTGAAAGATTGAAAGATTGCAAGAAAGAATGAAAGAAATATTGAAAGATTGAAATATTGAAAGAAAGAATGAAAGAAAGATTGAAAGATTGAAAGAAAGATTGAAAGAAAGATTGAAAGAAAGATTGAAAGATTGAAATAAAGATTGAAAGTTTGAAAGAAAGATTGAAAGAAAGATTGAAAGAAAGATTGAAAGAAAGAAAGAAATATTGAAAGAAAGATTGATAGAAAGATTGAAAGAAAGAATGAAACAAAGATTGAAATAAAGAATGAAAGAAAGATTGAAAGAAAGATTGAAAGAAAGAAAGATTGAAAGATTGAATGATTGAAAGAAAGACTGAAAGAAAGAATGACGGACAGAAAGATTGAAAGAAAGAATGAAAGAAAGATTGAAAAAAAGATTGAAAGACTGAAAGAAAGAATGAAAGAAACATTGAAAGATTAAACAATTGAAAGAAAGATTGCAAGAAAGATGGAAAGTAAGATTGAAAGAAATAAAGTTTGAAAGAAATAACAAAAGAAAGATTGAAAGAAAAAATGAAAGATAGAAAAATTGAAAGTAAGAAAGATTAAAATAATGAAAGAAAGATTGATAGAAAGATTGAAAGATTGAAATAAAGATTGAAAGTTTGAAAGAAAGATTGAAAGAAAGATTTAAAGAAAGAAAGAAAGATTGAAAGAAAGACTGAAAGAAAGAATGAAACAAAGATTGAAATAAAGAATGAAAGAAAGATTGAAAGAAAGATTGAAAGAAAGAATGACGGACAGAAAGATTGAAAGAAAGAATGAAAGAAACATTGAAAAAAAGATTGAAAGACTGAAAGAAAGAATGAAAGAAACATTGAAAGATTAAACAATTGAAAGAAAGATTGCAAGAAAGATGGAAAGCAAGATTGAAAGAAATAAAGATTGAAAGAAATAACAAAAGAAAGATTGAAAGAAATAATGAAAGATAGAAAAATTGAAAGTAAGAAAGATTGAAAGAATGAATGAATGAAAGATTGAAAGATTGAAAGATTGAAATATTGAAAGAAAGATTGAATGTTTGAAAAAAGATTGAAAGTATTAAAGATCGAAAGAAATATTTAAAGAAAGATTGAAAGATTGAAAGAAAGAATGAAAGAACGATTGAAAGAAAGAATGAATGAATGAAAGAAAGAATGAAAGATTAAACAATTGAAAGAAAGATTGCAAGAAAGATTGAAAAAAGAAATATTGAAAGAAAGAATGAAAGAAAGATTGAAAGAAAGTTGGAAAGAAAGATTGAAAGAAAGAAAGATTGAAAGAAATAATGAAAGAAAGATAGAACGATTGGAAGAAATATTGAAAGATAGAAAAATTGAAAGTAAGAAAGAATGAAAGCAAGATTGAAAGAAAGAATGAAAGAAAGATTGAAAGATTGAAATATTGAAAGAAAGAATGAAAGAAAGATTGAAAGATTTAAAGAAAGATTGAAAAAAGGATTGAAAGACTGAAAGAAAGAATGAAAGAAAGATTGATAGATTAAACAATTGAAAGAAAGATTGCAAGAAAGATTGAAAAAAGAAAGATTGAAAGAAAGAATGAAAGAAAGATTGAAAGATAGATGAAAGAAAGATTGAAAGAAAAAAAGATTGAAAGAAATAAAAGAAAGATTGGAAGATTGGAAGAAAGATTGAAAGATAGAAAAAATGAAAGTAAGAAAGATTGAAAGAAAGAATGATAAAAAGATTGAAAGATTGAAAGAAAGAATGAAAGAAAGATTGAAAGATTGAAATATTGAAAGATAGAATGAAAGAAAGATTGAAAGATTGAAAGAAAGATTGAAAGAAAGATTGAAAGATTGAAATATTGAAAGAAAGATTGAATGTTTGAAAGAAAGATTTAAAGAAAGAAAGATTGAAAGAAATATTGAAAGAAAGATTGAAAGATTTAAAGAAAGATTGAAAGATTAAAAGATTGAAATAATGATTGAAAGTTTGAAAGAAAGATTGAAAGAACGATTTAAAGAAAGAAAGATTGAAAGTAAGAAAGATTGAAAGAAATATTGAAAGAAAGATTGAAAGATTGAAAGAAAGATTGAAAGAAAGAATGAAAGAAAGATTGAAAGAAAGATTGAAAAAAAGAAAGATTGAAAGACTGAAGGAATGAATAAAAGAAAGATTGAAAGAAAGATTGAAAGAAAGATTGAAAGAAAGAAAGATTGAAAGAAAGATTGAAAGATTGAAAGATTGAAAGAAAGAATGAAAAATTGAAAGAAAGAATGAAAGAACGATTGAAAGATTGAAAGAAATATTGAAAGAAAGAGAGAATGAAAGATTGAAAGATTGAAAGAAAGATTGAAAGTAATAAAGATTGAAAGAAAGAATGAAAGAAAAATTGAAAGATTGAAAGATTGAAAGAAAGATTGAAAGAAAGATTTAAAGAAAGATTGAAAGACTGAAAGAAAGAATGAATAAAAGAATTAAAGAAAGATTGAAAGATTTATAGATTGAAAGAAAGAATGAAAGAAAGATCTAAAGAACGATTGAAAGAAAGATTGAAAGATTGAAAGATTGAAATAAAGATTGAAAGTTTGAAAGAAAGATTGAAAGAAAGATTTAAAGAAAGAAAGATTGAAAGAAATATTGAAAGAAAGTTTGAAAGAAATAACAAAAGAAAGATTGAAAGAAATAATGAAAGAAAGATTGAACGATTGGAAGAAATATTGAAAGAAAGATAGATTGAAAGAAAGAATGAAAGAAAGAATGAAAGATTTAAAGAAAGAATGATTGAAAGATTAAAATATTGAAAGAAAGAATGAAAGAAAGATTGAAAGATTGCAAGAAAGAATGAAAGAAATATTGAAAGATTGAAATATTGAAAGAAAGAATGAAAGAAAGATTGAAAGATTGAAAGAAAGATTGAAAGATTGAAATAAAGATTGAAAGTTTGAAAGAAAGATTGAAAGAAAGATTTAAAGAAAGAAAGAAAGATTGAAAGAAAGATTGAAAGAAAGATTGAAAGAAAGAAAGATTGAAAGATTGAATAATTGAAAGAAAGACTGAAAGAAAGAATGACGGACAGAAAGATTGAAAGAAAGAATGAAAGAAAGATTGAAAGAAAGATTTAAACAAAGAAAGATTGAAAGTAAGAAAGATTGAAAGAAATATTGAACGAAAGATTGAAAGAAAGGATGAAAGAAAGATTGAAAGAAAGATTGAAAAAAAGAAAGATTGAAAGAAAGATTGAACGACTGAAGAAAAGAATGAAAGAAAGATTGAAAGAAAGATTGAAAGAAAGAAATATTGAAGGAAAGATTGAAAGATTGAATGATTGAAAGAAAGACTGAAAGAAAGATTGACCGATAGAAAGATTGAAAGAAAGAATGAAAGAAAGATTGAAAGAAAGAATGAAAGAAAGATTGAAAGATTAAACAATTGAAAGAAAGATTGCAAGAAAGATTGAAAAAAGAAAGATTGAAAGAAAGAATAAAAGAAAGATTGAAAGAAAGATGGAAAGAAAGAAAGATTGAAAGAAATAACAAAAGAAAGATTGAAAGAAAGAATGAAAGAAAGATTGAAAGACTGAAAGAAAGAATGAAAGGCAGATTGAAAGAAAGATTGAAAGTAAGAAAAATTGAAAGAAAGAATGAAAGAAAGATTGAAAGATTGCAAGAAAGAATGAAAGAAATATTGAAAGATTGAAATATTGAAAGAAAGAATGAAAGAAAGATTGAAAGATTGAAAGAAAGATTGAAAGATTGAAATAAAGATTGAAAGTTTGAAAGAAAGATTGAAAGAAAGATTTAAAGAAAGAAAGAAAGATTGAAAGAAAGATTGAAAGAAAGATTGAAAGAAAGAAAGATTGAAAGATTGAATAATTGAAAGAAAGACTGAAAGAAAGAATGACGGACAGAAAGATTGAAAGAAAGAATGAAAGAAAGATTGAAAGAAAGATTTAAACAAAGAAAGATTGAAAGTAAGAAAGATTGAAGGAAATATTGAACGAAAGATTGAAAGAAAGGATGAAAGAAAGATTGAAAAAAAGAAAGATTGAAAGAAAGATTGAACGACTGAAGAAAAGAATGAAAGAAAGATTGAAAGAAAGATTGAAAGAAAGAAATATTGAAGGAAAGATTGAAAGATTGAATGATTGAAAGAAAGACTGAAAGAAAGATTGACCGACAGAAAGATTGAAAGAAAGAATGAAAGAAAGATTGAAAGAAAGAATGAAAGAAAGATTGAAAGATTATACAATTGAAAGAAAGATTGCAAGAAAGATTGAAAAAAGAAAGATTGAAAGAAAGAATAAAAGAAAGATTGAAAGAAAGATGGAAAGAAAGAAAGATTGAAAGAAATAACAAAAGAAAGATTGAAAGAAAGAATGAAAGAAAGATTGAAAGACTGAAAGAAAGAATGAAAGGCAGATTGAAAGAAAGATTGAAAGTAAGAAAAATTGAAAGAAAGAATGAAAGAAAGATTGAAAGATTGCAAGAAAGAATGAAAGAAATATTGAAAGAAAGAATGAAAGAAAGATTGAAAGATTGAAAGAAAGATTGAAAGATTGAAATAAAGATTGAAAGTTTGAAAGAAAGATTGAAAGAAAGATTTAAAGAAAGAAAGAAAGATTGAAAGAAAGATTGAGACAAAGATTGAAAGAAAGAAAGATTGAAAGATTGAATAATTGAAAGAAAGACTGAAAGAAAGAATGACGGACAGAAAGATTGAAAGAAAGAATGAAAGAAAGATTGAAAAAAGATTGAAAGACTGAAAGAAAGAATGAAAGAAACATTGAAAGATTAAACAATTGAAAGAAAGATTGCAAGAAAGATGGAAAGAATGAAAGATTGAAATAATGATTAAAAGTTTGAAAGAAAGTTTGAAAGAAAGATTTAAACAAAGAAAGATTGAAAGTAAGAAAGATTGAAAGAAATATTGAACGAAAGATTGAAAGAAAGGATGAAAGAAAGATTGAAAGAAAGATTGAAAAAAAGAAAGATTGAAAGAATGATTGAACGACTGAAGGAAAGAATGAAAGAAAGATTGAAAGAAATAAATATTGAAGGAAAGATTGAAAGATTGAATGACTGAAAGAAAGACTGAAAGAAAGATTGACAGACAGAATGAAAGAAAGATTGAAAGAAAGAATGAAAGAAAGATTGAAAGAAAGAATGAAATAAAGATTGAAAGTTTGAAAGAAAGATTGAAAGAAAGATTTGAAAAAAGATTGAAAGACTGAAAGAAAGAATGAAAGGCAGATTGAAAGAAAGATTGAAAGTAAGAAAGATTGAAAGAAAGAATGAAAGAAAGATTGAAAGATTGCAAGAAAGAATGAAAGAAATATTGAAAGATTGAAATATTGAAAGAAAGAATGAAAGAAAGATTGAAAGATTGAAAGAAAGATTGAAAGAAAGATTGAAAGATTGAAATAAAGTATAAAGTTTGAAAGAAAGATTGAAAGAAAGATTTAAAGAAAGAAAGAAAGATTGAAAGAAAGATTGACGGACAGAAAGATTGAAAGAAAGAATGAAAGAAAGATTGAAAGAAAGAATGAAAGAAAGATTGAAAGTTTGAAAGAAAGATTGAAAGAAAGATTTAAAGAAAGATTGAAAGACTGAAAGAAAGAATGAAAGGCAGATTGAAAGAAAGATTGAAAGTAAGAAAGATTGAAAGATTGAAAGATTGCAAGAAAGAATGAAAGAAATATTGAAAGATTGAAATATTGAAAGAAAGAATGAAAGAAAGATTGAAAGATTGAAAGAAAGATTGAAAGAAAGATTGAAAGAAAGATTGAAAGATTGAAATAAAGATTGAAAGTTTGAAAGAAAGATTGAAAGAAAGATTTAAAGAAAGAAAGAAATATTGAAAGAAAGATTGATAGAAAGATTGAAAGAAAGAATGAAACAAAGATTGAAATAAAGAATGAAAGAAAGATTGAAAGAAAGATTGAAAGAAAGAAAGATTGAAAGATTGAATGATTGAAAGAAAGACTGAAAGAAAGAATGACGGACAGAAAGATTGAAAGAAAGAATGAAAGAAAGATTGAAAAAAAGATTGAAAGACTGAAAGAAAGAATGAAAGAAACATTGAAAGATTAAACAATTGAAAGAAAGATTGCAAGAAAGATGGAAAGTAAGATTGAAAGAAATAAAGTTTGAAAGAAATAACAAAAGAAAGATTGAAAGAAAAAATGAAAGATAGAAAAATTGAAAGTAAGAAAGATTAAAATAATGAAAGAAAGATTGATAGAAAGATTGAAAGATTGAAATAAAGATTGAAAGTTTGAAAGAAAGATTGAAAGAAAGATTTAAAGAAAGAAAGAAAGATTGAAAGAAAGACTGAAAGAAAGAATGAAACAAAGATTGAAATAAAGAATGAAAGAAAGATTGAAAGAAAGATTGAAAGAAAGAATGACGGACAGAAAGATTGAAAGAAAGAATTAAAGAAACATTGAAAAAAAGATTGACAGACTGAAAGAAAGAATGAAAGAAACATTGAAAGATTAAACAATTGAAAGGAAGATTGCAAGAAAGATGGAAAGCAAGATTGAAAGAAATAAAGATTGAAAGAAATAACAAAAGAAAGATTGAAAGAAATAATGAAAGATAGAAAAATTGAAAGTAAGAAAGATTGAAAGAATGAATGAAAGAAAGATTGAAAGATTGAAAGATTGAAATATTGAAAGAAAGATTGAATGTTTGAAAAAAGATTGAAAGTATTAAAGATCGAAAGAAATATTTAAAGAAAGATTGAAAGATTGAAAGAAAGAATGAAAGAACGATTGAAAGAAAGAATGAATGAATGAAAGAAAGAATGAAAGATTAAACAATTGAAAGAAAGATTGCAAGAAAGATTGAAAAAAGAAATATTGAAAGAAAGAATGAAAGAAAGATTGAAAGAAAGTTGGAAAGAAAGATTGAAAGAAAGAAAGATTGAAAGAAATAATGAAAGAAAGATAGAACGATTGGAAGAAATATTGAAAGATAGAAAAATTGAAAGTAAGAAAGAATGAAAGCAAGATTGAAAGAAAGAATGAAAGAAAGATTGAAAGATTGAAATATTGAAAGAAAGAATGAAAGAAAGATTGAAAGATTTAAAGAAAGATTGAAAAAAGGATTGAAAGACTGAAAGAAAGAATGAAAGAAAGATTGATAGATTAAACAATTGAAAGAAAGATTGCAAGAAAGATTGAAAAAAGAAAGATTGAAAGAAAGAATGAAAGAAAGATTGAAAGATAGATGAAAGAAAGATTGAAAGAAAAAAAGATTGAAAGAAATAAAAGAAAGATTGGAAGATTGGAAGAAATATTGAAAGGTAGAAAAAATGAAAGTAAGAAAGATTGAAAGAAAGAATGATAAAAAGATTGAAAGATTGAAAGAAAGAATGAAAGAAAGATTGAAAGATTGAAATATTGAAAGATAGAATGAAAGAAAGATTGAAAGATTGAAAGAAAGATTGAAAGAAAGATTGAAAGATTGAAATATTGAAAGAAAGATTGAATGTTTGAAAGAAAGATTGAAAGAAAGATTTAAAGAAAGAAAGATTGAAAGAAATATTGAAAGAAAGATTGAAAGATTTAAAGAAAGATTGAAAGATTAAAAGATTGAAATAATGATTGAAAGTTTGAAAGAAAGATTGAAAGAACGATTTAAAGAAAGAAAGATTGAAAGTAAGAAAGATTGAAAGAAATATTTAAAGAAAGATTGAAAGATTGAAAGAAAGATTGAAAGAAAGAATGAAAGAAAGATTGAAAGAAAGATTGAAAAAAAGAAAGATTGAAAGACTGAAGGAAAGAATAAAAGAAAGATTGAAAGAAAGATTGAAAGAAAGATTGAAAGAAAGAAAGATTGAAAGAAAGATTGAAAGATTGAAAGATTGAAAGAAAGAATGAAAAATTGAAAGAAAGAATGAAAGAACGATTGAAAGAAAGAATGAAAGAAAGATTGAAAGATTGAAAGAAATATTGAAAGAAAGAGAGAATGAAAGATTGAACGATTGAAAGAAAGATTGAAAGTAATAAAGATTGAAAGAAAGAATGAAAGAAAAATTGAAAGATTGAAAGATTGAAAGAAAGATTGAAAGAAAGATTTAAAGAAAGATTGAAAGACTGAAAGTAAGAATGAATAAAAGAATTAAAGAAAGATTGAAAGATTTATAGATTGAAAGAAAGAATGAAAGAAAGATCTAAAGAACGATTGAAAGAAAGATTGAAAGATTGAAAGATTGAAATAAAGATTGAAAGTTTGAAAGAAAGATTGAAAGAAAGATTTAAAGAAAGAAAGATTGAAAGAAATATTGAAAGAAAGTTTGAAAGAAATAACAAAAGAAAGATTGAAAGAAATAATGAAAGAAAGATTGAACGATTGGAAGAAATATTGAAAGAAAGATAGATTGAAAGAAAGAATGAAAGAAAGAATGAAAGATTTAAAGAAAGAATGATTGAAAGATTGAAATATTGAAAGAAAGAATAAAAGAAAGATTGAGAAAAAGATTGAAAGACGGAAAGAAAGAATGAAAGAAACATTGAAAGATTAAACAATTGAAAGAAAGATTGCAAGAAAAATGGAAAGAATGAAAGATTGAAATAATGATTGAAAGTTTGAAAGAAAGATTGAAAGAAAGATTTAAGAAAGAAAGATTGAAAGAAATATTGAAAGAAAGATTGAAAGAAATAACAAAAGAAAGATTGAAAGAAAGAATGAAAGAAAGATTGAACGATTGGAAGAAATATTGAAAGAAAGATGGATTGAAAGTAAGATAGATTGAAAGAAAGAATGAAAGAAAGATTGAAAGATTTAAAGAAAGAATGAAAGAAAGATTGAAAGATTGAAATATTGAAAGAAAGAATGAAAGAAAGATTGAAAGATTGAAAGAAAGAACGATTGAAAGATTGAAAGAAAGAATGAAAGATTGAAAGAAAGATTGAAAGATTGAAAGAAAGATTGAAAAAATGAAAGATTGAAAGAAAGAATAAAAGAAAGATTGAAAGAACGATTGAAAGATTGAAAGAAAGAATGAAAGATTGAAAGAAACATTGAAAGAAAGATTGAAAGATTGAAAGAAAGAATGAAAGAGAGATTGAAAGATTGAATGAAAGATTGAAAGATCGATTGAAAGATTGAAAGATTGAAAGAAAGATTGAAAGAAAGATTGAAAGTTTGAAAGAAAGATTTAAATATTGAAAGAAATATTGAAAGAGAGAAAGATTAAAAGTAAGAAAGATTGAAAGAAAGAATGAAAGAAAGATTGAATGATTGAAAGATTGAAAGAAAGATTGAAAGAAAGAAAGATTGAAAGAAAGAATGAAAGAATGAAAGAAAGAATGAAAGAAAGATTGAAAGAAAGATTGAAAGAAATATTGAAAGAAAGAAAGATTGAAAGTAAGAAAGATTGAAAGAAAGAATGAAAGAAAGATTGAAAGATTGAAAGAAAGATTGAAAAAAGAAAGATTGAAAGAAAGATTGAAAGAAAGATTGAACGACTGAAAGAAAGAATGAAAGAAAGATTGAAAGATAGATTGAAAGAGAGATTGAAAGAAATATTGAAAGACTGAAAGAAAGAATGAAAGAAAGATTGAAAGAAAGATTGAAAGAAAGAAAGAAAAATTGAAAGAAAGATTGAAAGATTGAAAGAAAGATTGAAAGAACGATTGAAATAAAGGAGAAGGAAAGAAAGGTTGATCCATTAACATCAGCACAACCCCATTGTGTTTATTGTTCTATGATAAGATTGAAAGAAAGATTGAAAATAAGATTGAAAGAAACAAAGATTGAAAGAAAGATTTAAAAAAAATGAGTACTAGTCACTTTTAAAAAATCATTTGTCCTATGGATTAAATGCCATACACACTTGCATCTCTCCCCTCCCACCCCACACACATTCACATGACCAATCCTCCCAACACCCACACACACATGCGTACATGCACACACACACACACACACACACACACACACACACTAGCACAGGAATAAATGTACCCGTACATGTTAGGCCCACGGCCTCCCAGCGCCACTAGAGGCCGCCCTTGCCCCATCTGCAGCTCCCTACTCAGACCCAATTGCACACACCTGGGATCAATTACCCGCACTGTATTTAGCCCCAGCTTCCTAGCCATTCCTTGCCAGACCGTCAACTAGCTTTCCCCGAGTTGCATCGCGATTGGCTCCCTTCCTAGTTCCTAGTTCCTAGTTCCTAGTTCCCAGTTCCCAGTTCCAAGTTCCTAGTTTATGTCTTGTTGTCTCGCCTTCCCTTCACCTGTCTGTCTCCGCTTGTCGACCAGGACTCTCCACCCAGCCTGGTTCCCCGTCTCTCCACCCGGATCCTGGACCCCATCTCCTGGTCATCATCGTCCCTGCCCTGCCCTGCTCCATCCCCTCCCGACCAGGTCCCCCCGGCCAGCTCCACCGTCCCAGTTAATAAACATCCCTTGCCTGCCTCCCGTGTCCCTGTGTCGTGCGTTTGGGTTCCTCCCTGTTCGGGTCGTGACAGTACGGTCTGGCCAGGAAAACATGGACCCAGCCGACACAGAAGGGCTCCGCCGCGCACTCCGGGACAGAGGAGTGTTGCTTGGGCAACATGACCGGGTCCTCCGGGACATCGCGGAACACCTCCGGACCATCTCTGCGGCCGTCAGCAGCCTGCAGGGCCCTCCGGCCCCCGTGGCCTCCCCTGCTCCTCCGACCTGCCCTCCTTCCCCCACCAGGGCTCCCAGCGCCTCTCTCGTTCCCCCTGAGCCCCACGTTCCGGCTCCAGCGCCTTACGACGGCGATTTCGGCACCTGCCGCACCTTCCTTGTGCAGTGCGCGGTGGTTTTCCAACAGCGGCTGTCGTCGTACGACTCCGATAGTGCCCACATCGCGTTCCTCATCTCCTGCCTGAGAGGGGCGGCTCTCGGCTGGGGTTCCGCGGTTTGGAGTCAGGGGGGTCCCGTGAGTCTCTCCTACGATCTGTTTACCCGCGAAATGAGGAGAGTCTTCGACCACCCAGTTTGCGGCAAGGAGGCCGCCAGAAGACTCCTCTCCCTCCGCCAGGGTTCCCGTAGCGTCGCCTCCCTCGTCGTCGAGTTCCGGACTCTAGCCGCGGAAAGCTGCTGGAATGACGGAGCCCTGCAGGACGTGTTCCAGCGTGCCCTGAACGACGAGTTGCGGGACGAGCTGGCACGGCGGGACGAGCCCACGGACCTGGACCAACTAGTGGAGACCTCAATCCGCCTGGACAACCGGCTACGGGAGCGCCATCGCGAGAGGAGGGGGCGAGCCTCCAGTCCGTGCCTCCCGCCTGGGCGGCCACGCCCCAGTCTCCAGCGCCCGCTACTCTTGGGCGCCGCACAAGTCCCCCGACTCTCTCCGATGCCGAGCCAATGCAGCTTGGTCGCTCCCGGATCTACCCAGAGGAGCGAGCACGCCGCCTACAGACCGGTGCCTCTCTGTATTGCGGTCGGCTGGGACACCTCTGAGCCACCTGCCCGGTCCGGCCACGAGAGGGCGACTCCTCGGTAGGGCTACGCTCCGGCCGCTCCTTACCACGTCATCGCCCCTATGACTGCGCAATCAACCTCCTGCCAGGCGCCCCCCTCCCCTGCAGTCGCCTGTATAACGTCTCCCGGTCTGAACAGGAGGCCATGGAGACTCACATCCGCGACTCTCTCGCTGCCAGGATTACTCGTCCCTCGTTTTCTCCGCTAGGCGCAGGGTTCTTCTTTGTTGCAGAGAAGGACAAGACCCTCCGTCCTTGCGTCGATTTCAGGGGACTGAACGATATCACGATCAAAGACAAGTACCCCTTGCCCCTGATGGATTCAGTCTTCGTCCCCATCCAGGGGGCCACCCACTTTTCCAAGCTGGACCTCCGCAACGCTTACCACCTGGTCCGCATCCGCAAAGGGGACGAGTGGAAGACTGCCTTTAACACCCCGCTCGGTCACTTTGAGTACCTTGTTATGCCCTTTGGGCTGTCAAATGCCCCAGCGGTCTTCCAGGCCCTAATTAACGGGAGGTTAGCAACTAGCTTTCCCCGAGTTGCATCGCCGCGTCAGCCGCGTCAGCCGCGTCAGCGATTGGCTCCCTTCCTAGTTCCTAGTTCCCAGTTCCAAGTTCCAAGTTCCTAGTTTATGTCTTGTTGTCTCGCCTTCCCTTCACCTGTCTGTCTCCGCTGGTCGACCAGGACTCTCCACCCAGCCTGGTTCCCCGTCTCTCCACCCGGATCCTGGACCCCATCTCCTGGTCATCATCGTCCCTGTCCTGCCCTGCTCCATCCCCCCCCGACCAGGTCCCTCCGGCCAGCTCCACCGTCCCAGTTAATAAACATCACTTTATTATTTGCCTGCCTCCCGTGTCCCTGTGTCGTGCGTTTGGGTTCCTCCCTGTTCTGGTCGTGACAGTACATCCAGTATGTATACACACACAGTCATGTTAACCTATACACTGTGGTTTAAACAGGACTACGTACTACCCATATGCACTCACAGCACTGTGTATATCCTCTCCCACCACACACATTCACATAACAAACCGTCCCGGCACACACACACACACACACACACACACAATGATGCAAGTCATATCAACACAGCTGAAGCCGCCTTGTGTTATGAATTCCTCTCATGCCGCAGCCTTCAGCTCTCCAGTAGCTCTCCAGCAGCTCCTCGTGTCCCAGCAGAGCTGCCGTGCAGTTGTTCTGCTGCTAAAGGCTGTCAACGTTCAGCGGGCGGACGCTCGTTTGCCCCCACCCTCCGAGCTCCCCTGCCATCCAGGGTCCTTCTGACCCCCCCCCCCCCTTTAGCAGGGAGCTTGCCATCCTGCTTCTGTGTGTGGCCAGAGTCCACCGCTGCACACATCCCCTGGCCGACACGGCCCGTTGTGTTGTTTTTTTTTTATAATAGGGGGGATAAACAAAGTGTGTGTGTGGCGGAACAATCTCACGGGTTACAGGGGCCAAGTTGGGTTCACCTGTCGACGATGACGAAGCCCGGCATTGACGTGCAAGCTTGGCGGCGGTAGTGGAGTCGGGTGGTGGGGGTAGGCAGACTCAGAGCTTTACAAGGAGCGGGGCCGGGAAATGTGGCGCACGGCTGAAGGCGACGTAGCTAAATCACCTCCACGGGGTGTTTACGGGGAAGGATCATTAGCGAGCTCGGCTACCTGCGTTACCCCTCGCTCTCCCTCCGTCAGCGTTTCGGCAGGAGTCCAGGGAGTCTGATGCCCTCATTAATAAAGATTACTATCTTATCCTACAATGAATAGTAGTAATTTTAATAATTATGCCGAACAGCGATAAACTTAATCTCATTAAATTAATGCCCAATCGTTCTTCTTTACAAAGAATAATCCACGTATTCATAATAATAAATAATAATTTGGTTATCAAAATGCGTCATTATAGACGTTTTTTTTAATATCTTAATGGTATATTTTGTACGATCACATTAGCATGATGTAATAATAATTTTGGGAATGCATTATTAAAATATATTAAAATAATTTATTTGGATGGAGTAATTTTTTGGAGAAGCTTCCGCATTGCGGGAGGAGAACGTCTGAGAGAAGCACACTATATTTACCCTATCTCCTCATGCCGTGACTGTGCCCAATATTGAAACAGCAGAAGAAGAACGGGGGCAATAAAATGGATATAGAGTAAGTGCACGAAAAAAAAATGTTTTAGAAAGTTAACTTTTCAATTGTTACACGTTTTTGCTGTTAAATGCTAGCAGTTTTGTGTTATAACACGATATAACACGGAGAGATTATGCATGCAAAAGTTAATGACTTTGTTTTATTTTATAAAGCCGTTTTTAACATGCACAGTATCTAGCTTTAGTTAAATGTGTGTTGGAGTGGAGTGTTAACTAGCATTTAGATTTAGTTTACTGTGTGTTGGTGCAGGGAGACGGTACTGTGAGAGAGAGACGGTTTTCAAACAGACAGACGGACCCGCTAGCTAAGTTTCACTTGATCGGTTCTCCACCAAAGCGTGCTGAGAGAGTCCGGACTGTTTTTTGCCAGTTTAGACTTTATTTGAAGGTACAATGGTACCTCGATTTATGACTGCATCTACTTACTAATCCAAGATACGATAGTCGCGAAAATTAGCATCGTCTTACGACTGACTGCTCCAAGATACGACCGTGGAAATTTGTAGTTGGCGCGTCGGCGTCAGTCAGCGGGCGACCTACATCGTGTGTGCACGTTGTTCGTGGCTTATCGATTTTTTTTTCATATTTACTGTGTTTGTGCTGTGCGTTTTGTTTTTTTGTTTTTTAACTTATGAAAGCAATATGTGCTCTCTGTCATTTGGGTGGGCCGGCTGTACAAGTGGTTGCCTGCTGAAATAGAATATTTTCTGCAATGATATCTGTTATCCTCGGGCAGTGCCTGACTTTAAGGATAAACAGTAAAAGATAACATTTATAAAGTCGCGATCATGTGGGACATCTGGAACAATCACAGCATCCCATTTTGCTGGTTCATACACATTGCTGTATGGAGGTGATTTAGCAGCATGAGAAATGTACCACTGAATTTTGGAGTCCTAAATAGTTGTAACTGGTTCTAATGTTGTGGCTGATCGGTGTGTATGTTGTTGTATGATGTTGTTGTGATTTTATTTTTTCCTATTGAAATAAAAAAAAAATGAAAGTCAAACCTGATTTTAAATTTCACTCATCCTTTGGTCATGAAATGGAAAAATAATTTTTCAATTTTGATTTTTGTATCTCCAAAAAAGCAAAATTTGAAAACCACTCATACCCCATTTTTTCCATTTCTGATTCTGAATTGAGAATAGAGTAACCAAAAGATACAGCGATTGAAAGACCTGGTCTACACTCCTAATTGTATTTGTCCTTTTACATTTCTATTTCTATCTTAGAAATCTCTGAGAGAAGGAGGTGGTTACCTGAGGAGGTCCATGCGGTGGAAAAGAACCTGAAGGCTTTCATTGAAAGTGGTAAAGTGCCGGGAAGGACTGAGTGTGATGCATGTATTAGAGCTTCACCTGAAGCTCTAAACCAGCGAAGCTGGACTGCATTGAAGTACTATGTAAAAAATCGTATCACTGCCATCCAATGCGAAAGTGCGAGAAGAATTTATTAATAGAGTTGTTAAAGCATTTGCTCAAACATGTTGGTTCACGTTGCTCAAAAATGTTGGTTCATTTGATGCAACTTCATTTTTGATGATGTTTGTGTTGTTCGTTGGCATCCTGAGTACCCAGGTATACACTGGAGTTCAACTAGTTATTGATTTTATCAGGCGAAAACATTGATAATTAGTAGTTAGGTGCAGTCAAAGGCCGCAAGTCAATTCATCTGCTGATAACAACTGACTCTACGGTGGCCAACGGGAAAACTCTACAACTAAAGAAAATACATGTAAATAGACAAAACGCAAGCAAATTTAGAAAATGTCATCATCAATTTGACAACACAGGCAACAACACAATGGAAAAGTTCACGAAGGAACAAACTTAAAATAAAAACATCAAGAAATGTTTGTGTATCATATCTGATATATTCCCCAAATGAAGTGTCCGTGGTGAATTGCTTTTAAGTTTGTTTCTGTGCAAATGTTTCCATTGTTTTGCATCTCTTGCCTGTGTTGTCAAATTGATGATGATGTTTTCTGAATTTGCTTGTGTTTTGTCTATTTGCAGTGAGTTTTCCTGCCGACCACCGTAGGGTAGGTTTTTATCAGCAGATTAATTGAAAATGGATAGTTAGGTGCAGGCAAAGGCCAAAGGTCAGGGTTTACCACCATACTACTCTTCCCCCGCGTGAATACATTGCACTTTTTCTTTGTTACAAAGCATATCAGGAGACTTACTAAGCCCTGTGTGAGCCCTTGTTTGTTTTCTTGTGCCATCTGCTCCTTTTTATTTTATAATAAATAATTGTAATTTTTTATCTACCTTTTGTACAGTGGGTGTAGGTTTATTCCCCGTTCGATTAAGTTTGGAAGAAAATATTATACTGTCAAAACCATCAAATTCAATAACAATTGATTCTGTGCTCTCTTTTAAAGTATATGTGGTATTTGTCATACTTATCTGGAAATCAATTGATGAACCGGTATTTAAGTCGAAAATGATCTGCATAATATGCTCAAATTTACTACATTTACTTACAGCGTGCCTAGGTAGAAAAATAATCTTTACTTTCCAATTTTTGATATGTTTAAGTGGTGTTGGCCTGAGGCCTGATTTCTTAAATTGGTTGTATATCCTTTCAAATTAATAATTGTACTTTTGGAAGGTTTATATTTTTCAATCAGAATCTGACCTATTGATTAAAAAAAGTGTTCAGTGTCAAAGTTTGCATGTCAATAGACCATAACATGGTGGGTCCCCTGTGTAATCAAAAAGTCAGGTGGGGTTCCCATGAGGCTCAAAAATTCAGGTCTAAAATCTTTTTGAGGGTTATCATTTTTTTAAGTAGTTTTTGTATCATCAAGCCTCGTGGAAAGTCAGTAGTATTTATTTTGGGTTTTTGTCTGTTAAGAAACAGGTGATCACCAGAAAGTGCGCCTGTAGCCAATTTCCACCGTGACTGGACGAAGCCACAAGCTGGTCATTACAGCAGAGTCTCCAGATAAGAAGGTATTTTTGTTTGATTATTTATGAACAATACTTGAAGACAAAAGTTGTGATTTTCATGAAAAAAAAAGACTTTCTATGTTTCTAGTTTGTACTTCTTGTTGGTGACTCCCATCTACGGAGCATTGTGGATGGATTTGTGAAGATGCCAGGGGACCGAGGTACTGAATGCTTTTTTGTCTCGGAGACCTGACGCAGTTTGTGTTGTAGCCCCTAGCAGCGACTTGACGGCCAGCAGGACCATCGACGAGGCAGCAGTAGACTTTCGCAGCCTCCTGGTCAGTGTCTGCAGTCGCTGGCCAAAGTTACGCTTCATGTTTAGTACATTTTTGGTAGTATTGGTACTATTTATACTTTTGCTTTGTGAGCTCTGCAGAACATATTTTACATTTTGAAAACAAATGTACTGTAATAAACACCTTTTTTTTTTTGTGTGTTTGTATAGGTGTTTGTCCTGGACTTCCTTCCGCGTCTGACTATTTGCTCCGTGAGGAATACCATCCTGTGGCGGCATGCATGGGAAGCATATTTTAATTTTAGTACAGTTAAATGTATAACGGAGTATATATTTTTAGACAAACCAATTCAATAAATATTTCTAATGAACAAAGTTGACATCTATGTATGCACATTTCTATTCGTCCTAATCGTTGTTTTAAGGCATCAAGTACTTTTCTGCAGCCAACCACTTCCCATTGAACCACCCAGAGCTGTGAAGCAGAGATGGTGTAAGTACAATTGTACAATTTGTTGTCATGTCACGTGATGGCTATTTTATGAATAACTTTGCTATGTTGTGAAACCATGGCCCTGTGACATTGCTGTGAAATGCTGCTTATCGCCAACTGGAGACAACAGCGCCGCCAACAGCACGAAAGTCAAAGGTTTCTCCCGGCAGGTCACTTCCAACATTCTCTCCAAAAGTGGTTGTGAAGGGAGAGCTCATCGTGCCTCATCCTTCACCTAACCCTTTTGAGTGGAGACTGGTTGGAAGGGGCAGAAAGATAATCGGTTGCACACTGTTATTGTTGGGGTAAGACCCTCTGGAAACTGTGATAGTCTCTGATATTCACTCAAAGTGTACCGATTTTCATTAAACAATTTTAATATGTTTGTTATGAAACATATGGACATTAACACACACACACACACACACACACACACATGTCTAACACACTTTAATTAACTGAACAACTTACCAGTGAGCGCTCCGGGCTACAGTTGATTCTGCTGTCGGCTCCCCTCAACCGTCCTCTATTGTTTTGTATCCAGGAGATTTTCTGCAGTTTGTTGGTTTTTTTATTCTCTTTTTAGTTAGTAGTTTAGTTTAGTTTAGTTTAGTTTAGTAGTTAGTGCTTTTAGTTGGCCTTTTGTCAAGACATTGTCTTAAATCGACATTTTGCTCTATGATTTCACAGGTGGACACAACACCAGTAGCGTCGCCGGAATGATCCATCCCGTTATCAACTTGTTCCATCGCATCTTTCTAGCGCTGTCCAGTGTGGAGAATTTTATATTGTTTTTATATCAACAATTGTATATCAATTTTATATCAAGAAAATTTTGCTTTGCTTACATGGGAAAGCCACGGTGGGACATTGGCAGAAAGCTACTGCCTCCAAGAGGACACTGGGAACGGAGCAGGTTTGCTTTGTTCGTTGTTTTTCTTCTTTTTTCAATGACATTTTTGATAGTAGTACTTAATTTTAGTTTTATTTTGTCCATGCATTCCATTCTCTTGCTTTTTTTTAGGGGAAGGCAGCACCAACCGTTGTGGAGGTGTCTTCAAAGCCACACCTGCCAGTGATGTGCCAGTTCTTGTGAAGGAATAGCAGCGCTCTCAAACATTTGTCAAAGGTCAGAGTGATGCTGCTCCTTATTATCCTGATATGGAGAGTGCTACAGTGTTTTCTGATGTTGCAGCAGAGCTTGACGCTAGCAGTTCTGTCATGGGAACAATTGATGTCACTTCTATCAGCGGAACAGGTGATAGCTGAGAACATTTTTTAACAAAGAAAAACGTAGAACACTTTCAGTGCCGGGAAAGCATACGTTGAGTGTTTACACAAATGGTCCTTTTACGATCTAGAAAAACTGAGATAACGACTAAAACTTTCGTGACAGTGATATACAGGAATGTAAGATCTCCTGTGAAAGAGTCGGGCGTCACCAAACAAACATATGCCTCAGCATTCAGACATCACTTGGTGGTAGAATTATATCATTCATTAACATTGATCATCATTTTTCTCTCACACTCCCTTCTGTTGTTCCCAGTGGAATGATACAAAAGGAAAATGCAATAATGCTTAAGTATAATATAATTGAGGCAAAGGGATCAGAAAATGATGTATAAATTGAGTACAATACATTTATACAGAGATATTGTTTTATCTGTGTCCTTTTGATGGAGGGGCCAAGGAAAATGATGACCATATAACAAGGTGGGAAGTGGCCAGGTGTAATCAAATGTGGAGCAGAAGTCCAGCGGTGGAGCCGTCTGTGGGGCGCCAATGTTGGTGTAGAAAGCCCCTTCGATAACTGCTTCCAAAACACACATTTCTTCGGCTGTGGTAAGGGGAATGGCAGTAACCCAAGTAGCCTATGTAGGTATGGTTGAAGTGGTTCCATCGCAGTTGCAGGGTGAGCAGCGTTCAGCGTACACTCACGTTGTCTCCTCAACGAGTACCTAGAGGGGAGTAGGAACTTTCTTGCGATGAGATACGTGTATCCATATTGGTCGTTCTACCACCTTAACTGCTGCTGCAGTGGTGCGGGTCCCTAACCCTGCTGGAAAGGTCCTAGGAATCTGGCAGAGTTCCAGCTTTTCCTCTGTAAGTCGCGATCACCACCCATTCACCTGGTCAGCGGCCGTGTAGAGGTCCTTCAAGTGGGACGGGTAGGGCTGCTTTGACCTGGGCACATAGACTTAAACACTTGGGTGAGAGACACATTTTGACAACATTGTTTGGTATAGGTCCAAGATTGTTAAATGGGCGTTAAATAGTTGAATAGCAGACTACAGGCTCAGTACAAAAATGAATGTATGCACACTCGTGTAACAACAGAATAATATTATCACAATGTCTAATATGTAGGAGATAATAGGCGGCCATTTTGACACGCCCATGCATGGCACCACTAGAATATCAAATGACACACTGGGACTGACGAGTGTGCAAAGATTTGTGAATTTCCAAGTATCTTTTGGAACATGAAATTGTACGTGTTGCCACGCCCACACCGTGTGCCAAAATATATATGTATTTTAATAAGTTTTAGCTGTGAAGGTGTCTTGTAGACACTCGTCAAGTTTGAAGTCGATCCGATAAATCGCCAAGGAGGAGTTTCGCGAAAGTACAAAGCATAAATATGACTAAAAAGTCAGGAAAATTCAAAATGGCCGACTTCCTGTTGGGTTTCCGTCATGGCGGAAATATATATTTTTTCCAAGTCTAGAGAGGTTACAAATGTGTACCGAATTTTGGGAGTTTACGTGGAAAAAGGTGAATAGGTCAGAAAATTATTATTTTATTTTCTAGGGTGGCGTGGCAACACGTAAAATTTCATGTTCCAAAGATACTAATTCACGAAACTTTGCGCACTTGTTAGTCCCAGTGTGGCAATTGATATTGTATGAGTTGCCTGCATGGGCGTGGCAAAATGGCCCGACACACCCTGTTGAAAATTTCAAAACATCAAACCTATTCACTTTTTACCATGAAATTAACAAAATTCGGGACACTTTTGTAACTTCTTGGATTAAATGTGTAATTTTAGTCACTTTCCGTTCATTTTCTCACTTTGTACTTTCGTAAACTCCTCCGAGGCCATTTATCTGGCTTCAAACTTGGCGAGTGTCTACAAGACACCTTCACGATTAAAAGATATTAAAAAAAATAATAATTGTCACACGATGTGGCCGTGGCAAAGCGTTGGATTTCGTGTTCCAAAAAAAGCTGTGTTTTTGTAATATTTTATCCACTTTTTATGCTTTGTACTTTTGTGAACTTCTCCAGGGGGATTTTTTGGATTGAGACTCATTGGGGATTAAAAGTTATTAAAACATTTTTTTTTCGTCACGATGCGGGTGTGGCAACGCGTTGAATTTTATGTTAAAAAAAACAGTTTACGTGACTTTTGGGGCCTTGAGAAACTACAAAATTATTGCAAAACTTTGCACACTCTTCAGTCCCAGTGTGGCATTTAATATTCTATGGGTCCTATACATGGGCGTGTCAAAATGATCAACTAGATGCAGTTATCGTGGATGAGGATGTCGGGGTCCTGGTGCTGGGGAAAGGAGGCCCATACCTATAGCAACATAGGTGTCGCCACATTCCTTCTGTCTCAATGCCATGTACGCTTGTATTTCTGGTTTTCCCAACGCAGTCATGATGCATTTTTCACTAGAGTACAAATGCATGGTATACAACAACATCCACATACAATTAACAGAGCAGCAATGATAGCAACGTTGATTATGCATGATAAAATGAGGCCTTTTCATTTGGAAAACATAGAGTCCAACCAACCAGTGATGTGATCATCCATTCCTGCATTTTCTTTTAGTTCTACGCTCCGTGAGTGGAGTAGCAATTCCTCCTACTGGTTCCTGTGTTTATAAGCACATTACTCCATGCCCCACAATCAATATGGGTACCTTAAACCTCGTCCAGCCACCAGTCACTTGTTAGTCTAGGGTTGGTGGACCACGCATATTTCTCATTCCACTGGTACTGCTCCTACCCTGTGGAATCACACTTTATTATGGAACAGAAATCAACATTGAATGCCAGGATTTGTCCTTCATAGGCATAAATGACAAGAACTGTTTCTTTCATTCGGCCCCACTCTTTGACCTTTGTCATATACTGGTCATACGATAATTGGGGTCCCACTTGGTAAGAATATGTATACTGTGTAGGGTCCAGGACTTCTCCTAGGGTAAACAAAAAAAATATTATTTTTTTTTTTACATGGTTAATTACAGAATGCTTACGTCTTTCAGCTGGATCCTTGTTTCTGTGAGAGTTCTTGCGGGTGGGGTGACAGGGGCGCAGTGGGAGAGGTGGTGACAGGGAGCACCAGTTTTATTTTTGAGCTTTACTGCATGTGAGGTGGCCAACACTACCTCCCAAGGTCCAGTCCACCTTGGCTCAGGCCACTTCTGTTTGTGGACCTTGATGTGGACCCAGTCTCCGGGGCTGACCACCAGGGTGTGGGGCAGTCTGGGGCAGTGTTCTTGACCTGTGAATACAAAACTCGAGATACTGCGGTTAGTGCTTTGACATATTCAGGTAAACCTTCCTGGAAATCATCAAAAGCGGGTGATTTAGCTGGTAGGTTGTGAGGACCTGGCATGGGGCGGCCTGTTAATATCTCGTGTGGGCTAAGATGTGTTTGACTATGGGGAGAGGTCTCGCATGGACATTAATGCTAGGGGTAGGGCATCTACCCACGTTAGTTTAGTCGTTTTTGTGATGTTCTGTAGAGACATACTGAGTTGCTGTTTTGTCTCTATCAGCACCTTGGCCATTTTTTCTTTCAACGTCTGGTTTGCACTTTCAACTAGGCCTTTTGACTGGGGGTGATAGACTGAACCAGATCTATGGGAGATACCTAATGCCTGTTCTACCTGGCTGAGTTTTTTATCGCTGGTAAAATGAGATCCATTGTCCGAGCAGATAACTGTGGGGTAACCCCACCGAGGAATGCGTTTTTTCCATAACCATTTAATCACAGATACTGCATCCTCTCTTTTGCAAGGGACTGCTTCTACCCATTTGGAGAATCGATCTACCATCACGAGTAGGTATCTGTACCCTTGTACTCTGTTGTCCCTGCCCATGCCGGTGTAATCTATGCATATTTCTCTGAAGGGGTAGGGGGGCACTGAGAATGTTCCCAAAGGTCTTTGGTAGACTGTCTTCTTATTTAGCTCGTGACAGACGACGCATTCTGCAATATGGTTGGCCACCATTTCCTCCAGGTAGGGATGCCACCAGTCCTGTTTGAGCCTGTTGGTGGTTCTTTTGGGTCCTTCATGAGTCTGTCCATGTGCATCCTTGATGAGGTAGACCAGGAGTGCGGCTGGTGCTATGGGCGCCCATCGTGGCTTCTCCATAGGCCGCTGGTGCATGTGGCTCCTTTCTTCTGCCACTGCGAGTGTTCGTTCCATTTCGCTTCTTTCTGCACTTCTTTCAGATGTTCCTCTGACAAATTGAGGGCGTTGTCTTCAGTAAATACAATCATCATTGCTGCGCTTTCTTTTAGGTTCCCTCCTGCTTCTTTTGCTGCTGTGTCGGCTGCGTTTGAATTTCCTTTGGAGTGTCCTTTGCATTTGATGATCTGGATTTTTCGGGGGAGATGTATAGCTTCCAGGAGGGCGAGTATGAGGTCTTTGTGTTTTACCGGGGCTCCTGCTGACGTTTGGAGTCCTCTTTTCATCCATATGGCTACATCCACGTGAGCTGCAGCGTGTGCGTATGCTGAGTCGGTGAATATGTTTGCATTTTTGTTTTTTGAGATTTTTAATGCTTTCACCGAGGCGTCGAGTTCTGCTTTTTGTGCTGATGCTGGTTGTTCTATCATCCCACTTCTTAGGGTGACGTGGTGTCCATTAATTTGTTGAATGGCTGCGTATGATGCTCTATTTCCCTCTTCTTCTTTGAAACAACAACCATCTATAAACAGGACAATTTCTGCATCGGGGTCAGATGTTCCATCCAAGTCTGTGCGGCCCTTTGCTTCCAGTTTCATGAGCTGTACGCAGTCATGGGTGCCATCTGCATACTGTAGTCCGCCGGCCAAGTTGATTCCATCGGCTGTGTACAAGACATTGTCTCTTTCCAGGGTGACATGCAAGCGCATCTTGTGTTTTGGTGTGGTAAAGGTGAAATCCGTTTGATCGAGGTAGGATTTGACTCCATGAGTGGTATGCACGATGGTGGGGTGGTAGAAAGTAATGTGGTCGGTTCTCGTAGGGCGTGTGCGATGGCAGCCGTGTGTCGTCCACATCCGGAGAGTCCATGTTCCACTGTGTCGAGTTTGCAACTGTGGTGAGCCAGGATCGCGCGCTCACCGTGTCGAGGCTGCCAGAGCACAGCTTGACAATTCCGTGCTTTTCAGTAACGTCCAAATGGAACGAGGAAGAGATGTCTGGGGTGCATAGGTGTTTGGCCTTCCCCATGAGTTGTTTCAATCTTATGAACGCTTCCTCCGCACTTGTGGTCCAGTTGAGTGGTGCCTTGACGTTCCGATGGCCAGCTTCCGCAATGGGTTCGCGTGGGGGAACAGTGTGGTCCACATAATCAGCTATGTGGTGTCTGCTATAGCCAGTGAGTCCCAGGAATGCTAGCATTTGCTGCACGGTGGTGGGTTTAGGGTACTGGAGCATTGCCTGTTGTCTTTCCGGGTTGATGTATCTCTTATCTCCCGTGATCCTTTTTCCCAGGAATACCACTTCTGTGCGGCAGACCTGTGCTTTTTCCTTCCTGATTTTGTAGCCACATTTTGCGATGCGCCGTAGCAGGGATTTGGTGGCCGTGAGGCAATTTTCTACTGTGGTGATGTCCATGAGGATGTCGTCGACATACTGGATGAGTAGGAGTTCCTTGAGATCTGCCTTCAGGCAGGCGTTGAATATGGTTGGCGTGCATGTGAATCCTCGTAGCATTCTTGTGTAGGTCTAAGAGCATTTTTTTAATGTGAATGCAAACATATCTTGACTTTCTTTGGCCAAGGGGAGGCCAAAAAATGCGTTGGCCAGGTCGATGACGGTGAAAAATTGATGACTCGGGGAGCCTGCATGCAGGGCGACATGGGGGTTGGGCACTTTTTCAGTAATGGGTTGGACCACCTGGTTGATACGTCGCAGATCGTGGACCAGGCGCCATGAGTGTCCTCCAGCCTTGGGTACTGGTAGAATTTGTGTGTTCCACGGTGAATCCGCTGGTCGTAGAACTCCTGCTTGTAAGAGGCCTTCAATGGTGGAGGCTATTCGAGCAGCTGCCTCGGGCTTGACCTTGTACTGACCTTGCCAAATGGGCACAGCGTGGGCTTTCACTTTGATGTGTATATTGTGGTGTGGTGTGCAGCCAACGTGATAGGGGCCGGTGGTCCAGAGGGTTGGCGGTAGTTGGGCGAACATTTCTGCTGCCAGGGGGTGTTCTTCGATGCCTCCTTGATAAGTTCTTTCCAGGACATTTCTTTCATATATGCCTTGTTCGTAGCTGTTGTGTCCTATTCTCCAAACCGATTTGTCTGGCGTGTGTTGCAACAGGGGGTTCGTTGTGGGGACCCAGGTGGGTTGGCGAGGGCTCTTTTGACCATGGGGCCCAATTGTTTGGCTGCATGGTTGGCTTCTACGGCTAGGGTCACATGTGGAACTGCGGTGTCGTGAAGTAGATACCAGGATTGTTGGTCTGGTGTCAGGCGGACCGCTGCTGCAACTCCTTCGTGGCCCAGATAGAAGTCTGTTGTCTGGAGTCGTTCTTGTCGTCCCTCCTTTTTCGCTTCCCAGCCTTCGTCATAGATGTCATCACGGTGGCGTGTGAAACAGAGAGTGCAGTGTACAGGTCCAGCATCGACTTTTTCCAGAGTTGGTAGGTTTACAAAATGCCACCAGCCGGTGAGTGTGGGGTCGGGGGTGGTATCAGGAGTTCCACCTAAGACGAGTATACGTTCGAGGGGTATTAGCTCTTCTTTTGGCTCAGAGAAACTAACTTCCAGACCGTGGAGGTTACATATCACAGATGCCCCTGTTCTTCGGAGAAGGTCCCTTCCCATTAGGTTGGTGGGGCAGCTTGGTGAGTAGAGGTATTGGTGTCTGACTTTGTGAGGACCTATCTTGGTAGGGAGGGGTGCGGTGAAGGACTTGTGTCGTCCCAGAGAATCCAACAGTCCGTAATTTCCGAGTGGATAGTTGTATGTAGTACGTAGTATGTTGCCGGCCAGGTTCTTCAAGCAAGACACGTGACAGTGACAGTGACAGTAATTCCTTGGAGTGACAGTGATTCCTTGGATTGTACATGGCACTACTGGTTCGGCATTTATTTTTGTCTGTACCACCACTTCCATGTCCCCTGGGCGCCTCTATGCTCCATGCCATGGCGGGGTGTCCATGCGGGGTCCTCCCTTTCCTCTCGAGGAAGCTCCTCTTCCTCTCTGAGGGGGGCGGTAGGATCCTCTATATAATTGCTGGGGTTGTTGGTTCTGGGGGCATTCCCTTGCCCAGTGGTCACTTTGGCCACAGATGAAACATCCTGTAGTTTTCTCGGGTCCTCCCCATCCTCTAGAGGATTGGAATTGTCCTCTCCCTCTCAGTTGCTGCCATTGGGGGGGGCCTTGGGGGTATGAGGGTGCGGGGGCCCCTGGATACTGCCGCTGGGGATATTCATAGGGAGTCCAGGCCTGCTGCCATTGGGGTAGGTGCTGGGCTGGTGGGTAGGCGGGGGTTACAGTTAGGGGCTGTGGTCCTGTCCATTGTAGTGGCGCGGTTTGGGGCGGGGCCTGTGCTTCAGGGGTGGTGACTACTGCTTGCACAGTTGCTTTCTTCTTTTTGTCTGTATTGACTTCATCTTCCAGTTTTTTTACCTGCATTTTTAGTAGTCTGGTTTGTATGGAATCTTTCTCCAGGAATTCGTCTTCTTGCTTTTTGATGTGTCTTTCCAGGTGATGGATGAGATGGCTCTCCCACTGTCTCTCGGTCATGTCTGACAGTCAAACTGTGTCTGCGAGCTACAGCCTGACATCTCCTGGGAGGCCATTTTGGCATTTGGCATCTGCATGTACATGGGGAGACCCACTAGGCAGGGGTCATGACGTTCTACAGTGCTATCACTCCAGAGCTCCTTTGCTCATGTGAGATAGGCGTGTGGTTCTTCCCCATTTTTAAATCTCAGGCCTGCCAGGGCCACTGTGTTGCGTCTGGTCGGCCAGGTTTCTCTCATGGCTGTCCATATGTCATTCCGCATGTGGTCGAATGGGTGCTCGTGTGCCATGGTGAGGGTTCTAACTTCTCTTTCCAGGGAGGTCAGGGTGATGTTTCCTGCTGTGGCGCGGAGAATGGCTCGCACATCTCTTAGGGCTATTGTGTCAGCCGCTGTGTGGTTTTCGAAGATTCGGATCCATGCTGCAGCTCCTTTGTCCAACGCTGATAGGTTGCCTTTGAGGGCCTGCATGTCGCGGTGGTACCAGGGAACAAATGTTTCTCTTTTGGCGGACTGCTTTTGTTCCTCCTCTCGTTGTCTAATTTTCGAGAGGGTAACTATCCCTATTGCTGACGATCTTCTGGCCTGGCTTTTGGATGATGCTATAAGGGTTCCTTTTCTTCTGTTGTCGTTTGTGTACTCTCCCCGGGAGCTGCCACTGTTTTTGAATGACCACTTTTTTGTCTTAGTCTCGTGGTCTGACATGGGTTCTTCTTCCCAGGAGCGGAGGGGGGTGGGGTGTCTTTGTTTTGTTTTCTTAAAGGTGTATTTGGGGACTACAGGGGTAGGTGAAGGTGTGGGCTGGCTTCGGGTCTTTTGTTTTTCTTTGGGTTGTTGTTTGGCTGTAGCGTCTGCAGGAGGTGCTATGAGATGAACATGGGTTGTGTTGGCATCCTCTGGTAGTGGGCCACATTGTCCAGTCAGTGTGACAGTTGCGTGGCTAACCCTTGTGGTACATTTCTTTTTCCTTTCTTGATGTCTTTTTGTGGTTTTTAGGACTGGCAAGTGCATTCGTCGTCCTCTGTATTAGAGGAGAGAAACTCTTTGTGTCTGTTTGATCGTTAGGGGGCGATGTCTGATCATTGTCCTTGTTCTCACTGTCAGATGGCTTTGGGGAGGGCTGTACTCGGAAATGGATTTGGATCGGGCCTTCCATTACTAATACGGGTGCTTGTATTTCTGGCGGGGGTGGGGTGGCTATTTTCTGGTTGCTCAGCACAGGGGGCGCTGTTGCTTCAGGTGTGTGCTCGGTCTTAGGGTTGTACGGAGAGGGGGGGTGCCGATGTGTTTCTTCATCGGCCAGCAGGGAGGGGTAGAGGGATGGGGTGGTGTGTGGTTGGAGTGGGGTGTGACCTTGGGGGATGGGTTCGGGGAGGGGTGGTAACTTGTCTTCTTGTGGGGGGTAGGGTTCCTTCTGGGCTTCTACCACTGCCTTGGTTGCGGCATTTCTGATTTTATTGCGACGTTCGACAATCATTTCCGCTCGAATCCATGCCGTCATTATGTGCTGAACCAGCGCCCATTGTGCACGCTGCTTGTTTAACTTGCGCTTTCAAGCCCCCATTAATCCAGGGTTGTTTTTTGCATCCACTCCTGCTTCAGCCAGCAGTCTTTTTTCTTCCTCTATCACCTTGGTGCGGTTTTCTGCTGTCGGGGTAGTGTCTTTCGACCACCACCCTGCTTTGATCCATTTTTGTTCATATTTATGGAATTTCCAAGTTTCTCAAGCATGGAACTTTGGCTCTGTTCTGTTCTTGAGCTCAGCTACAGCTTCAATACGAATCTCACTGGTGCCGGGTCTGGGGGATGGGGTCTTTTCCATTATGTTTTTGAATGGCAGGAGAACAAAAGACATGGGAAGAAGTGGGAGGGGGAAACCTCAAATGTTCGGATCTCAATGTGTTTCTGGTGCAGCTACGCCACTAGTGGTCTTTTAGGTTATTACAGGTCAACTTTTTTTTTTTATTTGTATTTTTGTTTTATATATTGCCCTTTTATCTAGGGCAATTTGAGGAGGTTGTTCATACACATACACACACAAAACCTCTATCACACATGCACAGACTCTATCAAACACACACTCTCTTAAACACAAAGACTGTCTCAAACACACACACGCCCGCGGTCTCTCTCACATTCACACACACGCATGGTACCTCTCTTTCCACACACACAAGGTACCTCGTTGCGCACACTCTCACTCACACAGCCGGCAATACAATTTTACGCTAAGTCACGTGAATTGGGCCTTTAACCCTTTAATATTTGGTTTCTCTAAGAACCGGGCCTTTAACCCCTAAATGCTTGGCTTCCTTTTTACTTTAAAAATGATTCCGGGCCTTTCACCCTTAAATGAAATTACCGACTATCGACTACCCTTCTGAAGGCTGAGTTTAACATTTTTCATCGCCAGACATCACTTAGTTTAGGCATTTCGGAGGTCTTTTCAACAACCGGGCCTAAACGGGATTCGGAATTACTTCACGAGTTAAACATTGTTCATCACCAAAACGTCGCTCAGTTTAGGCATACTGGATGTATTCTCTACACACGGGCCCAAACGTTACGTGGAATTACTACGCAATTTAAACACACAGCCGCTTCGAAGGGGGGTTTCCTAACCCGTTCCCTTAACTTACCTTACTACCGTTCTCATCAAACAATCCAATTTCTCCTCTCCACAATATTTAACAATTATTATTCATGCATCATTCAACAATACATCCCCAAAACCACAAAGTTGTTCGTCCAGCCTTAAACAGTACAACACTTCCACCTAAAATATTCCTATCTAATCTATGCAGACTTCATGAAATGGCTCTGCTCACCTTTTAGCGGGTACCCATGGAAGTATCGCAACCGTTCAGGCTTTCGGAACTCCTCTGCAGTCTTGTAATGGGATCACGTCGGGGTCACCAATTTGTCGTGTTCAAAATTTCCAAATCCGGAATGATGGGATGAAACTGGAACTTTGAGCTACGGAGAGTTTATAGGACGGTTTGAGAATCTACCAAAAAATAAAAAACGTTTTACGTCGACGTGGTTAGTCCTAAGCTGCGTGTCTCATCTAGCATACATTTCACCCAGGAGTCTGCAGAAACTTTGTTTCCTCGTCACTTTGTTACAAATGACAGAACCCCCTTTGCGAGGCGGTCCCGCCTTTGTTATTTCCCATCTCCCGAGTATCTAGTTTCAGACTCCCCGCTGTGTGTGCGCCAGATTAACCGTTTCAGTGCCGGTTTCTAACTGGTTGCGTAGTTACACCCAGTGTCTTTAGACATGTTTTAATTTTGGCTCTGACTGATCAATAAAACTGTATTTCATAATTACCCACTATATGAATGATAGTAATGTACATGAATAAATTTATGTAATGTATACTGTAGTATACACACATATAGTTTTGCTATCGAGGATTAGTTCAATCTGTAATGTTATAGTTATAGTAGTATAGTTATATGTAGTACGTAATAGTTATAGTATATGTATATATATATATATTTTTTTTTTTCTCACAAAACCCAACAGGAAGTCGGCCATTTTTAATTTTCCTGACTTTTTAGTCATATTTATGTTTTGTACTTTAGCGAAACTCCTCCTTGGCGATTTATCGGATCGGCTTCAAACTTGACGAGTGTCTACAAGACACCTTCACAGCTTAACATTATTAAAATATATATATTTTTTGGCACACGGTGTGGGCGTGGCAACACGTTAAATTTCATGTTCCAAAAGATACTTGGAAATTCACGAAACTTTGTGCACTCGTCAGTCCCAGTGTGGCAATTGATATTCTATGGGTTCCGTGCTTGGGCATGGCAAAATGACCGGACACGCCCTGTTGAAAATTTCAAAACATCAAACCTATTCACTTTTTAACATGAAATTGGGTATATTAATGTAACATCACTAGACTCAAAAAAAATTATATTGCCGCCATGACCGACACCCAACCAACAGGAAGGTGGCCATATTGGATTTAATGTGCGCAAACTCCTAGGGGATTCATCAGATCGACTTCAAAGTTCGCGAGTGTCTACAAGACACTTTGGGGATTAAATTTATTAAAACATTGGGTTTTCGTCACACAATGTGGGCATGGCACTGTGTTGAATTGAAGTGTTAACCTGACTTTTGGGGCCTTAAGAAACTCGAAAAATCACAAAACTTTACACACTCAAGATCAAACCTATTCACTTTTTTAGTATCTCCTCCGAGATCTGCATAGAATTCCGGCAGGTTTTCCTCTTGTCTTTCTCCTCCGTCGGCGTATTGGTAAACACAGTGGCGGCAGGACAAAGAGATCTTAGTACGTACTCCGGTAAGTTGCGAAAAAGTCCGTATGAGGTGTCGAACAGACGTCCAGGAGTGCTTGTCGTTCATATTGTAATAGCGACAGTGCACTGCATGCAAAAATAAGAACAATACAAATAGTAATAAACACAAAACTAAGAGTTGAATGCAGAGCCGGTGTGTCCATACTACGGCGCACCCGGAAGTTAGTCCGGGTTAACTCATAAGTTAGCTAGCTTCCTCTGCTGAACCAATATTTTACTAAAATGACTTTTACAACTCTCTTTGCTCCAACTTCCATCCTTAACAAAGAATCCCAAATGCATCATTTGCTAACTTTCCCACTTTCATTGTCTTTCACATCAACTTCCATAATCATTTCAGCCTGTCAACTAACTTTACAGCTCTCTCGCCTTGTTATATTTTTTTCAAATAAATTTAAAGCCTTACAGTATCCTTTCCAGAAATCCTACCAGATATTTAGATTATAACGCTACTTTTAAACCAAGGACTCCTGTGGGAAACTAGTTTGACATGTTGTGTACAACACACATACTATGCTTACTGTATCTCACATTTATACATTTGCTTGTTTTTAATCGCGATTTTCATCAGCCATGTAGCTAAACATACCCCGAGACACTGATAAAATGTCTCCGAACTCATCTCATCCATACGTGCTCCAGAGTGATCCATCGGCCAGGCGGTCACACGCCTCAAACACCATTTCAATCACCCAAGGATTCATTCATTCAACGCTTTTGCTAGGATGGGTCAAGAATAATCTATAATAATCATGTATTTAATAATGTCGATTTTATTATTGGATAACATAAAGCAAATAAACAGACAAAAACCACGATTCTCTTGATCAATGCAAAATTGGCTACTTCATAAGTAAGGCATACATTTTTAATGTACAACACATCTCTGAGTACTTAAAAAAGCCCTCTATATAATACATTTCTCTTTATTCTTCTTCATAATATTGTTCTTATACTGTAGCTAACCAATAATAAATGAAATACTTTTTACCATTAATGCAACTTCTGGTGCTCCTTCGTTTTGCTGATGGCCTTCTAGTCTGGATCATACGTTGTGAGGTTAAGCTTAATGCAGGCGTTGAGGCTTCCATCAGTTAAACTTAAGCGTAGGATGGTCTTAATGTTTCTCAGATGCGAGAAAGACTGCTCACATGCATTTGTAAAGCCAAACATGGTCAATACGGCATTACTCACACGCTGCATTGTGTGCTGTGTGACGGGACGCTCGTTCCAAGTTTTAAGAATCAGCTGGTCTTCAGTTTCAAGTTCAAGTTCAAGTTCAAGAGATTATTTGTCACATACATATTGAAGTTTTTTCGACTTCTGTCCACTTTTGTTCAGCTGATTGGTCCGACTCGAGGCAGGGAGTTTTCTTAATGTTTGTCTGTCTTACAGAGGGGATCGGCGCATGGGCTCGTAAGCAGTCCAGCAGTGGAACGCCATTCCTCCTGCTCCCAAGAGGATCATTATTATCCACAATTATTATAATGATCCTCAGTGATACATATAATTGTGGCCTGCGTGCCGCAAGTTGAAATGAACAGTAAAACTTTCGCCATGTCGGCGCACCACAGCCATCTCCTTCCCTAAGCCCTTACCTGTGGGCAGAGACTTCCACAAGTTGCGCCTGAGCAGAGACCCGGTAGGGGCAGGGCGCCGAGTAAATGGCGCCCCGGAGTCTTTATGTTGTCCGCAGCCGGTGCTTGACTACTTTGTCCGCCACATTTATATTTTGAATTTTATTTTCAAGTTGTAATTTCTCTTACCTGTTTTACTTTAAAATGACACAGAATAATAATTTATTACTTGTTAATTGTGATGAAAAATTTTAGCTCAAAATTGTATGCGAGCCATATACCGTCATCAAAAGAGCCGTAATTGGCTCGCGAGCCATAGGTTCCCGACCCCTGCTCTAGATTGATTCAATCTTTAAGCTTACTCAGATCTTCCCTGATCGGAACAATATCTCAGTGAGTCGTCACCTTCACTTTTCGGGAATCTTGTGTTGCCTTTGCTGGACCTGTCCAGACGACTCCTTGTTGGATATCTTACGGCCGGTCTCTGACTGCCGCTGGGCACACAACCTGGACATGAAGAGAGTCTCATCATCGTCGCCAGATTGTTGGATAAATTATCCTAGGTGGTCGGTGAGGTTAATCTGCCCGCTACAGGAAAACAAAACTGAGAGTATTAAAGATATTTATTCTGCAAAATAAAGAGAAAGATACCGTCATGCTTCAAAGCAGTGTTCTGATCAGTCTACCCCTATTACTGACGAAGAGGGCTTTATACCAAAGAGAGGTTGTGTGTCAGGTGTCATTTACAACTCTGATCCTCAGTCATATCCCTGGGTGTTCCCCCAAACAGTGATTTAACAGTCAAACTTCGGTCACAGACACAATCCTACTGTACCATAAAACAAACACACAACGCTCTTTTAAGTCCCTCTTGTCCTTATCCTTATCTCCACACAAGGTTAAGTGAAGGATGGAATGTGGTCTGGTTTTTCCAATACTACAACTGAAATGTTTTAGACAGTTTTTACACACAGACACACACAGACAATTTTTTTGTCTCTTTATATGAACTCTGAGTGACTCATAAAAACCCATAGACAATGAGTTTTATAACTAAGTAACATACAAAAGGCTATTGTCCTGTATAAAACATGTAAAACCTCATTCAAATAGTTGATCATGTGCATTTTTCTCTCACAGCCTACATACGTGCAACTGCGGCTCTAGCGCATGCCACTGTGATTGCACTGACGTTTCACCTTCTGGACTTGATAGACCTGCTGGCTAATTTAAGGGTCTTATTGGCCCGACTTAATGGCCTTGTTGGCCGACTTGAAGGACCTGCTGGATGCGTTGCCAAGCCCGCTTTGCGCACTCAAAGTTGTACTGCCACTGCGGTCCAGGCCTTTTGCCCGTTCCTCCAAGCCTGGCTGTCTGTTTGGGCCCACGAGTTCTGTGGAGCCTCAGCCTTTCGAGGGGTCTGAGGGTTCCGTGGGCCCTGGGTGTTCTGACATCATTGCTCTCAGCAATGCCTTGAGGTGAGGCCAATCTTTTTACTCTTAAGCCCTCACCACATGTAGCTGTACTTGGCTATACAGCGAGCTAAACACACACTGCAATAAGTACCCAGAGACAGGAGCGCACTTTTGGTATCGTTAATGAAAGCGGTGTAAAACTGTGGAACAGTAGAGAAATATGCAGATAAACGATCAATCTCTATGCAGATGTAGATAACGTGTTAATACGTTGTCATAGCTCCCACATTGTATACATACAACAATAACATGAATTATCTCACAAATTGTGCTTTCTCAAGGGCAGTGAAGAGGCTGATGGAAGAGATGTTAATCCGGGTCTGGGACATGATCAGATTGGCTGAGTGTGCCTTGATCTGTTTATGCCTGTTCTGATTTTACTATTATATTATTATACTATCATCCAAATGCTATGATGTTGCAATACTGACTGCGCGGGGGGCGCACCGGGAGGCAGAACAACCGTGTTTTGGTTGCATCTAAATTTTTTAGTATGGCTTTTAAGTTGGTTTTTAACTGTATTTCTGTGTTTGTATTGGAACTGATTTTTTTAATGTGGCTTTTAAATCAGTTTTGAAACTGTATTGCTGTATCAGGATTGGGTCTGAATTTTTGGGACACATCATCAGTAGTGGACCCCAGGACCATGAGGTGTTTGACCATTATCACTAGACACCCTCGCCTGAGGAAGGCCCTCCCGTGGTTGATCAAGCCTCGGAGTGTGTCCCATAGCCAATTGGAGTTCAATTTGGGTTATGCTCGATTGTGGGTAGGCAAAGAGTTTTGCTAAGCATTAATTTAGAATGATTTATGTTAAGAGTTTTGCTAAACATTAATTTTGAATGACCAATTTACTAATGCTTCATGCAATTATGCCATGTCAAGGTTGGTATGGTAAATTATAAAAAAAAAATAAAAGGTTACGTTTAATAGGTAAGTATTTAGAGGTGTCTTGTGTTCCTACTTTGTGTCAGGGTCTTCTGTAGGTTCAGAATGAAGTTAGCTCCTCGGCACATCTGAATTTATGGGGCATAGCTCCACCCATTTTTTGGAATAAACTCCTTTTATTTTCTTTGTTTTCTTCCAATAAAAATCCTAATTGGTTTTAACCAATTGGGGATGGGGGGATGGGTTTTAACCAACTTCATCTTTCATTTTCATAAACGTCCTTTACTTACTCAACTTACTACGCCGGATCGAGCTGTACACTCTACCTTCCTCCACTCCCTCATTTTCATGAGGGAAAGGAGGATAGAAGAGAGAAGATAGAAGATAACGTATTGTCAGACGATTTAAAATGCTGAAAAGGCGGTTAGGTTAAAAGCTTGTATGTGCGCCCCACACTGTGTTGGTGTGGGGCGTGGTTGTGTGTTTGGGCGCCGCGCCCCTGCATCGATCTGGTCGCGATTCGCCTATCTCTCCCAGTGCCAAAACTTATATTCACAAATACACCACACAATAGGCCTAGGGCTTGCGGGATGGGTGGGGTGCAAGCTATATAGGTGGGGATGCAGCGGGCAGCTGCCATCTTGCCTGTCACGCTCCTGCCCCAGCGTGCTTCTCGTCCGTTACGAAATGTTAATCCGACTCATATTGGCTTAGAATGCATACACTCGTACACGAATCCTACTCCAAGCAACACTCCACCAGACCAGGGTCTGCGGGGCAGGAGGGGTGTGAGTGATTCAGGGTCGACTTGCCTGAAGGACTTGCATCCCCAACCCCGCAATTTTGACTGCAATAGGCAACAGTACACATTTAGCACTGGGGTTTTCCGGGATGGACAGACAGGCGGTCCTATCACACACACACACACATGCACACACCACCACACCTTCTTTGAATGCACCCAAGCAGCCTTCTGGTTGCATTACTCTCCTTTTCTCCCTCATTTACTGCCATAACTATGACAGGAAGAGGCCAGGTGACCATTTGTCATTCCAGTTTTCCTGGACCTAATCAACTGTTTTTCATTACATGTTGTCGTCCAATGTTAATTTTTTTGTGTAAATGTTTTCAGGTTCTATGTTTAATTGTCTCACCGGCCATGATTCTCTCCCTCTTGGGGTAGTGATCAGTTGTTTATAGACCCAAACATGATAAATAGTCTTCCAAAGAGGGGGGTTGGTGGTGGTTCTCTTTGACCAAAAACTGTGCTCTTGTCATCCTACAGGTCATCCACTGGACAGAATTATTGCAGCAGTTCTTGATGATTTAAGAATTAATAAAGTGTTGCATTGCAGGTGGAGAACTTGAGCTACACTTGCGGACTAACTCCGTCCTAGATGCAATGGCATGCAAATACTCTTTGTTGTATGCCCAGCATGCTGACAGGATGGGTTGAAAATAAATAAATAAAAAATAAAATCTCCACGAATTACTCTGTGTGGCAGGATCAGACAAAAGGTCAAACATGTATTTGTCGAGTTAAAAAACGCATTTTCAGCCCATTTAAACGTCGAAAAGGCGGATCGGTTAAACGCTACAGTCATTACTCTGTGTGACAGTGTCAGGCAGTTTAAATACTATGATGAACTAGTATGTGCTGCTAAAGTGTTGTTTGTCAAACAGTTGTAGGTCCTTCTAACATTTATTTTTCGAGTAATGATTATTTTTATCAACGTCTGCACATGTGGGAAAAAACGCATTTTCAGCCGATTTAAACGCCGAAAAGGCGGATCGGTTAAACGCTACATTCATTACTCTGTGCGACAGTGTCAGACAGTTTAAATACTATGATGAACTAGTATGTGCTGCTAAAGTGTTGTCTGTCAACGAGTTTTAGGCTCATATAAAATGTATTTTTCGAGTTATGAGTATTTTCAGAATTTTGGACGGTTTGCTGCCTTGCTGAATTAGAGAAACACCGAACCAATGTCTCTTTATAGGTGAATGATTCAGAATGCTGCAGTACACCATATAATTTTAATTAATATGAGGAACAATTATGTGCTTAAGTCTTTCTCAAAGACAGTTTAAATACAATGATAAACTAGTATGTGCTGCTAAAGTGTTGTTTGTCAACCAGTTTTAGGCCCATATAAAATGTATTTCTCGAGTTATGATCATTTTCATCAAAGTCTACACATGTGGGAAAAAACGCATTTTCAGCCGATTTAAACGTCGATTTGGCGGAACGGTTAAACGCTTCAGCCATTACTATGTGACAGTGTCAGACAGTTTAAATACAATGATAAACTAGTATGTGCTGCTAAAGTGTTGTTTTTCAAACAGTTTTAGGCCCATTTAAAATGTATTTTTCGAGTTATGATCATGTTCAGAACTTTGGACGATTTGCTGTCTAGCTGAATTAGAGAAACACCGAACAATTGTCTCTTTGTAGGTGCATGATTTTGAATGCTGCGGTACACCATATAACTTTAATTAATATGAGGAACAATTATGTGCTTCTTAAGTCTTTCCTAAAGACAGTTTAAATACAATGATAAACTAGTATGTGCTGCTAAAGTCTTGTTTGTCAACCAGTTTTAGGCCCAAATAAAATGTATTTTTCGAGTTCTGATAATTTTCATCAAAGTCTACACGTGAGAAAAAACGCATTTTCAGCCGATTTAAACGTCGAAAAGGCGAATCGGTTGAACGCTTCAGTCATTACTCTATGTGACAGTGTCAGAAAGTGTAAATACAATGATAAACTAGTATGTGCTGCTAATGTGTTGTTTGCCAACCAGTTTTAGGCCCATATAAAATGTATTTTTCGAGTTATGATCATTTTCCGAACTTTGGACCGTTTGCTCTCTAGCTGAATTAGAGAAACACCGAACCATTGTCTCTTTGTAGGCGCATGATTTAGAATGCTGCAGTACACCATATAACTTTAATGAATATGAGGAACTATTATGTGCTTCTTAAGTCTTTCTCAAAGACAGTTTAAATACAATGATAAACTAGTATGTGCTGCTAAAGTCTTGTTTGTCAACCAGTTTTAGGCCCATATAAAATGTATTTTTCGAGTTCTGATAATTTTCATCAAAGTCTACACGTGGGAAAAAACGCATTTTCAGTCGATTTAAACGTCGACAAGGCGAATCGGTTAAACGCTTAAGTCATTACTCCATGTGACAGTGTCAGACAGTTTAAATACAATGATAAACTAGTATGTGCTGCTAAAGTCTTGTTTGTCAACCAGTTTTAGGCCCAAATAAAATGTATTTTTCGAGTTCTGATAATTTTCATCAAAGTCTACACGTGAGAAAAAACGCATTTTCAGCCGATTTAAACGTCGAAAAGGCGAATCGTTTGAACGCTTCAGTCATTACTCTATGTGACAGTGTCAGTCAGTTTAAATACAATGATGAACTAGTATGTGCTGCTAAAGTCTTGTTTGTCAACCAGTTTTAGGCCCATATAAAATGTATTTTTCGAGTTCAGATAATTTTCATCAAAGTCTACACGTGGGAAAAAACGCATTTTCAGTCGATTTAAACGTCGATTTGGCGGAACGGTTAAACACTTCAATCATTACTCTATGTGACAGTGTCAGACAGTTTAAATACAATGATAAACTAGTATGTGCTGCTAAAGTGTTGTTTGCCAACCAGTTTTAGGCCCATATAAAATGTATTTTTCGAGTTATGATCATTTTCCGAACTTTGGACCGTTTGCTGTCTAGCTGAATTAGAGAAACACCGAACCATTGTCTCTTTGTAGGTGCATGATTTAGAATGCTGCAGTACACCATATAACTTTAATGAATATGAGGAACTATTATGTGCTGCTTAAGTCTTTCTCAAAGACAGTTTAAATACAATGATAAACTAGTATGTGCTGCTAAAGTGTTGTTTGTCAACCAGTTTTAGGCCCATATAAAATGTATTTTTCGAGTTCTGATAATTTTCATCAAAGTCTACACATGTGGGAAAAAATGCATTTTAAGCCGATTTTAACGTCGATTTGGTGGAACGGTTAAACGCTTCAGTCATTACTCTATGTGACAGTGTCAGACAGTTTAAATACAATGATCAACTAGTATGTGCTGCTAAAGTGTTGTTTGTCAAACAGTTTTAGGCCCATATAAAATGTATTTTTCGAGTTCTGATAATTTTCACCAAAGTCTACACGTGGGAAAAAACGCATTTTCAGCCGATTTAAACGTCGAAAAGGCGGATCGGTTAAACGCTTCAGCCATTACTCTGTGACAGTGTCAGACAGTTTAAATACAATGATAAACTAGTATGTGCTACTAAAGTCTTGTTTGTCAACCAGATTTAGGCCCATATAAAATGTATTTTTCGAGTTATGATCATTTTCCGAACTTTGGACCGTTTGCTGTCTAGCTGAATTAGAGAAACACCGAACCATTGTCTCTTTGTAGGCGCATGATTCAGAATACTGCAGTACAGCATAGAAATTTAATTAATATGATGAACTATTATGTGCTTCTTAAGTTTTTCTCACAGAGTTCTAGGCCCATCTAACATGTATTTGTGGAGTTATGATCATTTTCAGAACTTTGGACGATTTGCTGTCGAGCTGAATTAGAGAAACACCGAACCATTGTCTCTTTGTAGGTGAATGATTCAGAATGCTGCAGTACACCATATAACTTTAATTAATATGAGGAACAATTATTTTGCTTCTTAAGTCTTTCTTAAAGACAGTTTAAATACAATGATGAACTAGTATGTGCTGCTTATGTCTTGTTTGTCAACCAGTTTTAGGCCCATATAAAATGTATTTTTCGAGTTCTGATAATTTTCATCAAAGTCTACACATGTGGGAAAAAATGCATTTTCAGCTGATTTTAACGTCGATTTGGTGGAACGGTTAAACGCTTCAGTCATTACTCTATGTGACAGTGTCAGACAGTTTAAATACAATGATAAACTAGTATGTGCTGCTAAAGTGTTGTTTGCCAACCAGTTTTAGGCCCATATAAAATGTATTTTTCGAGTTATGATCATTTTCCGAACTTTGGACCGTTTGCTGTCTAGCTGAATTAGAGAAACACCGAACCATTGTCTCTTTGTAGGCGCATGATTTAGAATGCTGCAGTACACCATATAACTTTAATGAATATGAGGAACTATTATGTGCTGCTTAAGTCTTTCTCAAAGACAGTTTAAATACAATGATAAACTAGTATGTGCTGCTAAAGTGTTGTTTGTCAACCAGTTTTAGGCCCATATAAAATGTATTTTTTGAGTTCTGATAATTTTCATCAAAGTCTACACATGTGGGAAAAAATGCATTTTAAGCCGATTTTAACGTCGATTTGGTGGAACGGTTAAACGCTTCAGTCATTACTCTATGTGACAGTGTCAGACAGTTTAAATACAATGATCAACTAGTATGTGCTGCTAAAGTGTTGTTTTTCAAACAGTTTTAGGCCCATATAAAATGTATTTTTCGAGTTCTGATAATTTTCATCAAAGTCTACACGTGGGAAAAAACGCATTTTCAGCCGATTTTAACGTCGATTTGGCGGAACGGTTAAACGCTTCAGTCATTACTCTATGTGACAGTGTCAGACAGTTTAAATACAATGATAAACTAGTATGTGCTGCTAAAGTGTTGTTTGTCAAACAGTTTTAGGTCCATATAAAATGTATTTTTCGAGTTATGATCATTTTCAGAACTTTGGACGATTTGCTGTCTAGCTGAATTAGAGAAACACCGAACAATTGTCTCTTTGTAGGTGCATGATTTTGAATGCTGCAGTACACCATATAACTTTAATTAATATGAGGAACAATTATGTGCTTCTTAAGTCTTTCTCAAAGACAGTTTAAATACAATGATAAACTAGTATGTGCTACTAAAGTCTTGTTTGTCAACCAGTTTTAGGCCCATATAAAATGTATTTTTCGAGTTCTGATAATTTTCATCAAAGTCTACACGTGGGAAAAAACGCATTTTCAGCCGATTTTAACGTCGATTTGGCGGTACGGTTAAACGCTTCAGTCATTACTCTATGTGACAGTGTCAGACAGTTTAAATACAATGATAAACTAGTATGTGCTGCTAAAGTGTTGTTTGCCAACCAGTTTTAGGCCCATATAAAATGTATTTTTCGAGTTATGATCATTTTCCGAACTTTGGACCGTTTGCTGTCTAGCTGAATTAGAGAAACACCGAACCATTGTCTCTTTGTAGGCGCATGATTCAGAATACTGCAGTACACCATAGAAATTTAATTAATATGATGAACTATTATGTGCTTCTTAAGTTTTTCTCACAGAGTTCTAGGCCCATCTAACATGTATTTGTGGAGTTATGATCATTTTCAGAACTTTGGACGATTTGCTGTCGAGCTGAATTAGAGAAACACCGAACCATTGTCTCTTTGTAGGTGAATGATTCAGAATGCTGCAGTACACCATATAACTTTAATTAATATGAGGAACAATTATTTTGCTTCTTAAGTCTTTCTCAAAGACAGTTTAAATACAATGATGAACTAGTATGTGCTGCTTATGTCTTGTCTGTCAACCAGTTTTAGGCCCATATAAAATGTATTTTTCGAGTTCTGATAATTTTCATCAAAGTCTACACATGTGGGAAAAAATGCATTTTCACCTGATTTTAACGTCGATTTGGTGGAACGGTTAAACGCTTCAGTCATTACTCTATGTGACAGTGTCAGACAGTTTAAATACAATGATAAACTAGTATGTGCTGCTAAAGTGTTGTTTGCCAACCAGTTTTAGGCCCATATAAAATGTATTTTTCGAGTTATGATCATTTTCCGAACTTTGGACCGTTTGCTGTCTAGCTGAATTAGAGAAACACCGAACCATTGTCTCTTTGTAGGCGCATGATTTAGAATGCTGCAGTACACCATATAACTTTAATGAATATGAGGAACTATTATGTGCTTCTTAAGTCTTTCTCAAAGACAGTTTAAATACAATGATAAACTAGTATGTGCTGCTATAGTGTTGTTTGTCAACCAGTTTTAGGCCCATATAAAATGTATTTTTCGAGTTCTGATAATTTTCATCAAAGTCTACACGTGGGAAAAAACGCATTTTCAGCCGATTTTAACGTCGATTTGGCGGAACGGTTAAACGCTTCAGTCATTACTCTATGTGACAGTGTCAGACAGTTTAAATACAATGATAAACTAGTATGTGCTGCTAAAGTGTTGTATGTCAAACAGTTTTAGGTCCATATAAAATGTATTTTTCGAGTTATGATCATTTTCAGAACTTTGGACGATTTGCTGTCTAGCTGAATTAGAGAAACACCGAACAATTGTCTCTTTGTAGGTGCATGATTTTGAATGCTGCAGTACACCATATAACTTTAATTAATATGAGGAACAATTATGTGCTTCTTAAGTCTTTCTCAAAGACAGTTTAAATACAATGATAAACTAGTATGTGCAGCTAAAGTCTTGTTTGTCAACCAGTTTTAGGCCCATATAAAATGTATTTTTCGAGTTATGATAATTTTCATCAATGTCTACACGTGGGAAAAAACGCATTTTCAGTCGATTTAAACGTCGATTTGGCGGAACGGTTAAACGCTTCAGTCATTACTCTATGTGACAGTGTCAGACAGTTTAAATACAATGATAAACTAGTATGTGCTGCTAAAGTGTTGTTTGTCAGCCAGTTTTAGGCCCTTATAAAATGTATTTTTCGAGTTATGATCATTTTCAGAACTTTGGACGATTTGCTGTCGAGCTGAATTAGAGAAACACCGAACCATTGTCTCTTTGTAGGTGAATGATTCAGAATGCTGCAGTACAGCATAGAAATTTAATTAATATGATGAACTATTATGTGCTTCTTAAGTGTTTCTCACAGAGTTCTAGGCCCATCTAACATGTATTTGTGGAGTTATGATCATATTCAGAACTTTGGACGATTTGCTGTCTAGCTGAATTAGAGAAACACCGAACAATTGTTTCTTTGTAGGTGCATGATTCAGTATACTGCAGTACAGCATAGAAATTTAATTAATATGATGAACTATTATGTGCTTCTTAAGTGTTTCTCACAGAGTTCTAGGCCCATCTAACATGTATTTGTGGAGTTATGATCATATTCAGATCTTTGGACGATTTGCTGTCGAGCTGAATTAGAGAAACACCGAACCATTGTCTCTTTGTAGGTGAATGATTCAGAATGCTGCAGTACACCATATAACTTTAATTAATATGAGGAACAATTATTTTGCTTCTTAAGTCTTTCTCAAAGACAGTTTAAATACAATGATAAACTAGTATGTGCAGCTAAAGTCTTGTTTGTCAACCAGTTTTAGGCCCATATAAAATGTATTTTTCGAGTTATGATCATTTTCCGAACTTTGGACCGTTTGCTGTCTAGCTGAATTAGAGAAACACCGAACCATTATCTCTTTGTAGGCGCATGATTTAGAATGCTGCAGTACACCATATAACTTTAATGAATATGAGGAACTATTATGTGCTTCTTAAGTCTTTCTCAAAGACAGTTTAAATACAATGATAAACTAGTATGTGCTGCTAAAGTCTTGTTTGTCAACCAGTTTTAGGCCCATATAAAATGTATTTTTCGAGTTCTGATAATTTTCATCAAAGTCTACACATGTGGGAAAAAACGCATTTTCAGTCGATTTAAACGTCGAAAAGGCGAATCGGTTAAACGCTTCAGTCATTACTCCATGTGACAGTGTCAGACAGTTTAAATACAATGATGAACTAGTATGTGCTGCTAAAGTGTTGTTTGTCAACCAGTTTTAGGCCCATATAAAATGTATTTTTCGAGTTCTGATAATTTTCATCAAAGTCTACACGTGGGAAAAAACGCATTTTCAGCCGATTTTAACGTCGATTTGGCGGAACGGTTAAACGCTTCAGTCATTACTCTATGTGACAGTGTCAGACAGTTTAAATACAATGATAAACTAGTATGTGCTGCTAAAGTGTTGTTTGTCAAACAGTTTTAGGTCCATATAAAATGTATTTTTCGAGTTATGATCATTTTCAGAACTTTGGACGATTTGCTGTCTAGCTGAATTAGAGAAACACCGAACAATTGTCTCTTTGTAGGTGCATGATTTTGAATGCTGCAGTACACCATATAACTTTAATTAATATGAGGAACAATTATGTGCTTCTTAAGTCTTTCTCAAAGACAGTTTAAATACAATGATAAACTAGTATGTGCAGCTAAAGTCTTGTTTGTCAACCAGTTTTAGGCCCATATAAAATGTATTTTTCGAGTTATGATAATTTTCATCAATGTCTACACGTGGGAAAAAACGCATTTTCAGTCGATTAAAACGTCGATTTGGCGGAACGGTTAAACGCTTCAGTCATTACTCTATGTGACAGTGTCAGTCAGTTTAAATACAATGATGAACTAGTATGTGCTGCTAAAGTCTTGTTTGTCAACCAGTTTTAGGCCCATATAAAATGTATTTTTCGAGTTCAGATAATTTTCATCAAAGTCTACACGTGGGAAAAAACGCATTTTCAGTCGATTTAAACGTCGATTTGGCGGAACGGTTAAACACTTCAGTCATTACTCTATGTGACAGTGTCAGACAGTTTAAATACAATGATAAACTAGTATGTGCTGCTAAAGTCTTGTTTGTCAACCAGTTTTAGGCCCAAATAAAATGTATTTTTCGAGTTCTGATAATTTTCCGAACTTTGGACCGTTTGCTGTCTAGCTGAATTAGAGAAACACCGAACCATTGTCTCTTTGTTGGTGAATGATTCAGAATGCTGCAGTACAGCATAGAAATTTAATTAATATGATGAACAATTATTTTGCTTCTTAAGTCTTTCTCAAAGACAGTTTAAATACAATGATAAACTAGTATGTGCTGCTAAAGTGTTGTTTGTCAACCAGTTTTAGGCCCATATAAAATGTATTTTTCGAGTTATGATAATTTTCATCAAAGTCTACACATGTGGGAAAAAACGCATTTTCAGCCGATTTAAACGTCGATTTGGCGGAACGGTTAAACGCTTCAGTCATTACTCTATGTGACAGTGTCAGACAGTTTAAATACAATGATAAACTAGTATGTGCTGCTAAAGTGTTGTTTGTCAGCCAGTTTTAGGCCCTTATAAAATGTATTTTTCGAGTTATGATCATTTTCAGAACTTTGGACGATTTGCTGTCGAGCTGAATTAGAGAAACACCGAACCATTGTCTCTTTGTAGGTGAATGATTCAGAATGCTGCAGTACAGCATAGAAATTTAATTAATATGATGAACTATTATGTGCTTCTTAAGTGTTTCTCACAGAGTTCTAGGCCCATCTAACATGTATTTGTGGAGTTATGATCATATTCAGAACTTTGGACGATTTGCTGTCTAGCTGAATTAGAGAAACACCGAACAATTGTTTCTTTGTAGGTGCATGATTCAGTATACTGCAGTACAGCATAGAAATTTAATTAATATGATGAACTATTATGTGCTTCTTAAGTGTTTCTCACAGAGTTCTAGGCCCATCTAACATGTATTTGTGGAGTTATGATCATATTCAGATCTTTGGACGATTTGCTGTCGAGCTGAATTAGAGAAACACCGAACCATTGTCTCTTTGTAGGTGAATGATTCAGAATGCTGCAGTACACCATATAACTTTATTTAATATGAGGAACAATTATTTTGCTTCTTAAGTCTTTCTCAAAGACAGTTTAAATACAATGATAAACTAGTATGTGCAGCTAAAGTCTTGTTTGTCAACCAGTTTTAGGCCCATATAAAATGTATTTTTCGAGTTATGATCATTTTCCGAACTTTGGACCGTTTGCTGTCTAGCTGAATTAGAGAAACACCGAACCATTGTCTCTTTGTAGGCGCATGATTTAGAATGCTGCAGTACACCATATAACTTTAATGAATATGAGGAACTATTATGTGCTTCTTAAGTCTTTCTCAAAGACAGTTTAAATACAATGATAAACTAGTATGTGCTGCTAAAGTCTTGTTTGTCAACCAGTTTTAGGCCCATATAAAATGTATTTTTCGAGTTCTGATAATTTTCATCAAAGTCTACACATGTGGGAAAAAACGCAATTTCAGTCGATTTAAACGTCGAAAAGGCGAATCGGTTAAACGCTTCAGTCATTACTCCATGTGACAGTGTCAGACAGTTTAAATACAATGATGAACTAGTATGTGCTGCTAAAGTGTTGTTTGTCAACCAGTTTTAGGCCCATATAAAATGTATTTTTCGAGTTCTGATAATTTTCATCAAAGTCTACACGTGGGAAAAAACGCATTTTCAGCTGATTTTAACGTCGATTTGGCGGAACGGTGAAACGCTTCAGTCATTACTCTATGTGACAGTGTCAGACAGTTTAAATACAATGATAAACTAGTATGTGCTGCTAAAGTGTTGTTTGTCAAACAGTTTTAGGTCCATATAAAATGTATTTTTCGAGTTATGATCATTTTCAGAACTTTGGACGATTTGCTGTCTAGCTGAATTAGAGAAACACCGAACAATTGTCTCTTTGTAGGTGCATGATTTTGAATGCTGCAGTACACCATATAACTTTAATTAATATGAGGAACAATTATGTGCTTCTTAAGTCTTTCTCAAAGACAGTTTAAATACAATGATAAACTAGTATGTGCTGCTAAAGTGTTGTTTGTCAAACAGTTTTAGGTCCATATAAAATGTATTTTTCGAGTTATGATCATTTTCAGAACTTTGGACGATTTGCTGTCTAGCTGAATTAGAGAAACACCGAACAATTGTCTCTTTGTAGGTGCATGATTTTGAATGCTGCAGTACACCATATAACTTTAATTAATATGAGGAACAATTATGTGCTTCTTAAGTCTTTCTCAAAGACAGTTTAAATACAATGATAAACTAGTATGTGCAGCTAAAGTCTTGTTTGTCAACCAGTTTTAGGCCCATATAAAATGTATTTTTCGAGTTATGATAATTTTCATCAATGTCTACACGTGGGAAAAAACGCATTTTCAGTCAATTTAAACGTCGATTTGGGGGAACGGTTAAACGCTTCAGTCATTACTCTATGTGACAGTGTCAGTCAGTTTAAATACAATGATGAACTAGTATGTGCTGCTAAAGTCTTGTTTGTCAACCAGTTTTAGGCCCATATAAAATGTATTTTTCGAGTTCAGATAATTTTCATCAAAGTCTACACGTGGGAAAAAACGCATTTTCAGTCGATTTAAACGTCGATTTGGCGGAACGGCTAAACACTTCAGTCATTACTCTATGTGACAGTGTCAGACAGTTTAAATACAATGATAAACTAGTATGTGCTGCTAAAGTCTTGTTTGTCAACCAGTTTTAGGCCCAAATAAAATGTATTTTTCGAGTTCTGATAATTGTCATCAAAGTCTACACGTGAGAAAAAACGCATTTTCAGCCGATTTAAACGTCGAAAAGGCGAATCGGTTGAACGCTTCAGTCATTACTCCTTGTGACAGTGTCAGAAAGTGTAAATACAATGATAAACTAGTATGTGCTGCTAAAGTGTTGTTTGCCAACCAGTTTTAGGCCCATATAAAATGTATTTTTCGAGTTATGATCATTTTCCGAACTTTGGACCGTTTGCTGTCTAGCTGAATTAGAGAAACACCGAACCATTGTCTCTTTGTAGGTGCATGATTTAGAATGCTGCAGTACACCATATAACTTTAATGAATATGAGGAACTATTATGTGCTTCTTAAGTCTTTCTCAAAGACAGTTTAAATACAATGATAAACTAGTATGTGCTGCTAAAGTGTTGTTTGTCAACCAGTTTTAGGCCCATATAAAATGTATTTTTCGAGTTCTGATAATTTTCATCAAAGTCTACACATGTGGGAAAAAATGCATTTTAAGCCGATTTTAACGTCGATTTGGTGGAACGGTTAAACGCTTCAGTCATTACTCTATGTGACAGTGTCAGACAGTTTAAATACAATGATCAACTAGTATGTGCTGCTAAAGTGTTGTTTGTCAAACAGTTTTAGGCCCATATAAAATGTATTTTTCGAGTTCTGATAATTTTCATCAAAGTCTACACGTGGGAAAAAACGCATTTTCAGCCGATTTTAACGTCGATTTGGCGGAACGGTTAAACGCTTCAGTCATTACTCTATGTGACAGTGTCAGACAGTTTAAATACAATGATAAACTAGTATGTGCTGCTAAAGTGTTGTTTGTCAAACAGTTTTAGGTCCATATAAAATGTATTTTTCGAGTTATGATCATTTTCAGAACTTTGGACGATTTGCTGTCTAGCTGAATTAGAGAAACACCGAACAATTGTCTCTTTGTAGGTGCATGATTTTGAATGCTGCAGTACACCATATAACTTTAATTAATATGAGGAACAATTATGTGCTTCTTAAGTCTTTCTCAAAGACAGTTTAAATACAATGATCAACTAGTATGTGCAGCTAAAGTCTTGTTTGTCAACCAGTTTTAGGCCCATATAAAATGTATTTTTCGAGTTATGATAATTTTCATCAATGTCTACACGTGGGAAAAAACGCATTTTCAGTCGATTTAAACGTCGATTTGGCGGAACGGTTAAACGCTTCAGTCATTACTCTATGTGACAGTGTCAGTCAGTTTAAATACAATGATGAACTAGTATGTGCTGCTAAAGTCTTGTTTGTCAACCAGTTTTAGGCCCATATAAAATGTATTTTTCGAGTTCAGATAATTTTCATCAAAGTCTACACGTGGGAAAAAACGCATTTTCAGTCGATTTAAACGTCGATTTGGCGGAACGGTTAAACACTTCAGTCATTACTCTATGTGACAGTGTCAGACAGTTTAAATACAATGATAAACTAGTATGTGCTGCTAAAGTCTTGTTTGTCAACCAGTTTTAGGCCCAAATAAAATGTATTTTTCGAGTTCTGATAATTTTCCGAACTTTGGACCGTTTGCTGTCTAGCTGAATTAGAGAAACACCGAACCATTGTCTCTTTGTAGGCGCATGATTCAGAATACTGCAGTACAGCATAGAAATTTAATTAATATGATGAACTATTATGTGCTTCTTAAGTGTTTCTCACAGAGTTCTAGGCCCATCTAACATGTATTTGTGGAGTTATGATCATTTTCAGAACTTTGGACGATTTGCTGTCGAGCTGAATTAGAGAAACACCGAACCATTGTCTCTTTGTAGGTGAATGATTCAGAATGCTGCAGTACACCATATAACTTTAATTAATATGAGGAACAATTATTTTGCTTCTTAAGTCTTTCTCAAAGACAGTTTAAATACAATGATGAACTAGTATGTGCTGCTTATGTCTTGTTTGTCAACCAGTTTTAGGCCCATATAAAATGTATTTTTCGAGTTCTGATAATTTTCATCAAAGTCTACACATGTGGGAAAAAATGCATTTTCAGCTGATTTTAACGTCGATTTGGTGGAACGGTTAAACGCTTCAGTCATTACTCTATGTGACAGTGTCAGACAGTTTAAATACAATGATAAACTAGTATGTGCTGCTAAAGTGTTGTTTGTCAGCCAGTTTTAGGCCCTTATAAAATGTATTTTTCGAGTTATGATCATTTTCAGAACTTTGGACGATTTGCTGTCGAGCTGAATTAGAGAAACACCGAACCATTGTCTCTTTGTAGGTGAATGATTCAGAATGCTGCAGTACAGCATAGAAATTTAATTAATATGATGAACTATTATGTGCTTCTTAAGTGTTTCTCACAGAGTTCTAGGCCCATCTAACATGTATTTGTGGAGTTATGATCATATTCAGAACTTTGGACGATTTGCTGTCTAGCTGAATTAGAGAAACACCGAACAATTGTTTCTTTGTAGGTGCATGATTCAGTATACTGCAGTACAGCATAGAAATTTAATTAATATGATGAACTATTATGTGCTTCTTAAGTGTTTCTCACAGAGTTCTAGGCCCATCTAACATGTATTTGTGGAGTTATGATCATATTCAGAACTTTGGACGATTTGCTGTCGAGCTGAATTAGAGAAACACCGAACCATTGTCTCTTTGTAGGTGAATGATTCAGAATGCTGCAGTACACCATATAACTTTAATTAATATGAGGAGCAATTATTTTGCTTCTTAAGTCTTTCTCAAAGACAGTTTAAATACAATGATAAACTAGTATGTGCAGCTAAAGTCTTGTTTGTCAACCAGTTTTAGGCCCATATAAAATGTATTTTTCGAGTTATGATAATTTTCATCAAATTCTACACATGTGGGAAAAAACGCATTTTCAGTCGATTTAAACGTCGAAAAGGCGAATCGGTTAAACGCTTCAGTCATTACTCCATGTGACAGTGTCAGACAGTTTAAATACAATGATGAACTAGTATGTGCTGCTAAAGTGTTGTTTGTCAACCAGTTTTAGGCCCATATAAAATGTATTTTTCGAGTTCTGATAATTTTCATCAAAGTCTACACGTGGGAAAAAACGCATTTTCAGCTGATTTTAACGTCGATTTGGCGGAACGGTGAAACGCTTCAGTCATTACTCTATGTGACAGTGTCAGACAGTTTAAATACAATGATAAACTAGTATGTGCTGCTAAAGTGTTGTTTGTCAAACAGTTTTAGGTCCATATAAAATGTATTTTTCGAGTTATGATCATTTTCAGAACTTTGGACGATTTGCTGTCTAGCTGAATTAGAGAAACACCGAACAATTGTCTCTTTGTAGGTGCATGATTTTGAATGCTGCAGTACACCATATAACTTTAATTAATATGAGGAACAATTATGTGCTTCTTAAGTCTTTCTCAAAGACAGTTTAAATACAATGATAAACTAGTATGTGCTGCTAAAGTGTTGTTTGTCAAACAGTTTTAGGTCCATATAAAATGTATTTTTCGAGTTATGATCATTTTCAGAACTTTGGACGATTTGCTGTCTAGCTGAATTAGAGAAACACCGAACAATTGTCTCTTTGTAGGTGCATGATTTTGAATGCTGCAGTACACCATATAACTTTAATTAATATGAGGAACAATTATGTGCTTCTTAAGTCTTTCTCAAAGACAGTTTAAATACAATGATAAACTAGTATGTGCTGCTAAAGTGTTGTTTGTCAAACAGTTTTAGGTCCATATAAAATGTATTTTTCGAGTTATGATCATTTTCAGAACTTTGGACGATTTGCTGTCTAGCTGAATTAGAGAAACACCGAACAATTGTCTCTTTGTAGGTGCATGATTTTGAATGCTGCAGTACACCATATAACTTTAATTAATATGAGGAACAATTATGTGCTTCTTAAGTCTTTCTCAAAGACAGTTTAAATACAATGATAAACTAGTATGTGCAGCTAAAGTCTTGTTTGTCAACCAGTTTTAGGCCCATATAAAATGTATTTTTCGAGTTATGATAATTTTCATCAATGTCTACACGTGGGAAAAAACGCATTTTCAGTCAATTTAAACGTCGATTTGGGGGAACGGTTAAACGCTTCAGTCATTACTCTATGTGACAGTGTCAGTCAGTTTAAATACAATGATGAACTAGTATGTGCTGCTAAAGTCTTGTTTGTCAACCAGTTTTAGGCCCATATAAAATGTATTTTTCGAGTTCAGATAATTTTCATCAAAGTCTACACGTGGGAAAAAACGCATTTTCAGTCGATTTAAACGTCGATTTGGCGGAACGGCTAAACACTTCAGTCATTACTCTATGTGACAGTGTCAGACAGTTTAAATACAATGATAAACTAGTATGTGCTGCTAAAGTCTTGTTTGTCAACCAGTTTTAGGCCCAAATAAAATGTATTTTTCGAGTTCTGATAATTGTCATCAAAGTCTACACGTGAGAAAAAACGCATTTTCAGCCGATTTAAACGTCGAAAAGGCGAATCGGTTGAACGCTTCAGTCATTACTCCTTGTGACAGTGTCAGAAAGTGTAAATACAATGATAAACTAGTATGTGCTGCTAAAGTGTTGTTTGCCAACCAGTTTTAGGACCATATAAAATGTATTTTTCGAGTTATGATCATTTTCCGAACTTTGGACCGTTTGCTGTCTAGCTGAATTAGAGAAACACCGAACCATTGTCTCTTTGTAGGTGCATGATTTAGAATGCTGCAGTACACCATATAACTTTAATGAATATGAGGAACTATTATGTGCTTCTTAAGTCTTTCTCAAAGACAGTTTAAATACAATGATAAACTAGTATGTGCTGCTAAAGTGTTGTTTGTCAACCAGTTTTAGGCCCATATAAAATGTATTTTTCGAGTTCTGATAATTTTCATCAAAGTCTACACATGTGGGAAAAAATGCATTTTAAGCCGATTTTAACGTCGATTTGGTGGAACGGTTAAACGCTTCAGTCATTACTCTATGTGACAGTGTCAGACAGTTTAAATACAATGATCAACTAGTATGTGCTGCTAAAGTGTTGTTTGTCAAACAGTTTTAGGCCCATATAAAATGTATTTTTCGAGTTCTGATAATTTTCATCAAAGTCTACACGTGGGAAAAAACGCATTTTCAGCCGATTTTAACGTCGATTTGGCGGAACGGTTAAACGCTTCAGTCATTACTCTATGTGACAGTGTCAGACAGTTTAAATACAATGATAAACTAGTATGTGCTGCTAAAGTGTTGTTTGTCAAACAGTTTTAGGTCCATATAAAATGTATTTTTCGAGTTATGATCATTTTCAGAACTTTGGACGATTTGCTGTCTAGCTGAATTAGAGAAACACCGAACAATTGTCTCTTTGTAGGTGCATGATTTTGAATGCTGCAGTACACCATATAACTTTAATTAATATGAGGAACAATTATGTGCTTCTTAAGTCTTTCTCAAAGACAGTTTAAATACAATGATCAACTAGTATGTGCAGCTAAAGTCTTGTTTGTCAACCAGTTTTAGGCCCATATAAAATGTATTTTTCGAGTTATGATAATTTTCATCAATGTCTACACGTGGGAAAAAACGCATTTTCAGTCGATTTAAACGTCGATTTGGCGGAACGGTTAAACGCTTCAGTCATTACTCTATGTGACAGTGTCAGTCAGTTTAAATACAATGATGAACTAGTATGTGCTGCTAAAGTCTTGTTTGTCAACCAGTTTTAGGCCCATATAAAATGTATTTTTCGAGTTCAGATAATTTTCATCAAAGTCTACACGTGGGAAAAAACGCATTTTCAGTCGATTTAAACGTCGATTTGGCGGAACGGTTAAACACTTCAGTCATTACTCTATGTGACAGTGTCAGACAGTTTAAATACAATGATAAACTAGTATGTGCTGCTAAAGTCTTGTTTGTCAACCAGTTTTAGGCCCAAATAAAATGTATTTTTCGAGTTCTGATAATTTTCCGAACTTTGGACCGTTTGCTGTCTAGCTGAATTAGAGAAACACCGAACCATTGTCTCTTTGTAGGCGCATGATTCAGAATACTGCAGTACAGCATAGAAATTTAATTAATATGATGAACTATTATGTGCTTCTTAAGTGTTTCTCACAGAGTTCTAGGCCCATCTAACATGTATTTGTGGAGTTATGATCATTTTCAGAACTTTGGACGATTTGCTGTCGAGCTGAATTAGAGAAACACCGAACCATTGTCTCTTTGTAGGTGAATGATTCAGAATGCTGCAGTACACCATATAACTTTAATTAATATGAGGAACAATTATTTTGCTTCTTAAGTCTTTCTCAAAGACAGTTTAAATACAATGATGAACTAGTATGTGCTGCTTATGTCTTGTTTGTCAACCAGTTTTAGGCCCATATAAAATGTATTTTTCGAGTTCTGATAATTTTCATCAAAGTCTACACATGTGGGAAAAAATGCATTTTCAGCTGATTTTAACGTCGATTTGGTGGAACGGTTAAACGCTTCAGTCATTACTCTATGTGACAGTGTCAGACAGTTTAAATACAATGATAAACTAGTATGTGCTGCTAAAGTGTTGTTTGTCAGCCAGTTTTAGGCCCTTATAAAATGTATTTTTCGAGTTATGATCATTTTCAGAACTTTGGACGATTTGCTGTCGAGCTGAATTAGAGAAACACCGAACCATTGTCTCTTTGTAGGTGAATGATTCAGAATGCTGCAGTACAGCATAGAAATTTAATTAATATGATGAACTATTATGTGCTTCTTAAGTGTTTCTCACAGAGTTCTAGGCCCATCTAACATGTATTTGTGGAGTTATGATCATATTCAGAACTTTGGACGATTTGCTGTCTAGCTGAATTAGAGAAACACCGAACAATTGTTTCTTTGTAGGTGCATGATTCAGTATACTGCAGTACAGCATAGAAATTTAATTAATATGATGAACTATTATGTGCTTCTTAAGTGTTTCTCACAGAGTTCTAGGCCCATCTAACATGTATTTGTGGAGTTATGATCATATTCAGAACTTTGGACGATTTGCTGTCGAGCTGAATTAGAGAAACACCGAACCATTGTCTCTTTGTAGGTGAATGATTCAGAATGCTGCAGTACACCATATAACTTTAATTAATATGAGGAGCAATTATTTTGCTTCTTAAGTCTTTCTCAAAGACAGTTTAAATACAATGATAAACTAGTATGTGCAGCTAAAGTCTTGTTTGTCAACCAGTTTTAGGCCCATATAAAATGTATTTTTCGAGTTCTGATAATTTTCATCAAATTCTACACATGTGGGAAAAAACGCATTTTCAGTCGATTTAAACGTCGAAAAGGCGAATCGGTTAAACGCTTCAGTCATTACTCCATGTGACAGTGTCAGACAATTTAAATACAATGATGAACTAGTATGTGCTGCTAAAGTGTTGTTTGTCAACCAGTTTTAGGCCCATATAAAATGTATTTTTCGAGTTCTGATAATTTTCATCAAAGTCTACACATGTGGGAAAAAATGCATTTTCAGCCGATTTTAACGTCGATTTGGCGGAACGGTTAAACGCTTCAGTCATTACTCTATGTGACAGTGTCAGACAGTTTAAATACAATGATCAACTAGTATGTGCTGCTAAAGTGTTGTTTGTCAAACAGTTTTAGGTCCATATAAAATGTATTTTTCGAGTTATGATCATTTTCAGAAGTTTGGACGATTTGCTGTCTAGCTGAATTAGAGAAACACCGAACAATTGTCTCTTTGTAGGTGCATGATTTTGAATGCTGCAGTACACCATATAACTTTAATTAATATGAGGAACAATTATGTGCTTCTTAAGTCTTTCTCAAAGACAGTTTAAATACAATGATAAACTAGTATGTGCAGCTAAAGTCTTGTTTGTCAACCAGTTTTAGGCCCATATAAAATGTATTTTTCGAGTTATGATAATTTTCATCAATGTCTACACGTGGGAAAAAACGCATTTTCAGTCGATTTAAACGTCGATTTGGCGGAACGGTTAAACGCTTCAGTCATTACTCTATGTGACAGTGTCAGTCAGTTTAAATACAATGATGAACTAGTATGTGCTGCTAAAGTCTTGTTTGTCAACCAGTTTTAGGCCCATATAAAATGTATTTTTCGAGTTCAGATAATTTTCATCAAAGTCTACACGTGGGAAAAAACGCATTTTCAGTCGATTTAAACGTCGATTTGGCGGAACGGTTAAACACTTCAGTCATTACTCTATGTGACAGTGTCAGACAGTTTAAATACAATGATAAACTAGTATGTGCTGCTAAAGTCTTGTTTGTCAACCAGTTTTAGGCCCAAATAAAATGTATTTTTCGAGTTCTGATAATTTTCATCAAAGTCTACACGTGAGAAAAAACGCATTTTCAGCCGATTTAAACGTCGAAAAGTCGAATCGGTTGAACGCTTCAGTCATTACTCTATGTGACAGTGTCAGAAAGTGTAAATACAATGATAAACTAGTATGTGCTGCTAAAGTGTTGTTTGCCAACCAGTTTTAGGCCCATATAAAATGTATTTTTCGAGTTATGATCATTTTCCGAACTTTGGACCGTTTGCTGTCTAGCTGAATTAGAGAAACACCGAACCATTGTCTCTTTGTTGGCGCATGATTTAGAATGCTGCAGTACACCATATAACTTTATTGAATATGAGGAACTATTATGTGCTTCTTAAGTCTTTCTCAAAGACAGTTTAAATACAATGATGAACTAGTATGTGCTGCTAATGTCTTGTTTGTCAACCAGTTTTAGGCCTATATAAAATGTATTTTTCGAGTTCTGATAATTTTCATCAAAGTCTACACGTGGGAAAAAACGCATTTTCAGTCGATTTAAACGTCGAAAAGGCGAATCGGTTAAACGCTTAAGTCATTACTCCATGTGACAGTGTCAGACAGTTTAAATACAATGATGAACTAGTATGTGCTGCTAAAGTGTTGTTTGTCAACCAGTTTTAGGCCCATATAAAATGTATTTTTCGAGTTATGACCATTTTCAGAAATTTGGACGATTTGCTGTCTAGCTGAATTTGAGAAACACCGAACCATTGCCTCTTTGTACGTGCATGATTTAGAATGCTGCAGTACACCATATAACTTTAATTAATATGAGGAACAATTATGTGCTTCTTAAGTCTTTCGCAAAGACAGTTTAAATACAATGATAAACTAGTATGTGCTGCTAAAGTGTTGTTTGTCAACCAGTGCGCATGCGCGACTGGCATCCGACAGCACCAGGAAGTGGAACACCGCGGGTGGAACACGGAAGGGAGTTTTTTCCGGACTCCAGAACGTCTTTACGGAATCTTTTTCATTTTTATGTGACTGATCCTCCAGCAGTGGTTGTTTTCAGTGCGTGGGGGGTCCCCCCCCCCACACACCCCAACCACCCTTTTTCTTCGGGTGTGCGATGACCGATCACATTGAAACAAACTCTGCGACCGGGAAAATGGATCACGTACGGCTGAATGAAGAAGCAAACGCACCAAAAGGTGGCGGCGAAGCAGACAGAAGCTATGGAAAAGAGCTTACAGTCTGTGTGGAACTGCAAGGGGAGGAAAGTATTACGACGACGGAATTGATGAAGAACGTGCGAGAGCTCTGCGGCGGTTTACTAGCTTGCCGCACCACCGGAGATCGACGATACGAACTTACAATGAGTGACCAAAGAGGGAAAGATCGCCTGCTGGAGGGATTCAAGATTGGAGAGGTAAGAATAATAGCCAGAGAATTGAGGAATGACGAGATGGTCGTTTCCTTCCTCAACCTCCCGGCTTATATTACTGACGACGAAATACTGGGGAAGCTACATGGTTGGGGCGTGTCGGCCACCTCGCCGATTAAGCGCAGAATGTGGCCAGGAACCCGTATTGCGGACGGTACACGGTTTATGAGAGTAAAATTCAATAAATTAGTTCAGAGTCTTCCATACTCTGCAAAGTTTCACACTGCCATAGGGCCAGAGTACTTCCGCGTCATTCACGATAGACAATCAAAGGTCTGCCGCCTCTGTATACAGCCTGGACATATCCTACGGGAATGTCCGGAGTTCTTCTGTCGCAAATGTGCATTGCAAGGACACTTTGCGAGAGAGTGCCAAAGTGCCAAGAAATGTGACCTGTGTCATAACACTTGGAATGAATGTGACTGCAATAAGAGCGAGGAGGACGGCGGCGCTCCGCTGGTGACGACGGCCGCTTCAACCGATAGGCAAGGCGAACTGCATAGCGAGGATGAAAATAAAATGGAGACTGAGACGGGGCAGGGGGATGTGAGGGATGAAACTCAACCTGCAGTGGCGGGTAGTATGAACCAAGCAAGCGAGGTGAGGCTAGATCTGAGCTCCGGCTCTGACGAGGAGAGCGAAACAAGACGAGGAGCGAGGCTGAAGGCGGAGGTGGGAGGGGAGGTGCTAGCCTTGGGAGTGGGCCCCACCCCCGCTCCTACCCCGCTGCTGCTGAAGCAAATCAGAGATCCTGCATCTGAGATGGGAATGATGAATAGGTCATCATCTCAGTCCCAGCCCCTCCAGCGACTGCCTCTTGATAACCTGATCTCAAGTGCAAGTGAGGCCGAATCCGAGATAGACTTGTCTCATATGAACAGAATTGGGAAAAGGCTAAGTGAAAAGCAGATGAGAAGGAGAAGCAAGAGAAACAAAGACAGAGTTAATAACTAAATGTCGAAAATCATACTCTCTTCTCAGTGTGACTCTTATGATTAGCTTCACTTCTCTAAATGCTAACGGCCTGCGCACAAAATCGAAAATAGATTCTGTACTGCAAACTTTGAACTCGGATGTAGTCTGCCAGCAAGAAACTTGGTGGGACCAGGAGCATCACGACTATGTGGCGAACCAGAGAAACAAGCAGGTATTTTCAAACCACGGGTCAGCAAGATCATGCGGGGTGGCAATCATATCTAAGATTGCTTCAGGCATGAGTGCTGAAGAGATATACAAAGACGATCAAGGCAGAGTATTAATTGTAGATTTTTCACTTAATAAACAACGATATAGAATAATTAACATATATGCACCAAACAATGAAAATCATAGAAAGCAGTTTTTTATTAAATTAAAGAAATGGTACGGAAACAATGTAATAATAACTGGAGACTTTAATGTGGCTCTAAAAAAAATGGACGTGTCAGTAAACAATACCTTCAAGAGTGACGCCAGTCGAACAACCCTAATGAATTTGATAAATCACCATAACCTAGTAGAAATGTGGAGAATCTCAAACCCTTTGAAGCGGGACTTCTCGAGAAGGCAGATTGTAAAGGGGGTCCTCAAACAGTCCAGAATCGATCTCTGTCTGGCTCCCTCCAGCATTATCAGAGACATTAACAAAATTAAATATGAGTTCAATAGCTGGAGCGATCACGCATCTTTATATTGGCAATTAGGGGACGATGGAAGGCCCAGAGGTGGGGGCATCTGGCGCTTCAATGCCAGTCTCCTTGAGGACCAAACCTTCAAAAAAAAGATAAGGAATCTACTGAGCAATATAACAGATGAATTAGCTGTAGAAGGAAACTACATTAAATCATGGGACGATGTAAAAAGACGAATTAAGAGAGCCTGTATAAATTATAGTAAAGAGAAAGGATGGCGGGAAGGAATGGAGGAGAGAACATTAAGGGACCTCCTCGCAAAATAAATTACATTACTTGACCATGACCCTGACAGAAGTTGTGCAAAATTTGAAGAATATGAAGCTAAACTTCACTCTTTTGAAAAGAAAAGATGCATAGGAGCAGCTGTTAGAAGTAGATTTAAAAATATCACAGATGGGGAGAAATGTACAGCTTTTTTCCTTGGCCTAGAAAAAAAAAACCAAAACAAAGCCAGAATGGGTCCGAATGAAAATAGTAAGGGGGAAATAATAGTTGAGCAGGAAGACATACTGGACGAAATACATAGGTATTACGAGAACCTCTTTACTAGTAACAGCTCCAATCCAAAACAAACTAAAGAAATACTGGAATGTATTGATAGGGAAATAAATCACATCGACAAAGAAGAGTGCGACACGGTAATCACATTAGCGGAAGTAGAACTGGCAATAGATGGACTAAATAAGAACAAAAGCCCAGGCCCAGACGGAATCTCGACAGAGTTCTACCAGTGCTTCAAAGCCCAGCTGGCCCCCTTGCTGCTAAAACTTTACACTAGTATTAGAGTAAACCAGACAACTCCGGACTCCCTCACAAAAGGTATCATCACAATTGTATTTAAGAATAAAGGATGCCGGAACCAACTGAAAAACTATAGGCCAATTAGCCTACTCAATTCAGATTATAAGATTCTGGCAAAAATTCTGGCTAATAGACTTAAAGCAGTAATAGGCTCAATCATCAGCAATACGCAAACTTACAGTATCCCAGGCAGAGATATTACAGACTCCATCAATACAATTAGGGATACAGTAAAAACAATGACTATGCAGAGGGGCCTGCTGCTTGGAGTAGACCTAGAAAAAGCTTTTGACAGGGTTGAGCATCCGTTCCTCTGGTCCGTAATGGAAAAGTTCGGCTTCGGAGCAAAGTTCATCGATTGGATCAAGGTGTTATATCGAAGTGCGAGTAGCAGGGTGAAATGCAACGGACTTCTCACCAGGGACATTCGGATCGAGAGGTCTGTGAGACAGGGATGCCCCCTCTCAGCTCTGCTATACACCCTGGTCGCAGAACCCCTCGCACTCCTAATACTGAAAGACAAAAATATAAAAGGTATCTTAACGCCAAATGGCAACAAAACCAAAATAGTCCAATATGCAGACAACATTAATATCATGGTCTCGGATGGTGACAGCATAGACCATGTCTTCAAACACCTAGGGGCCTATGAGAAAGCCTCTGGCGCAAGAATCAATAAAGAAAAATCTGCAATAATGTTCTGCGGTAAGAATCAAAAAACGATAAACAAATGGGGCCTTAAAGAGACCACAGGGTGCAGAGAAATCTTGGGTGTGTACATTGGGAAAGACGAGAGTGAAGCAAGAGATAAAACATGGAAGAGTGTGATAATTAAAATACAGTGTACCTTGAACCTGTGGAGGGCGAGGGGGCTTAGTCTAAAAGGAAAGGTAATAGTATCTAATGCCTTAGTGCTGTCAAAAATTAATCATGCTTTGGGAACCTGTGAGCTGCCCGATTGGGCACTAAATTCATTGAACGGTGAGATATCCTCCTTTCTTTGGAAGGGTAAGGGAAATATGATCGCCCACAGGACGTTAATTGCTAATAAACGGGAGGGGGGATTAGGGCTGATTGACATTGGTGCCAAAAGAGACGCACTGAGGGTCAAATTGATAGGGAAATTCTTGGATTCGACCAGGCAGTATCCCTGGGAGGACGCACTCGCAGGCTACCTGGCGGAGTTTGGGGAGAGGAGCAAATACAATCTCTGTACCCACTACCCCAGAAAAACCTACAGTGGCCTGCCGGGCTTCTACCAGGAGGTGCTGGAGGCATGGGGAAGGATACTCCCCCACCTCAGACCCGAGTGCAGTAAAAAAGAGCATGTGCTGCAGTTACCTTTCCTCTCGAATCCATGCTTCACCTATAATGGGAGAAACCTCGTCAGCAGTCACTTGACGGCAGCAGGCCTAACAAGAGTGGGACAGGTGACCAACCACAAAGGGAACTTTGATATAGGGAATGTACTTTGGGAATTAGACAGATGGAAGGTGCAATACAGGGAAAAACTGATTGTCTCTTTCGGGGAAAAATTTGATCAAAGCCTACTACCTGAGTGGCGAGGCATGCTCAAAGAGAAAGGACCCAAGGTGCAGGATGATGCCCTGAACTTCCTCCTGTGCCTTAGAGGAAAATTCCCCACCATCCAATCAGTGAAAACCAGAGACTGGTATAGATTACTCATTTCAAAGATTGTGACAATTCCAGCTTCAGAAAAGGCCTGGTCAAGGATATTTCCTGGCTATTCAATTAGAAATATATGGAACAACATGGAAATCCCTTTTGCCACATCAGCCATCTTCCACCTGGATTTCAAGATAAGGCACAGGAGGATTTTTACTGGCATCATCCTGCATCAAATACACAAAGACTTGCACAAGAGGGAGTGTGCGGTCTGCATGGAAGAAGCAGAAGACATTGAGCACCTGTTCCTTAGGTGCACGGCCCTCACGAACTATAGGGAGAGGGTCAAGAGCCTACTGGTGGAACATTGTGGCCTTAGGAGACTAACAGGGCTTACATGGGACTGGGCCTACATGTTTGGCCCCCCCCCCAAAACAAAGAGTCCAACGGAAAACTTACTGATAAACACTGTGCTGGCATTTGCCAGGCGCGCAACATGGACAAGAAGGAACTTGGCACTTTATGAGGGTAGAGAGGTAAGCATACAAAGCCTCTTTGGAAACTCACTAAAAGCCCACCTATCGTTGGTATATGGAGGAAACAAAGACCTTTTTGTAAGCCAATTCATGCAACAAACTACCCTACTCCAGGAAACTGAATGCCACTCTCTCTCCTTCGCATTCTGATAGGATAGAGAATGGGAGAAAAAGGGAAAACATGTATTTCCCAAGTGTTTAAAAATGTTTTCTTGGCATAATTGTTACTGTTGATGATTCTGTATTTTTATATTAAAAAAAAAAAAAAAAAAATGTATTTTTCTAGTTCTGATAATTTTCATCAAAGTCTACACATGTGGGAAAAAATGCATTTTCAGCCGATTTTAACGTCGATTTGGTGGAACGGTTAAACGCTTCAGTCATTACTCTATGTGACAGTGTCAGACAGTTTAAATACAATGATAAACTAGTATGTGCTGCTAAAGTGTTGTTTGTCAGCCAGTTTTAGGACCTTATAAAATGTATTTTTCGAGTTATGATCATTTTCAGAACTTTGGACGATTTGCTGTCTAGCTGAATTAGAGAAACACCGAACAATTGTTTCTTTGTAGGTGCATGATTCAGTATACTGCAGTACAGCATAGAAATTTAATTAATATGATGAACTATTATGTGCTTCTTAAGTGTTTCTCACAGAGTTCTAGGCCCATCTAACATGTATTTGTGGAGTTATGATCATTTTCAGAACTTTGGACGATTTGCTGTCGAGCTGAATTAGAGAAACACCGAACCATTGTCTCTTTGTAGGTGCATGATTTTGAATGCTGCAGTACACCATATAACTTTAATTAATATGAGGAACAATTATGTGCTTCTTAAGTCTTTCTCAAAGACAGTTTAAATACAATGATAAACTAGTATGTGCAGCTAAAGTATTGTTTGTCAACCAGTTTTAGGCCCATATAAAATGTATTTTTCGAGTTATGATAATTTTCATCAATGTCTACACGTGGGAAAAAACGCATTTTCAGTCGATTTTAACGTCGATTTGGCGGAACGGTTAAACGCTTCAGTCATTACTCTATGTGACAGTGTCAGTCAGTTTAAATACAATGATGAACTAGTATGTGCTGCTAAAGTCTTGTTTGTCAACCAGTTTTAGGCCCATATAAAATGTATTTTTCGAGTTCAGATAATTTTCATCAAAGTCTACACGTGGGAAAAAACGCATTTTCAGTCGATTTAAACGTCGATTTGGCGGAACGGTTAAACACTTCAGTCATTGCTCTATGTTAAACGCTTCAGTCATTACTCTGTGTGACAGTGTCAGACAGTTTAACATGGGCCTAAAACTGTCTGAACTGACAGAAGCGTTTAAGCAATTCCCCTTTTCGACGTTTAAATCGGCTGAAAATGCGTTTTTTCCCACATGTGCACAAAATGATGAAAATGACCATAACTCGACAAATACATGTTAGATGGGCCTAAAACTGTTTGACAAACAACACTTTAGCAGCATATACTAGTTCACCATTGTATTTAAACTGTCTGACACTGTCACACAGAGTAATGACTGAAGCGTTTAACCAATTCCCCTTTTCGACGTTTAAATCGGCTGAAAATGCGTTTTTTCCCACATGTGCACACTATGATGAAAATGATCCTAACTCGACAAATACATGTTAGATGGGCCTAAAACTGGTTGACAAACAACACTTTATCAGCATATACTAGTTCACCATTGTATTTAAACTGTCTGAAACTGTCACACAGAGTAATGACTGAAGCGTTTAAGCAATTCCCCTTTTCGACGTTTAAATCGGCTGAAAATGCGTTTTTTCCCACATGTGCACACAATGATGAAAATGATCATAACTCCACAAATACATGTTAGATGGGCCTAGAAATCTGTGAGAAACACTTAAGAAGCACATAATAGTTCATCATATTAATTAAATTTCTATGCTGTACTGCAGCATTCTGAATCATTCACCTCTGAAGAGACAATGGTTCGGTGTTTCTCTAATTCAGCTAGACAGCAAACCGTCACAAGTTCGGAAAATGATCATAACTCCAGAAATACATTTTAGATGGGCATAGAAATCTGAGAGAAAAACTTAGGAAGCACATAATAGTTCATCACATTAATTAAATTTCAATGCTGTACTGCAGCATTCTGAATCATTCACCTCTGAAGAGACAATGGTTCGGTGTTTCTCTAATTCAGCTAGACAGCAAACCGTCCAATGTTCTGAAAATGCTCATACCTCGACAAATACATGTTAGATGGGCCTAAAACTGTTTGACAAACAACACTTTAGCAGCATATACTAGTTCACCATTGTATTTAAACTGTCTGACACTGTCACACAGAGTAATGACTGAAGCGTTTAACCAATTCCCCTTTTCGACGTTTAAATCGGCTGAAAATGCGTTTTTTCCCACATGTGCACACAATGATGAAAATGGTCATAACTCCACAAATACATGTTAGATGGGCCTAGAAATCTGTGAGAAACACTTAAGAAGCACATAATAGTTCATCATATTAATTAAATTTCTATGCTGTACTGCAGCATTCTGAATCATTCACCTCTGAAGAGACAATGGTTCGGTGTTTCTCTAATTCAGCTAGACAGCAAACCGTCACAAGTTCTGAAAATGCTCATACCTCAACAAATACATGTTGTATGGGCCTAAAACTGTTTGACAAACAACGCTTTAGCAGCATATACTAGTTCACCATTGTATTTAAACTGTCTGACACTGTCACACAGAGTAATGACTGAAGCGTTTAACCAATTCCCCTTTTTGACGTTTAAATCGGCTGAAAATGCGTTTTTTCCCACATGTGCACCAAATGATGAAAATGACCATAACTCGACAAATACATGTTAGATGGGCCTAAAACTGTTTGACAAACAACACTTTAGCAGCATATACTAGTTCACCATTGTATTTAAACTGTCTGACACTGTCAGTCAGAGTAATGACTGAAGCGTTTAACCAATTCCCCTTTTCGACGTTTAAATCGGCTGAAAATGCGTTTTTTTCCCACATGTGCACACTATGATGAGAATGATCCTAACTCGACAAATACATGTTAGATGGGCTAAAACTGGTTGACAAACAACACTTTAGCAGCATATTAGTATATCACCATTGTATTTAAACTGTCTGAAACTGTCACACAGAGTAATGACTGAAGCGTTTAACCAATTCCCCTTTTCGACGTTTAAATCGGCTGAAAATGCGTTTTTCCCCACATGTGCACATAATGATGAAAATGATCATAACTCGACAAATACATGTTAGATGGGCCTAAAACTGTTTGACAAACAACACTTTAGCATCATATACTAGTTCACCATTGTATTTAAACTGTCTGACACTGTCACACAGAGTAATGACTGAAGCGTTTAAGCAATTCCCCTTTTCGACGTTTAAATCGGCTGAAAATGCTTTTTTTCCCACATGTGCACATAATGATGAAAATGACCATAACTCGACAAATACATGTTAGATGGGCCTAAAACTGTTTGACAAACAACGCTTTAGCAGCATATACTAGTTCACCATTGTATTTAAACTGTCTGACACTGTCACACAGAGTAATGACTGAAGCGTTTAACCAATTCCCCTTTTCGACGTTTAAATCGGCTGAAAATGCGTTTTTTCCCACATGTGCACATAATGATGAAAATGATCATAACTCGACAAATACATGTTAGATGGGCCTAAAACTGTTTGACAAACAACACTTTAGCAGCATATACTAGTTCACCATTGTATTTAAACTGTCTGACACTGTCACACAGAGTAATGACTGAAGCGTTTAACCAATTCCCCTTTTCGACGTTGAAATCGGCTGAAAATGCGTTTTTTCCCACATGTGCACACAATGATGAAAATGATCATAACTCGACAAATACATGTTACAAAAAAAGAAAGATTTAAAGATAGAATAAAAGAAAGATTGAAAGAAAGATTGAAAAAAGAAAGAAAGATTGAAAGATTGAAAGAAATATTGAAAGACAGAAAGATTGAAAGAAACAATGAAAGAAAGATTGAAAGATTAAAAGAAAGAATGAAAGAAAGATTGAAAGAAAGATTGAAAGAAACATTGAAAGAAAGATTGAAAGAAAGAAAGATTGAAAGAAAGAATGAAAAAAAGATTGAAATAAAGAATGAAAGAAAGATTGAAAGAAAGATAGAAAGAAAGATTGAAAGATTGAAAGAAAGATTGAAAAAAAGATTGAAAGACTGAAAGAAAGAATGAAAGAAAGATTGAAAGATTAAACAATTGAAAGAAAGTTTGCAAGAAAGATTGAAAAAAGAAAGATTGAAAGAAAGAATGAAAGAAAGATTGAAAGATAGATGGAAAGAAAGATTGAAAGAAAGAAAGATTGAAAGAATAACAAAAGAAAGATTGAAAGATTGGAAGAAATATTGAAAGATAGAAAAATTGAAAGAAAGAAAGATTGAAAGAAAGATTGAAAGATTGAAAGAAAGAATGAAAGAAAGATTGAAAGATTGAAATATTGAAAGAAAGAATGAAAGAAAGATTGAAAGATTGAAAGATTGAAATAAAGATTGAAAGTTTGAAAGAAAGATTGAAAGAAACATTTACGGGGACGGTAGCTCAGGAGGTAGAGCTGGTCGTCTAGTAATCTAAAGGTCGCTGGTTCGATCCCAGGCTCCTCCTGCTAGCATGCTGTAGTGTCCTTGAGCAAGAAACTTAACCCCTAATTGCTCCTGATGGCTGCGTCCGTCGGTGTTTGAATAATTGTAAGTCGCTTTGGATAAAAGCGTCTGCTAAATGACTAAAAATGTAAATGTAAAAAATGTAAATTTAAAGAAAGAAAGATTGAAAGAAACATTGAAAGAAAGATTGAAAGATTGAAAGAAAGATTGAAAGAAAGAATGAAAGAAAGATTGAACGATTGAAATATTGAAATAAAGAATGAAAGTTTGAAAGAAAGATTAAAAGAAAGATTTAAAGAAAGAAAGATTGAAAGATTGAAAGAAGGAATGAATGAAAGATTGAAAGAATGATTGAAAGATTGAAGGAAAGAATGAAAGAAAGATTGAAAGAAAAATTGAAAGAAAGATTGAAAGAAAGATTGAAAGACTGAAGGAAAGAATGAAAGAAAGATGGAAAGAAAGATGGAAAGAAAGATTGACAGAAAGAAAGATTGAAAGAAATATTGACAGAAAGATTGAAAGATTGAAAGAAAGAATGAAAGAAAGATTGAAAGATTGAAGGATTGAAAGATTGAAAGAAAGAATGAAAGAAAGACTGAAAGATTGAAAGAAAAATTGAAAGATTGAAAGATTGAAAGAAAGATTGAAAGTTTGAAAGACAGATTGAAAGACTGAAAGAAAGATTGAAAAAACAGAAAGATTTAAAGATAGAATAAAAGAAAGATTGAAAGAAAGATTGAAAAAAAAAGAAAGATTGAAAGATTGAAAGAAATATTGAAAGACAGAAAGATTGAAAGAAACAATTAAAGAAAGATTGAAAGATTAAAATAAAGAATGAAAGAACGATTGAAAGAAAGATTGAAAGAAAGATTGAATGAAAGATTGAAAGAAAGAATGAAACAAAGATTGAAATAAAGAATGAATAAACGACTGAAAGAAAGAATGACGGACAGAAAGATTGAAAGAAAGAATGAAAGAAAGATTGAAAAAAAGATTGAAAGACTGAAAGAAAGAATGAATGAAAGATTGAAAGATTAAACAATTGAAGAACGATTGCAAGAAAGATTGAAAAAAGAAAGATTGAAAGAAAGAATGAAAGTCTGAAGGAAAGAATGAAAGAAAGATTGAAAGATTAAAAGAAAGAATGAAAGAAAGATTGAAAAATTGAAAGATTGAAAGAAAGACTAAAAGAAAGAAAGAACGATTGAAAGAAAGATTGAAAGAACGAAAGAAAGAATGAAAGAAAGATTGAAAGAAACAATGAAAGAAAGATTGAAAGATTAAAAGAAAGAATGAAAGAAAGACTAAAAGAAAGAAAGAACGATTGAGGAAAGATTGAAAGAAAGAATGAAAGAATGAATGAAAGAAAGATTGAAAGATTAAACAATTGAAAGAAAGATTGCAAGAAAGATTGAAAAAAGAAAGATTGAAAGAAAGAATGAAAGAAAGATTGAAAGAAAGATGGAAAGAAAGATTGAAAGAAAGAAAGATTGAAAGAGATAAAAGAAAGATTGAAAGAAATAATGAAAGAAAGATTGAACGATTGGAAGAAATATTGAAAGAGAAAAATTGAAAGTAAGAAAGATTGAAAGAATGAAGGAAAGATTGAAAGATTGAAAGAAAGAATGAAAGAAAGATTGAAAGTATGAAATATTTAAAGAAAGAATGAAAGAAAGATTGAACGATTGAAAGAAAGATTGAAAGAAAGATTGAATGATTGAAATATTTAAAGAAAGATTGAAAGATTGAAAGAAAGAATGAAAGAACGATTGAAAGAAAGAATGAAAGAAAAATTGACTGATTGAAAGAAATATTGAAAAAAGAAACATTGAAAGAAAGAATGAAAGAAAGATTGAAAGAAAGATGGAAAGAAAGATTGAAAGAAAGAAAGATTGAAAGAAATAATGAAAGAAAGATTGAACGATTGGAAGAAATATTGAAAGATAGAAAAATTGAAAGTAAGAAAGATTGAAAGAAAGAATGAAAGAAAGATTGAAAGATTGAAAGAAAGAATGAAAGATAGATTTAAAGAAAGATTGAAAGACTGAAAGAAAGATTGAAAGAAAGAAAGATTTATAGAAAGAATGAAATAAAGATTGAAAAAAGAAAGATAGATTGAAAGAAAGATTGAAGATTGGAAGAAAGAATGAAAGAAAGATTTAAAAAAAGATTAAAAAAAAGAAAGATTGAAAGACTGAAGGAAAGAATGAAAGAAAGATGGAAAGAAAGATTGAAAGAAATATTGAAAGAAAGATTGAAAGATTGAAAGAAAGAATGAAAGAAAGATTGAAAGAAAGAATGAAAGAAAGATTGAAAGAAAGATGGAAAGAAAGATTGAAAGAAAGAAAGATTGAAAGAAATAATGAAAGAAAGATTGAACGATTGGAAGAAATTTTGAAAGATAGAAAAATTGAAAGTAAGAAAGATTGAAAGAAAGAATGAAAGAAAGAATGAAAGAAAGATTGAAAGAAACAATGAAAGAAAGACTAAAAGAAAGATTGAAAGAAAGAATGAAAGAATGAATGAAAGAAAGATTAAACAATTGAAAGAAAGATAGCAAGAAAGATTGAAAAAAGAAAGCTTGAAAGAAAGAATGAAAGAAAGATTGAAAGAAAGATGGAAAGAAAGATTGAAAGAAAGAAAGATTGAAAGAGATAAAAGAAAGATTGAAAGAAATAATGAAAGAAAGATTGAACGATTGGAAGAAATATTGAAAGAGAAAAATTGAAAGTAAGAAAGATTGAAAGAAAGAATGAAAGAAAGATTGAAAGATTGAAAGAAAGAATGAAAGAAAGATTGAAAGTATGAAATATTTAAAGAAAGAATGAAAGAAAGATTGAACGATTGAAAGAAAGATTGAAAGAAAGATTGAATGATTGAAATATTTAAAGAAAGATTGAAAGATTGAAAGAAAGAATGAAAGAACGATTGAAAGAAAGAATGAAAGAAAAATTGACTGATTGAAAGAAATATTGAAAAAAGAAACATTGAAAGAAAGAATGAAAGAAAGATTGAAAGAAAGATGGAAAGAAAGATTGAAAGAAAGAAAGATTGAAAGAAATAATGAAAGAAAGATTGAACGATTGGAAGAAATATTGAAAGATAGAAAAATTGAAAATAAGAAAGATTGAAAGAAAGAATGAAAGAAAGATTGAAAGATTGAAAGAAAGAATGAAAGATAGATTTAAAGAAAGATTGAAAGACTGAAAGAAAGATTGAAAGAAAGAAAGATTTATAGAAAGAATGAAATAAAGATTGAAAAAAGAAAGATAGATTGAAAGAAAGATTGAAAGATTGAAAGAAAGAATGAAAGAAAGATTTAAAAAAAGATTAAAAAAAAGAAAGATTGAAAGAAAGATTGAAAGACTGAAGGAAAGAATGAAAGAAAGATGGAAAGAAAGATTGAAAGAAATATTGAAAGAAAGATTGAAAGATTGAAAGAAAGAATGAAAGAAAGATTGAAAGATTGAAAGATTGAAAGAAAGAATGAAAGAAAGATTGAAAGAAAGATGGAAAGAAAGATTGAAAGAAATAATGAAAGAAAGATTGAACGATTGGAAGAAATTTTGAAAGATAGAAAAATTGAAAGTAAGAAAGATTGAAAGAAAGAATGAAAGAAAGATTGAAAGATTGAAAGAAAGAATGAAATAAGGATTGAAAGATTGAAATATTGAAAGAAAGAATGAAAAAAAGATTGAAAGACTGAAAGAAAGAATGAAAGAAAGATTGAAAGATTAAACAATTGAAAGAAAGTTTGCAAGAAAGTTTGAAAAAAGAAAGATTGAAAGAAAGAATGAAAGAAAGATTGAAAGATAGATGGATAGAAAGATTGAAAGAAAGAAAGATTGAAAGAATAACAAAAGAAAGATTGAAAGATTGGAAGAAATATTGAAAGATAGAAAAATTGAAAGTAAAAAAGATTGAAAGAAAGAATTAAAGAAAGATTGAAAGATTGAAAGAAAGAATGAAAGAAAGATTGAAATATTGAAAGAAAGATTGAAAGTTTGAAAGAAAGATTGAAAGAAAGATTTAAAGAAAGAAAGATTGAAAGAAATATTGAAAGAAAGATTGAAAGATTGAAAGAAAGATTGAAAGAAAGAATGAAAGAAAGATTGAAAGATTGAAAGATTGAAATAAAGAATGAAAGAAAGATTGAAAGATTGAAAGATTTAAATAAAGAATGAAAGTTTGAAAGAAAGATTGAAAGAAAGATTTAAAGAAAGAAAGATTGAAAGTAAGAAAGATTGAAAGACATATTGAAGAAAGATTGAAAGATTGAAAGAAAGATTGAAAGAAAGAATGAAAGAAAGAATGAAAGAAAGATTGAAAGAAAGATTGAAAGACTGAAGGAAAGAATGAAAGAAAGATTGAAAGAAAGATTGAAAGTAAGAAAGATTGAAAGAAATAATAAAAGAAAGATTGAACGATTGGAAGAGATATTGAAAGATAGAAAAATTGAAAGTAAGAAAGATTGAAAGAAAGAATGAAAGAAAGATTGAAAGATTGACAGAAAGAATGACAGAAAGATTGAAAGATTGAAATATTGAAAGAAAGAATGAAAAAAAGATTGAAAGACTGAAAGAAAGAATGAAAGAAAGATTGAAAGATTAAATAATTGAAAGAAAGTTTGCAAGAAAGATTGAAAAAAGAAAGATTGAAAGAAAGAATGAAAAAAAGATTGATAGATAGATGGATAGAAAGATTGAAAGAAAGAAAGATTGAAAGAATAACAAAAGAAAGATTGAAAGATTGGAAGAAATATTGAAAGATAGAAAAATTGAAAGTAAGAAAGATTGAAAGAAAAAATTAAAGAAAGATTCAAAGATTAAAAGAAAGAATGAAAGAAAGGTTGAAAGATTGAAATATTGAAAGAAAGAATGAAAGAAAGATTGAAATAAAGATTGAAAGTTTGAAAGAAAGATTGAAAGAAAGATTTAAAGAAAGAAAGATTGAAAGAAATATTGAAAGAAAGATTGAAAGATTGAAAGAAAGATTGAAAGAAAGAATGAAAGATTGAAAGATTGAAATAAAGAATGAAAGTTTGAAAGAAAGATTGAAAGAAAGATTTTAAGAAAGAAAGATTGAAAGTAAGAAAGATTGAAAGAAATATTGAAAGAAAGATTGAAAGATTGAATGATTGAAAGAAAGACTGAAAGATAGATTGAAAGATTGAAGATTGAAAGATTCAAAGAAAGATTGAAAGAAAGATTGAACGACTGAAAGATTGAAAGAAAGATTGAAAGTTTGAAACAAATTTTGAAAGACTGAAAGAAAGAATGAAAGAAAGATTGAAAGAAAGATTGAAAAAATAAAGATTGAAAGAAAATTTGAAAGAAAGATTGAAAGAAGGAATGAAAGAAAGATTGAATGAAATATTGAAAGACAGAAAGATTGAAAGAAACAATGAAAGAAAGATTGAAAGATTAAAAGAAAGAATGAAAGAAAGATTGAAAAATTGAAATATTGAAAGAAAGAATGAAAGAAAGATTGAAAGATTGAAAGATTGAAATAAAGATTGAAAGTTTGAAAGAAAGATTGAAAGAAAGATTTAAAGAAAGAAAGATTGAAAGAAATATTGAAAGAAAGATTGAAAGATTGAAAGAAAGATTGAAAGAAAGAATGAAAGAAAGATTGAACGATTGAAATATTGAAATAAATAATGAAAGTTTGAAAGAAAGATTGAGAGAAAGATTTAAAGAAAGAAAGATTGAAAGTAAAAAAGATTGAAAGAAATATTGAAAGAAAGATTGAAAGATTGAAAAAAAGAATGAATGAAAGATTGAAAGAAAGATTGAAAGATTGAAGGAAAGAATGAAAGAAAGATTGAAAGAAAAAATGAAAGAAAGATTGAAAGACTGAACGAAAGAATGAAAGAAAGATGGAAAGAAAGATGGAAAGAAGATTGACAGAAAGAAAGATTGAAAGAAATATTGAAAGAAAGATTGAAAGATTGAAAGAAAGAATGAAAGAAAGATTGAAAGATTGAAAGATTGAAAGAAAGAATGAAAGATTGAAAGAAAAATTGAAAGAAAGATTGAAAGATTGAAAGATTGAAAGAAAGATTGAAAGTTTGAAAGACAGATTGAAAGACTGAAAGAAAGATTGCAAGAAAGATTGAAAAAACAAAGATTTAAAGATAGAATAAAAGAATGATTGAAAGAAAGATTGAAAAAAAAAGAAAGATTGAAAGATTGAAAGAAATATTGAAAGACAGAAAGATTGAAAGAAAGAATGAAAGAAAGATTGAAAGATTAAAATAAAGAATGAAAGAAAGATTGAAAGAAAGATTGAAGAAAGATTGAACGATTGGAAGAAATATTGAAAGATAGAAAAATTGAAAGTACGAAAGATTGAAAGAAAGAATGAAAGAAAGATTGAAAGATAGATGGAAAGAAAGATTGAAAGAAAGAAAGATTGAAAGAATAACAAAAGAAAGATTGAAAGATTTGAAGAAATATTGAAAGATAGAAAAATTGAAAGAAAGAAAGATTGAAAGAAAGAATTAAAGAAAGATTGAAAGATTGAAAGAAAGAATGAAAGAAAGATTGAAAGATTGAATTATTGAAAGAAAGAATGAAAGAAAGATTGAAAGATTGAAAGATTGAAATAAAGATTGAAAGTTTGAAAGAAAGATTGAAAGAAAGATTTAAAGAAAGAAAGATTGAAAGTAAAAAAGATTGAAAGAAAGATTGAAAGATTGAAAGAAGGAATGAATGAAAGATTGAAAGAAAGATTGAAAGAAAGATTTAAAGAAAGAAAGATTGAAAGTAAAAAAGATTGAAAGAAATATTGAAAGAAAGATTGAAAGATTGAAAGAAGGAATGAATGAAAGATTGAAAGAAAGATTGAAAGAAAGATTGAAAGATTGAAGGTAAGAATGAAAGAAAGATGGAAAGAAAGATTGACAGAAAGAAAGATTGAAAGAAATATTGAAAGAAAGACTGAAAGATTGAAAGAAAGAATGAAAGATTGAAAGATTGAAAGATTGAAAGAAAGAATGAAAGAAAGACTGAAAGATTGAAAGAAAAATTGAAAGAAAGATTGAAAGATTGAAAGATTGAAAGAAAGATTGAAAGTTTGAAAGACAGATTGAAAGACTGAAAGAAAGATTGCAAGAAAGATTGAAAAAACAGAAAGATTTAAAGATAGAATAAAAGAAAGATTGAAAAAAAAAGAAAGATTGAAAGATTGAAAGAAATATTGAAAGACAGAAAGATTGAAAGAAACAATTAAAGAAAGATTGAATGATTAAAATAAAGAATGAAAGAACGATTGAAAGAAAGATTGAAAGAAAGATTGAAAGAAAGATTGAATGAAAGATTGAAAGAAAGAATGAAACAAAGATTGAAATAAAGAATGAAAGAAAGACTGAAAGAAAGAATGACGGACAGAAAGATTGAAAGAAAGAATGAAAGAAAGATTGAAAAAAAGATTGAAAGACTGAAAGAAAGAATGAAAGAAAGATTGAAAGATTAAACAATTGAAAGAACAATTGCAAGAAAGATTGAAAGACTGAAAGATAGATTGAAAGATTGAAGATTGAAAGATTGAAAGAAAGATTGAAAGAAAGATTGAACGACTGAAAGATTGAAAGAAAGATTGAAAGACTGAAAGAAATAATGAAAGAAAGATTGAAAGAAAGAATGAAAGAAAGATTGAAAGAAAGATGGAAAGAAAGATTGAAAGAAAGAAAGATTGAAAGAGATAAAAGAAAGATTGAAAGAAATAATGAAAGAAAGATTGAACGATTGGAAGAAATTTTGAAAGATAGAAAAATTGAAAGTAAGAAAGATTGAAAGAAAGAATGAAAGAAAGATTGAAAGATTGAAAGAAAGAATGAAAGAAAGATTGAAAGATTGAAATATTGAAAGAAAGAATGAAAAAAAGATTGAAAGACTGAAAGAAAGAATGAAAGAAAGATTGAAAGATTAAACAATTGAAAGAAAGTTTGCAAGAAAGTTTGAAAAAAGAAAGATTGAAAGAAAGAATGAAAGAAAGATTGAAAGATAGATGGATAGAAAGATTGAAAGAAAGAAAGATTGAAAGAATAACAAAAGAAAGATTGAAAGATTGGAAGAAATATTGAAAGATAGAAAAATTGAAAGTAAAAAAGATTGAAAGAAAGAATTAAAGAAAGAAAGATTGAAAGAAATAATGAAAGAAAGATTGAACGATTGGAAGAAATTTTGAAAGATAGAAAAATTGAAAGTAAGAAAGATTGAAAGAAAGAATGAAAGAAAGATTGAAAGATTGAAAGAAAGAATGAAAGAAAGATTTAAAGATTGAAATATTGAAAGAAAGAATGAAAAAAAGATTGAAAGACTGAAAGAAAGAATGAAAGAAAGATTGAAAGATTAAACAATTGAAAGAAAGTTTGCAAGAAAGTTTGAAAAAAGAAAGATTGAAAGAAAGAATGAAAGAAAGATTGAAAGATAGATGGATAGAAAGATTGAAAGAAAGAAAGATTGAAAGAATAACAAAAGAAAGATTGAAAGATTGGAAGAAATATTGAAAGATAGAAAAATTGAAAGTAAGAAAGATTGAAAGAAAGAATTAAAGAAAGATTGAAAGATTGAAAGAAAGAATGAAAGAAAGATTGAAATATTGAAAGAAAGATTGAAATAAAGATTGAAAGTTTGAAAGAAAGATTGAAAGAAAGATTGAAAGAAATATTGAAAGAAAGATTGAAAGATTGAAAGAAAGAATGAAAGAAAGATTGAAAGATTGAAAGATTGAAATAAAGAATGAAAGAAAGATTGAACGATTGAAAGATTGAAATAAAGAATGAAAGTTTGAAAGAAAGATTTAAAAAAAGAAAGATTGAAAGAAATAATGAAAGAAAGATTGAACGATTGGAAGAAATTTTGAAAGATAGAAAAATTGAAAGTAAGAAAGATTGAAAGAAAGAATGAAAGAAAGATTGAAAGATTGAAAGAAAGAATGAAAGAAAGATTGAAAGATTAAACAATTGAAAGAAAGTTTGCAAGAAAGTTTGAAAAAAGAAAGATTGAAAGAAAGAATGAAAGAAAGATTGAAAGATAGATGGATAGAAAGATTGAAAGAAAGAAAGATTGAAAGAATAACAAAAGAAAGATTGAAAGATTGGAAGAAATATTGAAAGATAGAAAAATTGAAAGTAAAAAAGATTGAAAGAAAGAATTAAAGAAAGAAAGATTGAAAGAAATAATGAAAGAAAGATTGAACGATTGGAAGAAATTTTGAAAGATAGAAAAATTGAAAGTAAGAAAGATTGAAAGAAAGAATGAAAGAAAGATTGAAAGATTGAAAGAAAGAATGAAAGAAAGATTTAAAGATTGAAATATTGAAAGAAAGAATGAAAAAAAGATTGAAAGACTGAAAGAAAGAATGAAAGAAAGATTGAAAGATTAAACAATTGAAAGAAAGTTTGCAAGAAAGTTTGAAAAAAGAAAGATTGAAAGAAAGAATGAAAGAAAGATTGAAAGATAGATGGATAGAAAGATTGAAAGAAAGAAAGATTGAAAGAATAACAAAAGAAAGATTGAAAGATTGGAAGAAATATTGAAAGATAGAAAAATTGAAAGTAAGAAAGATTGAAAGAAAGAATTAAAGAAAGATTGAAAGATTGAAAGAAAGAATGAAAGAAAGATTGAAATATTGAAAGAAAGATTGAAATAAAGATTGAAAGTTTGAAAGAAAGATTGAAAGAAAGATTGAAAGAAATATTGAAAGAAAGATTGAAAGATTGAAAGAAAGAATGAAAGAAAGATTGAAAGATTGAAAGATTGAAATAAAGAATGAAAGAAAGATTGAACGATTGAAAGATTGAAATAAAGAATGAAAGTTTGAAAGAAAGATTTAAAAAAAGAAAGATTGAAAGTAAGAAATATTGAAAGACATATTGAAAGAAAGATTGAAAGAAAGAATGAAAGAAAGATTGAAAGAAAGATTGAAAGACTGAAGGAAAGAATGAAAGAAAGATTGAAAGAAAGTTTGAAAGAAAGAAAGATTGAAAGATTGAATGATTGAAAGATTGAAAGAAAGATTGAAAGAAAGATTGAACGACTGAAAGATTGAAAGAAATATTGAAAGTTTGAAAGAAAGATTGAAAGACTGAAAGATAGATTGAAAGATTGAAGATTGAAAGATTGAAAGAAAGATTGAACGACTGAAAGATTGAAAGAAAGATTGAAAGTTTGAAAGAAAGATTGAAAGACTGAAAGAAATAATGAAAGAAAGATTGAAAGAAAGAATGAAAGAAAGATTGAAAGAAAGATGGAAAGAAAGATTGAAAGAAAGAAAGATTGAAAGATATAACAAAAGAAAGATTGAAAGAAATAATGAAAGAAACATTGAACGATTGGAAGAAATATTAAAAGATAGAAAAATTGAAAGATTGAAAGATTGAAAGAAAGAATGAAAGAAAGACTGAAAGATTGAAAGAAAGATTGAAAGATTTAAATATTTAAAGAAAGATTGAAAGAAAGAATGAAAGAACAATTGAAAGAAAGAATGAAAGAATGAAAGAAAAATTGACAGATTGAAAGAAATATTGAAAAAAGAAAGATTGAAAGAAAGAATGAAAGAAAGATTGAAAGAAAGATGGAAAGAAAGATTGAAAGAAAGAAAGATTGAAAGAATAACAAAAGAAAGATTGAAAGATTGGAAGAAATATTGAAAGATAGAAAAATTGAAAGTAAGAAAGATTGAAAGAAAGAATTAAAGAAAGATTGAAAGATTGAAAGAAAGAATGAAAGAAAGATTGAAATATTGAAAGAAAGATTGAAATAAAGATTGAAAGTTTGAAAGAAAGATTGAAAGAAATATTTAAAGAAAGAAAGATTGAAAGAAATATTGAAAGAAAGATTGAAAGATTGAAAGAAAGATTGAAAGAAAGAATGAAAGAAAGATTGAAAGATTGAAATTAAGAATGAAAGAAAGATTGAAAGATTGAAAGATTGAAATAAAGAATGAAAGTTTGAAAGAAAGATTTAAAAAAGGAAAGATTGAAAGTAAGAAAGATTGAAAGACATATTGAAAGATTGAAAGAAAGAATGAAAGAAAGATTGAAAGAAAGATTGAACGACTGAAAGATTGAAAGAAATATTGAAAGTTTGAAAGAAAGATTGAAAGACTGAAAGATAGATTGAAAGATTGAAGATTGAAAGATTGAAAGAAAGATTGAAAGAAAGATTGAACGACTGAAAGAAAGATTGAAAGACTGAAAGAAATAATGAAAGAAAGATTAAAAGAAAGAATGAAAGAAATATTGAAAGAAAGATGGAAAGAAAGATTGAAAGAAAGAAAGATTGAAAGATATAACAAAAGAAAGATTGAAAGAAATAATGAAAGAAAGATTGAACGATTGTAAGAAATATTGAAAGATAGAAAAATTGAAAGATTGAAAGAAAGAATGAAAGAAAGATTGAAAGATTGAAAGAAAGAATGAAAGAAAGATTGAAAGATTGAAATATTGAAAGAAAGAATGAAAGAAAGACTGAAAGATTGAAAGAAAGATTGAAAGATTGAAATATTTAAAGAAAGATTGAAAGAAAGAATGAAAGAACAATTGAAAGAAAAAATGAAAGAATGAAAGAAAAATTGACAGATTGAAAGAAATATTGAAAAAAGAAAGATTGAAAGAAAGAATGAAAGAAAGATGGAAAGAAAGATTGAAAGAAAGAAAGATTGAAAGAAATAATAAAAGAAAGATTGAACGATTGGAAGAAAGAATGACAGAAAGATTGAAAGATTGAAATATTGAAAGAAAGAATGAAAAAAAGATTGAAAGACTGAAAGAAAGAATGAAAGAAAGATTGAAAGATTAAACAATTGAAAGAAAGTTTGCAAGAAAGATTGAAAAAAGAAAGATTGAAAGAAAGAATCAAAAAAAGATTGATAGATAGATGGATAGAAAGATTGAAAGAAAGAAAGATTTAAAGAATAACAAAAGAAAGATTGAAAGATTGGAAGAAATATTGAAAGATAGAAAAATTGAAAGTAAGAAAGATTGAAAGAAAAAATTAAAGAAAGATTCAAAGATTGAAAGAAAGAATGAAAGAAAGGTTGAAAGATTGAAATATTGAAAGAAAGAATGAAAGAAAGATTGAAAGAAAGATTTAAAGAAAGAAAGATTGAAAGAAATATTGAAAGATTGAAAGAAAGATTGAAAGAAAGAATGAAAGAAAGAATGAAAGAAAGATTGAAAGATTGAAAGATTGAAAGTTTGAAAGAAAGATTGAAAGAAAGAATGAAAGAAAGATTGAAGGATTGAAATATTGAAATAAATAATGAAAGTTTGAAAGAAAGATTGAGAGAAAGATTTAAAGAAAGAAAGATTGAAAGTAAAAAAGATTGAAAGAAATATTGAAAGAAAGATTGAAAGATTGAAAGAAAGAATGAATGAAAGATTGAAAGAAAGATTGAAAGAAAGATTGAAAGATTGAAGGAAAGAATGAAAGAAAAATTGAAAGAAAGATTGAAAGACTGAAGGAAAGAATGAAAGAAAGATGGAAAGAAAGATGGAAAGAAAGATTGACAGAAAGAAAGATTGAAAGAAATATTGAAAGAAAGATTGAAAGATTGAAAGAAAGAATGAAAGAAAGATTGAAAGATTGAAAGATTGAAAGAAAGAATGAAAGAAAGACTGAAAGATTGAAAGAAAAATTGAAAGAAAGATTGAAAGATTGAAAGATTGAAAGAAAGATTGAAAGTTTGAAAGACAGATTGAAAGACTGAAAGAAAGATTGCAAGAAAGATTGAAAAAACAAAGATTTAAAGATAGAATAAAAGAAAGATTGAAAGAAAGATTGAAAAAAAAAGAAAGATTGAAAGATTGAAAGAAATATTGAAAGACAGAAAGATTGAAAGAAACAATTAAAGAAAGATTGAAAGATTAAAATAAAGAATGAAAGAAAGATTGAAAGAAAGATTGAAAGAAAGATTGAAAGAAAGATTGAAAGAAAGATTGAATGAAAGATTGAAAGACAGAAAGATTGAAAGAAAGAATGAAAGAAAGATTGAAAGATTAAAATAAAGAATGAAAGAAAGATTGAAAGAAAGATTGAAGAAAGATTGAACGATTGGAAGAAATATTGAAAGATAGAAAAATTGAAAGTACGAAAGATTGAAAGAAAGAATGAAAGAAAGATTGAAAGATAGATGGAAAGAAAGATTGAAAGAAAGAAAGATTGAAAGAATAACAAAAGAAAGATTGAAAGATTTGAAGAAATATTGAAAGATAGAAAAATTGAAAGAAAGAAAGATTGAAAGAAAGAATTAAAGAAAGATTGAAAGATTGAAAGAAAGAATGAAAGAAAGATTGAAAGATTGAATTATTGAAAGAAAGAATGAAAGAAAGATTGAAAGATTGAAAGATTGAAATAAAGATTGAAAGTTTGAAAGAAAGATTGAAAGAAAGATTTAAAGAAAGAAAGATTGAAAGAAAGATTGAAAGATTGAAAGAAAGATTGAAAGAAAGAATGAAAGAAAGATTGAACGATTGAAATATTGAAATAAAGAATGAAAGTTTGAAAGAAAGATTGAAAGAAAGATTTAAAGAAAGAAAGATTGAAAGTAAAAAAGATTGAAAGAAATATTGAAAGAAAGATTGAAAGATTGAAAGAAGGAATGAATGAAAGATTGAAAGAAAGATTGAAAGAAAGATTGAAAGATTGAAGGTAAGAATGAAAGAAAGATTGAAAGAAAAATTGAAAGAAAGATTGAAAGAAAGATTGAAAGACTGAAGGAAAGAATGAAAGAAAGATGGAAAGAAAGATTGACAGAAAGAAAGATTGAAAGAAATATTGAAAGAAAGACTGAAAGATTGAAAGAAAGAATGAAAGATTGAAAGATTGAAAGATTGAAAGAAAGAATGAAAGAAAGACTGAAAGATTGAAAGAAAAATTGAAAGAAAGATTGAAAGATTGAAAGATTGAAAGAAAGATTGAAAGTTTGAAAGACAGATTGAAAGACTGAAAGAAAGATTGCAAGAAAGATTGAAAAAACAGAAAGATTTAAAGATAGAATAAAAGAAAGATTGAAAAAAAAAGAAAGATTGAAAGATTGAAAGAAATATTGAAAGACAGAAAGATTGAAAGAAACAATTAAAGAAAGATTGAATGATTAAAATAAAGAATGAAAGAACGATTGAAAGAAAGATTGAAAGAAAGATTGAAAGAAAGATTGAATGAAAGATTGAAAGAAAGAATGAAACAAAGATTGAAATAAAGAATGAAAGAAAGACTGAAAGAAAGAATGACGGACAGAAAGATTGAAAGAAAGAATGAAAGAAAGATTGAAAAAAAGATTGAAAGACTGAAAGAAAGAATGAAAGAAAGATTGAAAGATTAAACAATTGAAAGAACGATTGCAAGAAAGATTGAAAAAAGAAAGATTGAAAGAAAGAATGAAAGACTGAAAGAAAGATTGAAAGATTAAAAGAAAGAATGAAAGAAAGATTGAAAAATTGAAAGATTGAAAGAAAGACTAAAAGAAAGAAAGAACGATTGAAAGAAAGATTGAAAGATTGAAAGATTGAAAGAAAGATTGAAAGTTTGAAAGACAGATTGAAAGACTGAAAGAAAGATTGCAAGAAAGATTGAAAAAACAAAGATTTAAAGATAGAATAAAAGAAAGATTGAAAGAAAGATTGAAAAAAAAAGAAAGATTGAAAGATTGAAAGAAATATTGAAAGACAGAAAGATTGAAAGAAACAATTAAAGAAAGATTGAAAGATTAAAATAAAGAATGAAAGAAAGATTGAAAGAAAGATTGAAAGAAAGATTGAAAGAAAGATTGAAAGAAAGATTGAATGAAAGATTGAAAGACAGAAAGATTGAAAGAAAGAATGAAAGAAAGATTGAAAGATTAAAATAAAGAATGAAAGAAAGATTGAAAGAAAGATTGAAGAAAGATTGAACGATTGGAAGAAATATTGAAAGATAGAAAAATTGAAAGTACGAAAGATTGAAAGAAAGAATGAAAGAAAGATTGAAAGATAGATGGAAAGAAAGATTGAAAGAAAGAAAGATTGAAAGAATAACAAAAGAAAGATTGAAAGATTTGAAGAAATATTGAAAGATAGAAAAATTGAAAGAAAGAAAGATTGAAAGAAAGAATTAAAGAAAGATTGAAAGATTGAAAGAAAGAATGAAAGAAAGATTGAAAGATTGAATTATTGAAAGAAAGAATGAAAGAAAGATTGAAAGATTGAAAGATTGAAATAAAGATTGAAAGTTTGAAAGAAAGATTGAAAGAAAGATTTAAAGAAAGAAAGATTGAAAGAAAGATTGAAAGATTGAAAGAAAGATTGAAAGAAAGAATGAAAGAAAGATTGAACGATTGAAATATTGAAATAAAGAATGAAAGTTTGAAAGAAAGATTGAAAGAAAGATTTAAAGAAAGAAAGATTGAAAGTAAAAAAGATTGAAAGAAATATTGAAAGAAAGATTGAAAGATTGAAAGAAGGAATGAATGAAAGATTGAAAGAAAGATTGAAAGAAAGATTGAAAGATTGAAGGTAAGAATGAAAGAAAGATTGAAAGAAAAATTGAAAGAAAGATTGAAAGAAAGATTGAAAGACTGAAGGAAAGAATGAAAGAAAGATGGAAAGAAAGATTGACAGAAAGAAAGATTGAAAGAAATATTGAAAGAAAGACTGAAAGATTGAAAGAAAGAATGAAAGATTGAAAGATTGAAAGATTGAAAGAAAGAATGAAAGAAAGACTGAAAGATTGAAAGAAAAATTGAAAGAAAGATTGAAAGATTGAAAGATTGAAAGAAAGATTGAAAGTTTGAAAGACAGATTGAAAGACTGAAAGAAAGATTGCAAGAAAGATTGAAAAAACAGAAAGATTTAAAGATAGAATAAAAGAAAGATTGAAAAAAAAAGAAAGATTGAAAGATTGAAAGAAATATTGAAAGACAGAAAGATTGAAAGAAACAATTAAAGAAAGATTGAATGATTAAAATAAAGAATGAAAGAACGATTGAAAGAAAGATTGAAAGAAAGATTGAAAGAAAGATTGAATGAAAGATTGAAAGAAAGAATGAAACAAAGATTGAAATAAAGAATGAAAGAAAGACTGAAAGAAAGAATGACGGACAGAAAGATTGAAAGAAAGAATGAAAGAAAGATTGAAAAAAAGATTGAAAGACTGAAAGAAAGAATGAAAGAAAGATTGAAAGATTAAACAATTGAAAGAACGATTGCAAGAAAGATTGAAAAAAGAAAGATTGAAAGAAAGAATGAAAGACTGAAGGAAAGAATGAAAGAAAGATTGAAAGATTAAAAGAAAGAATGAAAGAAAGATTGAAAAATTGAAAGATTGAAAGAAAGACTAAAAGAAAGAAAGAACGATTGAAAGAAAGATTGAAAGAAAGAATGAAAGAAAGATTGAAAGAAACAATGAAAGAAAGATTGAAAGATTAAAAGAAAGAATGAAAGAAAGACTAAAAGAAAGAAAGAACGATTGAAAGAAAGATTGAAAGAAAGAATGAAAGAATGAATGAAAGAAAGATTGAAAGATTAAACAATTGAAAGAAAGATTGCAAGAAAGATTGAAAAAAGAAAGATTGAAAGAAAGAATGAAAGAAAGATGGAAAGAAAGATTGAAAGAAAGAAAGATTGAAAGAGATAAAAGAAAGATTGAAAGAAATAATGAAAGAAAGATTGAACGATTGGAAGAAATTTTGAAAGATAGAAAAATTGAAAGTAAGAAAGATTGAAAGAAAGAATGAAAGAAAGATTGAAAGAAAGAATGAAAGAAAGATTGAAAGATTGAAATATTGAAAGAAAGAATGAAAAAAAGATTGAAAGACTGAAAGAAAGAATGAAAGAAAGATTGAAAGATTAAACAATTGAAAGAAAGTTTGCAAGAAAGTTTGAAAAAAGAAAGATTGAAAGAAAGAATGAAAGATAGATGGATAGAAAGATTGAAAGAAAGAAAGATTGAAAGAATAACAAAAGAAAGATTGAAAGATTGGAAGAAATATTGAAAGATAGAAAAATTGAAAGTAAAAAAGATTGAAAGAAAGAATTAAAGAAAGAAAGATTGAAAGAAATAATGAAAGAAAGATTGAACGATTAAAATAAAGAATGAAAGAAAGATTGAAAGAAAGATTGAAAGAAAGATTGAAAGAAAGATTGAATGAAAGATTGAAAGACAGAAAGATTGAAAGAAAGAATGAAAGAAAGATTGAAAGATTAAAATAAAGAATGAAAGAAAGATTGAAAGAAAGATTGAAGAAAGATTGAACGATTGGAAGAAATATTGAAAGATAGAAAAATTGAAAGTACGAAAGATTGAAAGAAAGAATGAAAGAAAGATTGAAAGATAGATGGAAAGAAAGATTGAAAGAAAGAAAGATTGAAAGAATAACAAAAGAAAGATTGAAAGATTTGAAGAAATATTGAAAGATAGAAAAATTGAAAGAAAGAAAGATTGAAAGAAAGAATTAAAGAAAGATTGAAAGATTGAAAGAAAGAATGAAAGAAAGATTGAAAGATTGAATTATTGAAAGAAAGAATGAAAGAAAGATTGAAAGATTGAAATAAAGATTGAAAGTTTGAAAGAAAGATTGAAAGAAAGATTTAAAGAAAGAAAGATTGAAAGAAAGATTGAAAGATTGAAAGAAAGATTGAAAGAAAGAATAAAAGAAAGATTGAACGATTGAAATATTGAAATAAAGAATGAAAGTTTGAAAGAAAGATTGAAAGAAAGATTTAAAGAAAGAAAGATTGAAAGTAAAAAAGATTGAAAGAAATATTGAAAGATTGAAAGAAGGAATGAATGAAAGATTGAAAGAAAGATTGAAAGAAAGATTGAAAGATTGAAGGTAAGAATGAAAGAAAGATTGAAAGAAAAATTGAAAGAAAGATTGAAAGAAAGATTGAAAGACTGAAGGAAAGAATGAAAGAAAGATGGAAAGAAAGATTGACAGAAAGAAAGATTGAAAGAAATATTGAAAGAAAGACTGAAAGATTGAAAGAAAGAATGAAAGATTGAAAGATTGAAAGATTGAAAGAAAGAATGAAAGAAAGACTGAAAGATTGAAAGAAAAATTGAAAGAAAGATTGAAAGATTGAAAGATTGAAAGAAAGATTGAAAGTTTGAAAGACAGATTGAAAGACTGAAAGAAAGATTGCAAGAAAGATTGAAAAAACAGAAAGATTTAAAGATAGAATAAAAGAAAGATTGAAAAAAAAAGAAAGATTGAAAGATTGAAAGAAATATTGAAAGACAGAAAGATTGAAAGAAACAACTAAAGAAAGATTGAATGATTAAAATAAAGAATGAAAGAACGATTGAAAGAAAGATTGAAAGAAAGATTGAAAGAAAGATTGAATGAAAGATTGAAAGAAAGAATGAAACAAAGATTGGAATAAAGAATGAAAGAAAGACTGAAAGAAAGAATGACGGACAGAAAGATTGAAAGAAAGAATGAAAGAAAGATTGAAAAAAAGATTGAAAGACTGAAAGAAAGAATGAAAGAAAGATTGAAAGATTAAACAATTGAAAGAACGATTGCAAGAAAGATTGAAAAAAGAAAGATTGAAAGAAAGAATGAAAGACTGAAGGAAAGAATGAAAGAAAGATTGAAAGATTAAAAGAAAGAATGAAAGAAAGATTGAAAAATTGAAAGATTGAAAGAAAGACTAAAAGAAAGAAAGAACGATTGAAAGAAAGATTGAAAGAAAGAATGAAAGAAAGATTGAAAGAAACAATGAAAGAAAGATTGAAAGATTAAAAGAAAGAATGAAAGAAAGACTAAAAGAAAGAAAGAACGATTGAAAGAAAGATTGAAAGAAAGAATGAAAGAATGAATGAAAGAAAGATTGAAAGATTAAACAATTGAAAGAAATATTGCAAGAAAGATTGAAAAAAGAAAGATTGAAAGAAAGAATGAAAGAAAGATGGAAAGAAAGATTGAAAGAAAGAAAGATTGAAAGAGATAAAAGAAAGATTGAAAGAAATAATGAAAGAAAGATTGAACGATTGGAAGAAATTTTGAAAGATAGAAAAATTGAAAGTAAGAAAGATTGAAAGAAAGAATGAAAGAAAGATTGAAAGATTGAAAGAAAGAATGAAAGAAAGATTGAAAGATTGAAATATTGAAAGAAAGAATGAAAAAAAGATTGAAAGACTGAAAGAAAGAATGAAAGAAAGATTGAAAGATTAAACAATTGAAAGAAAGTTTGCAAGAAAGTTTGAAAAAAGAAAGATTGAAAGAAAGAATGAAAGAAAGATTGAAAGATAGATGGATAGAAAGATTGAAAGAAAGAAAGATTGAAAGAATAACAAAAGAAAGATTGAAAGATAGAAAAATTGAAAGTAAAAAAGATTGAAAGAAAGAATTAAAGAAAGAAAGATTGAAAGAAATAATGAAAGAAAGATTGAACGATTGGAAGAAATTTTGAAAGATAGAAAAATTGAAAGTAAGAAAGATTGAAAGAAAGAATGAAAGAAAGATTGAAAGATTGAAAGAAAGAATGAAAGAAAGATTTAAAGATTGAAATATTGAAAGAAAGAATGAAAAAAAGATTGAAAGACTGAAAGAAAGAATGAAAGAAAGATTGAAAGATTAAACAATTGAAAGAAAGTTTGCAAGAAAGTTTGAAAAAAGAAAGATTGAAAGAAAGAATGAAAGAAAGATTGAAAGATAGATGGATAGAAAGATTGAAAGAAAGAAAGATTGAAAGAATAACAAAAGAAAGATTGAAAGATTGGAAGAAATATTGAAAGATAGAAAAATTGAAAGTAAGAAAGATTGAAAGAAAGAATTAAAGAAAGATTGAAAGATTGAAAGAAAGAATGAAAGAAAGATTGAAATATTGAAAGAAAGATTGAAATAAAGATTGAAAGTTTGAAAGAAAGATTGAAAGAAAGATTGAAAGAAATATTGAAAGAAAGATTGAAAGAAAGAATGAAAGAAAGATTGAAAGATTGAAAGATTGAAATAAAGAATGAAAGAAAGATTGAACGATTGAAAGATTGAAATAAAGAATGAAAGTTTGAAAGAAAGATTGAAAGAAAGATTTAAAAAAAGAAAGATTGAAAGTAAGAAATATTGAAAGACATATTGAAAGAAAGATTGAAAGAAAGAATGAAAGAAAGATTGAAAGAAAGATTGAAAGACTGAAGGAAAGAATGAAAGAAAGATTGAAAGACAGATTGAAAGAAAGAAAGATTGAAAGATTGAATGATTGAAAGATTGAATGATTGAAAGATTGAAAGAAAGATTGAAAGAAAGATTGAACGACTGAAAGATTGAAAGAAATATTGAAAGTTTGAAAGAAAGATTGAAAGACTGAAAGATAGATTGAAAGATTGAAGATTGAAAGATTGAAAGAAAGATTGAACGACTGAAAGATTGAAAGAAAGATTGAAAGTTTGAAAGAAAGATTGAAAGACTGAAAGAAATAATGAAAGAATGATTGAAAGAAAGAATGAAAGAAAGATTGAAAGAAAGATGGAAAGAAAGATTGAAAGAAAGAAAGATTGAAAGATATAACAAAAGAAAGATTGAAAGAAATAATGAAAGAAACATTGAACGATTGGAAGAAATATTGAAAGATAGAAAAATTGAAAGATTGAAAGATTGAAAGAAAGAATGAAAGAAAGACTGAAAGATTGAAAGAAAGATTGAAAGAAAGATTGAAAGATTGAAATATTTAAAGAAAGATTGAAAGAAAGAATGAAAGAACAATTGAAAGAAAGAATGAAAGAATGAAAGAAAAATTGACAGATTGAAAGAAATATTGAAAAAAGAAAGATTGAAAGAAAGAATGAAAGAAAGATTGAAAGAAAGATGGAAAGAAAGATTGAAAGAAAGAAAGATTGAAAGAATAACAAAAGAAAGATTGAAAGATTGGAAGAAATATTGAAAGATAGAAAAATTGAAAGTAAGAAAGATTGAAAGAAAGAATTAAAGAAAGATTGAAAGATTGAAAGAAAGAATGAAAGAAAGATTGAAATATTGAAAGAAAGATTGAAATAAAGATTGAAAGTTTGAAAGAAAGATTGAAAGAAATATTTAAAGAAAGAAAGATTGAAAGAAATATTGAAAGAAAGATTGAAAGATTGAAAGAAAGATTGAAAGATTGAAAAATTGAAATTAAGAATGAAAGAAAGATTGAAAGATTGAAAGATTGAAATAAAGAATGAAAGTTTGAAAGAAAGATTGAAAGAAAGATTTAAAAAAGGAAAGATTGAAAGTAAGAAAGATTGAAAGACATATTGAAAGAAAGATTGAAAGATTGAAAGAAAGAATGAAAGAAAGATTGAAAGAAAGATTGTAAGACTGAAGGAAAGAATGAAAGAAAGATTGAAAGAAAGAAAGATTGAATGATTGAAAGATTGAATGATTGAAAGATTGAAAGAAAGATTGAAAGAAAGATTGAACGACTGAAAGATTGAAAGAAATATTGAAAGTTTGAAAGAAAGATTGAAAGACTGAAAGATAGATTGAAAGATTGAAGATTGAAAGAAAGATTGAAAGAAAGATTGAACGACTGAAAGAAAGATTGAAAGACTGAAAGAAATAATGAAAGAAAGATTGAAAGAAAGAATGAAAGAAATATTGAAAGAAAGATGGAAAGAAAGATTGAAAGAAAGAAAGATTGAAAGATATAACAAAAGAAAGATTGAAAGAAATAATGAAAGAAAGATTGAACGATTGGAAGAAATATTGAAAGATAGAAAAATTGAAAGATTGAAAGAATGAAAGAAAGATTGAAAGATTGAAAGAAAGAATGAAAGAAAGATTGAAAGATTGAAATATTGAAAGAAAGAATGAAAGAAAGACTGAAAGATTGAAAGAAAGATTGAAAGATTGAAATATTTAAAGAAAGATTGAAAGAAAGAATGAAAGAACAATTGAAAGAAAAAATAAAAGAATGAAAGAAAAATTGACAGATTGAAAGAAATATTGAAAAAAGAAAGATTGAAAGAAAGAATGAAAGAAAGATTGAAAGAAAGATGGAAAGAAAGATTGAAAGAAAGAAAGATTGAAAGAAATAATAAAAGAAAGATTGAACGATTGGAAGAAAGAATGACAGAAAGATTGAAAGATTGAAATATTGAAAGAAAGAATGAAAAAAAGATTGAAAGACTGAAAGAAAGAATGAAAGAAAGATTGAAAGATTAAACAATTGAAAGAAAGTTTGCAAGAAAGATTGAAAAAAGAAAGATTGAAAGAAAGAATCAAAAAAAGATTGATAGATAGATGGATAGAAAGATTGAAAGAAAGAAAGATTTAAAGAATAACAAAAGAAAGATTGAAAGATTGGAAGAAATATTGAAAGATAGAAAAATTGAAAGTAAGAAAGATTGAAAGAAAAAATTAAAGAAAGATTCAAAGATTGAAAGAAAGAATGAAAGAAAGGTTGAAAGATTGAAATATTGAAAGAAAGAATGAAAGAAAGATTGAAAGAAAGTTTGAAAGATTGAAAGATTGAAATAAAGATTGAAAGTTTGAAAGAAAGATTGAAAGAAAGATTTAAAGAAAGAAAGATTGAAAGAAATATTGAAAGATTGAAAGAAAGATTGAAAGAAAGAATGAAAGAAAGAATGAAAGAAAGATTGAAAGATTGAAAGATTGAAATAAAGAATGAAAGTTTGAAAGAAAGATTGAAAGAAAGATTTTAAGAAAGAAAGATTGAAAGAAATATTGAAAGAAAGATTGAAAGATTGAAAGAAAGATTGAAAGAAAGAATGAAAGAAAGAGTTAAAAGAAAGATTGAAAGAAAGATTGAAAGAAAGATTGAAAGAAAGATTGAAAGACTGAAGGAAAGAATGAAAGAAAGATTGAAAGAAAGATTGAAAGAAAGAAAGATTGAAAGAAAGATTGAAAGATTGAATGATTGAAAGAAAGACTGAAAGATAGATTGAAAGATTGAAGATTGAAAGATTCAAAGAAAGATTGAAAGAAAGATTGAACGACTGAAAGATTGAAAGAAAGATTGAAAGTTTGAAACAAATTTTGAAAGACTGAAAGAAAGAATGAAAGAAAGATTGAAAGAAATATTGAAAAAAGAAAGATTGAAAGAAAATTTGAAAGAAAGATTGAAAGAAGGAATGAAAGAAAGATTGAATGAAATATTGAAAGACAGAAAGATTGAAAGAAACAATGAAAGAAAGATTGAAAGATTAAAAAAAAGAATGAAAGAAAGATTGAAAAATTGAAATATTGAAAGAAAGAATGAAAGATTGAAAGATTGAAATAAAGATTGAAAGTTTGAAAGAAAGATTGAAAGAAAGATTTAAAGAAAGAAAGATTGAAAGAAATATTGAAAGAAAGATTGAAAGTTTGAAAGAAAGATTGAAAGAAAGAATGAAAGAAAGATTGAAGGATTGAAATATTGAAATAAATAATGAAAGTTTGAAAGAAAGATTGAGAGAAAGATTTAAAGAAAGAAAGATTGAAAGTAAAAAAGATTGAAAGAAATATTGAAAGAAAGATTGAAAGATTGAAAGAAAGATTGAATGAAAGATTGAAAGAAAGATTGAAAGAAAGATTGAAAGATTGAAGGAAAGAATGAAAGAAAATTTGAAAGAAAGATTGAAAGAAAGATTGAAAGACTGAAGGAAAGAATGAAAGAAAGATGGAAAGAAAGATGGAAAGAAAGATTGACAGAAAGAAAGATTGAAAGAAATATTGAAAGAAAAATTGAAAGATTGAAAGAAAGAATGAAAGAAAGATTGAAAGATTGAAAGATTGAAAGAAAGAATGAAAGAAACACTGAAAGATTGAAAGAAAAATTGAAAGAAAGATTGAAAGATTGAAAGATTGAAAGAAAGATTGAAAGTTTGAAAGACAGATTGAAAGACTGAAAGAAAGATTGCAAGAAAGATTGAAAAAACAAAGATTTAAAGATAGAATAAAAGAAAGATTGAAAGAAAGATTGAAAAAAAAAGAAAGATTGAAAGATTGAAAGAAATATTGAAAGACAGAAAGATTGAAAGAAACAATTAAAGAAAGATTGAAAGATTAAAATAAAGAATGAAAGAAAGATTGAAAGAAAGATTGAAAGAAAGATTGAAAGAAAGATTGAATGAAAGATTGAAAGAAAGAATGAAACAAAGATTGAAATAAAGAATGAAAGAAAGATTGAAAGAAAGATAGAAGGAAAGATTGAAAGATTGAATGATTGAAAGAAAGACTGAAAGAAAGAATGACAGACAGAAAGATTGAAAGAAATAATGAAAGAAAGATTGAAAAAAAGATTGAAAGACTGAAAGAAAGAATGAAAGAAAGATTGAAAGATTAAACAATTGAAAGAATGATTGCAAGAATGATTGAAAAAAGAAAGATTGAAAGAAAGAATGAAAGAAAGACTGAAGGAAAGAATGAAAGAAAGATGGACAGAAAGATTGAAAGAAACAATGAAAGAAAGATTGAAAGATTAAAAGAAAGAATGAAAGAAAGATTGAAAAATTGAAAGATTGAAAGAAAGACTAAACGAAAGAAAGAACGATTGAAAGAAAGAATGAAAGAAAGAATGAAAAAAAGATTAAAACACTGAAGGAAAGAATGAAAGAAAGATTGAAAGATTAAACAATTGAAAGAAAGATTGCAAGAAAGAATGAAAGAAAGATTGAAAGATTGAAAGAAAGAATGAAAGAAAGATGGAAAGATTGAAATATTGAAAGAAAGAATGAAAAAAAGATTGAAAGACTGAAAGAAAGAATGAAAGAAAGATTGAAAGATTAAACAATTGAAAGAAAGTTTGCAAGAAAGTTTGAAAAAAGAAAGATTGAAAGAAAGAATGAAAGAAAGATTGAAAGATAGATGGATAGAAAGATTGAAAGAAAGAAAGATTGAAAGAATAACAAAAGAAAGATTGAAAGATTGGAAGAAATATTGAAAGATAGAAAAATTGAAAGTAAGAAAGATTGAAAGAAAGAATTAAAGAAAGATTGAAAGATTGAAAGAAAGAATGAAAGAAAGATTGAAATATTGAAAGAAAGAATGAAAGAAAGATTGAAAGATTGAAAGAAAGATTGAAGATTGAAAGATTGAAATAAAGATTGAAAGTTTGAAAGAAAGATTGAAAGAAAGATTTAAAGAAAGAAAGATTGAAAGAAATATTGAAAGAAAGATTGAAAGATTGAAAGAAAGATTGAAAGAAAGATTGAAAGATTGAAAGATTGAAATAAAGAATGAAAGAAAGATTGAATGATTGAAAGATTGAAATAAAGAATGAAAGTTTGAAAGAAAGATTGAAAGAAAGATTTAAAAAAGAAAGATTGAAAGTAAGAAAGATTGAAAGACATATTGAAAGAAAAATTGAAAGATTGAAAGAAAGATTGAAAGAAAGAATGAAAGAAAGATTGAAAGAAAGATTGAAAGAAAGATTGAAAGACTGATGGAAAGAATGATAGAAAGATTGAAAGAAAGATTGAAAGAAAAAAAGATTGAAAGATTGAATGATTGAAAGATTGAATGATTGAAAGATTGAATGATTGAAAGATTGAAAGAAAGATTGAAAGAAAGATTGAACGACTGAAAGATTGAAAGAATGATTGAAAGTTTGAAAGAAAGATTGAAAGACTGAAAGAAATAATGAAAGAAAGATTGAAAGAAAGATGGAAAGAAAGATTGAAAGTTTGAAAGAAAGATTGAAAGATTGAAAGAAAGAATGAAAGAAAGATTGAAAGAAAGATGGAAAGAAAGATTGAAATGAAGAAAGATTGAAAGAAATAACAAAAGAAAGATTGAAAGAAATAATGAAAGAAAGATTGAACGATTGGAAGAAATATTGAAAGATAGAAAAATTGAAAGATTGAAAGATTGAAAGAAAGATTGAAAGAAAGAATGAAAGAAAGATTGAAAGAAAGATTGAAAGAAAGATTGAAAGAAAGATTGAAAGAAAGATTGAAAGACTGAAGGAAAGAATGAAAGAAAGATTGAAAGAAAGATTGAAAGAAAGAAAGATTGAAAGAAAGATTGAAAGATTGAATGATTGAAAGAAAGACTGAAAGATAGATTGAAAGATTGAAGATTGAAAGATTCAAAGAAAGATTGAACGACTGAAAGATTGAAAGAAAGATTGAAAGTTTGAAACAAATTTTGAAATGCCTGAAAGAAAGAATGAAAGAAAGATTGAAAGAAATATTGAAAAAAGAAAGATTGAAAGAAAATTTGAAAGAAAGATTGAAAGAAGGAATGAAAGAAAGATTGAATGAAATATTGAAAGACAGAAAGATTGAAAGAAACAATGAAAGAAAGATTGAAAGATTAAAAGAAAGAATGAAAGAAAGATTGAAAAATTGAAATATTGAAAGAAAGAATGAAAGAAAGATTGAAAGATTGAAAGATTGAAATAAAGATTGAACGTTTGAAAGAAAGATTTAAAGAAAGAAAGATTGAAAGAAAGATTGAAAGTTTGAAAGAAAGATTGAAAGAAAGAATGAAAGAAAGATTGAAGGATTGAAATATTGAAATAAATAATGAAAGTTTGAAAGAAAGATTGAGAGAAAGATTTAAAGAAAGAAAGATTGAAAGTAAAAAAGATTGAAAGAAATATTGAAAGAAAGATTGAAAGATTGAAAGAAAGAATGAATGAAAGATTGAAAGAAAGATTGAAAGAAAGATTGAAAGATTGAAGGAAAGAATGAAAGAAAGATTGAAAGAAAAATTGAAAGAAAGATTGAAAGAAAGATTGAAAGACTGAAGGAAAGAATGAAAGAAAGATGGAAAGAAAGATGGAAAGAAAGATTGACAGAAAGAAAGATTGAAAGAAATATTGAAAGAAAGATTGAAAGATTGAAAGAAAGAATGAAAGAAAGATTGAAAGATTGAAAGATTGAAAGAAAGAAAGACTGAAAGATTGAAAGAAAAATTGAAAGAAAGATTGAAAGATTGAAAGATTGAAAGAAAGATTGAAAGTTTGAAAGACAGATTGAAAGACTGAAAGAAAGATTGCAAGAAAGATTGAAAAAACAAAGATTTAAAGATAGAATAAAAGAAAGATTGAAAGAAAGATTGAAAAAAAAGAAAGATTGAAAGATTGAAAGAAATATTGAAAGACAGAAAGATTGAAAGAAAACAATTAAAGAAAGGTTGAAAGATTAAAATAAAGAATGAAAGAAAGATTGAAAGAAAGATTGAAAGAAAGATTGAAAGAAAGATTGAATGAAAGATTGAAAGAAAGAATGAAACAAAGATTGAAATAAAGAATGAAAGAAAGATTGAAAGAAAGATAGAAGGAAAGATTGAAAGATTGAATGATTGAAAGAAAGACTGAAAGAAAGAATGACGGACAGAAAGATTGAAAGAATTAATGAAAGAAAGATTGAAAAAAAGATTGAAAGACTGAAAGAAAGAATGAAAGAAAGATTGAAAGATTAAACAATTGAAAGAATGATTGCAAGAATGATTGAAAAAAGAAAGATTGAAAGAAAGAATGAAAGACTGAAGGAAAGAATGAAAGAAAGATGGACAGAAAGATTGAAAGAAACAATGAAAGAAAGATTGAAAGATTAAAAGAAAGAATGAAAGAAAGATTGAAAAATTGAAAGATTGAAAGAAAGACTAAAAGAAAGAAAGAATGATTGAAAGAAAGATTGAAAGAAAGATTGAAAGAAAGAATGAAAGAAAGAATGAAAGAAAGATTGAAAGAAACAATGAAAGAAAGATTGAAAGATTAATAGAAAGAATGAAAGAAAGATTGAAAAATTGAAAGATTGAAAGAAAGACTAAACGAAAGAAAGAACGATTGAAAGAAAGAATGAAAGAAAGATTGAAAAAAAGATTAAAACACTGAAGGAAAGAATGAAAGAAAGATTGAAAGATTAAACAATTGAAAGAAAGATTGCAAGAAAGAATGAAAGAAAGATTGAAAGATTGAAAGAATGAAAGAAAGATTGAAAGATTAAACAATTGAAAGAAAGTTTGCAAGAAAGTTTGAAAAAAGAAAGATTGAAAGAAAGAATGAAAGAAAGATTGAAAGATAGATGGATAGAAAGATTGAAAGAAAGAAAGATTGAAAGAATAACAAAAGAAAGATTGAAAGATTGGAAGAAATATTGAAAGATAGAAAAATTGAAAGTAAGAAAGATTGAAAGAAAGAATTAAAGAAAGATTGAAAGATTGAAAGAAAGAATGAAAGAAAGATTGAAATATTGGAAGAAAGAATGAAAGAAAGATTGAAAGATTGAAAGAAAGAATGAAAGAAAGATTGAAATATTGAAAGAAAGAATGAAAAAAAGATTGAAACACTGAAAGAAAGAATGAAAGAAAGATTGAAAGATTAAACAATTGAAAGAAAGTTTGCAAGAAAGTTTGAAAAAAGAAAGATTGAAAGAAAGATTGAAAGATAGATGGATAGAAAGATTGAAAGAAAGAAAGATTGAAAGAATAACAAAAGAAAGATTGAAAGATTGGAAGAAATATTGAAAGATAGAAAAATTGAAAGTAAGAAAGATTGAAAGAAAGAATTAAAGAAAGATTGAAAGATTGAAAGAAAGAATGAAAGAAAGATTGAAATATTGAAAGAAAGAATGAAAGAAAGATTGAAAGATTGAAAGAAAGAATGAAAGAAAGATTGAAAGATTGAAATATTGAAAGAAAGAATGAAAAAAAATTTGAAACACTGAAAGAAAGAATGAAAGAAAGATTGAAAGATTAAACAATTGAAAGAAAGTTTGCAAGAAAGTTTGAAAAAAGAAAGATTGAAAGAAAGATTGAAAGATAGATGGATAGAAAGATTGAAAGAAAGAAAGATTGAAAGAATAACAAAAGAAAGATTGAAAGATTGGAAGAAATATTGAAAGATAGAAAAATTGAAAGTAAGAAAGATTGAAAGAAAGAATTAAAGAAAGATTGAAAGATTGAAAGAAAGAATGAAAGAAAGATTGAAATATTGAAAGAAAGAATGAAAGAAAGATTGAAAGATTGAAAGAAAGATTGAAAGAAAGCTTGAAGATTGAAAGATTGAAATAAAGATTGAAAGTTTGAAAGAAAGATTGAAAGAAAGATTTAAAGAAAGAAAGATTGAAAGAAATATTGAAAGAAAGATTGAAAGATTGAAAGAAAGATTGAAAGAAAGAATGAAAGAAAGATTGAAAGATTGAAAGATTGAAATAAAGAATGAAAGAAAGATTGAATGATTGAAAGATTGAAATAAAGAATGAAAGTTTGAAAGAAAGATTGAAAGAAAGATTGAAAGAAAGATTTAAAAAAGAAAGATTGAAAGTAAGAAAGATTGAAAGACATATTGAAAGAAAGATTGAAAGATTGAAAGAAAGATTGAAAGAAAGAATGAAAGAAAGATTGAAAGAAAGATTGAAAGAAAGATTGAAAGACTGATGGAAAGAATGATAGAAAGATTGAAAGAAAGATTGAAAGAAAAAAAGATTGAAAGATTGAATGATTGAAAGATTGAATGATTGAAAGATTGAAAGAAAGATTGAAAGAAAGATTGAACGACTGAAAGATTGAAAGAAAGATTGAAAGTTTGAAAGAAAGATTGAAAGACTGAAGATTGAAAGATTGAAAGAAAGATTGAAAGAAAGCTTGAACGACTGAAAGATTGAAAGAAAGATTGAAAGTTTGAAAGAAAGATTGAAAGACTGAAAGAAATAATGAAAGAAAGATTGAAAGAAAGATGGAAAGAAAGATTGAAAGTTTGAAAGAAAGATTGAAAGATTGAAAGAAAGAATGAAAGAAAGATTGAAAGAAAGATGGAAAGAAAGATTGAAATGAAGAAAGATTGAAAGAAATAACAAAAGAAAGATTGAAAGAAATAATGAAAGAAAGATTGAACGATTGGAAGAAATATTGAAAGATAGAAAAATTGAAAGATTGAAAGATTGAAAGAAAGATTGAAAGATTGAAATATTTAAAGAAAGATTGAAAGAAAGAATGAAAGAACAATTGAAAGAAAGAATGAAAGAAAAATTGACAGATTGAAAGAAATATTGAAAGAGAGAATGAAAGAAAGATTGAAAGAAAGATGGAAAGAAAGATTGAAAGAAAGAAAGATTGAAAGAAATTATAAAAGAAAGATTGAACGATTGGAAGAAATATTGAAAGATAGAAAAATTGAAAGTAAGAAAGATTGAAAGAAAGAATGAAACAAAGATTGAAAGATTGACAGAAAGAATGACAGAAAGATTGAAAGATTGAAATATTGAAAGAAAGAATGAAAAAGAGATTGAAAGACTGAAAGAAAGAATGAAAGAAAGATTGAAAGATTAAACAATTGAAAGAAAGTTTGCAAGAAAGATTGAAAAAAGAAAGATTGAAAGAAAGAATGAAAAAAAGATTGATAGATAGATGGATAGAAAGATTGAAAGAAAGAAAGATTGAAAGAATAACAAAAGAAAGATTGAAAGATTGGAAGAAATATTGAAAGATAGAAAAATTGAAAGTAAGAAAGATTGAAAGAAAAAATTAAAGAAAGATTGAAAGATTGAAAGAAAGAATGAAAGAAAGATTGAAAGATTGAAAGAAAGATTGAAAGAAAGATTGAAAGTTTGAAATAAAGATTGAAAGTTTGAAAGAAAGATTGAAAGAAAGATTTAAAGAAAGAAAGATTGAAAGAAATATTGAAAGAAAGACTGAAAGATTGAAAGAAAGATTGAAAGAAAGAATGAAAGAAAGATTGAAAGATTGAAAGATTGAAATAAAGAATGAAAGTTTGAAAGAAAGATTGAAAGAAAGATTTAAAGAAAGAAAGATTGAAAGTAAGAAAGATTGAAAGAAATATTGAAAGAAAGATTGAAAGATTGAAAGAAAGATTGAAAGAAAGAATGAAAGAAAGATTGAAAGAAAGATTGAAAGAAAGATTGAAAGACTGAAGGAAAGAATGAAAGAAAGATTGAAAGAAAGATTGAAAGAAAGATTGAAAGATTGAATGATTGAAAGAAAGACTGAAAGATAGATTGAAAGATTGAAGATTGAAAGATTGAAAGAAAGATTGAACGACTGAAAGATTGAAAGAAAGATTGAAAGTTTGAAACAAATTTTGAAAGACTGAAAGAAAGAATGAAAGAAAGATTGAAAGAAAGATTGAAAAAAGAAAGATTGAAAGAAAATTTGAAAGAAAGATTGAAGAAGGAATGAAAGAAAGATTGAATGAAAAATTGAAAGACAGTAAGATTGAAAGAAAGATTGAAAGATTAAAAGAAAGAATGAAAGAAAGATTGAAAAATTGAAAGATTGAAAGAAAGATTTAAAAAAAGATTGAAAGACTGGAAGAAAGAATGAAAGAAAGATTGAAAGATTCAACAATTGAAAGAAAGATTGCAAGAAAGATTTAAAAAAGAAAGATTGAAAGAAAGAATGAAAGAATGAAAGAAAGATTGAAAGATTGAAAGAAAGAAAGATTGAAAGATTGAATGGTTGAAAGAAAGACTGAAAGAAAGATTGACAGACTGAAAGACTGAAAGAGAGAATGAAAGAAAGATTGAAAGATTCAAAAATTGAAAGAAAGATTGCAAGAAAGATTGAAAAAAGAAAGATTGAAAGAAAGAATGAAAGAAATATTGAAAGAAATAACAAAAGAAAGATTGAAAGAAAGAATGAAAGAAAGATTGAAAGATTGAAATATTGAAAGAAAGAATGAAAGAAAGATTGAAAGAAGAAAGAAAGATTGAAAGAAAGATTGAAAGATTGAAAGATTGAAAGATTGAAATAAAGATTGAAAGTTTGAAAGAAAGAATGAAAGAAATATTGAAAGATTGAAATATTGAAAGAAAGAATGAAAGAAAGATTGAAAGATTGAAAGAAAGATTGAAAGATTGAAATAAAGATTGAAAGTTTGAAAGAAAGATTGAAAGAAAGATTTAAAGAAAGAAAGAAAGATTGAAAGAAAGATTGAAAGAAAGATTGAAAGAAAGAAAGATTGAAAGATTGAATAATTGAAAGAAAGACTGAAAGAAAGAATGACGGACAGAAAGATTGAAAGAAAGAATGAAAGAAAGATTGAAAGAAAGATTTAAACAAAGAAAGATTGAAAGTAAGAAAGATTGAAAGAAATATTGAACGAAAGATTGAAAGAAAGGATGAAAGAAAGATTGAAAGAAAGATTGAAAAAAAGAAAGATTGAAAGAAAGATTGAACGACTGAAGAAAAGAATGAAAGAAAGATTGAAAGAAAGATTGAAAGAAAGAAATATTGAAGGAAAGATTGAAAGATTGAATGATTGAAAGAAAGACTGAAAGAAAGATTGACGGACAGAAAGATTGAAAGAAAGAATGAAAGAAAGATTGAAAGAAAGAAAGATTGAAAGATTAAACAATTGAAAGAAAGATTGCAAGAAAGATTGAAAAAAGAAAGATTGAAAGAAAGAATAAAAGAAAGATTGAAAGAAAGATGGAAAGGAAGAAAGATTGAAAGAAATAACAAAAGAAAGATTGAAAGAAAGAATGAAAGAAAGATTGAACGATTGGAAACAATATTGAAAGAAAGAAAGATTGAAAGTAAGATAGATTGAAAGAAAGAATGAAAGAAAGATTGAAAGATTGAAAGAAAGAATGAAAGAAAGATTGAAAGATTGAAAGAAAGATTGAAAGATTGAAAGATTGAAATAAAGATTGAAAGTTTGAAAGAAAGATTTAAAGAAAGATTGAAAGACTGAAAGAAAGAATGAAAGGCAGATTGAAAGAAAGATTGAAAGTAAGAAGGATTGAAAGAAAGAATGAAAGAAAGACTGAAAGATTGCAAGAAAGAATGAAAGAAAGATTGAAATATTGAAAGAAAGAATGAAAGAAAGATTGAAAGATTGAAAGAAAAAATGAAAGAAAGATTGAAAGAAAGATTGAAAGATTGAAAGATTGAAATAAATATTGAAAGTTTGAAAGAAAGATTGAAAGAAAGACTGAAAGAAAGATTGAAAGATTGAAAGAAAGATTGAAAGAAAGATTGAAATATTGAAAGAAAGAATGAAAGAAAGATTGAAAGATTGAAAGAAAGATTGAAAGAAAGATTGAAAGAATGAAAGATTGAAATAATGATTGAAAGTTTGAAAGAAAGATTGAAAGAAAGATTTAAACAAAGAAAGATTGAAATTAAGAAAGATTGAAAGAAATATTGAACGAAAGATTGAAAGAAAGATTGAAAGAAAGATTGAAAAAAAGAAAGATTGAAAGAAAGATTGAACGACTGAAGGATAGAATGAAAGAAAGATTGAAAGAAAGATTGAAAGAATGAAATATTGAAGGAAAGATTGAAAGATTGAATGATTGAAAGAAAGACTGAAAGAAAGATTGACAGACAGAAAGATTGAAAGAAAGAATGAAAGAATGATTGAAAGAAAGAATAAAAGAAATATTGAAAGATTAAACAATTGAAAGAAAGATTGCAAGAAAGATTGAAAAAAGAAAGATTGAAAGAAAGAATAAAAGAAAGATTGAAAGAAAGATGGAAAGAAAGAAAGATTGAAAGAAATAACAAAAGAAAGATTGAAAGAAAGAATGAAAGAAAGATTGAACGATTGGAAGAAATATTGAAAGAAAGAAAGATTGAAAGTAAGATAGATTGAAAGTAAGAATGAAAGAAAGATTGAAAGATTTAAAGAAAGAATGATAGAAAGATTGAAAGATTGAAAGAAAGAATGAAAGAAAGATTGAAAGATTGAAAGAAAGATTGAAAGAAAGATTGAAAGATTGAAATATTGAAAGAAAGAATGAAAGAAAGATTGAAAGATTGAAAGAAAGATTGAAAGAATGAAAGATTGAAATAATGATTGAAAGTTTGAAAGAAAGATTGAAAGAAAGATTTAAACAAAGAAAGATTGAAATTAAGAAAGATTGAAAGAAATATTGAACGAAAGATTGAAAGAAAGATTGAAAAAAAGAAAGATTGAAAGAAAGATTGAACGACTGAAGGATAGAATGAAAGAAAGATTGAAAGAAAGATTGAAAGAATGAAATATTGAAGGAAAGATTGAAAGATTGAATGATTGAAAGAAAGACTGAAAGAAAGATTGACAGACAGAAAGATTGAAAGAAAGAATGAAAGAATGATTGAAAGAAAGAATAAAAGAAATATTGAAAGATTAAACAATTGAAAGAAAGATTGCAAGAAAGATTGAAAAAAGAAAGATTGAAAGAAAGAATAAAAGAAAGATTGAAAGAAAGATGGAAAGAAAGAAAGATTGAAAGAAATAACAAAAGAAAGATTGAAAGAAAGAATGAAAGAAAGATTGAACGATTGGAAGAAATATTGAAAGAAAGAAAGATTGAAAGTAAGATAGATTGAAAGTAAGAATGAAAGAAAGATTGAAAGATTTAAAGAAAGAATGAAAGAAAGATTGAAATATTGAAAGAAAGAATGAAAGAAAGATTGAAAGATTGAAAGAAAGATTGAAAGATTGAAAGATTGAAAGAAAGATTGAAAGAATGAAAGATTGAAATAATGATTGAAAGTTTGAAAGAAAGATTGAAAGAAAGATTTAAACAAAGAAAGATTGAAATTAAGAAAGATTGAAAGAAATATTGAACGAAAGATTGAAAGAAAGATTGAAAAAAAGAAAGATTGAAAGAAAGATTGAACGACTGAAGGATAGAATGAAAGAAAGATTGAAAGAAAGATTGAAAGAATGAAATATTGAAGGAAAGATTGAAAGATTGAATGATTGAAAGAAAGACTGAAAGAAAGATTGACAGACAGAAAGATTGAAAGAAAGAATGAAAGAATGATTGAAAGAAAGAATAAAAGAAATATTGAAAGATTAAACAATTGAAAGAAAGATTGCAAGAAAGATTGAAAAAAGAAAGATTGAAAGAAAGAATAAAAGAAAGATTGAAAGAAAGATGGAAAGAAAGAAAGATTGAAAGAAATAACAAAAGAAAGATTGAAAGAAAGAATGAAAGAAAGATTGAACGATTGGAAGAAATATTGAAAGAAAGAAAGATTGAAAGTAAGATAGATTGAAAGTAAGAATGAAAGAAAGATTGAAAGATTTAAAGAAAGAATGAAAGAAAGATTGAAATATTGAAAGAAAGAATGAAAGAAAGATTGAAAGATTGAAAGAAAGATTGAAAGATTGAAAGATTGAAATAAAGATTGAAAGTTTGAAAGAATGACTGAAAGAGAGATTTAAAGAAAGATTTAAAGAAAGATTGAAAGACTGAAAGAAAGAATGAAAGGCAGATTGAAAGAAAGATTGAAAGTAAGAAAGATTGAAAGAAAGAATGAAAGAAAGATTGAAAGATTGCAAGAAAGAATGAAAGAAATATTGAAAGATTGAAATTTTGAAAGAAAGAATGAAAGAAAGATTGAAAGAAAGATTGAAAGAAAGATTGAAAGAAAGATTGAAATAAAGATTGAAAAATTGAAAGAAAGATTGAAAGAAAGATTGAAAGAAAGAAAGAAAGATTGAAAGAAAGATTGAAAGAAAGATTGAAAGAAAGAATGAAACAAAGATTGAAATAAAGAATGAAAGAAAGATTGAAAGAAAGATTGAAAGAAAGAAAGATTGAAAGATTGAATGATTGAAAGAAAGACTGAAAGAAAGAATGACGGACAGAAAGATTGAAAGAAAGAATGAAAGAAAGATTGAAAAAAAGATTGAAAGACTGAAAGAAAGAATGAAAGAAACATTGAAAGATTAAACAATTGAAAGAAAGATTGCAAGAAAGATGGAAAGAATGAAAGATTGAAATAATGATTGAAAGTTTGAAAGAATGATTGAAAGAAAGATTTAAACAAAGAAAGATTACATTTACATTTACATTTAGTCATTTAGCAGACGCTTTTATCCAAAGCGACTTACAAGGGAGAATAACATTCAGCTACATTGCGACAGAGATTAGTGTAACAACAACATTGGTGTAACAATAAATACTGCAAGGTGGTGCTCAGTAATTGTAGATTAGGACAGGAGGTACTCACTGAAGAGCTGGGTCTTCAGGTGCTTCTTAAAGACAGAGAGGGAGGTCCCCGCTCTGGTCATTTTTGGCAGCTCGTTCCACCAACGTGGAACTACAAATGAGAATAGCCTGGATTGCCGTGGCTGTATGGCCGGCAGAGCCAGGCGACACTCATTAGACGAGGGCAGCATCCGGGGGGCAACATGTGCTCTTACAAGAGCATTTAAGTAGGCGGGAGCATTCCCAACAATCACTCTGTAGGCCAGCATAAGAGACTTGAACTTGATGCGGGCGGCTACAGGTTACCAGTGGAGCTCGATGAGCAGCGGAGTGACATGTGCCCTCTTTGGCTGGTGCGAAGCGGCAGGACCGGGAGACGGCGGCAACATGGTCCGAGAATGTCAGTTGGTCATCAATAATGACACCAAGATTCCTTGCAGCCTTGGTAGGAACAAGAGATAGAGAGTCGATTTTAATATCAATGTTGTGATAAATACCTTGTTTGGCCGGGAAGACCAGCAGTTCCGTTTTCGCCAGATAGTCAAGTAGTTTAGATACCTCACTTTCAGCGAGGGGGGCGAAACCAGGGAACGATGAGCCTAGGGCTGGAGAAGACAGGTTGTGAGTAAGTTGTTTAGTGAATTGGCTGCTGATGGCTGCCACATTGTTAGTAAAAAAGGAGGCAAGGCAGTCAGCAGTGAGGTTAGTAGCTGGGGGAGGTGGTGGAGGGTAAAGCAGAGACTTGAAGGTGGTGAATAACGTACGTGTGTCTGTGGCACCGTTGATCCTATCGTTGAAGAAGGCCTTATTGGCAGCAGTGATGCCGGAAGAGAAGGAGGACAGCAGTGTCTGGTAGCTAGCAAGATCCTCAGTTGTTTTGAATTTGTGCCATTTCCTCTCGGCTGCTCTGAGGTCAGTGCGCGTTGTCCGGAGGGTGTCAGTCAGCCAAGGGTGCGACTGGGTTGAACGAGCAGGTCTGGTGGATAGTGGACACAGGATATCCAGACATGAGCTCAAGGTGGAGCAGAGGGAGTCAGTGGCATCATTAACCTGCAGAGAGGAGAAAGTGCCATGGGGTGGAAGAGAAGAGGAGAGCACAGAGGAGAAGTGGGTGGGAGACAAGTTGCGGAGATTGCTGCGGATAGTAACCATGGGTGGGGAGGTGGGGGGTTGTTTTGGTAGCTGGACATTGAAGTGGATGAAGAAGTGGTCAGAGAGATGAAGAGGAGTGACCCATAGGTTGTCGGTGGTACAGCTCCGAGCAAGAATGAGATCAAGCTCTTTGCCAGCCTTGTGAGTCGGTGGATTCGGGATCTGTCTTAGGTCGAACGAGCGAACCAAAGACAGGAAGTCAGCCGAGCTCGCACTGTCCAAGTGAATGTTCATGTCTCCGAGGACGAGCATGGGACACTTGTGCTCAGGGATTGATGACAGCAGGGTGTCAAGCTCATGTAGGAAGTCACCTAGTTGTCCTGGTGGACGGTAGATGACGACCACATAGGCTTTCACCGGAGCAGTCACCAAGACGGCGTGATATTCAAAGGAGGCAAAGTTGTTTAAAGGCAGCAGTGGATTAAATTTCCATGTGTTGGAAATTAGCAGGCCAGTCCCACCACCACGGCCAGATGGTCTGGATGTGTGGGAGAATGAGTAGTTAGTGGAGAGTGCAGCCGGGGTTGCGCTATCTTCCGGTTTAATCCATGTCTCAGTGAGAGCAAGGAGCTCTAAGGAGAGTTGGTTGGCATGACCAGAAATGAAGTCTGCCTTGTTAACTGCAGATCGACAATTCCACAAGCCAACAGAGAAGGAGGTCTTTGCAGAAGATGTTTGCTGCAGGGACCTGAGGTTACCCGGATTGCATCGGCGTATGGTATAACGACGCTTTCTGGGTGACCTTGAAGTTGTAGGGATGCGGTAGTAGCACACTTTGTATGGAGTGAGAGAAAGAAGGCAGGTTTGCCTTGTTCGGTGTCCTTGCTTCGGTTGACGTGCAGAGGTAGACGTGCGTCTTTACACAGAGCGTCTTCACACGAGAGCGACTACAAATGGGCCAACGCTTGAAGGGCAGGACCATAAATAGGTGATAGAATACAGCTGCTCGTGTGATTAGGGTTGCACCTGGCTAAGAGCACGCCCACATAAGAGAGGACTTACCTGAATAGGGGGTGTGTCTGGAACACAAGCTTGTTGGCAGATCAGCAAATAGCAGTGAAATGTACAGAGTCAATCCAGTAGTCCAAGTTGCAATACTACAATACGAGCAGTGATACACTACACAGCAACCTCAGCACTAGAGCTCGACTCAGAGTTAGCTCGACTCAGATTGAAAGTAAGAAAGATTGAAAGAAATATTGAACGAAAGATTGAAAGAAAGATTGAAAGAAAGATTTAAACAAAGAAAGATTGAAAGTAAGAAAGATTGAAAGAAATATTGAACGAAAGATTGAAAGAAAGGATGAAAGAAAGATTGAAAAAAAGATTGAAAAAAAGAAAGATTGAAAGAAAGATTGAACGACTGAAGAAAAGAATGAAAGAAAGATTGAAAGAAAGATTGAAAGAAAGAAATATTGAAGGAAAGATTGAAAGATTGAATGATTGAAAGAAAGACTGAAAGAAAGATTGACCGACAGAAAGATTGAAAGAAAGAATGAAAGAAAGATTGAAAGAAAGAATGAAAGAAAGATTGAAAGATTAAACAATTGAAAGAAAGATTGCAAGAAAGATTGAAAAAAGAAAGATTGAAAGAAAGAATAAAAGAAAGATTGAAAGAAAGATGGAAAGAAAGAAAGATTGAAAGAAATAACAAAAGAAAGATTGAAAGAAAGAATGAAAGAAAGATTGAAAGACTGAAAGAAAGAATGAAAGGCAGATTGAAAGAAAGATTGAAAGTAAGAAAAATTGAAAGAAAGAATGAAAGAAAGATTGAAAGATTGCAAGAAAGAATGAAAGAAATATTGAAAGATTGAAATATTGAAAGAAAGAATGAAAGAAAGATTGAAAGATTGAAAGAAAGATTGAAAGATTGAAATAAAGATTGAAAGTTTGAAAGAAAGATTGAAAGAAAGATTTAAAGAAAGAAAGAAAGATTGAAAGAAAGATTGAAAGAAAGATTGAAAGAAAGAAAGATTGAAAGATTGAATAATTGAAAGAAAGACTGAAAGAAAGAATGACGGACAGAAAGATTGAAAGAAAGAATGAAAGAAAGATTGAAAGAAAGATTTAAACAAAGAAAGATTGAAAGTAAGAAAGATTGAAAGAAATATTGAACGAAAGATTGAAAGAAAGGATGAAAGAAAGATTGAAAGAAAGATTGAAAAAAAGAAAGATTGAAAGAAAGATTGAACGACTGAAGAAAAGAATGAAAGAAAGATTGAAAGAAAGATTGAAAGAAAGAAATATTGAAGGAAAGATTGAAAGATTGAATGATTGAAAGAAAGACTGAAAGAAAGATTGACCGACAGAAAGATTGAAAGAAAGAATGAAAGAAAGATTGAAAGAAAGAATGAAAGAAAGATTGAAAGATTAAACAATTGAAAGAAAGATTGCAAGAAAGATTGAAAAAAGAAAGATTGAAAGAAAGAATAAAAGAAAGATTGAAAGAAAGATGGAAAGAAAGAAAGATTGAAAGAAATAACAAAAGAAAGATTGAAAGAAAGAATGAAAGAAAGATTGAAAGACTGAAAGAAAGAATGAAAGGCAGATTGAAAGAAAGATTGAAAGTAAGAAAAATTGAAAGAAAGATTGAAAGACTGAAAGAAAGAATGAAAGGCAGATTGAAAGAAAGATTGAAAGTAAGAAAAATTGAAAGAAAGAATGAAAGAAAGATTGAAAGATTGCAAGAAAGAATGAAAGAAATATTGAAAGATTGAAATATTGAAAGAAAGAATGAAAGAAAGATTGAAAGATTGAAAGAAAGATTGAAATAAAGATTGAAAGTTTGAAAGAAAGATTGAAAGAAAGATTTAAAGAAAGAAAGAAAGATTGAAAGAAAGATTGAAAGAAAGATTGAAAGAAAGAAAGATTGAAAGATTGAATAATTGAAAGAAAGACTGAAAGAAAGAATGACGGACAGAAAGATTGAAAGAAAGAATGAAAGAAAGATTGAAAGAAAGATTTAGACAAAGAAAGATTGAAAGTAAGAAAGATTGAAAGAAATATTGAACGAAAGATTGAAAGAAAGGATGAAAGAAAGATTGAAAGAAAGATTGAAAAAAAGAAAGATTGAAAGAAAGATTGAACGACTGAAGAAAAGAATGAAAGAAAGATTGAAAGAAAGATTGAAAGAAAGAAATATTGAAGGAAAGATTGAAAGATTGAATGATTGAAAGAAAGACTGAAAGAAAGATTGACCGACAGAAAGATTGAAAGAAAGAATGAAAGAAAGATTGAAAGAAAGAATGAAAGAAAGATTGAAAGATTAAACAATTGAAAGAAAGATTGCAAGAAAGATTGAAAAAAGAAAGATTGAAAGAAAGAATAAAAGAAAGATTGAAAGAAAGATGGAAAGAAAGAAAGATTGAAAGAAATAACAAAAGAAAGATTGAAAGAAAGAATGAAAGAAAGATTGAAAGACTGAAAGAAAGAATGAAAGGCAGATTGAAAGAAAGATTGAAAGTAAGAAAAATTGAAAGAAAGAATGAAAGAAAGATTGAAAGATTGCAAGAAAGAATGAAAGAAATATTGAAAGATTGAAATATTGAAAGAAAGAATGAAAGAAAGATTGAAAGAAAGATTGAAAGATTGAAATAAAGATTGAAAGTTTGAAAGAAAGATTGAAAGAAAGATTTAAAGAAAGAAAGAAAGATTGAAAGAAAGATTGAAAGAAAGATTGAAAGAAAGAAAGATTGAAAGATTGAATAATTGAAAGAAAGACTGAAAGAAAGAATGACGGACATAAAGATTGAAAGAAAGAATGAAAGAAAGATTGAAAGAAAGATTTAAACAAAGAAAGATTGAAAGTAAGAAAGATTGAAGGAAATATTAAACGAAAGATTGAAAGAAAGGATGAAAGAAAGATTGAAAAAAAGAAAGATTGAAAGAAAGATTGAACGACTGAAGAAAAGAATGAAAGAAAGATTGAAAGAAAGATTGAAAGAAAGAAATATTGAAGGAAAGATTGAAAGATTGAATGATTGAAAGAAAGACTGAAAGAAAGATTGACCGACAGAAAGATTGAAAGAAAGAATGAAAGAAAGATTGAAAGAAAGAATGAAAGAAAGATTGAAAGATTATACAATTGAAAGAAAGATTGCAAGAAAGATTGAAAAAAGAAAGATTGAAAGAAAGAATAAAAGAAAGATTGAAAGAAGGATGGAAAGAAAGAAAGATTGAAAGAAATAACAAAAGAAAGATTGAAAGAAAGAATGAAAGAAAGATTGAAAGACTGAAAGAAAGAATGAAAGGCAGATTGAAAGAAAGATTGAAAGTAAGAAAAATTGAAAGAAAGAATGAAAGAAAGATTGAAAGATTGCAAGAAAGAATGAAAGAAATATTGAAAGATTGAAATATTGAAAGAAAGAATGAAAGAAAGGTTGAAAGATTGAAAGACAGATTGAAAGATTGAAATAAAGATTGAAAGTTTGAAAGAAAGATTGAAAGAAAGATTTAAAGAAAGAAAGAAAGATTGAAAGAAAGATTGAAAGAAAGATTGAAAGAAAGAAAGATTGAAAGATTGAATAATTGAAAGAAAGACTGAAAGAAAGAATGACGGACAGAAAGATTGAAAGAAAGAATGAAAGAAAGATTGAAAAAAGATTGAAAGACTGAAAGAAAGAATGAAAGAAACATTGAAAGATTAAACAATTGAAAGAAAGATTGCAAGAAAGATGGAAAGAATGAAAGATTGAAATAATGATTAAAAGTTTGAAAGAAAGTTTGAAAGAAAGATTTAAACAAAGAAAGATTGAAAGTAAGAAAGATTGAAAGAAATATTGAACGAAAGATTGAAAGAAAGGATGAAAGAAAGATTGAAAGAAAGATTGAAAAAAAGAAAGATTGAAAGAATGATTGAACGACTGAAGGAAAGAATGAAAGAAAGATTGAAAGAAATAAATATTGAAGGAAAGATTGAAAGATTGAATGACTGAAAGAAAGACTGAAAGAAAGATTGACAGACAGAATGAAAGAAAGATTGAAAGAAAGAATGAAAGAAAGATTGAAAGAAAGAATGAAATAAAGATTGAAAGTTTGAAAGAAAGATTGAAAGAAAGATTTGAAAAAAGATTGAAAGACTGAAAGAAAGAATGAAAGGCAGATTGAAAGAAAGATTGAAAGTAAGAAAGATTGAAAGAAAGAATGAAAGAAAGATTGAAAGATTGCAAGAAAGAATGAAAGAAATATTGAAAGATTGAAATATTGAAAGAAAGAATGAAAGAAAGATTGAAAGATTGAAAGAAAGATTGAAAGAAAGATTGAAAGAAAGATTGAAAGATTGAAATAAAGATTGAAAGTTTGAAAGAAAGATTGAAAGAAAGATTTAAAGAAAGAAAGAAATATTGAAAGAAAGATTGATAGAAAGATTGAAAGAAAGAATGAAACAAAGATTGAAATAAAGAATGAAAGAAAGATTGAAAGAAAGATTGAAAGAAAGAAAGATTGAAAGATTGAATGATTGAAAGAAAGACTGAAAGAAAGAATGACGGACAGAAAGATTGAAAGAAAGAATGAAAGAAAGATTGAAAAAAAGATTGAAAGACTGAAAGAAAGAATGAAAGAAACATTGAAAGATTAAACAATTGAAAGAAAGATTGCAAGAAAGATGGAAAGTAAGATTGAAAGAAATAAAGTTTGAAAGAAATAACAAAAGAAAGATTGAAAGAAAAAATGAAAGATAGAAAAATTGAAAGTAAGAAAGATTAAAATAATGAAAGAAAGATTGATAGAAAGATTGAAAGATTGAAATAAAGATTGAAAGTTTGAAAGAAAGATTGAAAGAAAGATTTAAAGAAAGAAAGAAAGATTGAAAGAAAGACTGAAAGAAAGAATGAAACAAAGATTGAAATAAAGAATGAAAGAAAGATTGAAAGAAAGATTGAAAGAAAGAATGACGGACAGAAAGATTGAAAGAAAGAATGAAAGAAACATTGAAAAAAAGATTGAAAGACTGAAAGAAAGAATGAAAGAAACATTGAAAGATTAAACAATTGAAAGAAAGATTGCAAGAAAGATGGAAAGCAAGATTGAAAGAAATAAAGATTGAAAGAAATAACAAAAGAAAGATTGAAAGAAATAATGAAAGATAGAAAAATTGAAAGTAAGAAAGATTGAAAGAATGAATGAAAGAAAGATTGAAAGATTGAAAGATTGAAATATTGAAAGAAAGATTGAATGTTTGAAAAAAGATTGAAAGTATTAAAGATCGAAAGAAATATTTAAAGAAAGATTGAAAGATTGAAAGAAAGAATGAAAGAACGATTGAAAGAAAGAATGAATGAATGAAAGAAAGAATGAAAGATTAAACAATTGAAAGAAAGATTGCAAGAAAGATTGAAAAAAGAAATATTGAAAGAAAGAATGAAAGAAAGATTGAAAGAAAGTTGGAAAGAAAGATTGAAAGAAAGAAAGATTGAAAGAAATAATGAAAGAAAGATAGAACGATTGGAAGAAATATTGAAAGATAGAAAAATTGAAAGTAAGAAAGAATGAAAGCAAGATTGAAAGAAAGAATGAAAGAAAGATTGAAAGATTGAAATATTGAAAGAAAGAATGAAAGAAAGATTGAAAGATTTAAAGAAAGATTGAAAAAAGGATTGAAAGACTGAAAGAAAGAATGAAAGAAAGATTGATAGATTAAACAATTGAAAGAAAGATTGCAAGAAAGATTGAAAAAAGAAAGATTGAAAGAAAGAATGAAAGAAAGATTGAAAGACAGATGAAAGAAAGATTGAATGAAAAAAAGATTGAAAGAAATAAAAGAAAGATTGGAAGATTGGAAGAAATATTGAAAGATAGAAAAAATGAAAGTAAGAAAGATTGAAAGAAAGAATGATAAAAAGATTGAAAGATTGAAAGAAAGAATGAAAGAAAGATTGAAAGATTGAAATATTGAAAGATAGAATGAAAGAAAGATTGAAAGATTGAAAGAAAGATTGAAAGAAAGATTGAAAGATTGAAATATTGAAAGAAAGATTGAATGTTTGAAAGAAAGATTGAAAGAAAGATTTAAAGAAAGAAAGATTGAAAGAAATAATGAAAGATAGAAAAATTGAAAGTAAGAAAGATTGAAATAATGAAAGAAAGATTGATAGAAAGATTGAAAGATTGAAATAAAGATTGAAAGTTTGAAAGAAAGATTGAAAGAAAGATTTAAAGAAAGAAAGAAAGATTGAAAGAAAGACTGAAAGAAAGAATGAAACAAAGATTGAAATAAAGAATGAAAGAAAGATTGAAAGAAAGATTGAAAGAAAGAATGACGGACAGAAAGATTGAAAGAAAGAATGAAAGAAACATTGAAAAAAAGATTGAAAGACTGAAAGAAAGAATGAAAGAAACATTGAAAGATTAAACAATTGAAAGAAAGATTGCAAGAAAGATGGAAAGCAAGATTGAAAGAAATAAAGATTGAAAGAAATAACAAAAGAAAGATTGAAAGAAATAATGAAAGATAGAAAAATTGAAAGTAAGAAAGATTGAAAGAATGAATGAAAGAAAGATTGAAAGATTGAAAGATTGAAATATTGAAAGAAAGATTGAATGTTTGAAAAAAGATTGAAAGTATTAAAGATCGAAAGAAATATTTAAAGAAAGATTGAAAGATTGAAAGAAAGAATGAAAGAACGATTGAAAGAAAGAATGAATGAATGAAAGAAAGAATGAAAGATTAAACAATTGAAAGAAAGATTGCAAGAAAGATTGAAAAAAGAAATATTGAAAGAAAGAATGAAAGAAAGATTGAAAGAAAGTTGGAAAGAAAGATTGAAAGAAAGAAAGATTGAAAGAAATAATGAAAGAAAGATAGAACGATTGGAAGAAATATTGAAAGATAGAAAAATTGAAAGTAAGAAAGAATGAAAGCAAGATTGAAAGAAAGAATGAAAGAAAGATTGAAAGATTGAAATATTGAAAGAAAGAATGAAAGAAAGATTGAAAGATTTAAAGAAAGATTGAAAAAAGGATTGAAAGACTGAAAGAAAGAATGAAAGAAAGATTGATAGATTAAACAATTGAAAGAAAGATTGCAAGAAAGATTGAAAAAAGAAAGATTGAAAGAAAGAATGAAAGAAAGATTGAAAGATAGATGAAAGAAAGATTGAATGAAAAAAAGATTGAAAGAAATAAAAGAAAGATTGGAAGATTGGAAGAAATATTGAAAGATAGAAAAAATGAAAGTAAGAAAGATTGAAAGAAAGAATGATAAAAAGATTGAAAGATTGAAAGAAAGAATGAAAGAAAGATTGAAAGATTGAAATATTGAAAGATAGAATGAAAGAAAGATTGAAAGATTGAAAGAAAGATTGAAAGAAAGATTGAAAGATTGAAATATTGAAAGAAAGATTGAATGTTTGAAAGAAAGATTGAAAGAAAGATTTAAAGAAAGAAAGATTGAAAGAAATAATGAAAGATAGAAAAATTGAAAGTAAGAAAGTTTGAAAGAATGAATGAAAGAAAGATTGAAAGATTGAAAGATTGAAATATTGAAAGAAAGATTGAATGTTTGAAAAAAGATTGAAAGTATTAAAGATCGAAAGAAATATTTAAAGAAAGATTGAAAGATTGAAAGAAAGAATGAAAGAACGATTGAAAGAAAGAATGAATGAATGAAAGAAAGAATGAAAGATTAAACAATTGAAAGAAAGATTGCAAGAAAGATTGAAAAAAGAAATATTGAAAGAAAGAATGAAAGAAAGATTGAAAGAAAGTTGGAAAGAAAGATTGAAAGAAAGAAAGATTGAAAGAAATAATGAAAGAAAGATAGAACGATTGGAAGAAATATTGAAAGATAGAAAAATTGAAAGTAAGAAAGAATGAAAGCAAGATTGAAAGAAAGAATGAAAGAAAGATTGAAAGATTGAAATATTGAAAGAAAGAATGAAAGAAAGATTGAAAGATTTAAAGAAAGATTGAAAAAAGGATTGAAAGACTGAAAGAAAGAATGAAAGAAAGATTGATAGATTAAACAATTGAAAGAAAGATTGCAAGAAAGATTGAAAAAAGAAAGATTGAAAGAAAGAATGAAAGAAAGATTGAAAGATAGATGAAAGAAAGATTGAATGAAAAAAAGATTGAAAGAAATAAAAGAAAGATTGGAAGATTGGAAGAAATATTGAAAGATAGAAAAAATGAAAGTAAGAAAGATTGAAAGAAAGAATGATAAAAAGATTGAAAGATTGAAAGAAAGAATGAAAGAAAGATTGAAAGATTGAAATATTGAAAGATAGAATGAAAGAAAGATTGAAAGATTGAAAGAAAGATTGAAAGAAAGATTGAAAGATTGAAATATTGAAAGAAAGATTGAATGTTTGAAAGAAAGATTGAAAGAAAGATTTAAAGAAAGAAAGATTGAAAGAAATATTGAAAGAAAGATTGAAAGATTTAAAGAAAGATTGAAAGATTAAAAGATTGAAATAATGATTGAAAGTTTGAAAGAAAGATTGAAAGAACGATTTAAAGAAAGAAAGATTGAAAGTAAGAAAGATTGAAAGAAATATTGAAAGAAAGATTGAAAGATTGAAAGAAAGATTGAAAGAAAGAATGAAAGAAAGATTGAAAGAAAGATTGAAAAAAAGAAAGATTGAAAGAAAGATTGAAAGACTGAAGGAAAGAATAAAAGAAAGATTGAAAGAAAGATTGAAAGAAAGATTGAAAGAAAGAAAGATTGAAAGAAAGATTGAAAGATTGAAAGATTGAAAGAAAGAATGAAAAATTGAAAGAAAGAATGAAAGAACGATTGAAAGAAAGAATGAAAGAAAGATTGAAAGATTGAAAGAAATATTGAAAGAAAGAGAGAATGAAAGATTGAAAGATTGAAAGAAAGATTGAAAGTAATAAAGATTGAAAGAAAGAATGAAAGAAAAATTGAAAGATTGAAAGATTGAAAGAAAGATTGAAAGAAAGATTAAAAGAAAGATTGAAAGACTGAAAGAAAGAATGAATAAAAGAATTAAAGAAAGATTGAAAGATTTATAGATTGAAAGAAAGAATGAAAGAAAGATCTAAAGAACGATTGAAAGAAAGATTGAAAGATTGAAAGATTGAAATAAAGATTGAAAGTTTGAAAGAAAGATTGAAAGAAAGATTTAAAGAAAGAAAGATTGAAAGAAATATTGAAAGAAAGTTTGAAAGAAATAACAAAAGAAAGATTGAAAGAAATAATGAAAGAAAGATTGAACGATTGGAAGAAATATTGAAAGAAAGATAGATTGAAAGAAAGAATGAAAGAAAGAATGAAAGATTTAAAGAAAGAATGATTGAAAGATTAAAATATTGAAAGAAAGAATGAAAGAAAGATTGAGAAAAAGATTGAAAGACTGAAAGAAAGAATGAAAGAAACATTGAAAGATTTAAAGAAAGATTGAAAAAAGGATTGAAAGACTGAAAGAAAGAATGAAAGAAAGATTGATAGATTAAACAATTGAAAGAAAGATTGCAAGAAAGATTGAAAAAAGAAAGATTGAAAGAAAGAATGAAAGAAAGATTGAAAGATAGATGAAAGAAAGATTGAATGAAAAAAAGATTGAAAGAAATAAAAGAAAGATTGGAAGATTGGAAGAAATATTGAAAGATAGAAAAAATGAAAGTAAGAAAGATTGAAAGAAAGAATGATAAAAAGATTGAAAGATTGAAAGAAAGAATGAAAGAAAGATTGAAAGATTGAAATATTGAAAGATAGAATGAAAGAAAGATTGAAAGATTGAAAGAAAGATTGAAAGAAAGATTGAAAGATTGAAATATTGAAAGAAAGATTGAATGTTTGAAAGAAAGATTGAAAGAAAGATTTAAAGAAAGAAAGATTGAAAGAAATAATGAAAGATAGAAAAATTGAAAGTAAGAAAGATTGAAAGAATGAATGAAAGAAAGATTGAAAGATTGAAAGATTGAAATATTGAAAGAAAGATTGAATGTTTGAAAAAAGATTGAAAGTATTAAAGATCGAAAGAAATATTTAAAGAAAGATTGAAAGATTGAAAGAAAGAATGAAAGAACGATTGAAAGAAAGAATGAATGAATGAAAGAAAGAATGAAAGATTAAACAATTGAAAGAAAGATTGCAAGAAAGATTGAAAAAAGAAATATTGAAAGAAAGAATGAAAGAAAGATTGAAAGAAAGTTGGAAAGAAAGATTGAAAGAAAGAAAGATTGAAAGAAATAATGAAAGAAAGATAGAACGATTGGAAGAAATATTGAAAGATAGAAAAATTGAAAGTAAGAAAGAATGAAAGCAAGATTGAAAGAAAGAATGAAAGAAAGATTGAAAGATTGAAATATTGAAAGAAAGAATGAAAGAAAGATTGAAAGATTTAAAGAAAGATTGAAAAAAGGATTGAAAGACTGAAAGAAAGAATGAAAGAAAGATTGATAGATTAAACAATTGAAAGAAAGATTGCAAGAAAGATTGAAAAAAGAAAGATTGAAAGAAAGAATGAAAGAAAGATTGAAAGATAGATGAAAGAAAGATTGAATGAAAAAAAGATTGAAAGAAATAAAAGAAAGATTGGAAGATTGGAAGAAATATTGAAAGATAGAAAAAATGAAAGTAAGAAAGATTGAAAGAAAGAATGATAAAAAGATTGAAAGATTGAAAGAAAGAATGAAAGAAAGATTGAAAGATTGAAATATTGAAAGATAGAATGAAAGAAAGATTGAAAGATTGAAAGAAAGATTGAAAGAAAGATTGAAAGATTGAAATATTGAAAGAAAGATTGAATGTTTGAAAGAAAGATTGAAAGAAAGATTTAAAGAAAGAAAGATTGAAAGAAATATTGAAAGAAAGATTGAAAGATTTAAAGAAAGATTGAAAGATTAAAAGATTGAAATAATGATTGAAAGTTTGAAAGAAAGATTGAAAGAACGATTTAAAGAAAGAAAGATTGAAAGTAAGAAAGATTGAAAGAAATATTGAAAGAAAGATTGAAAGATTGAAAGAAAGATTGAAAGAAAGAATGAAAGAAAGATTGAAAGAAAGATTGAAAAAAAGAAAGATTGAAAGAAAGATTGAAAGACTGAAGGAAAGAATAAAAGAAAGATTGAAAGAAAGATTGAAAGAAAGATTGAAAGAAAGAAAGATTGAAAGAAAGATTGAAAGATTGAAAGATTGAAAGAAAGAATGAAAAATTGAAAGAAAGAATGAAAGAACGATTGAAAGAAAGAATGAAAGAAAGATTGAAAGATTGAAAGAAATATTGAAAGAAAGAGAGAATGAAAGATTGAAAGATTGAAAGAAAGATTGAAAGTAATAAAGATTGAAAGAAAGAATGAAAGAAAAATTGAAAGATTGAAAGATTGAAAGAAAGATTGAAAGAAAGATTTAAAGAAAGATTGAAAGACTGAAAGAAAGAATGAATAAAAGAATTAAAGAAAGATTGAAAGATTTATAGATTGAAAGAAAGAATGAAAGAAAGATCTAAAGAACGATTGAAAGAAAGATTGAAAGATTGAAAGATTGAAATAAAGATTGAAAGTTTGAAAGAAAGATTGAAAGAAAGATTTAAAGAAAGAAAGATTGAAAGAAATATTGAAAGAAAGTTTGAAAGAAATAACAAAAGAAAGATTGAAAGAAATAATGAAAGAAAGATTGAACGATTGGAAGAAATATTGAAAGAAAGATAGATTGAAAGAAAGAATGAAAGAAAGAATGAAAGATTTAAAGAAAGAATGATTGAAAGATTAAAATATTGAAAGAAAGAATGAAAGAAAGATTGAGAAAAAGATTGAAAGACTGAAAGAAAGAATGAAAGAAACATTGAAAGATTAAACAATTGAAAGAAAGATTGCAAGAAAAATGGAAAGAATGAAAGATTGAAATAATGATTGAAAGTTTGAAAGAAAGATTGAAAGAAAGATTTAAGAAAGAAAGATTGAAAGAAATATTGAAAGAAAGATTGAAAGAAATAACAAAAGAAAGATTGAAAGAAAGAATGAAAGAAAGATTGAACGATTGGAAGAAATATTGAAAGAAAGATGGATTGAAAGTAAGATAGATTGAAAGAAAGAATGAAAGAAAGATTGAAAGATTTAAAGAAAGAATGAAAGAAAGATTGAAAGATTGAAATATTGAAAGAAAGAATGAAAGAAAGATTGAAAGATTGAAAGAAAGAACGATTGAAAGATTGAAAGAAAGAATGAAAGATTGAAAGAAAGATTGAAAGATTGAAAGAAAGATTGAAAAAATGAAAGATTGAAAGAAAGAATAAAAGAAAGATTGAAAGAACGATTGAAAGATTGAAAGAAAGAATGAAAGATTGAAAGAAACATTGAAAGAAAGATTGAAAGATTGAAAGAAAGAATGAAAGAGAGATTGAAAGATTGAATGAAAGATTGAAAGATCGATTGAAAGATTGAAAGATTGAAAGAAAGATTGAAAGAAAGATTGAAAGTTTGAAAGAAAGATTTAAAGAAAGATTTAAATATTGAAAGAAATATTGAAAGAGAGAAAGATTAAAAGTAAGAAAGATTGAAAGAAAGAATGAAAGAAAGATTGAATGATTGAAAGATTGAAAGAAAGATTGAAAGAAAGAAAGATTGAAAGAAAGAATGAAAGAATGAAAGAAAGAATGAAAGAAAGATTGAAAGAAAGATTGAAAGAAATATTGAAAGAAAGAAAGATTGAAAGTAAGAAAGATTGAAAGAAAGAATGAAAGAAAGATTGAAAGATTGAAAGAAAGATTGAAAAAAGAAAGATTGAAAGAAAGATTGAAAGAAAGATTGAACGACTGAAAGAAAGAATGAAAGAAAGATTGAAAGATAGATTGAAAGAGAGATTGAAAGAAATATTGAAAGACTGAAAGAAAGAATGAAAGAAAGATTGAAAGAAAGATTGAAAGAAAGAAAGAAAAATTGAAAGAAAGATTGAAAGATTGAAAGAAAGATTGAAAGAACGATTGAAATAAAGGAGAACGAAAGAAAGGTTGATCCATTAACATCAGCACAACCCCATTGTGTTTATTGTTCTATGATAAGATTGAAAGAAAGATTGAAAATAAGATTGAAAGAAAGAAAGATTGAAAGAAAGATTTAAAAAAAATGAGTACTAGTCACTTTTAAAAAATCATTTGTCCTATGGATTAAATGCCATACACACTTGCATCTCTCCCCTCCCACCCCACACACATTCACATGACCAATCCTCCCAACACCCACACACACATGCGTACATGCACACACACACACACACACACACACACACACACACACACTAGCACAGGAATAAATGTACCCGTACATGTTAGGCCCACGGCCTCCCAGCGCCACTAGAGGCCGCCCTTGCCCCATCTGCAGCTCCCTACTCAGACCCAATTGCACACACCTGGGATCAATTACCCGCACTGTATTTAGCCCCAGCTTCCTAGCCATTCCTTGCCAGACCGTCAACTAGCTTTCCCCGAGTTGCATCGCGATTGGCTCCCTTCCTAGTTCCTAGTTCCTAGTTCCTAGTTCCCAGTTCCCAGTTCCAAGTTCCTAGTTTATGTCTTGTTGTCTCGCCTTCCCTTCACCTGTCTGTCTCCGCTTGTCGACCAGGACTCTCCACCCAGCCTGGTTCCCCGTCTCTCCACCCGGATCCTGGACCCCATCTCCTGGTCATCATCGTCCCTGCCCTGCCCTGCTCCATCCCCTCCCGACCAGGTCCCCCCGGCCAGCTCCACCGTCCCAGTTAATAAACATCCCTTGCCTGCCTCCCGTGTCCCTGTGTCGTGCGTTTGGGTTCCTCCCTGTTCGGGTCGTGACAGTACGGTCTGGCCAGGAAAACATGGACCCAGCCGACACAGAAGGGCTCCGCCGCGCACTCCGGGACAGAGGAGTGTTGCTTGGGCAACATGACCGGGTCCTCCGGGACATCGCGGAACACCTCCGGACCATCTCTGCGGCCGTCAGCAGCCTGCAGGGCCCTCCGGCCCCCTTGGCCTCCCCTGCTCCTCCGACCTGCCCTCCTTCCCCCACCAGGGCTCCCAGCGCCTCTCTCGTTCCCCCTGAGCCCCACGTTCCGGCTCCAGCGCCTTACGACGGCGATTTCGGCACCTGCCGCACCTTCCTTGTGCAGTGCGCGGTGGTTTTCCAACAGCGGCTGTCGTCGTACGACTCCGATAGTGCCCACATCGCGTTCCTCATCTCCTGCCTGAGAGGGGCGGCTCTCGGCTGGGGTTCCGCGGTTTGGAGTCAGGGGGGTCCCGTGAGTCTCTCCTACGATCTGTTTACCCGCGAAATGAGGAGAGTCTTCGACCACCCAGTTTGCGGCAAGGAGGCCGCCAGAAGACTCCTCTCCCTCCGCCAGGGTTCCCGTAGCGTCGCCTCCCTCGTCGTCGAGTTCCGGACTCTAGCCGCGGAAAGCTGCTGGAATGACGGAGCCCTGCAGGACGTGTTCCAGCGTGCCCTGAACGACGAGTTGCGGGACGAGCTGGCACGGCGGGACGAGCCCACGGACCTGGACCAACTAGTGGAGACCTCAATCCGCCTGGACAACCGGCTACGGGAGCGCCATCGCGAGAGGGAGGGGGCGAGCCTCCAGTCCGTGCCTCCCGCCTGGGCGGCCACGCCCCAGTCTCCAGCGCCCGCTACTCTTGGGCGCCGCACAAGTCCCCCGACTCTCTCCGATGCCGAGCCAATGCAGCTTGGTCGCTCCCGGATCTACCCAGAGGAGCGAGCACGCCGCCTACAGACCGGTGCCTCTCTGTATTGCGGTCGGCTGGGACACCTCTGAGCCACCTGCCCGGTCCGGCCACGAGAGGGCGACTCCTCGGTAGGGCTACGCTCCGGCCGCTCCTTACCACGTCATCGCCCCTATGACTGCGCAATCAACCTCCTGCCAGGCGCCCCCCTCCCCTGCAGTCGCCTGTATAACGTCTCCCGGTCTGAACAGGAGGCCATGGAGACTCACATCCGCGACTCTCTCGCTGCCAGGATTACTCGTCCCTCGTTTTCTCCGCTAGGCGCAGGGTTCTTCTTTGTTGCGGAGAAGGACAAGACCCTCCGTCCTTGCGTCGATTTCAGGGGACTGAACGATATCACGATCAAAGACAAGTACCCCTTGCCCCTGATGGATTCAGTCTTCGTCCCCATCCAAGGGGCCACCCACTTTTCCAAGCTGGACCTCCGCAACGCTTACCACCTGGTCCGCATCCGCAAAGGGGACGAGTGGAAGACTGCCTTTAACACCCCGCTCGGTCACTTTGAGTACCTTGTTATGCCCTTTGGGCTGTCAAATGCCCCAGCGGTCTTCCAGGCCCTAATTAACGGGAGGTTAGCAACTAGCTTTCCCCGAGTTGCATCGCCGCGTCAGCCGCGTCAGCCGCGTCAGCCGCGTCAGCCGCGTCAGCCGCGTCAGCCGCGTCAGCGATTGGCTCCCTTCCTAGTTCCTAGTTCCCAGTTCCAAGTTCCAAGTTCCTAGTTTATGTCTTGTTGTCTCGCCTTCCCTTCACCTGTCTGTCTCCGCTGGTCGACCAGGACTCTCCACCCAGCCTGGTTCCCCGTCTCTCCACCCGGATCCTGGACCCCATCTCCTGGTCATCATCGTCCCTGTCCTGCCCTGCTCCATCCCCCCCCGACCAGGTCCCTCCGGCCAGCTCCACCGTCCCGGTTAATAAACATCACTTTATTATTTGCCTGCCTCCCGTGTCCCTGTGTCGTGCGTTTGGGTTCCTCCCTGTTCTGGTCGTGACAGTACATCCAGTATGTATACACACACAGTCATGTTAACCTATACACTGTGGTTTAAACAGGACTACGTACTACCCATATGCACTCACAGCACTGTGTATATCCTCTCCCACCACACACATTCACATAACAAACCGTCCCGGCACACACACACACACACACACACACACAATGATGCAAGTCATATCAACACAGCTGAAGCCGCCTTGTGTTATGAATTCCTCTCATGCCGCAGCCTTCAGCTCTCCAGTAGCTCTCCAGCAGCTCCTCGTGTCCCAGCAGAGCTGCCGTGCAGTTGTTCTGCTGCTAAAGGCTGTCAACGTTCAGCGGGCGGACGCTCGTTTGCCCCCACCCTCCGAGCTCCCCTGCCATCCAGGGTCCTTCTGACCCCCCCCCCCCCCTTTAGCAGGGAGCTTGCCATCCTGCTTCTGTGTGTGGCCAGAGTCCACCGCTGCACACATCCCCTGGCCGACACGGCCCGTTGTGTTGTTTTTTTTTTATAATAGGGGGGATAAACAAAGTGTGTGTGTGGCGGAACAATCTCACGGGTTACAGGGGCCAAGTTGGGTTCACCTGTCGACGATGACGAAGCCCGGCATTGACGTGCAAGCTTGGCGGCGGTAGTGGAGTCGGGTGGTGGGGGTAGGCACACTCAGAGCTTTACAAGGAGCGGGGCCGGGAAATGTGGCGCACGGCTGAAGGCGACGTAGCTAAATCACCTCCACGGGGTGTTTACGGGGAAGGATCATTAGCGAGCTCGGCTACCTGCGTTACCCCTCGCTCTCCCTCCGTCAGCGTTTCGGCAGGAGTCCAGGGAGTCTGATGCCCTCATTAATAAAGATTACTATCTTATCCTACAATGAATAGTAGTAATTTTAATAATTATGCCGAACAGCGATAAACTTAATCTCATTAAATTAATGCCCAATCGTTCTTCTTTACAAAGAATAATCCACGTATTCATAATAATAAATAATAATTTGGTTATCAAAATGCGTCATTATAGACGTTTTTTTTAATATCTTAATGGTATATTTTGTACGATCACATTAGCATGATGTAATAATAATTTTGGGAATGCATTATTAAAATATATTAAAATAATTTATTTGGATGGAGTAATTTTTTGGAGAAGCTTCCGCATTGCGGGAGGAGAACGTCTGAGAGAAGCACACTATATTTACCCTATCTCCTCATGCCGTGACTGTGCCCAATATTGAAACAGCAGAAGAAGAACGGGGGCAATAAAATGGATATAGAGTAAGTGCACGAAAAAAAAATGTTTTAGAAAGTTAACTTTTCAATTGTTACACGTTTTTGCTGTTAAATGCTAGCAGTTTTGTGTTATAACACGATATAACACGGAGAGATTATGCATGCAAAAGTTAATGACTTTGTTTTATTTTATAAAGCCGTTTTTAACATGCACAGTATCTAGCTTTAGTTAAATGTGTGTTGGAGTGGAGTGTTAACTAGCATTTAGATTTAGTTTACTGTGTGTTGGTGCAGGGAGACGGTACTGTGAGAGAGAGACGGTTTTCAAACAGACAGACGGACCCGCTAGCTAAGTTTCACTTGATCGGTTCTCCACCAAAGCGTGCTGAGAGAGTCCGGACTGTTTTTTGCCAGTTTAGACTTTATTTGAAGGTACAATGGTACCTCGACTTATGACTGCATCTACTTACTAATCCAAGATACGATAGTCGCGAAAATTAGCATCGTCTTACGACTGACTGCTCCAAGATACGACCGTGGAAATTTGTAGTTGGCGCGTCGGCGTCAGTCAGCGGGCGACCTACATCGTGTGTGCACGTTGTTCGTGGCTTATCGATTTTTTTTTCATATTTACTGTGTTTGTGCTGTGCGTTTTGTTTTTTTGTTTTTTAACTTATGAAAGCAATATGTGCTCTCTGTCATTTGGGTGGGCCGGCTGTACAAGTGGTTGCCTGCTGAAATAGAATATTTTCTGCAATGATATCTGTTATCCTCGGGCAGTGCCTGACTTTAAGGATAAACAGTAAAAGATAACATTTATAAAGTCGCGATCATGTGGGACATCTGGAACAATCACAGCATCCCATTTTGCTGGTTCATACACATTGCTGTATGGAGGTGATTTAGCAGCATGAGAAATGTACCACTGAATTTTGGAGTCCTAAATAGTTGTAACTGGTTCTAATGTTGTGGCTGATCGGTGTGTATGTTGTTGTATGATGTTGTTGTGATTTTATTTTTTCCTATTGAAATAAAAAAAAAATGAAAGTCAAACCTGATTTTAAATTTCACTCATCCTTTGGTCATGAAATGGAAAAATAATTTTTCAATTTTGATTTTTGTATCTCCAAAAAAGCAAAATTTGAAAACCACTCATACCCCATTTTTTCCATTTCTGATTCTGAATTGAGAATAGAGTAACCAAAAGATACAGCGATTGAAAGACCTGGTCTACACTCCTAATTGTATTTGTCCTTTTACATTTCTATTTCTATCTTAGAAATCTCTGAGAGAAGGAGGTGGTTACCTGAGGAGGTCCATGCGGTGGAAAAGAACCTGAAGGCTTTCATTGAAAGTGGTAAAGTGCCGGGAAGGACTGAGTGTGATGCATGTATTAGAGCTTCACCTGAAGCTCTAAACCAGCGAAGCTGGACTGCATTGAAGTACTATGTAAAAAATCGTATCACTGCCATCCAATGCGAAAGTGCGAGAAGAATTTATTAATAGAGTTGTTAAAGCATTTGCTCAAACATGTTGGTTCACGTTGCTCAAAAATGTTGGTTCATTTGATGCAACTTCATTTTTGATGATGTTTGTGTTGTTCGTTGGCATCCTGAGTACCCAGGTATACACTGGAGTTCAACTAGTTATTGATTTTATCAGGCGAAAACATTGATAATTAGTAGTTAGGTGCAGTCAAAGGCCGCAAGTCAATTCATCTGCTGATAACAACTGACTCTACGGTGGCCAACGGGAAAACTCTACAACTAAAGAAAATACATGTAAATAGACAAAACGCAAGCAAATTTAGAAAATGTCATCATCAATTTGACAACACAGGCAACAACACAATGGAAAAGTTCACGAAGGAACAAACTTAAAATAAAAACATCAAGAAATGTTTGTGTATCATATCTGATATATTCCCCAAATGAAGTGTCCGTGGTGAATTGCTTTTAAGTTTGTTTCTGTGCAAATGTTTCCATTGTTTTGCATCTCTTGCCTGTGTTGTCAAATTGATGATGATGTTTTCTGAATTTGCTTGTGTTTTGTCTATTTGCAGTGAGTTTTCCTGCCGACCACCGTAGGGTAGGTTTTTATCAGCAGATTAATTGAAAATGGATAGTTAGGTGCAGGCAAAGGCCAAAGGTCAGGGTTTACCACCATACTACTCTTCCCCCGCGTGAATACATTGCACTTTTTCTTTGTTACAAAGCATATCAGGAGACTTACTAAGCCCTGTGTGAGCCCTTGTTTGTTTTCTTGTGCCATCTGCTCCTTTTTATTTTATAATAAATAATTGTAATTTTTTATCTACCTTTTGTACAGTGGGTGTAGGTTTATTCCCCGTTCGATTAAGTTTGGAAGAAAATATTATACTGTCAAAACCATCAAATTCAATAACAATTGATTCTGTGCTCTCTTTTAAAGTATATGTGGTATTTGTCATACTTATCTGGAAATCAATTGATGAACCGGTATTTAAGTCGAAAATGATCTGCATAATATGCTCAAATTTACTACATTTACTTACAGCGTGCCTAGGTAGAAAAATAATCTTTACTTTCCAATTTTTGATATGTTTAAGTGGTGTTGGCCTGAGGCCTGATTTCTTAAATTGGTTGTATATCCTTTCAAATTAATAATTGTACTTTTGGAAGGTTTATATTTTTCAATCAGAATCTGACCTATTGATTAAAAAAAGTGTTCAGTGTCAAAGTTTGCATGTCAATAGACCATAACATGGTGGGTCCCCTGTGTAATCAAAAAGTCAGGTGGGGTTCCCATGAGGCTCAAAAATTCAGGTCTAAAATCTTTTTGAGGGTTATCATTTTTTTAAGTAGTTTTTGTATCATCAAGCCTCGTGGAAAGTCAGTAGTATTTATTTTGGGTTTTTGTCTGTTAAGAAACAGGTGATCACCAGAAAGTGCGCCTGTAGCCAATTTCCACCGTGACTGGACGAAGCCACAAGCTGGTCATTACAGCAGAGTCTCCAGATAAGAAGGTATTTTTGTCTGATTATTTATGAACAATACTTGAAGACAAAAAATGTGATTTTCATGAAAAAAAAAGACTTTCTATGTTTCTAGTTTGTACTTCTTGTTGGTGACTCCCATCTACGGAGCATTGTGGATGGATTTGTGAAGATGCCAGGGGACCGAGGTACTGAATGCTTTTTTGTCTCGGAGACCTGACGCAGTTTGTGTTGTAGCCCCTAGCAGCGACTTGACGGCCAGCAGGACCATCGACGAGGCAGCAGTAGACTTTCGCAGCCTCCTGGTCAGTGTCTGCAGTCGCTGGCCAAAGTTACGCTTCATGTTTAGTACATTTTTGGTAGTATTGGTACTATTTATACTTTTGCTTTGTGAGCTCTGCAGAACATATTTTACATTTTGAAAACAAATGTACTGTAATAAACACCTTTTTTTTTTTGTGTGTTTGTATAGGTGTTTGTCCTGGACTTCCTTCCGCGTCTGACTATTTGCTCCGTGAGGAATACCATCCTGTGGCGGCATGCATGGGAAGCATATTTTAATTTTAGTACAGTTAAATGTATAACGGAGTATATATTTTTAGACAAACCAATTCAATAAATATTTCTAATGAACAAAGTTGACATCTATGTATGCATATTTCTATTCGTTGTTTTAAGGCATCAAGTACTTTTCTGCAGCCAACCACTTCCCATTGAACCACCCAGAGCTGTGAAGCAGAGATGGTGTAAGTACAATTGTACAATTTGTTGTCATGTCACGTGATGGCTATTTTATGAATAACTTTGCTATGTTGTGAAACCATGGCCCTGTGACATTGCTGTGAAATGCTGCTTATCGCCAACTGGAGACAACAGCGCCGCCAACAGCACGAAAGTCAAAGGTTTCTCCCGGCAGGTCACTTCCAACATTCTCTCCAAAAGTGGTTGTGAAGGGAGAGCTCATCGTGCCTCATCCTTCACCTAACCCTTTTGAGTGGAGACTGGTTGGAAGGGGCAGAAAGATAATCGGTTGCACACTGTTATTGTTGGGGTAAGACCCTCTGGAAACTGTGATAGTCTCTGATATTCACTCAAAGTGTACCGATTTTCATTAAACAATTTTAATATGTTTGTTATGAAACATATGGACATTAACACACACACACACACACACACACACACATGTCTAACACACTTTAATTAACTGAACAACTTACCAGTGAGCGCTCCGGGCTACAGTTGATTCTGCTGTCGGCTCCCCTCAACCGTCCTCTATTGTTTTGTATCCAGGAGATTTTCTGCAGTTTGTTGGTTTTTTTATTCTCTTTTTAGTTAGTAGTTTAGTTTAGTTTAGTTTAGTTTAGTAGTTAGTGCTTTTAGTTGGCCTTTTGTCAAGACATTGTCTTAAATCGACATTTTGCTCTATGATTTCACAGGTGGACACAACACCAGTAGCGTCGCCGGAATGATCCATCCCGTTATCAACTTGTTCCATCGCATCTTTCTAGCGCTGTCCAGTGTGGAGAATTTTATATTGTTTTTATATCAACAATTGTATATCAATTTTATATCAAGAAAATTTTGCTTTGCTTACATGGGAAAGCCACGGTGGGACATTGGCAGAAAGCTACTGCCTCCAAGAGGACACTGGGAACGGAGCAGGTTTGCTTTGTTCGTTGTTTTTCTTCTTTTTTCAATGACATTTTTGATAGTAGTACTTCATTTTAGTTTTATTTTGTCCATGCATTCCATTCTCTTGCTTTTTTTTAGGGGAAGGCAGCACCAACCGTTGTGGAGGTGTCTTCAAAGCCACACCTGCCAGTGATGTGCCAGTTCTTGTGAAGGAATAGCAGCGCTCTCAAACATTTGTCAAAGGTCAGAGTGATGCTGCTCCTTATTATCCTGATATGGAGAGTGCTACAGTGTTTTCTGATGTTGCAGCAGAGCTTGACGCTAGCAGTTCTGTCATGGGAACAATTGATGTGACTTCTATCAGCGGAACAGGTGATAGCTGAGAACATTTTTTAACAAAGAAAAACGTAGAACACTTTCAGTGCCGGGAAAGCATACGTTGAGTGTTTACACAAATGGTCCTTTTACGATCTAGAAAAACTGAGATAACGACTAAAACTTTCGTGACAGTGATATACAGGAATGTAAGATCTCCTGTGAAAGAGTCGGGCGTCACCAAACAAACATATGCCTCAGCATTCAGACATCACTTGGTGGTAGAATTATATCATTCATTAACATTGATCATCATTTTTCTCTCACACTCCCTTCTGTTGTTCCCAGTGGAATGATACAAAAGGAAAATGCAATAATGCTTAAGTATAATATAATTGAGGCAAAGGGATCAGAAAATGATGTATAAATTGAGTACAATACATTTATACAGAGATATTGTTTTATCTGTGTCCTTTTGATGGAGGGGCCAAGGAAAATGATGACCATATAACAAGGTGGGAAGTGGCCAGGTGTAATCAAATGTGGAGCAGAAGTCCAGCGGTGGAGCCGTCTGTGGGGCGCCAATGTTGGTGTAGAAAGCCCCTTCGATAACTGCTTCCAAAACACACATTTCTTCGGCTGTGGTAAGGGGAATGGCAGTAACCCAAGTAGCCAATGTAGGTATGGTTGAAGTGGTTCCATCGCAGTTGCAGGGTGAGCAGCGTTCAGCGTACACTCACGTTGTCTCCTCAACGAGTACCTAGAGGGGAGTAGGAACTTTCTTGCGATGAGATACGTGTATCCATATTGGTCGTTCTACCACCTTAACTGCTGCTGCAGTGGTGCGGGTCCCTAACCCTGCTGGAAAGGTCCTAGGAATCTGGCAGAGTTCCAGCTTTTCCTCTGTAAGTCGCGATCACCACCCATTCACCTGGTCAGCGGCCGTGTAGAGGTCCTTCAAGTGGGACGGGTAGGGCTGCTTTGACCTGGGCACATAGACTTAAACACTTGGGTGAGAGACACATTTTGACAACATTGTTTGGTATAGGTCCAAGATTGTTAAATGGGCGTTAAATAGTTGAATAGCAGACTACAGGCTCAGTACAAAAATGAATGTATGCACACTCGTGTAACAACAGAATAATATTATCACAATGTCTAATATGTAGGAGATAATAGGCGGCCATTTTGACAAGCCCATGCATGGCACCACTAGAATATCAAATGACACACTGGGACTGACGAGTGTGCAAAGATTTGTGAATTTCCAAGTATCTTTTGGAACATGAAATTGTACGTGTTGCCACGCCCACACCGTGTGCCAAAATATATATGTATTTTAATAAGTTTTAGCTGTGAAGGTGTCTTGTAGACACTCGTCAAGTTTGAAGTCGATCCGATAAATCGCCAAGGAGGAGTTTCGCGAAAGTACAAAGCATAAATATGACTAAAAAGTCAGGAAAATTCAAAATGGCCGACTTCCTGTTGGGTTTCCGTCATGGCGGAAATATATATTTTTTCCAAGTCTAGAGAGGTTACAAATGTGTACCGAATTTTGGGAGTTTACGTGGAAAAAGGTGAATAGGTCAGAAAATTATTATTTTATTTTCTAGGGTGGCGTGGCAACACGTAAAATTTCATGTTCCAAAGATACTAATTCACGAAACTTTGCGCACTTGTTAGTCCCAGTGTGGCAATTGATATTGTATGAGTTGCCTGCATGGGCGTGGCAAAATGGCCCGACACACCCTGTTGAAAATTTCAAAACATCAAACCTATTCACTTTTTACCATGAAATTAACAAAATTCGGGACACTTTTGTAACTTCTTGGATTAAATGTGTAATTTTAGTCACTTTCCGTTCATTTTCTCACTTTGTACTTTCGTAAACTCCTCCGAGGCCATTTATCTGGCTTCAAACTTGGCGAGTGTCTACAAGACACCTTCACGATTAAAAGATATTAAAAAAAATAATAATTGTCACACGATGTGGCCGTGGCAAAGCGTTGGATTTCGTGTTCCAAAAAAAGCTGTGTTTTTGTAATATTTTATCCGCTTTTTATGCTTTGTACTTTCGTGAACTTCTCCAGGGGGATTTTTTGGATTGAGACTCATTGGGGATTAAAAGTTATTAAAACATTTTTTTTTCGTCACGATGCGGGTGTGGCAACGCGTTGAATTTTATGTTAAAAAAAACAGTTTACGTGACTTTTGGGGCCTTGAGAAACTACAAAATTATTGCAAAACTTTGCACACTCTTCAGTCCCAGTGTGGCATTTAATATTCTATGGGTCCTATACATGGGCGTGTCAAAATGATCAACTAGATGCAGTTATCGTGGATGAGGATGTCGGGGTCCTGGTGCTGGGGAAAGGAGGCCCATACCTATAGCAACATAGGTGTCGCCACATTCCTTCTGTCTCAATGCCATGTACGCTTGTATTTCTGGTTTTCCCAACGCAGTCATGATGCATTTTTCACTAGAGTACAAATGCATGGTATACAACAACATCCACATACAATTAACAGAGCAGCAATGATAGCAACGTTGATTATGCATGATAAAATGAGGCCTTTTCATTTGGAAAACATAGAGTCCAACCAACCAGTGATGTGATCATCCATTCCTGCATTTTCTTTTAGTTCTACGCTCCGTGAGTGGAGTAGCAATTCCTCCTACTGGTTCCTGTGTTTATAAGCACATTACTCCATGCCCCACAATCAATATGGGTACCTTAAACCTCGTCCAGCCACCAGTCACTTGTTAGTCTAGGGTTGGTGGACCACGCATATTTCTCATTCCACTGGTACTGCTCCTACCCTGTGGAATCACACTTTATTATGGAACAGAAATCAACATTGAATGCCAGGATTTGTCCTTCATAGGCATAAATGACAAGAACTGTTTCTTTCATTCGGCCCCACTCTTTGACCTTTGTCATATACTGGTCATACGATAATTGGGGTCCCACTTGGTAAGAATATGTATACTGTGTAGGGTCCAGGACTTCTCCTAGGGTAAACAAAAAAAATATTATTTTTTTTTTTACATGGTTAATTACAGAATGCTTACGTCTTTCAGCTGGATCCTTGTTTCTGTGAGAGTTCTTGCGGGTGGGGTGACAGGGGCGCAGTGGGAGAGGTGGTGACAGGGAGCACCAGTTTTATTTTTGAGCTTTACTGCATGTGAGGTGGCCAACACTACCTCCCAAGGTCCAGTCCACCTTGGCTCAGGCCACTTCTGTTTGTGGACCTTGATGTGGACCCAGTCTCCGGGGCTGACCACCAGGGTGTGGGGCAGTCTGGGGCAGTGTTCTTGACCTGTGAATACAAAACTCGAGATACTGCGGTTAGTGCTTTGACATATTCAGGTAAACCTTCCTGGAAATCATCAAAAGCGGGTGATTTAGCTGGTAGGTTGTGAGGACCTGGCATGGGGCGGCCTGTTAATATCTCGTGTGGGCTAAGATGTGTTTGACTATGGGGAGAGGTCTCGCATGGACATTAATGCTAGGGGTAGGGCATCTACCCACGTTAGTTTAGTCGTTTTTGTGATGTTCTGTAGAGACATACTGAGTTGCTGTTTTGTCTCTATCAGCACCTTGGCCATTTTTTCTTTCAACGTCTGGTTTGCACTTTCAACTAGGCCTTTTGACTGGGGGTGATAGACTGAACCAGATCTATGGGAGATACCTAATGCCTGTTCTACCTGGCTGAGTTTTTTATCGCTGGTAAAATGAGATCCATTGTCCGAGCAGATAACTGTGGGGTAACCCCACCGAGGAATGCGTTTTTTCCATAACCATTTAATCACAGATACTGCATCCTCTCTTTTGCAAGGGACTGCTTCTACCCATTTGGAGAATCGATCTACCATCACGAGTAGGTATCTGTACCCTTGTACTCTGTTGTCCCTGCCCATGCCGGTGTAATCTATGCATATTTCTCTGAAGGGGTAGGGGGGCACTGAGAATGTTCCCAAAGGTCTTTGGTAGACTGTCTTCTTATTTAGCTCGTGACAGACGACGCATTCTGCAATATGGTTGGCCACCATTTCCTCCAGGTAGGGATGCCACCAGTCCTGTTTGAGCCTGTTGGTGGTTCTTTTGGGTCCTTCATGAGTCTGTCCATGTGCATCCTTGATGAGGTAGACCAGGAGTGCGGCTGGTGCTATGGGCGCCCATCGTGGCTTCTCCATAGGCCGCTGGTGCATGTGGCTCCTTTCTTCTGCCACTGCGAGTGTTCGTTCCATTTCGCTTCTTTCTGCACTTCTTTCAGATGTTCCTCTGACAAATTGAGGGCGTTGTCTTCAGTAAATACAATCATCATTGCTGCGCTTTCTTTTAGGTTCCCTCCTGCTTCTTTTGCTGCTGTGTCGGCTGCGTTTGAATTTCCTTTGGAGTGTCCTTTGCATTTGATGATCTGGATTTTTCGGGGGAGATGTATAGCTTCCAGGAGGGCGAGTATGAGGTCTTTGTGTTTTACCGGGGCTCCTGCTGACGTTTGGAGTCCTCTTTTCATCCATATGGCTACATCCACGTGAGCTGCAGCGTGTGCGTATGCTGAGTCGGTGAATATGTTTGCATTTTTGTTTTTTGAGATTTTTAATGCTTTCACCGAGGCGTCGAGTTCTGCTTTTTGTGCTGATGCTGGTTGTTCTATCATCCCACTTCTTAGGGTGACGTGGTGTCCATTAATTTGTTGAATGGCTGCGTATGATGCTCTATTTCCCTCTTCTTCTTTGAAACAACAACCATCTATAAACAGGACAATTTCTGCATCGGGGTCAGATGTTCCATCCAAGTCTGTGCGGCCCTTTGCTTCCAGTTTCATGAGCTGTACGCAGTCATGGGTGCCATCTGCATACTGTAGTCCGCCGGCCAAGTTGATTCCATCGGCTGTGTACAAGACATTGTCTCTTTCCAGGGTGACATGCAAGCGCATCTTGTGTTTTGGTGTGGTAAAGGTGAAATCCGTTTGATCGAGGTAGGATTTGACTCCATGAGTGGTATGCACGATGGTGGGGTGGTAGAAAGTAATGTGGTCGGTTCTCGTAGGGCGTGTGCGATGGCAGCCGTGTGTCGTCCACATCCGGAGAGTCCATGTTCCACTGTGTCGAGTTTGCAACTGTGGTGAGCCAGGATCGCGCGCTCACCGTGTCGAGGCTGCCAGAGCACAGCTTGACAATTCCGTGCTTTTCAGTAACGTCCAAATGGAACGAGGAAGAGATGTCTGGGGTGCATAGGTGTTCGGCCTTCCCCATGAGTTGTTTCAATCTTATGAACGCTTCCTCCGCACTTGTGGTCCAGTTGAGTGGTGCCTTGACGTTCCGATGGCCAGCTTCCGCAATGGGTTCGCGTGGGGGAACAGTGTGGTCCACATAATCAGCTATGTGGTGTCTGCTATAGCCAGTGAGTCCCAGGAATGCTAGCATTTGCTGCACGGTGGTTGGTTTAGGGTACTGGAGCATTGCCTGTTGTCTTTCCGGGTTGATGTATCTCTTATCTCCCGTGATCCTTTTTCCCAGGAATACCACTTCTGTGCGGCAGACCTGTGCTTTTTCCTTCCTGATTTTGTAGCCACATTTTGCGATGCGCCGTAGCAGGGATTTGGTGGCCGTGAGGCAATTTTCTACTGTGGTGATGTCCATGAGGATGTCGTCGACATACTGGATGAGTAGGAGTTCCTTGAGATCTGCCTTCAGGCAGGCGTTGAATATGGTTGGCGTGCATGTGAATCCTCGTAGCATTCTTGTGTAGGTCTAAGAGCATTTTTTAAATGTGAATGCAAACATATCTTGACTTTCTTTGGCCAAGGGGAGGCCAAAAAATGCGTTGGCCAGGTCGATGACGGTGAAAAATTGATGACTCGGGGAGCCTGCATGCAGGGCGACATGGGGGTTGGGCACTTTTTCAGTAATGGGTTGGACCACCTGGTTGATACGTCGCAGATCGTGGACCAGGCGCCATGAGTGTCCTCCAGCCTTGGGTACTGGTAGAATTTGTGTGTTCCACGGTGAATCCGCTGGTCGTAGAACTCCTGCTTGTAAGAGGCCTTCAATGGTGGAGGCTATTCGAGCAGCTGCCTCGGGCTTGACCTTGTACTGACCTTGCCAAATGGGCACAGCGTGGGCTTTCACTTTGATGTGTATATTGTGGTGTGGTGTGCAGCCAACGTGATAGGGGCCGGTGGTCCAGAGGGTTGGCGGTAGTTGGGCGAACATTTCTGCTGCCAGGGGGTGTTCTTCGATGCCTCCTTGATAAGTTCTTTCCAGGACATTTCTTTCATATATGCCTTGTTCGTAGCTGTTGTGTCCTATTCTCCAAACCGATTTGTCTGGCGTGTGTTGCAACAGGGGGTTCGTTGTGGGGACCCAGGTGGGTTGGCGAGGGCTCTTTTGACCATGGGGCCCAATTGTTTGGCTGCATGGTTGGCTTCTACGGCTAGGGTCACATGTGGAACTGCGGTGTCGTGAAGTAGATACCAGGATTGTTGGTCTGGTGTCAGGCGGACCGCTGCTGCAACTCCTTCGTGGCCCAGATAGAAGTCTGTTGTCTGGAGTCGTTCTTGTCGTCCCTCCTTTTTCGCTTCCCAGCCTTCGTCATAGATGTCATCACGGTGGCGTGTGAAACAGAGAGTGCAGTGTACAGGTCCAGCATCGACTTTTTCCAGAGTTGGTAGGTTTACAAAATGCCACCAGCCGGTGAGTGTGGGGTCGGGGGTGGTATCAGGAGTTCCACCTAAGACGAGTATACGTTCGAGGGGTATTAGCTCTTCTTTTGGCTCAGAGAAACTAACTTCCAGACCGTGGAGGTTACATATCACAGATGCCCCTGTTCTTCGGAGAAGGTCCCTTCCCATTAGGTTGGTGGGGCAGCTTGGTGAGTAGAGGTATTGGTGTCTGACTTTGTGAGGACCTATCTTGGTAGGGAGGGGTGCGGTGAAGGACTTGTGTCGTCCCAGAGAATCCAACAGTCCGTAATTTCCGAGTGGATAGTTGTATGTAGTACGTAGTATGTTGCCGGCCAGGTTCTTCAAGCAAGACACGTGACAGTGACAGTGACAGTAATTCCTTGGAGTGACAGTGATTCCTTGGATTGTACATGGCACTACTGGTTCGGCATTTATTTTTGTCTGTACCACCACTTCCATGTCCCCTGGGCGCCTCTATGCTCCATGCCATGGCGGGGTGTCCATGCGGGGTCCTCCCTTTCCTCTCGAGGAAGCTCCTCTTCCTCTCTGAGGGGGGCGGTAGGATCCTCTATATAATTGCTGGGGTTGTTGGTTCTGGGGGCATTCCCTTGCCCAGTGGTCACTTTGGCCACAGATGAAACATCCTGTAGTTTTCTCGGGTCCTCCCCATCCTCTAGAGGATTGGAATTGTCCTCTCCCTCTCAGTTGCTGCCATTGGGGGGGGCCTTGGGGGTATGAGGGTGCGGGGGCCCCTGGATACTGCCGCTGGGGATATTCATAGGGAGTCCAGGCCTGCTGCCATTGGGGTAGGTGCTGGGCTGGTGGGTAGGCGGGGGTTACAGTTAGGGGCTGTGGTCCTGTCCATTGTAGTGGCGCGGTTTGGGGCGGGGCCTGTGCTTCAGGGGTGGTGACTACTGCTTGCACAGTTGCTTTCTTCTTTTTGTCCGTATTGACTTCATCTTCCAGTTTTTTTACCTGCATTTTTAGTAGTCTGGTTTGTATGGAATCTTTCTCCAGGAATTCGTCTTCTTGCTTTTTGATGTGTCTTTCCAGGTGATGGATGAGATGGCTCTCCCACTGTCTCTCGGTCATGTCTGACAGTCAAACTGTGTCTGCGAGCTACAGCCTGACATCTCCTGGGAGGCCATTTTGGCATTTGGCATCTGCATGTACATGGGGAGACCCACTAGGCAGGGGTCATGACGTTCTACAGTGCTATCACTCCAGAGCTCCTTTGCTCATGTGAGATAGGCGTGTGGTTCTTCCCCATTTTTAAATCTCAGGCCTGCCAGGGCCACTGTGTTGCGTCTGGTCGGCCAGGTTTCTCTCATGGCTGTCCATATGTCATTCCGCATGTGGTCGAATGGGTGCTCGTGTGCCATGGTGAGGGTTCTAACTTCTCTTTCCAGGGAGGTCAGGGTGATGTTTCCTGCTGTGGCGCGGAGAATGGCTCGCACATCTCTTAGGGCTAGTGTGTCAGCCGCTGTGTGGTTTTCGAAGATTCGGATCCATGCTGCAGCTCCTTTGTCCAACGCTGATAGGTTGCCTTTGAGGGCCTGCATGTCGCGGTGGTACCAGGGAACAAATGTTTCTCTTTTGGCGGACTGCTTTTGTTCCTCCTCTCGTTGTCTAATTTTCGAGAGGGTAACTATCCCTATTGCTGACGATCTTCTGGCCTGGCTTTTGGATGATGCTATAAGGGTTCCTTTTCTTCTGTTGTCTTTTTGTGGTTTTTAGGACTGGCAAGTGCATTCGTCGTCCTCTGTATTAGAGGAGAGAAACTCTTTGTGTCTGTTTGATCGTTAGGGGGCGATGTCTGATCATTGTCCTTGTTCTCACTGTCAGATGGCTTTGGGGAGGGCTGTACTCGGAAATGGATTTGGATCGGGCCTTCCATTACTAATACGGGTGCTTGTATTTCTGGCGGGGGTGGGGTGGCTATTTTCTGGTTGCTCAGCACAGGGGGCGCTGTTGCTTCAGGTGTGTGCTCGGTCTTAGGGTTGTACGGAGAGGGGGGGTGCCGATGTGTTTCTTCATCGGCCAGCAGGGAGGGGTAGAGGGATGGGGTGGTGTGTGGTTGGAGTGGGGTGTGACCTTGGGGGATGGGTTCGGGGAGGGGTGGTAACTTGTCTTCTTGTGGGGGGTAGGGTTCCTTCTGGGCTTCTACCACTGCCTTGGTTGCGGCAATTCTGATTTTATTGCGACGTTCGACAATCATTTCCGCTCGAATCCATGCCGTCATTATGTGCTGAACCAGCGCCCATTGTGCACGCTGCTTGTTTAACTTGCGCTTTCAAGCCCCCATTAATCCAGGGTTGTTTTTTGCATCCACTCCTGCTTCAGCCAGCAGTCTTTTTTCTTCCTCTATCACCTTGGTGCGGTTTTCTGCTGTCGGGGTAGTGTCTTTCGACCACCACCCTGCTTTGATCCATTTTTGTTCATATTTATGGAATTTCCAAGTTTCTCAAGCATGGAACTTTGGCTCTGTTCTGTTCTTGAGCTCAGCTACAGCTTCAATACGAATCTCACTGGTGCCGGGTCTGGGGGATGGGGTCTTTTCCATTATGTTTTTGAATGGCAGGAGAACAAAAGACATGGGAAGAAGTGGGAGGGGGAAACCTCAAATGTTCGGATCTCAATGTGTTTCTGGTGCAGCTACGCCACTAGTGGTCTTTTAGGTTATTACAGGTCAACTTTTTTTTTTTATTTGTATTTTTGTTTTATATATTGCCCTTTTATCTAGGGCAATTTGAGGAGGTTGTTCATACACATACACACGTAAACCTCTATCACACATGCACAGACTCTATCAAACACACACTCTCTTAAACACAAAGACTGTCTCAAACACACACACGCCCGCGGTCTCTCTCACATTCACACACACGCATGGTACCTCTCTTTCCACACACACAAGGTACCTCGTTGCGCACACTCTCACTCACACAGCCGGCAATACAATTTTACGCTAAGTCACGTGAATTGGGCCTTTAACCCTTTAATATTTGGTTTCTCTAAGAACCGGGCCTTTAACCCCTAAATGCTTGGCTTCCTTTTTACTTTAAAAATGATTCCGGGCCTTTCACCCTTAAATGAAATTACCGACTATCGACTACCCTTCTGAAGGCTGAGTTTAACATTTTTCATCGCCAGACATCACTTAGTTTAGGCATTTCGGAGGTCTTTTCAACAACCGGGCCTAAACGGGATTCGGAATTACTTCACGAGTTAAACATTGTTCATCACCAAAACGTCGCTCAGTTTAGGCATACTGGATGTATTCTCTACACACGGGCCCAAACGTTACGTGGAATTACTACGCAATTTAAACACACAGCCGCTTCGAAGGGGGGTTTCCTAACCCGTTCCCTTAACTTACCTTACTACCGTTCTCATCAAACAATCCAATTTCTCCTCTCCACAATATTTAACAATTATTATTCATGCATCATTCAACAATACATCCCCAAAACCACAAAGTTGTTCGTCCAGCCTTAAACAGTACAACACTTCCACCTAAAATATTCCTATCTAATCTATGCAGACTTCATGAAATGGCTCTGCTCACCTTTTAGCGGGTACCCATGGAAGTATCGCAACCGTTCAGGCTTTCGGAACTCCTCTGCAGTCTTGTAATGGGATCACGTCGGGGTCACCAATTTGTCGTGTTCAAAATTTCCAAATCCGGAATGATGGGATGAAACTGGAACTTTGAGCTACGGAGAGTTTATAGGACGGTTTGAGAATCTACCAAAAAATAAAAAACGTTTTACGTCGACGTGGTTAGTCCTAAGCTGCGTGTCTCATCTAGCATACATTTCACCCAGGAGTCTGCAGAAACTTTGTTTCCTCGTCACTTTGTTACAAATGACAGAACCCCCTTTGCGAGGCGGTCCCGCCTTTGTTATTTCCCATCTCCCGAGTATCTAGTTTCAGACTCCCCGCTGTGTGTGCGCCAGATTAACCGTTTCAGTGCCGGTTTCTAACTGGTTGCGTAGTTACACCCAGTGTCTTTAGACATGTTTTAATTTTGGCTCTGACTGATCAATAAAACTGTATTTCATAATTACCCACTATATGAATGATAGTAATGTACATGAATAAATTTATGTAATGTATACTGTAGTATACACACATATAGTTTTGCTATCGAGGATTAGTTCAATCTGTAATGTTATAGTTATAGTAGTATAGTTATATGTAGTACGTAATAGTTATAGTATATGTATATATATATATATATTTTTTTTTCTCACAAAACCCAACAGGAAGTCGGCCATTTTTAATTTTCCTGACTTTTTAGTCATATTTATGTTTTGTACTTTAGCGAAACTCCTCCTTGGCGATTTATCGGATCGGCTTCAAACTTGACGAGTGTCTACAAGACACCTTCACAGCTTAACATTATTAAAATATATATATTTTTTGGCACACGGTGTGGGCGTGGCAACACGTTAAATTTCATGTTCCAAAAGATACTTGGAAATTCACGAAACTTTGTGCACTCGTCAGTCCCAGTGTGGCAATTGATATTCTATGGGTTCCGTGCTTGGGCATGGCAAAATGACCGGACACGCCCTGTTGAAAATTTCAAAACATCAAACCTATTCACTTTTTAACATGAAATTGGGTATATTAATGTAACATCACTAGACTCAAAAAAAATTATATTGCCGCCATGACCGACACCCAACCAACAGGAAGGTGGCCATATTGGATTTAATGTGCGCAAACTCCTAGGGGATTCATCAGATCGACTTCAAAGTTCGCGAGTGTCTACAAGACACTTTGGGGATTAAATTTATTAAAACATTGGGTTTTCGTCACACAATGTGGGCATGGCACTGTGTTGAATTGAAGTGTTAACCTGACTTTTGGGGCCTTAAGAAACTCGAAAAATCACAAAACTTTACACACTCAAGATCAAACCTATTCACTTTTTTAGTATCTCCTCCGAGATCTGCATAGAATTCCGGCAGGTTTTCCTCTTGTCTTTCTCCTCCGTCGGCGTATTGGTAAACACAGTGGCGGCAGGACAAAGAGATCTTAGTACGTACTCCGGTAAGTTGCGAAAAAGTCCGTATGAGGTGTCGAACAGACGTCCAGGAGTGCTTGTCGTTCATATTGTAATAGCGACAGTGCACTGCATGCAAAAATAAGAACAATACAAATAGTAATAAACACAAAACTAAGAGTTGAATGCAGAGCCGGTGTGTCCATACTACGGCGCACCCGGAAGTTAGTCCGGGTTAACTCATAAGTTAGCTAGCTTCCTCTGCTGAACCAATATTTTACTAAAATGACTTTTACAACTCTCTTTGCTCCAACTTCCATCCTTAACAAAGAATCCCAAATGCATCATTTGCTAACTTTCCCACTTTCATTGTCTTTCACATCAACTTCCATAATCATTTCAGCCTGTCAACTAACTTTACAGCTCTCTCGCCTTGTTATATTTTTTTCAAATAAATTTAAAGCCTTACAGTATCCTTTCCAGAAATCCTACCAGATATTTAGATTATAACGCTACTTTTAAACCAAGGACTCCTGTGGGAAACTAGTTTGACATGTTGTGTACAACACACATACTATGCTTACTGTATCTCACATTTATACATTTGCTTGTTTTTAATCGCGATTTTCATCAGCCATGTAGCTAAACATACCCCGAGACACTGATAAAATGTCTCCGAACTCATCTCATCCATACGTGCTCCAGAGTGATCCATCGGCCAGGCGGTCACACGCCTCAAACACCATTTCAATCACCCAAGGATTCATTCATTCAACGCTTTTGCTAGGATGGGTCAAGAATAATCTATAATAATCATGTATTTAATAATGTCGATTTTATTATTGGATAACATAAAGCAAATAAACAGACAAAAACCACGATTCTCTTGATCAATGCAAAATTGGCTACTTCATAAGTAAGGCATACATTTTTAATGTACAACACATCTCTGAGTACTTAAAAAAGCCCTCTATATAATACATTTCTCTTTATTCTTCTTCATAATATTGTTCTTATACTGTAGCTAACCAATAATAAATGAAATACTTTTTACCATTAATGCAACTTCTGGTGCTCCTTCGTTTTGCTGATGGCCTTCTAGTCTGGATCATACGTTGTGAGGTTAAGCTTAATGCAGGCGTTGAGGCTTCCATCAGTTAAACTTAAGCGTAGGATGGTCTTAATGTTTCTCAGATGCGAGAAAGACTGCTCACATGCATTTGTAAAGCCAAACATGGTCAATACGGCATTACTCACACGCTGCATTGTGTGCTGTGTGACGGGACGCTCGTTCCAAGTTTTAAGAATCAGCTGGTCTTCAGTTTCAAGTTCAAGTTCAAGTTCAAGAGATTATTTGTCACATACATATTGAAGTTTTTTCGACTTCTGTCCACTTTTGTTCAGCTGATTGGTCCGACTCGAGGCAGGGAGTTTTCTTAATGTTTGTCTGTCTTACAGAGGGGATCGGCGCATGGGCTCGTAAGCAGTCCAGCAGTGGAACGCCATTCCTCCTGCTCCCAAGAGGATCATTATTATCCACAATTATTATAATGATCCTCAGTGATACATATAATTGTGGCCTGCGTGCCGCAAGTTGAAATGAACAGTAAAACTTTCGCCATGTCGGCGCACCACAGCCATCTCCTTCCCTAAGCCCTTACCTGTGGGCAGAGACTTCCACAAGTTGCGCCTGAGCAGAGACCCGGTAGGGGCAGGGCGCCGAGTAAATGGCGCCCCGGAGTCTTTATGTTGTCCGCAGCCGGTGCTTGACTACTTTGTCCGCCACATTTATATTTTGAATTTTATTTTCAAGTTGTAATTTCTCTTACCTGTTTTACTTTAAAATGACACAGAATAATAATTTATTACTTGTTAATTGTGATGAAAAATTTTAGCTCAAAATTGTATGCGAGCCATATACCGTCATCAAAAGAGCCGTAATTGGCTCGCGAGCCATAGGTTCCCGACCCCTGCTCTAGATTGATTCAATCTTTAAGCTTACTCAGATCTTCCCTGATCGGAACAATATCTCAGTGAGTCGTCACCTTCACTTTTCGGGAATCTTGTGTTGCCTTTGCTGGACCTGTCCAGACGACTCCTTGTTGGATATCTTACGGCCGGTCTCTGACTGCCGCTGGGCACACAACCTGGACATGAAGAGAGTCTCATCATCGTCGCCAGATTGTTGGATAAATTATCCTAGGTGGTCGGTGAGGTTAATCTGCCCGCTACAGGAAAACAAAACTGAGAGTATTAAAGATATTTATTCTGCAAAATAAAGAGAAAGATACCGTCATGCTTCAAAGCAGTGTTCTGATCAGTCTACCCCTATTACTGACGAAGAGGGCTTTATACCAAAGAGAGGTTGTGTGTCAGGTGTCATTTACAACTCTGATCCTCAGTCATATCCCTGGGTGTTCCCCCAAACAGTGATTTAACAGTCAAACTTCGGTCACAGACACAATCCTACTGTACCATAAAACAAACACACAACGCTCTTTTAAGTCCCTCTTGTCCTTATCCTTATCTCCACACAAGGTTAAGTGAAGGATGGAATGTGGTCTGGTTTTTCCAATACTACAACTGAAATGTTTTAGACAGTTTTTACACACAGACACACACAGACAATTTTTTTGTCTCTTTATATGAACTCTGAGTGACTCATAAAAACCCATAGACAATGAGTTTTATAACTAAGTAACATACAAAAGGCTATTGTCCTGTATAAAACATGTAAAACCTCATTCAAATAGTTGATCATGTGCATTTTTCTCTCACAGCCTACATACGTGCAACTGCGGCTCTAGCGCATGCCACTGTGATTGCACTGACGTTTCACCTTCTGGACTTGATAGACCTGCTGGCTAATTTAAGGGTCTTATTGGCCCGACTTAATGGCCTTGTTGGCCGACTTGAAGGACCTGCTGGATGCGTTGCCAAGCCCGCTTTGCGCACTCAAAGTTGTACTGCCACTGCGGTCCAGGCCTTTTGCCCGTTCCTCCAAGCCTGGCTGTCTGTTTGGGCCCACGAGTTCTGTGGAGCCTCAGCCTTTCGAGGGGTCTGAGGGTTCCGTGGGCCCTGGGTGTTCTGACATCATTGCTCTCAGCAATGCCTTGAGGTGAGGCCAATCTTTTTACTCTTAAGCCCTCACCACATGTAGCTGTACTTGGCTATACAGCGAGCTAAACACACACTGCAATAAGTACCCAGAGACAGGAGCGCACTTTTGGTATCGTTAATGAAAGCGGTGTAAAACTGTGGAACAGTAGAGAAATATGCAGATAAACGATCAATCTCTATGCAGATGTAGATAACGTGTTAATACGTTGTCATAGCTCCCACATTGTATACATACAACAATAACATGAATTATCTCACAAATTGTGCTTTCTCAAGGGCAGTGAAGAGGCTGATGGAAGAGATGTTAATCCGGGTCTGGGACATGATCAGATTGGCTGAGTGTGCCTTGATCTGTTTATGCCTGTTCTGATTTTACTATTATATTATTATACTATCATCCAAATGCTATGATGTTGCAATACTGACTGCGCGGGGGGCGCACCGGGAGGCAGAACAACCGTGTTTTGGTTGCATCTAAATTTTTTAGTATGGCTTTTAAGTTGGTTTTTAACTGTATTTCTGTGTTTGTATTGGAACTGATTTTTTTAATGTGGCTTTTAAATCAGTTTTGAAACTGTATTGCTGTATCAGGATTGGGTCTGAATTTTTGGGACACATCATCAGTAGTGGACACCAGGACCATGAGGTGTTTGACCATTATCACTAGACACCCTCGCCTGAGGAAGGCCCTCCCGTGGTTGATCAAGCCTCGGAGTGTGTCCCATAGCCAATTGGAGTTCAATTTGGGTTATGCTCGATTGTGGGTAGGCAAAGAGTTTTGCTAAGCATTAATTTAGAATGATTTATGTTAAGAGTTTTGCTAAACATTAATTTTGAATGACCAATTTACTAATGCTTCATGCAATTATGCCATGTCAAGGTTGGTATGGTAAATTATAAAAAAAAAATAAAAGGTTACGTTTAATAGGTAAGTATTTAGAGGTGTCTTGTGTTCCTACTTTGTGTCAGGGTCTTCTGTAGGTTCAGAATGAAGTTAGCTCCTCGGCACATCTGAATTTATGGGGCATAGCTCCACCCATTTTTTGGAATAAACTCCTTTTATTTTCTTTGTTTTCTTCCAATAAAAATCCTAATTGGTTTTAACCAATTGGGGATGGGGGGATGGGTTTTAACCAACTTCATCTTTCATTTTCATAAACGTCCTTTACTTACTCAACTTACTACGCCGGATCGAGCTGTACACTCTACCTTCCTCCACTCCCTCATTTTCATGAGGGAAAGGAGGATAGAAGAGAGAAGATAGAAGATAACGTATTGTCAGACGATTTAAAATGCTGAAAAGGCGGTTAGGTTAAAAGCTTGTATGTGCGCCCCACACTGTGTTGGTGTGGGGCGTGGTTGTGTGTTTGGGCGCCGCGCCCCTGCATCGATCTGGTCGCGATTCGCCTATCTCTCCCAGTGCCAAAACTTATATTCACAAATACACCACACAATAGGCCTAGGGCTTGCGGGATGGGTGGGGTGCAAGCTATATAGGTGGGGATGCAGCGGGCAGCTGCCATCTTGCCTGTCACGCTCCTGCCCCAGCGTGCTTCTCGTCCGTTACGAAATGTTAATCCGACTCATATTGGCTTAGAATGCATACACTCGTACACGAATCCTACTCCAAGCAACACTCCACCAGACCAGGGTCTGCGGGGCAGGAGGGGTGTGAGTGATTCAGGGTCGACTTGCCTGAAGGACTTGCATCCCCAACCCCGCAATTTTGACTGCAATAGGCAACAGTACACATTTAGCACTGGGGTTTTCCGGGATGGACAGACAGGCGGTCCTATCACACACACACACACATGCACACACCACCACACCTTCTTTGAATGCACCCAAGCAGCCTTCTGGTTGCATTACTCTCCTTTTCTCCCTCATTTACTGCCATAACTATGACAGGAAGAGGCCAGGTGACCATTTGTCATTCCAGTTTTCCTGGACCTAATCAACTGTTTTTCATTACATGTTGTCGTCCAATGTTAATTTTTTTGTGTAAATGTTTTCAGGTTCTATGTTTAATTGTCTCACCGGCCATGATTCTCTCCCTCTTGGGGTAGTGATCAGTTGTTTATAGACCCAAACATGATAAATAGTCTTCCAAAGAGGGGGGTTGGTGGTGGTTCTCTTTGACCAAAAACTGTGCTCTTGTCATCCTACAGGTCATCCACTGGACAGAATTATTGCAGCAGTTCTTGATGATTTAAGAATTAATAAAGTGTTGCATTGCAGGTGGAGAACTTGAGCTACACTTGCGGACTAACTCCGTCCTAGATGCAATGGCATGCAAATACTCTTTGTTGTATGCCCAGCATGCTGACAGGATGGGTTGAAAATAAATAAATAAAAAATAAAATCTCCACGAATTACTCTGTGTGGCAGGATCAGACAAAAGGTCAAACATGTATTTGTCGAGTTAAAAAACGCATTTTCAGCCCATTTAAACGTCGAAAAGGCGGATCGGTTAAACGCTACAGTCATTACTCTGTGTGACAGTGTCAGGCAGTTTAAATACTATGATGAACTAGTATGTGCTGCTAAAGTGTTGTTTGTCAAACAGTTGTAGGTCCTTCTAACATTTATTTTTCGAGTAATGATTATTTTTATCAACGTCTGCACATGTGGGAAAAAACGCATTTTCAGCCGATTTAAACGCCGAAAAGGCGGATCGGTTAAACGCTACATTCATTACTCTGTGCGACAGTGTCAGACAGTTTAAATACTATGATGAACTAGTATGTGCTGCTAAAGTGTTGTCTGTCAACGAGTTTTAGGCTCATATAAAATGTATTTTTCGAGTTATGAGTATTTTCAGAATTTTGGACGGTTTGCTGCCTTGCTGAATTAGAGAAACACCGAACCAATGTCTCTTTATAGGTGAATGATTCAGAATGCTGCAGTACACCATATAATTTTAATTAATATGAGGAACAATTATGTGCTTAAGTCTTTCTCAAAGACAGTTTAAATACAATGATAAACTAGTATGTGCTGCTAAAGTGTTGTTTGTCAACCAGTTTTAGGCCCATATAAAATGTATTTCTCGAGTTATGATCATTTTCATCAAAGTCTACACATGTGGGAAAAAACGCATTTTCAGCCGATTTAAACGTCGATTTGGCGGAACGGTTAAACGCTTCAGCCATTACTATGTGACAGTGTCAGACAGTTTAAATACAATGATAAACTAGTATGTGCTGCTAAAGTGTTGTTTTTCAAACAGTTTTAGGCCCATTTAAAATGTATTTTTCGAGTTATGATCATGTTCAGAACTTTGGACGATTTGCTGTCTAGCTGAATTAGAGAAACACCGAACAATTGTCTCTTTGTAGGTGCATGATTTTGAATGCTGCGGTACACCATATAACTTTAATTAATATGAGGAACAATTATGTGCTTCTTAAGTCTTTCCTAAAGACAGTTTAAATACAATGATAAACTAGTATGTGCTGCTAAAGTCTTGTTTGTCAACCAGTTTTAGGCCCAAATAAAATGTATTTTTCGAGTTCTGATAATTTTCATCAAAGTCTACACGTGAGAAAAAACGCATTTTCAGCCGATTTAAACGTCGAAAAGGCGAATCGGTTGAACGCTTCAGTCATTACTCTATGTGACAGTGTCAGAAAGTGTAAATACAATGATAAACTAGTATGTGCTGCTAATGTGTTGTTTGCCAACCAGTTTTAGGCCCATATAAAATGTATTTTTCGAGTTATGATCATTTTCCGAACTTTGGACCGTTTGCTGTCTAGCTGAATTAGAGAAACACCGAACCATTGTCTCTTTGTAGGCGCATGATTTAGAATGCTGCAGTACACCATATAACTTTAATGAATATGAGGAACTATTATGTGCTTCTTAAGTCTTTCTCAAAGACAGTTTAAATACAATGATAAACTAGTATGTGCTGCTAAAGTCTTATTTGTCAACCAGTTTTAGGCCCATATAAAATGTATTTTTCGAGTTCTGATAATTTTCATCAAAGTCTACACGTGGGAAAAAACGCATTTTCAGTCGATTTAAACGTCGACAAGGCGAATCGGTTAAACGCTTAAGTCATTACTCTATGTGACAGTGTCAGACAGTTTAAATACAATGATGAACTAGTATGTGCTGCTAAAGTCTTGTTTGTCAACCAGTTTTAGGCCCATATAAAATGTATTTTTCGAGTTCAGATAATTTTCATCAAAGTCTACACGTGGGAAAAAACGCATTTTCAGCCGATTTTAACGTCGATTTGGCGGAACGGTTAAACGCTTCAGTCATTACTCTATGTGACAGTGTCAGACAGTTTAAATACAATGATAAACTAGTATGTGCTGCTAAAGTCTTGTTTGTCAACCAGTTTTAGGCCCAAATAAAATGTATTTTTCGAGTTCTGATAATTTTCCGAACTTTGGACCGTTTGCTGTCTAGCTGAATTAGAGAAACACCGAACCATTGTCTCTTTGTTGGTGAATGATTCAGAATGCTGCAGTACACCATATAACTTTAATTAATATGAGGAACAATTATTTTGCTTCTTAAGTCTTTCTCAAAGACAGTTTAAATACAATGATAAACTAGTATGTGCTGCTAAAGTGTTGTTTGTCAACCAGTTTTAGGCCCATATAAAATGTATTTTTCGAGTTCTGATAATTTTCATCAAAGTCTACACGTGGGAAAAAACGCATTTTCAGCCGATTTTAACGTCGATTTGGCGGAACGGTTAAACGCTTCAGCCATTACTCTGTGACAGTGTCAGACAGTTTAAATACAATGATAAACTAGTATGTGCTACTAAAGTCTTGTTTGTCAACCAGTTTTAGGCCCATATAAAATGTATTTTTCGAGTTCTGATAATTTTCATCAAAGTCTACACGTGGGAAAAAACGCATTTTCAGCCGATTTTAACGTCGATTTGGCGGAACGGTTAAACGCTTCAGTCATTACTCTATGTGACAGTGTCAGACAGTTTAAATACAATGATAAACTAGTATGTGCTGCTAAAGTGTTGTTTGCCAACCAGTTTTAGGCCCATATAAAATGTATTTTTCGAGTTATGATCATTTTCCGAACTTTGGACCGTTTGCTGTCTAGCTGAATTAGAGAAACACCGAACCATTGTCTCTTTGTAGGCGCATGATTCAGAATACTGCAGTACAGCATAGAAATTTAATTAATATGATGAACTATTATGTGCTTCTTAAGTTTTTCTCACAGAGTTCTAGGCCCATCTAACATGTATTTGTGGAGTTATGATCATTTTCAGAACTTTGGACGATTTGCTGTCGAGCTGAATTAGAGAAACACCGAACCATTGTCTCTTTGTAGGTGAATGATTCAGAATGCTGCAGTACACCATATAACTTTAATTAATATGAGGAACAATTATTTTGCTTCTTAAGTCTTTCTCAAAGACAGTTTAAATACAATGATGAACTAGTATGTGCTGCTTATGTCTTGTCTGTCAACCAGTTTTAGGCCCATATAAAATGTATTTTTCGAGTTCTGATAATTTTCATCAAAGTCTACACATGTGGGAAAAAATGCATTTTCAGCTGATTTTAACGTCGATTTGGTGGAACGGTTAAACGCTTCAGTCATTACTCTATGTGACAGTGTCAGACAGTTTAAATACAATGATAAACTAGTATGTGCTGCTAAAGTGTTGTTTGCCAACCAGTTTTAGGCCCATATAAAATGTATTTTTCGAGTTATGATCATTTTCCGAACTTTGGACCGTTTGCTGTCTAGCTGAATTAGAGAAACACCGAACCATTGTCTCTTTGTAGGCGCATGATTTAGAATGCTGCAGTACACCATATAACTTTAATGAATATGAGGAACTATTATGTGCTTCTTAAGTCTTTCTCAAAGACAGTTTAAATACAATGATAAACTAGTATGTGCTGCTATAGTGTTGTTTGTCAACCAGTTTTAGGCCCATATAAAATGTATTTTTCGAGTTCTGATAATTTTCATCAAAGTCTACACGTGGGAAAAAACGCATTTTCAGCCGATTTTAACGTCGATTTGGCGGAACGGTTAAACGCTTCAGTCATTACTCTATGTGACAGTGTCAGACAGTTTAAATACAATGATAAACTAGTATGTGCTGCTAAAGTGTTGTATGTCAAACAGTTTTAGGTCCATATAAAATGTATTTTTCGAGTTATGATCATTTTCAGAACTTTGGACGATTTGCTGTCTAGCTGAATTAGAGAAACACCGAACAATTGTCTCTTTGTAGGCGCATGATTTTGAATGCTGCAGTACACCATATAACCTTAATTAATATGAGGAACAATTATGTGCTTCTTAAGTCTTTCTCAAAGACAGTTTAAATACAATGATAAACTAGTATGTGCAGCTAAAGTCTTGTTTGTCAACCAGTTTTAGGCCCATATAAAATGTATTTTTCGAGTTATGATAATTTTCATCAATGTCTACACGTGGGAAAAAACGCATTTTCAGTCGATTTAAACGTCGATTTGGCGGAACGGTTAAACGCTTCAGTCATTACTCTATGTGACAGTGTCAGACAGTTTAAATACAATGATAAACTAGTATGTGCTGCTAAAGTGTTGTTTGTCAGCCAGTTTTAGGCCCTTATAAAATGTATTTTTCGAGTTATGATCATTTTCAGAACTTTGGACGATTTGCTGTCGAGCTGAATTAGAGAAACACCGAACCATTGTCTCTTTGTAGGTGAATGATTCAGAATGCTGCAGTACAGCATAGAAATTTAATTAATATGATGAACTATTATGTGCTTCTTAAGTGTTTCTCACAGAGTTCTAGGCCCATCTAACATGTATTTGTGGAGTTATGATCATATTCAGAACTTTGGACGATTTGCTGTCTAGCTGAATTAGAGAAACACCGAACAATTGTTTCTTTGTAGGTGCATGATTCAGTATACTGCAGTACAGCATAGAAATTTAATTAATATGATGAACTATTATGTGCTTCTTAAGTGTTTCTCACAGAGTTCTAGGCCCATGTAACATGTATTTGTGGAGTTATGATCATATTCAGATCTTTGGACGATTTGCTGTCGAGCTGAATTAGAGAAACACCGAACCATTGTCTCTTTGTAGGTGAATGATTCAGAATGCTGCAGTACACCATATAACTTTAATTAATATGAGGAACAATTATTTTGCTTCTTAAGTCTTTCTCAAAGACAGTTTAAATACAATGATAAACTAGTATGTGCAGCTAAAGTCTTGTTTGTCAACCAGTTTTAGGCCCATATAAAATGTATTTTTCGAGTTATGATCATTTTCCGAACTTTGGACCGTTTGCTGTCTAGCTGAATTAGAGAAACACCGAACCATTGTCTCTTTGTAGGTGAATGATTCAGAATGCTGCAGTACAGCATAGAAATTTAATTAATATGATGAACTATTATGTGCTTCTTAAGTGTTTCTCACAGAGTTCTAGGCCCATCTAACATGTATTTGTGGAGTTATGATCATATTCAGAACTTTGGACGATTTGCTGTCTAGCTGAATTAGAGAAACACCGAACAATTGTTTCTTTGTAGGTGCATGATTCAGTATACTGCAGTACAGCATAGAAATTTAATTAATATGATGAACTATTATGTGCTTCTTAAGTGTTTCTCACAGAGTTCTAGGCCCATGTAACATGTATTTGTGGAGTTATGATCATATTCAGATCTTTGGACGATTTGCTGTCGAGCTGAATTAGAGAAACACCGAACCATTGTCTCTTTGTAGGTGAATGATTCAGAATGCTGCAGTACACCATATAACTTTAATTAATATGAGGAACAATTATTTTGCTTCTTAAGTCTTTCTCAAAGACAGTTTAAATACAATGATAAACTAGTATGTGCAGCTAAAGTCTTGTTTGTCAACCAGTTTTAGGCCCATATAAAATGTATTTTTCGAGTTATGATCATTTTCCGAACTTTGGACCGTTTGCTGTCTAGCTGAATTAGAGAAACACCGAACCATTATCTCTTTGTAGGCGCATGATTTAGAATGCTGCAGTACACCATATAACTTTAATGAATATGAGGAACTATTATGTGCTTCTTAAGTCTTTCTCAAAGACAGTTTAAATACAATGATAAACTAGTATGTGCTGCTAAAGTCTTGTTTGTCAACCAGTTTTAGGCCCATATAAAATGTATTTTTCGAGTTCTGATAATTTTCATCAAAGTCTACACATGTGGGAAAAAACGCATTTTCAGTCGATTTAAACGTCGAAAAGGCGAATCGGTTAAACGCTTCAGTCATTACTCCATGTGACAGTGTCAGACAGTTTAAATACAATGATGAACTAGTATGTGCTGCTAAAGTGTTGTTTGTCAACCAGTTTTAGGCCCATATAAAATGTATTTTTCGAGTTCTGATAATTTTCATCAAAGTCTACACGTGGGAAAAAACGCATTTTCAGCCGATTTTAACGTCGATTTGGCGGAACGGTTAAACGCTTCAGTCATTACTCTATGTGACAGTGTCAGACAGTTTAAATACAATGATAAACTAGTATGTGCTGCTAAAGTGTTGTTTGTCAAACAGTTTTAGGTCCATATAAAATGTATTTTTCGAGTTATGATCATTTTCAGAACTTTGGACGATTTGCTGTCTAGCTGAATTAGAGAAACACCGAACAATTGTCTCTTTGTAGGTGCATGATTTTGAATGCTGCAGTACACCATATAACTTTAATTAATATGAGGAACAATTATGTGCTTCTTAAGTCTTTCTCAAAGACAGTTTAAATACAATGATAAACTAGTATGTGCAGCTAAAGTCTTGTTTGTCAACCAGTTTTAGGCCCATATAAAATGTATTTTTCGAGTTATGATAATTTTCATCAATGTCTACACGTGGGAAAAAACGCATTTTCAGTCGATTTAAACGTCGATTTGGCGGAACGGTTAAACGCTTCAGTCATTACTCTATGTGACAGTGTCAGTCAGTTTAAATACAATGATGAACTAGTATGTGCTGCTAAAGTCTTGTTTGTCAACCAGTTTTAGGCCCATATAAAATGTATTTTTCGAGTTCAGATAATTTTCATCAAAGTCTACACGTGGGAAAAAACGCATTTTCAGTCGATTTAAACGTCGATTTGGCGGAACGGTTAAACACTTCAGTCATTACTCTATGTGACAGTGTCAGACAGTTTAAATACAATGATAAACTAGTATGTGCTGCTAAAGTCTTGTTTGTCAACCAGTTTTAGGCCCAAATAAAATGTATTTTTCGAGTTCTGATAATTTTCATCAAAGTCTACACGTGAGAAAAAACGCATTTTCAGCCGATTTAAACGTCGAAAAGGCGAATCGGTTGAACGCTTCAGTCATTACTCCTTGTGACAGTGTCAGAAAGTGTAAATACAATGATAAACTAGTATGTGCTGCTAAAGTGTTGTTTGCCAACCAGTTTTAGGCCCATATAAAATGTATTTTTCGAGTTATGATCATTTTCCGAACTTTGGACCGTTTGCTGTCTAGCTGAATTAGAGAAACACCGAACCATTGTCTCTTTGTAGGCGCATGATTTAGAATGCTGCAGTACACCATATAACTTTAATGAATATGAGGAACTATTATGTGCTTCTTAAGTCTTTCTCAAAGACAGTTTAAATACAATGATAAACTAGTATGTGCTGCTAAAGTGTTGTTTGTCAACCAGTTTTAGGCCCATATAAAATGTATTTTTCGAGTTCTGATAATTTTCATCAAAGTCTACACATGTGGGAAAAAATGCATTTTAAGCCGATTTTAACGTCGATTTGGTGGAACGGTTAAACGCTTCAGTCATTACTCTATGTGACAGTGTCAGACAGTTTAAATACAATGATCAACTAGTATGTGCTGCTAAAGTGTTGTTTGTCAAACAGTTTTAGGCCCATATAAAATGTATTTTTCGAGTTCTGATAATTTTCATCAAAGTCTACACGTGGGAAAAAACGCATTTTCAGCCGATTTTAACGTCGATTTGGCGGAACGGTTAAACGCTTCAGTCATTACTCTATGTGACAGTGTCAGACAGTTTAAATACAATGATAAACTAGTATGTGCTGCTAAAGTGTTGTTTGTCAAACAGTTTTAGGTCCATATAAAATGTATTTTTCGAGTTATGATCATTTTCAGAACTTTGGACGATTTGCTGTCTAGCTGAATTAGAGAAACACCGAACAATTGTCTCTTTGTAGGTGCATGATTTTGAATGCTGCAGTACACCATATAACTTTAATTAATATGAGGAACAATTATGTGCTTCTTAAGTCTTTCTCAAAGACAGTTTAAATACAATGATAAACTAGTATGTGCAGCTAAAGTCTTGTTTGTCAACCAGTTTTAGGCCCATATAAAATGTATTTTTCGAGTTATGATAATTTTCATCAATGTCTACACGTGGGAAAAAACGCATTTTCAGTCGATTTAAACGTCGATTTGGCGGAACGGTTAAACGCTTCAGTCATTACTCTATGTGACAGTGTCAGTCAGTTTAAATACAATGATGAACTAGTATGTGCTGCTAAAGTCTTGTTTGTCAACCAGTTTTAGGCCCATATAAAATGTATTTTTCGAGTTCAGATAATTTTCATCAAAGTCTACACGTGGGAAAAAACGCATTTTCAGTCGATTTAAACGTCGATTTGGCGGAACGGTTAAACACTTCAGTCATTACTCTATGTGACAGTGTCAGACAGTTTAAATACAATGATAAACTAGTATGTGCTGCTAAAGTCTTGTTTGTCAACCAGTTTTAGGCCCAAATAAAATGTATTTTTCGAGTTCTGATAATTTTCCGAACTTTGGACCGTTTGCTGTCTAGCTGAATTAGAGAAACACCGAACCATTGTCTCTTTGTTGGTGAATGATTCAGAATGCTGCAGTACAGCATAGAAATTTAATTAATATGATGAACAATTATTTTGCTTCTTAAGTCTTTCTCAAAGACAGTTTAAATACAATGATAAACTAGTATGTGCTGCTAAAGTGTTGTTTGTCAACCAGTTTTAGGCCCATATAAAATGTATTTTTCGAGTTATGATAATTTTCATCAAAGTCTACACATGTGGGAAAAAACGCATTTTCAGCCGATTTAAACGTCGAAAAGGCGGATCGGTTAAACGCTTCAGCCATTACTCTGTGACAGTGTCAGACAGTTTAAATACAATGATAAACTAGTATGTGCTACTAAAGTGTTGTTTGTCAAACAGTTTTAGGCCCATATAAAATGTATTTTTCGAGTTCTGATAATTTTCATCAAAGTCTACACGTGGGAAAAAACGCATTTTCAGCCGATTTTAACGTCGATTTGGCGGAACGGTTAAACGCTTCAGTCATTACTCTATGTGACAGTGTCAGACAGTTTAAATACAATGATAAACTAGTATGTGCTGCTAAAGTGTTGTATGTCAAACAGTTTTAGGTCCATATAAAATGTATTTTTCGAGTTATGATCATTTTCAGAACTTTGGACGATTTGCTGTCTAGCTGAATTAGAGAAACACCGAACAATTGTCTCTTTGTAGGTGCATGATTTTGAATGCTGCAGTACACCACATAACTTTAATTAATATGAGGAACAATTATGTGCTTCTTAAGTCTTTCTCAAAGGCAGTTTAAATACAATGATAAACTAGTATGTGCAGCTAAAGTCTTGTTTGTCAACCAGTTTTAGGCCCATATAAAATGTATTTTTCGAGTTATGATAATTTTCATCAATGTCTACACGTGGGAAAAAACGCATTTTCAGTCGATTTAAACGTCGATTTGGCGGAACGGTTAAACGCTTCAGTCATTACTCTATGTGACAGTGTCAGACAGTTTAAATACAATGATAAACTAGTATGTGCTGCTAAAGTGTTGTTTGTCAGCCAGTTTTAGGCCCTTATAAAATGTATTTTTCGAGTTATGATCATTTTCAGAACTTTGGACGATTTGCTGTCGAGCTGAATTAGAGAAACACCGAACCATTGTCTCTTTGTAGGTGAATGATTCAGAATGCTGCAGTACAGCATAGAAATTTAATTAATATGATGAACTATTATGTGCTTCTTAAGTGTTTCTCACAGAGTTCTAGGCCCATCTAACATGTATTTGTGGAGTTATGATCATATTCAGAACTTTGGACGATTTGCTGTCTAGCTGAATTAGAGAAACACCGAACAATTGTTTCTTTGTAGGTGCATGATTCAGTATACTGCAGTACAGCATAGAAATTTAATTAATATGATGAACTATTATGTGCTTCTTAAGTGTTTCTCACAGAGTTCTAGGCCCATCTAACATGTATTTGTGGAGTTATGATCATATTCAGATCTTTGGACGATTTGCTGTCGAGCTGAATTAGAGAAACACCGAACCATTGTCTCTTTGTAGGTGAATGATTCAGAATGCTGCAGTACACCATATAACTTTATTTAATATGAGGAACAATTATTTTGCTTCTTAAGTCTTTCTCAAAGACAGTTTAAATACAATGATAAACTAGTATGTGCAGCTAAAGTCTTGTTTGTCAACCAGTTTTAGGCCCATATAAAATGTATTTTTCGAGTTATGATCATTTTCCGAACTTTGGACCGTTTGCTGTCTAGCTGAATTAGAGAAACACCGAACCATTGTCTCTTTGTAGGCGCATGATTTAGAATGCTGCAGTACACCATATAACTTTAATGAATATGAGGAACTATTATGTGCTTCTTAAGTCTTTCTCAAAGACAGTTTAAATACAATGATAAACTAGTATGTGCTGCTAAAGTCTTGTTTGTCAACCAGTTTTAGGCCCATATAAAATGTATTTTTCGAGTTCTGATAATTTTCATCAAAGTCTACACATGTGGGAAAAAACGCATTTTCAGTCGATTTAAACGTCGAAGAGGCGAATCGGTTAAACGCTTCAGTCATTACTCCATGTGACAGTGTCAGACAGTTTAAATACAATGATAAACTAGTATGTGCTGCTAAAGTGTTGTTTGTCAAACAGTTTTAGGTCCATATAAAATGTATTTTTCGAGTTATGATCATTTTCAGAACTTTGGACGATTTGCTGTCTAGCTGAATTAGAGAAACACCGAACAATTGTCTCTTTGTAGGTGCATGATTTTGAATGCTGCAGTACACCATATAACTTTAATTAATATGAGGAACAATTATGTGCTTCTTAAGTCTTTCTCAAAGACAGTTTAAATACAATGATAAACTAGTATGTGCTGCTAAAGTGTTGTTTGTCAAACAGTTTTAGGTCCATATAAAATGTATTTTTCGAGTTATGATCATTTTCAGAACTTTGGACGATTTGCTGTCTAGCTGAATTAGAGAAACACCGAACAATTGTCTCTTTGTAGGTGCATGATTTTGAATGCTGCAGTACACCATATAACTTTAATTAATATGAGGAACAATTATGTGCTTCTTAAGTCTTTCTCAAAGACAGTTTAAATACAATGATAAACTAGTATGTGCTGCTAAAGTGTTGTTTGTCAAACAGTTTTAGGTCCATATAAAATGTATTTTTCGAGTTATGATCATTTTCAGAACTTTGGACGATTTGCTGTCTAGCTGAATTAGAGAAACACCGAACAATTGTCTCTTTGTAGGTGCATGATTTTGAATGCTGCAGTACACCATATAACTTTAATTAATATGAGGAACAATTATGTGCTTCTTAAGTCTTTCTCAAAGACAGTTTAAATACAATGATAAACTAGTATGTGCAGCTAAAGTCTTGTTTGTCAACCAGTTTTAGGCCCATATAAAATGTATTTTTCGAGTTATGATAATTTTCATCAATGTCTACACGTGGGAAAAAACGCATTTTCAGTCAATTTAAACGTCGATTTGGGGGAACGGTTAAACGCTTCAGTCATTACTCTATGTGACAGTGTCAGTCAGTTTAAATACAATGATGAACTAGTATGTGCTGCTAAAGTCTTGTTTGTCAACCAGTTTTAGGCCCATATAAAATGTATTTTTCGAGTTCAGATAATTTTCATCAAAGTCTACACGTGGGAAAAAACGCATTTTCAGTCGATTTAAACATCGATTTGGCGGAACGGTTAAACACTTCAGTCATTACTCTATGTGACAGTGTCAGACAGTTTAAATACAATGATAAACTAGTATGTGCTGCTAAAGTCTTGTTTGTCAACCAGTTTTAGGCCCAAATAAAATGTATTTTTCGAGTTCTGATAATTGTCATCAAAGTCTACACGTGAGAAAAAACGCATTTTCAGCCGATTTAAACGTCGAAAAGGCGAATCGGTTGAACGCTTCAGTCATTACTCCTTGTGACAGTGTCAGAAAGTGTAAATACAATGATAAACTAGTATGTGCTGCTAAAGTGTTGTTTGCCAACCAGTTTTAGGCCCATATAAAATGTATTTTTCGAGTTATGATCATTTTCCGAACTTTGGACCGTTTGCTGTCTAGCTGAATTAGAGAAACACCGAACCATTGTCTCTTTGTAGGTGCATGATTTAGAATGCTGCAGTACACCATATAACTTTAATGAATATGAGGAACTATTATGTGCTTCTTAAGTCTTTCTCAAAGACAGTTTAAATACAATGATAAACTAGTATGTGCTGCTAAAGTGTTGTTTGTCAACCAGTTTTAGGCCCATATAAAATGTATTTTTCGAGTTCTGATAATTTTCATCAAAGTCTACACATGTGGGAAAAAATGCATTTTAAGCCGATTTTAACGTCGATTTGGTGGAACGGTTAAACGCTTCAGTCATTACTCTATGTGACAGTGTCAGACAGTTTAAATACAATGATCAACTAGTATGTGCTGCTAAAGTGTTGTTTGTCAAACAGTTTTAGGCCCATATAAAATGTATTTTTCGAGTTCTGATAATTTTCATCAAAGTCTACACGTGGGAAAAAACGCATTTTCAGCCGATTTTAACGTCGATTTGGCGGAACGGTTAAACGCTTCAGTCATTACTCTATGTGACAGTGTCAGACAGTTTAAATACAATGATAAACTAGTATGTGCTGCTAAAGTGTTGTTTGTCAAACAGTTTTAGGTCCATATAAAATGTATTTTTCGAGTTATGATCATTTTCAGAACTTTGGACGATTTGCTGTCTAGCTGAATTAGAGAAACACCGAACAATTGTCTCTTTGTAGGTGCATGATTTTGAATGCTGCAGTACACCATATAACTTTAATTAATATGAGGAACAATTATGTGCTTCTTAAGTCTTTCTCAAAGACAGTTTAAATACAATGATAAACTAGTATGTGCAGCTAAAGTCTTGTTTGTCAACCAGTTTTAGGCCCATATAAAATGTATTTTTCGAGTTATGATAATTTTCATCAATGTCTACACGTGGGAAAAAACGCATTTTCAGTCGATTTAAACGTCGATTTGGCGGAACGGTTAAACGCTTCAGTCATTACTCTATGTGACAGTGTCAGTCAGTTTAAATACAATGATGAACTAGTATGTGCTGCTAAAGTCTTGTTTGTCAACCAGTTTTAGGCCCATATAAAATGTATTTTTCGAGTTCAGATAATTTTCATCAAAGTCTACACGTGGGAAAAAACGCATTTTCAGTCGATTTAAACGTCGATTTGGCGGAACGGTTAAACACTTCAGTCATTACTCTATGTGACAGTGTCAGACAGTTTAAATACAATGATAAACTAGTATGTGCTGCTAAAGTGTTGTTTGCCAACCAGTTTTAGGCCCAAATAAAATGTATTTTTCGAGTTCTGATAATTTTCCGAACTTTGGACCGTTTGCTGTCTAGCTGAATTAGAGAAACACCGAACCATTGTCTCTTTGTAGGCGCATGATTCAGAATACTGCAGTACAGCATAGAAATTTAATTAATATGATGAACTATTATGTGCTTCTTAAGTGTTTCTCACAGAGTTCTAGGCCCATCTAACATGTATTTGTGGAGTTATGATCATTTTCAGAACTTTGGACGATTTGCTGTCTAGCTGAATTAGAGAAACACCGAACCATTGTCTCTTTGTAGGTGAATGATTCAGAATGCTGCAGTACACCATATAACTTTAATTAATATGAGGAACAATTATTTTGCTTCTTAAGTCTTTCTCAAAGACAGTTTAAATACAATGATGAACTAGTATGTGCTGCTTATGTCTTGTTTGTCAACCAGTTTTAGGCCCATATAAAATGTATTTTTCGAGTTCTGATAATTTTCATCAAAGTCTACACATGTGGGAAAAAATGCATTTTCAGCTGATTTTAACGTCGATTTGGTGGAACGGTTAAACGCTTCAGTCATTACTCTATGTGACAGTGTCAGACAGTTTAAATACAATGATAAACTAGTATGTGCTGCTAAAGTGTTGTTTGTCAGCCAGTTTTAGGCCCTTATAAAATGTATTTTTCGAGTTATGATCATTTTCAGAACTTTGGACGATTTGCTGTCGAGCTGAATTAGAGAAACACCGAACCATTGTCTCTTTGTAGGTGAATGATTCAGAATGCTGCAGTACAGCATAGAAATTTAATTAATATGATGAACTATTATGTGCTTCTTAAGTGTTTCTCACAGAGTTCTAGGCCCATCTAACATGTATTTGTGGAGTTATGATCATATTCAGAACTTTGGACGATTTGCTGTCTAGCTGAATTAGAGAAACACCGAACAATTGTTTCTTTGTAGGTGCATGATTCAGTATACTGCAGTACAGCATAGAAATTTAATTAATATGATGAACTATTATGTGCTTCTTAAGTGTTTCTCACAGAGTTCTAGGCCCATCTAACATGTATTTGTGGAGTTATGATCATATTCAGAACTTTGGACGATTTGCTGTCGAGCTGAATTAGAGAAACACCGAACCATTGTCTCTTTGTAGGTGAATGATTCAGAATGCTGCAGTACACCATATAACTTTAATTAATATGAGGAGCAATTATTTTGCTTCTTAAGTCTTTCTCAAAGACAGTTTAAATACAATGATAAACTAGTATGTGCAGCTAAAGTCTTGTTTGTCAACCAGTTTTAGGCCCATATAAAATGTATTTTTCGAGTTCTGATAATTTTCATCAAATTCTACACATGTGGGAAAAAACGCATTTTCAGTCGATTTAAACGTCGAAAAGGCGAATCGGTTAAACGCTTCAGTCATTACTCCATGTGACAGTGTCAGACAATTTAAATACAATGATGAACTAGTATGTGCTGCTAAAGTGTTGTTTGTCAACCAGTTTTAGGCCCATATAAAATGTATTTTTCGAGTTCTGATAATTTTCATCAAAGTCTACACATGTGGGAAAAAATGCATTTTCAGCCGATTTTAACGTCGATTTGGCGGAACGGTTAAACGCTTCAGTCATTACTCTATGTGACAGTGTCAGACAGTTTAAATACAATGATCAACTAGTATGTGCTGCTAAAGTGTTGTTTGTCAAACAGTTTTAGGTCCATATAAAATGTATTTTTCGAGTTATGATCATTTTCAGAAGTTTGGACGATTTGCTGTCTAGCTGAATTAGAGAAACACCGAACAATTGTCTCTTTGAAGGTGCATGATTTTGAATGCTGCAGTACACCATATAACTTTAATTAATATGAGGAACAATTATGTGCTTCTTAAGTCTTTCTCAAAGACAGTTTAAATACAATGATAAACTAGTATGTGCAGCTAAAGTCTTGTTTGTCAACCAGTTTTAGGCCCATATAAAATGTATTTTTCGAGTTATGATAATTTTCATCAATGTCTACACGTGGGAAAAAACGCATTTTCAGTCGATTTAAACGTCGATTTGGCGGAACGGTTAAACGCTTCAGTCATTACTCTATGTGACAGTGTCAGTCAGTTTAAATACAATGATGAACTAGTATGTGCTGCTAAAGTCTTGTTTGTCAACCAGTTTTAGGCCCATATAAAATGTATTTTTCGAGTTCAGATAATTTTCATCAAAGTCTACACGTGGGAAAAAACGCATTTTCAGTCGATTTAAACGTCGATTTGGCGGAACGGTTAAACACTTCAGTCATTACTCTATGTGACAGTGTCAGACAGTTTAAATACAATGATAAACTAGTATGTGCTGCTAAAGTCTTGTTTGTCAACCAGTTTTAGGCCCAAATAAAATGTATTTTTCGAGTTCTGATAATTTTCATCAAAGTCTACACGTGAGAAAAAACGCATTTTCAGCCGATTTAAACGTCGAAAAGTCGAATCGGTTGAACGCTTCAGTCATTACTCTATGTGACAGTGTCAGAAAGTGTAAATACAATGATAAACTAGTATGTGCTGCTAAAGTGTTGTTTGCCAACCAGTTTTAGGCCCATATAAAATGTATTTTTCGAGTTATGATCATTTTCCGAACTTTGGACCGTTTGCTGTCTAGCTGAATTAGAGAAACACCGAACCATTGTCTCTTTGTTGGCGCATGATTTAGAATGCTGCAGTACACCATATAACTTTAATGAATATGAGGAACTATTATGTGCTTCTTAAGTCTTTCTCAAAGACAGTTTAAATACAATGATGAACTGGTATGTGCTGCTAATGTCTTGTTTCTCAACCAGTTTTAGGCCTATATAAAATGTATTTTTCGAGTTCTGATAATTTTCATCAAAGTCTACACGTGGGAAAAAACGCATTTTCAGTCGATTTAAACGTCGAAAAGGCGAATCTGTTAAACGCTTAAGTCATTACTCCATGTGACAGTGTCAGACAGTTTAAATACAATGATGAACTAGTATGTGCTGCTAAAGTGTTGTTTGTCAACCAGTTTTAGGCCCATATAAAATGTATTTTTCGAGTTATGATCATTTTCAGAAATTTGGACGATTTGCTGTCTAGCTGAATTTGAGAAACACCGAACCATTGCCTCTTTGTACGTGCATGATTTAGAATGCTGCAGTACACCATATAACTTTAATTAATATGAGGAACAATTATGTGCTTCTTAAGTCTTTCGCAAAGACAGTTTAAATACAATGATAAATTAGTATGTGCTGCTAAAGTGTTGTTTGTCAGCCAGTGCGCATGCGCGACTGGCATCCGACAGCACCAGGAAGTGGAACACCGCGGGTGGAACACGGAAGGGAGTTTTTTCCGGACTCCAGAACGTCTTTACGGAATCTTTTTCATTTTTATGTGACTGATCCTCCAGCAGTGGTTGTTTTCAGTGCGTGGGGGGTCCCCCCCCCCACACACCCCAACCACCCTTTTTCTTCGGGTGTGCGATGACCGATCACATTGAAACAAACTCTGCGACCGGGAAAATGGATCACGTACGGCTGAATGAAGAAGCAAACGCACCAAAAGGTGGCGGCGAAGCAGACAGAAGCTATGGAAAAGAGCTTACAGTCTGTGTGGAACTGCAAGGGGAGGAAAGTATTACGACGACGGAATTGATGAAGAACGTGCGAGAGCTCTGCGGCGGTTTACTAGCTTGCCGCACCACCGGAGATCGACGATACGAACTTACAATGAGTGACCAAAGAGGGAAAGATCGCCTGCTGGAGGGATTCAAGATTGGAGAGGTAAGAATAATAGCCAGAGAATTGAGGAATGACGAGATGGTCGTTTCCTTCCTCAACCTCCCGGCTTATATTACTGACGACGAAATACTGGGGAAGCTACATGGTTGGGGCGTGTCGGCCACCTCGCCGATTAAGCGCAGAATGTGGCCAGGAACCCGTATTGCGGACGGTACACGGTTTATGAGAGTAAAATTCAATAAATTAGTTCAGAGTCTTCCATACTCTGCAAAGTTTCACACTGCCATAGGGCCAGAGTACTTCCGCGTCATTCACGATAGACAATCAAAGGTCTGCCGCCTCTGTATACAGCCTGGACATATCCTACGGGAATGTCCGGAGTTCTTCTGTCGCAAATGTGCATTGCAAGGACACTTTGCGAGAGAGTGCCAAAGTGCCAAGAAATGTGACCTGTGTCATAACACTTGGAATGAATGTGACTGCAATAAGAGCGAGGAGGACGGCGGCGCTCCGCTGGTGACGACGGCCGCTTCAACCGATAGGCAAGGCGAACTGCATAGCGAGGATGAAAATAAAATGGAGACTGAGACGGGGCAGGGGGATGTGAGGGATGAAACTCAACCTGCAGTGGCGGGTAGTATGAACCAAGCAAGCGAGGTGAGGCTAGATCTGAGCTCCGGCTCTGACGAGGAGAGCGGAGCGAGACGAGGAGCGAGGCTGAAGGCGGAGGTGGGAGGGGAGGTGCTAGCCTTGGGAGTGGGCCCCACCCCCGCTCCTACCCCGCTGCTGCTGAAGCAAATCAGAGATCCTGCATCTGAGATGGGAATGATGAATAGGTCATCATCTCAGTCCCAGCCCCTCCAGCGACTGCCTCTTGATAACCTGATCTCAAGTGCAAGTGAGGCCGAATCCGAGATAGACTTGTCTCATATGAACAGAATTGGGAAAAGGCTAAGTGAAAAGCAGATGAGAAGGAGAAGCAAGAGAAACAAAGACAGAGTTAATAACTAAATGTCGAAAATCATACTCTCTTCTCAGTGTGACTCTTATGATTAGCTTCACTTCTCTAAATGCTAACGGCCTGCGCACAAAATCGAAAATAGATTCTGTACTGCAAACTTTGAACTCGGATGTAGTCTGCCAGCAAGAAACTTGGTGGGACCAGGAGCATCACGACTATGTGGCGAACCAGAGAAACAAGCAGGTATTTTCAAACCACGGGTCAGCAAGATCATGCGGGGTGGCAATCATATCTAAGATTGCTTCAGGCATGAGTGCTGAAGAGATATACAAAGACGATCAAGGCAGAGTATTAATTGTAGATTTTTCACTTAATAAACAACGATATAGAATAATTAACATATATGCACCAAACAATGAAAATCATAGAAAGCAGTTTTTTATTAAATTAAAGAAATGGTACGGAAACAATGTAATAATAACTGGAGACTTTAATGTGGCTCTAACAAAAATGGACGTGTCAGTAAACAATACCTTCAAGAGTGACGCCAGTCGAACAACCCTAATGAATTTGATAAATCACCATAACCTAGTAGAAATGTGGAGAATCTCAAACCCTTTGAAGCGGGACTTCTCGAGAAGGCAGATTGTAAAGGGGGTCCTCAAACAGTCCAGAATCGATCTCTGTCTGGCTTCCTCCAGCATTATCAGAGACATTAACAAAATTAAATATGAGTTCAATAGCTGGAGCGATCACGCATCTTTATATTGGCAATTAGGGGACGATGGAAGGCCCAGAGGTGGGGGCATCTGGCGCTTCAATGCCAGTCTCCTTGAGGACCAAACCTTCAAAAAAAAGATAAGGAATCTACTGAGCAATATAACAGATGAATTAGCTGTAGAAGGAAACTACATTAAATCATGGGACGATGTAAAAAGACGAATTAAGAGAGCCTGTATAAATTATAGTAAAGAGAAAGGATGGCGGGAAGGAATGGAGGAGAGAACATTAAGGGACCTCCTCGCAAAAGAAATTACATTACTTGACCATGACCCTGACAGAAGTTGTGCAAAATTTGAAGAATATGAAGCTAAACTTCACTCTTTTGAAAAGAAAAGATGCATAGGAGCAGCTGTTAGAAGTAGATTTAAAAATATCACAGATGGGGAGAAATGTACAGCTTTTTTCCTTGGCCTAGAAAAAAAAAACCAAAACAAAGCCAGAATGGGTCCGAATGAAAATAGTAAGGGGGAAATAATAGTTGAGCAGGAAGACATACTGGACGAAATACATAGGTATTACGAGAACCTCTTTACTAGTAACAGCTCCAATCCAAAACAAACTAAAGAAATACTGGAATGTATTGATAGGGAAATAAATCACATCGACAAAGAAGAGTGCGACACGGTAATCACATTAGCGGAAGTAGAACTGGCAATAGATGGACTAAATAAGAACAAAAGCCCAGGCCCAGACGGAATCTCGACAGAGTTCTACCAGTGCTTCAAAGCCCAGCTGGCCCCCTTGCTGCTAAAACTTTACACTAGTATTAGAGTAAACCAGACAACTCCGGACTCCCTCACAAAAGGTATCATCACAATTGTATTTAAGAATAAAGGATGCCGGAACCAACTGAAAAACTATAGGCCAATTAGCCTACTCAATTCAGATTATAAGATTCTGGCAAAAATTCTGGCTAATAGACTTAAAGCAGTAATAGGCTCAATCATCAGCAATACGCAAACTTACAGTATCCCAGGCAGAGATATTACAGACTCCATCAATACAATTAGGGATACAGTAAAAACAATGACTATGCAGAGGGGCCTGCTGCTTGGAGTAGACCTAGAAAAAGCTTTTGACAGGGTTGAGCATCCGTTCCTCTGGTCCGTAATGGAAAAGTTCGGCTTCGGAGCAAAGTTCATCGATTGGATCAAGGTGTTATATCGAAGTGCGAGTAGCAGGGTGAAATGCAACGGACTTCTCACCAGGGACATTCGGATCGAGAGGTCTGTGAGACAGGGATGCCCCCTCTCAGCTCTGCTATACACCCTGGTCGCAGAACCCCTCGCACTCCTAATACTGAAAGACAAAAATATAAAAGGTATCTTAACGCCAAATGGCAACAAAACCAAAATAGTCCAATATGCAGACAACATTAATATCATGGTCTCGGATGGTGACAGCATAGACCATGTCTTCAAACACCTAGGGGCCTATGAGAAAGCCTCTGGCGCAAGAATCAATAAAGAAAAATCTGCAATAATGTTCTGCGGTAAGAATCAAAAAACGATAAACAAATGGGGCCTTAAAGAGACCACAGGGTGCAGAGAAATCTTGGGTGTGTACATTGGGAAAGACGAGAGTGAAGCAAGAGATAAAACATGGAAGAGTGTGATAATTAAAATACAGTGTACCTTGAACCTGTGGAGGGCGAGGGGGCTTAGTCTAAAAGGAAAGGTAATAGTATCTAATGCCTTAGTGCTGTCAAAAATTAATCATGCTTTGGGAACCTGTGAGCTGCCCGATTGGGCACTAAATTCATTGAACGGTGAGATATCCTCCTTTCTTTGGAAGGGTAAGGGAAATATGATCGCCCACAGGACGTTAATTGCTAATAAACGGGAGGGGGGATTAGGGCTGATTGACATTGGTGCCAAAAGAGACGCACTGAGGGTCAAATTGATAGGGAAATTCTTGGATTCGACCAGGCAGTATCCCTGGGAGGACGCACTCGCAGGCTACCTGGCGGAGTTTGGGGAGAGGAGCAAATACAATCTCTGTACCCACTACCCCAGAAAAACCTACAGTGGCCTGCCGGGCTTCTACCAGGAGGTGCTGGAGGCATGGGGAAGGATACTCCCCCACCTCAGACCCGAGTGCAGTAAAAAAGAGCATGTGCTGCAGTTACCTTTCCTCTCGAATCCATGCTTCACCTATAATGGGAGAAACCTCGTCAGCAGTCACTTGACGGCAGCAGGCCTAACAAGAGTGGGACAGGTGACCAACCACAAAGGGAACTTTGATATAGGGAATGTACTTTGGGAATTAGACAGATGGAAGGTGCAATACAGGGAAAAACTGATTGTCTCTTTCGGGGAAAAATTTGATCAAAGCCTACTACCTGAGTGGCGAGGCATGCTCAAAGAGAAAGGACCCAAGGTGCAGGATGATGCCCTGAACTTCCTCCTGTGCCTTAGAGGAAAATTCCCCACCATCCAATCAGTGAAAACCAGAGACTGGTATAGATTACTCATTTCAAAGATTGTGACAATTCCAGCTTCAGAAAAGGCCTGGTCAAGGATATTTCCTGGCTATTCAATTAGAAATATATGGAACAACATGGAAATCCCTTTTGCCACATCAGCCATCTTCCACCTGGATTTCAAGATAAGGCACAGGAGGATTTTTACTGGCATCATCCTGCATCAAATACACAAAGACTTGCACAAGAGGGAGTGTGCGGTCTGCATGGAAGAAGCAGAAGACATTGAGCACCTGTTCCTTAGGTGCACGGCCCTCACGAACTATAGGGAGAGGGTCAAGAGCCTACTGGTGGAACATTGTGGCCTTAGGAGACTAACAGGGCTTACATGGGACTGGGCCTACATGTTTGGCCCCCCCCCCAAAACAAAGAGTCCAACGGAAAACTTACTGATAAACACTGTGCTGGCATTTGCCAGGCGCGCAACATGGACAAGAAGGAACTTGGCACTTTATGAGGGTAGAGAGGTAAGCATACAAAGCCTCTTTGGAAACTCACTAAAAGCCCACCTATCGTTGGTATATGGAGGAAACAAAGACCTTTTTGTAAGCCAATTCATGCAACAAACTACCCTACTCCAGGAAACTGAATGCCACTCTCTCTCCTTCGCATTCTGATAGGATAGAGAATGGGAGAAAAAGGGAAAACATGTATTTCCCAAGTGTTTAAAAATGTTTTCTTGGCATAATTGTTACTGTTGATGATTCTGTATTTTTATATTAAAAAAAAAAAAAAAAAAATGTATTTTTCTAGTTCTGATAATTTTCATCAAAGTCTACACATGTGGGAAAAAATGCATTTTCAGCCGATTTTAACGTCGATTTGGTGGAACGGTTAAACGCTTCAGTCATTACTCTATGTGACAGTGTCAGACAGTTTAAATACAATGATAAACTAGTATGTGCTGCTAAAGTGTTGTTTGTCAGCCAGTTTTAGGACCTTATAAAATGTATTTTTCGAGTTATGATCATTTTCAGAACTTTGGACGATTTGCTGTCTAGCTGAATTAGAGAAACACCGAACAATTGTTTCTTTGTAGGTGCATGATTCAGTATACTGCAGTACAGCATAGAAATTTAATTAATATGATGAACTATTATGTGCTTCTTAAGTGTTTCTCACAGAGTTCTAGGCCCATCTAACATGTATTTGTGGAGTTATGATCATTTTCAGAACTTTGGACGATTTGCTGTCGAGCTGAATTAGAGAAACACCGAACCATTGTCTCTTTGTAGGTGCATGATTTTGAATGCTGCAGTACACCATATAACTTTAATTAATATGAGGAACAATTATGTGCTTCTTAAGTCTTTCTCAAAGACAGTTTAAATACAATGATAAACTAGTATGTGCAGCTAAAGTATTGTTTGTCAACCAGTTTTAGGCCCATATAAAATGTATTTTTCGAGTTATGATAATTTTCATCAATGTCTACACGTGGGAAAAAACGCATTTTCAGTCGATTTTAACGTCGATTTGGCGGAACGGTTAAACGCTTCAGTCATTACTCTATGTGACAGTGTCAGTCAGTTTAAATACAATGATGAACTAGTATGTGCTGCTAAAGTCTTGTTTGTCAACCAGTTTTAGGCCCATATAAAATGTATTTTTCGAGTTCAGATAATTTTCATCAAAGTCTACACGTGGGAAAAAACGCATTTTCAGTCGATTTAAACGTCGATTTGGCGGAACGGTTAAACACTTCAGTCATTGCTCTATGTTAAACGCTTCAGTCATTACTCTGTGTGACAGTGTCAGACAGTTTAACATGGGCCTAAAACTGTCTGAACTGACAGAAGCGTTTAAGCAATTCCCCTTTTCGACGTTTAAATCGGCTGAAAATGCGTTTTTTCCCACATGTGCACAAAATGATGAAAATGACCATAACTCGACAAATACATGTTAGATGGGCCTAAAACTGTTTGACAAACAACACTTTAGCACCATATACTAGTTCACCATTGTATTTAAACTGTCTGACACTGTCACACAGAGTAATGACTGAAGCGTTTAACCAATTCCCCTTTTCGACGTTTAAATCGGCTGAAAATGCGTTTTTTCCCACATGTGCACACTATGATGAAAATGATCCTAACTCGACAAATACATGTTAGATGGGCCTAAAACTGGTTGACAAACAACACTTTATCAGCATATACTAGTTCACCATTGTATTTAAACTGTCTGAAACTGTCACACAGAGTAATGACTGAAGCGTTTAAGCAATTCCCCTTTTCGACGTTTAAATCGGCTGAAAATGCGTTTTTTCCCACATGTGCACACAATGATGAAAATGATCATAACTCCACAAATACATGTTAGATGGGCCTAGAAATCTGTGAGAAACACTTAAGAAGCACATAATAGTTCATCATATTAATTAAATTTCTATGCTGTACTGCAGCATTCTGAATCATTCACCTCTGAAGAGACAATGGTTCGGTGTTTCTCTAATTCAGCTAGACAGCAAACCGTCACAAGTTCGGAAAATGATCATAACTCCAGAAATACATTTTAGATGGGCATAGAAATCTGAGAGAAAAACTTAGGAAGCACATAATAGTTCATCACATTAATTAAATTTCAATGCTGTACTGCAGCATTCTGAATCATTCACCTCTGAAGAGACAATGGTTCGGTGTTTCTCTAATTCAGCTAGACAGCAAACCGTCCAATGTTCTGAAAATGCTCATACCTCGACAAATACATGTTAGATGGGCCTAAAACTGTTTGACAAACAACACTTTAGCAGCATATACTAGTTCACCATTGTATTTAAACTGTCTGACACTGTCACACAGAGTAATGACTGAAGCGTTTAACCAATTCCCCTTTTCGACGTTTAAATCGGCTGAAAATGCGTTTTTTCCCACATGTGCACACAATGATGAAAATGATCATAACTCCACAAATACATGTTAGATGGGCCTAGAAATCTGTGAGAAACACTTAAGAAGCACATAATAGTTCATCATATTAATTAAATTTCTATGCTGTACTGCAGCATTCTGAATCATTCACCTCTGAAGAGACAATGGTTCGGTGTTTCTCTAATTCAGCTAGACAGCAAACCGTCACAAGTTCTGAAAATGCTCATACCTCAACAAATACATGTTGTATGGGCCTAAAACTGTTTGACAAACAACGCTTTAGCAGCATATACTAGTTCACCATTGTATTTAAACTGTCTGACACTGTCACACAGAGTAATGACTGAAGCGTTTAACCAATTCCCCTTTTCGACGTTTAAATCGGCTGAAAATGCGTTTTTTCCCACATGTGCACCAAATGATGAAAATGACCATAACTCGACAAATACATGTTAGATGGGCCTAAAACTGTTTGACAAACAACACTTTAGCAGCATATACTAGTTCACCATTGTATTTAAACTGTCTGACACTGTCACACAGAGTAATGACTGAAGCGTTTAACCAATTCCCCTTTTCGACGTTTAAATCGGCTGAAAATGCGTTTTTTTCCCACATGTGCACACTATGATGAAAATGATCCTAACTCGACAAATACATGTTAGATGGGCTAAAACTGGTTGACAAACAACACTTTAGCAGCATATTAGTAAATCACCATTGTATTTAAACTGTCTGAAACTGTCACACAGAGTAATGACTGAAGCGTTTAAGCAATTCCCCTTTTCGACGTTTAAATCGGCTGAAAATGCTTTTTTTCCCACATGTGCACATAATGATGAAAATGACCATAACTCGACAAATACATGTTAGATGGGCCTAAAACTGTTTGACAAACAACGCTTTAGCAGCATATACTAGTTCACCATTGTATTTAAACTGTCTGACACTGTCACACAGAGTAATGACTGAAGCGTTTAACCAATTCCCCTTTTCGACGTTTAAATCGGCTGAAAATGCGTTTTTTCCCACATGTGCACATAATGATGAAAATGATCATAACTCGACAAATACATGTTAGATGGGCCTAAAACTGTTTGACAAACAACACTTTAGCAGCATATACTAGTTCACCATTGTATTTAAACTGTCTGACACTGTCACACAGAGTAATGACTGAAGCGTTTAACCAATTCCCCTTTTCGACGTTGAAATCGGCTGAAAATGCGTTTTTTCCCACATGTGCACACAATGATGAAAATGATCATAACTCGACAAATACATGTTACAAAAAAAGAAAGATTTAAAGATAGAATAAAAGAAAGATTGAAAGAAAGATTGAAAAAAGAAAGAAAGATTGAAAGATTGAAAGAAATATTGAAAGACAGAAAGATTGAAAGAAACAATGAAAGAAAGATTGAAAGATTAAAAGAAAGAATGAAAGAAAGATTGAAAGAAACATTGAAAGAAAGATTGAAAGAAAGAAAGATTGAAAGAAAGAATGAAAAAAAGATTGAAATAAAGAATGAAAGAAAGATTGAAATAAAGATAGAAAGAAAGATTGAAAGATTGAAAGAAAGATTGAAAAAAAGATTGAAAGACTGAAAGAAAGAATGAAAGAAAGATTGAAAGATTAAACAATTGAAAGAAAGTTTGCAAGAAAGATTGAAAAAAGAAAGATTGAAAGAAAGAATGAAAGAAAGATTGAAAGATAGATGGAAAGAAAGATTGAAAGAAAGAAAGATTGAAAGAATAACAAAAGAAAGATTGAAAGATTGGAAGAAATATTGAAAGATAGAAAAATTGAAAGAAAGAAAGATTGAAAGAAAGATTGAAAGATTGAAAGAAAGAATGAAAGAAAGATTGAAAGATTGAAAGATTGAAATAAAGATTGAAAGTTTGAAAGAAAGATTGAAAGAAACATTTAAAGAAAGAAAGATTGAAAGAAACATTGAAAGAAAGATTGAACGATTGAAAGAAAGATTGAAAGAAAGAATGAAAGAAAGATTGAACGATTGAAATATTGAAATAAAGAATGAAAGTTTGAAAGAAAGATTGAAAGAAAGATTTAAAGAAAGAAAGATTGAAAGATTGAAAGAAGGAATGAATGAAAGATTGAAAGAAAGATTGAAAGATTGAAGGAAAGAATGAAAGAAAGATTGAAAGAAAAATTGAAAGAAAGATTGAAAGACTGAAGGAAAGAATGAAAGAAAGATGGAAAGAAAGATTGACAGAAAGAAAGATTGAAAGAAATATTGACAGAAAGATTGAAAGATTGAAAGAAAGAATGAAAGAAAGATTGAAAGATTGAAGGATTGAAAGATTGAAAGAAAGAATGAAAGAAAGACTGAAAGATTGAAAGAAAAATTGAAAGATTGAAAGATTGAAAGAAAGATTGAAAGTTTGAAAGACAGATTGAAAGACTGAAAGAAAGATTGCAAGAAAGATTGAAAAAACAGAAAGATTTAAAGATAGAATAAAAGAAAGATTGAAAGAAAGATTGAAAAAAAAAGAAAGATTGAAAGATTGAAAGAAATATTGAAAGACAGAAAGATTGAAAGAAACAATTAAAGAAAGATTGAAAGATTAAAATAAAGAATGAAAGAACGATTGAAAGAAAGATTGAAAGAAAGATTGAATGAAAGATTGAAAGAAAGAATGAAACAAAGATTGAAATAAAGAATGAAAGAACGACTGAAAGAAAGAATGACGGACAGAAAGATTGAAAGAAAGAATGAAAGAAAGATTGAAAAAAAGATTGAAAGACTGAAAGAAAGAATGAAAGAAAGATTGAAAGATTAAACAATTGAAGAACGATTGCAAGAAAGATTGAAAAAAGAAAGATTGAAAGAAAGAATGAAAGTCTGAAGGAAAGAATGAAAGAAAGATTGAAAGATTAAAAGAAAGAATGAAAGAAAGATTGAAAAATTGAAAGATTGAAAGAAAGACTAAAAGAAAGAAAGAACGATTGAAAGAAAGATTGAAAGAATGAAAGAAAGAATGAAAGAAAGATTGAAAGAAACAATGAAAGAAAGATTGAAAGATTAAAAGAAAGAATGAAAGAAAGACTAAAAGAAAGAAAGAACGATTGAAAGAAAGAATGAAAGAATGAATGAAAGAAAGATTGAAAGATTAAACAATTGAAAGAAAGATTGCAAGAAAGATTGAAAAAAGAAAGATTGAAAGAAAGAATGAAAGAAAGATTGAAAGAAAGATGGAAAGAAAGATTGAAAGAAAGAAAGATTGAAAGAGATAAAAGAAAGATTGAAAGAAATAATGAAAGAAAGATTGAACGATTGGAAGAAATATTGAATGATTGAAATATTTAAAGAAAGATTGAAAGATTGAAAGAAAGAATGAAAGAACGATTGAAAGAAAGAATGAAAGAAAGAATGAAAGAAAAATTGACTGATTGAAAGAAATATTGAAAAAAGAAACATTGAAAGAAAGAATGAAAGAAAGATTGAAAGAAAGATGGAAAGAAAGATTGAAAGAAAGAAAGATTGAAAGATTGAACGATTGGAAGAAATATTGAAAGATAGAAAAATTGAAAGTAAGAAAGATTGAAAGAAAGAATGAAAGAAAGATTGAAAGATTGAAAGAAAGAATGAAAGATAGATTTAAAGAAAGATTGAAAGACTGAAAGAAAGATTGAAAGAAAGAAAGATTTATAGAAAGAATGAAATAAAGATTGAAAAAAGAAAGATAGATTGAAAGAAAGATTGAAGATTGAAAGAAAGAATGAAAGAAAGATTTAAAAAAAGATTAAAAAAAAGAAAGATTGAAAGAAAGATTGAAAGACTGAAGGAAAGAATGAAAGAAAGATGGAAAGAAAGATGGAAAGAAAGATTGAAAGAAATATTGAAAGAAAGATTGAAAGATTGAAAGAAAGAATGAAAGAAAGATTGAAAGATTGAAAGATTGAAAGAAAGAATGAAAGAAAGATTGAAAGAAAGATGGAAAGAAAGATTGAAAGAAAGAAAGATTGAAAGAAATAATGAAAGAAAGATTGAACGATTGGAAGAAATTTTGAAAGATAGAAAAATTGAAAGTAAGAAAGATTGAAAGAAAGAATGAAAGAAAGAATGAAAGAAAGATTGAAAGAAACAATGAAAGAAAGACTAAAAGAAAGAAAGAACGATTGAAAGAAAGATTGAAAGAAAGAATGAAAGAATGAATGAAAGAAAGATTAAACAATTGAAAGAAAGATAGCAAGAAAGATTGAAAAAAGAAAGCTTGAAAGAAAGAATGAAAGAAAGATTGAAAGAAAGATGGAAAGAAAGATTGAAAGAAAGAAAGATTGAAAGAGATAAAAGAAAGATTGAAAGAAATAATGAAAGAAAGATTGAACGATTGGAAGAAATATTGAAAGAGAAAAATTGAAAGTAAGAAAGATTGAAAGAAAGAATGAAAGAAAGATTGAAAGATTGAAAGAAAGAATGAAAGAAAGATTGAAAGTATGAAATATTTAAAGAAAGAATGAAAGAAAGATTGAACGATTGAAAGAAAGATTGAAAGAAAGATTGAATGATTGAAATATTTAAAGAAAGATTGAAAGATTGAAAGAAAGAATGAAAGAACGATTGAAAGAAAGAATGAAAGAAAAATTGACTGATTGAAAGAAATATTGAAAAAAGAAACATTGAAAGAAAGAATGAAAGAAAGATTGAAAGAAAGATGGAAAGAAAGATTGAAAGAAAGAAAGATTGAAAGAAATAATGAAAGAAAGATTGAACGATTGGAAGAAATATTGAAAGATAGAAAAATTGAAAATAAGAAAGATTGAAAGAAAGAATGAAAGAAAGATTGAAAGATTGAAAGAAAGATAGATTTAAAGAAAGATTGAAAGACTGAAAGAAAGATTGAAAGAAAGAAAGATTTATAGAAAGAATGAAATAAAGATTGAAAAAAGAAAGATAGATTGAAAGAAAGATTGAAAGATTGAAAGAAAGAATGAAAGAAAGATTTAAAAAAAGATTAAAAAAAAGAAAGATTGAAAGAAAGATTGAAAGAAAGATTGAAAGACTGAAGGAAAGAATGAAAGAAAGATGGAAAGAAAGATTGAAAGAAATATTGAAAGAAAGATTGAAAGATTGAAAGAAAGAATGAAAGAAAGATTGAAAGATTGAAAGATTGAAAGAAAGAATGAAAGAAAGATTGAAAGAAAGATGGAAAGAAAGATTGAAAGAAAGAAAGATTGAAAGAAATAATGAAAGAAAGATTGAACGATTGGAAGAAATTTTGAAAGATAGAAAAATTGAAAGTAAGAAAGATTGAAAGAAAGAATGAAAGAAAGATTGAAAGATTGAAAGAAAGAATGAAATAAGGATTGAAAGATTGAAATATTGAAAGAAAGAATGAAAAAAAGATTGAAAGACTGAAAGAAAGAATGAAAGAAAGATTGAAAGATTAAACAATTGAAAGAAAGTTTGCAAGAAAGTTTGAAAAAAGAAAGATTGAAAGAAAGAATGAAAGAAAGATTGAAAGATAGATGGATAGAAAGATTGAAAGAAAGAAAGATTGAAAGAATAACAAAAGAAAGATTGAAAGATTGGAAGAAATATTGAAAGATAGAAAAATTGAAAGTAAAAAAGATTGAAAGAAAGAATTAAAGAAAGATTGAAAGATTGAAAGAAAGAATGAAAGAAAGATTGAAATATTGAAAGAAAGATTGAAAGTTTGAAAGAAAGATTGAAAGAAAGATTTAAAGAAAGAAAGATTGAAAGAAATATTGAAAGAAAGATTGAAAGATTGAAAGAAAGATTGAAAGAAAGAATGAAAGAAAGATTGAAAGATTGAAAGATTGAAATAAAGAATGAAAGAAAGATTGAAAGATTGAAAGATTGAAATAAAGAATGAAAGTTTGAAAGAAAGATTGAAAGAAAGATTTAAAGAAAGAAAGATTGAAAGTAAGAAAGATTGAAAGACATATTGAAAGAAAGATTGAAAGATTGAAAGAAAGATTGAAAGAAAGAATGAAAGAAAGATTGAAAGAAAGATTGAAAGACTGAAGGAAAGAATGAAAGAAAGATTGAAAGAAAGATTGAAAGAAAGAAAGATTGAAAGAAATAATAAAAGAAAGATTGAACGATTGGAAGAGATATTGAAAGATAGAAAAATTGAAAGTAAGAAAGATTGAAAGAAAGAATGAAAGAAAGATTGAAAGATTGACAGAAAGAATGACAGAAAGATTGAAAGATTGAAATATTGAAAGAAAGAATGAAAAAAAGATTGAAAGACTGAAAGAAAGAATGAAAGAAAGATTGAAAGAATGAAAGAAAGATTGAAAGATTAAATAATTGAAAGAAAGTTTGCAAGAAAGATTGAAAAAAGAAAGATTGAAAGAAAGAATGAAAAAAAGATTGATAGATAGATGGATAGAAAGATTGAAAGAAAGAAAGATTGAAAGAATAACAAAAGAAAGATTGAAAAATTGGAAGAAATATTGAAAGATAGAAAAATTGAAAGTAAGAAAGATTGAAAGAAAAAATTAAAGAAAGATTCAAAGATTAAAAGAAAGAATGAAAGAAAGGTTGAAAGATTGAAATATTGAAAGAAAGAATGAAAGAAAGATTGAAAGATTGAAAGATTGAAATAAAGATTGAAAGATTGAAAGAAAGATTTAAAGAAAGAAAGATTGAAAGAAATATTGAAAGAAAGATTGAAAGATTGAAAGAAAGATTGAAAGAAAGAATGAAAGATTGAAAGATTGAAATAAAGAATGAAAGTTTGAAAGAAAGATTGAAAGAAAGATTTTAAGAAAGAAAGATTGAAAGTAAGAAAGATTGAAAGAAATATTGAAAGAAAGATTGAAAGATTGAATGATTGAAAGAAAGACTGAAAGATAGATTGAAAGATTGAAGATTGAAAGATTCAAAGAAAGATTGAAAGAAAGATTGAACGACTGAAAGATTGAAAGAAAGATTGAAAGTTTGAAACAAATTTTGAAAGACTGAAAGAAAGAATGAAAGAAAGATTGAAAAAATAAAGATTGAAAGAAAATTTGAAAGAAAGATTGAAAGAAGGAATGAAAGAAAGATTGAATGAAATATTGAAAGACAGAAAGATTGAAAGAAACAATGAAAGAAAGATTGAAAGATTAAAAGAAAGAATGAAAGAAAGATTGAAAAATTGAAATATTGAAAGAAAGAATGAAAGAAAGATTGAAAGATTGAAAGATTGAAATAAAGATTGAAAGTTTGAAAGAAAGATTGAAAGAAAGATTTAAAGAAAGAAAGATTGAAAGAAATATTGAAAGAAAGATTGAAAGATTGAAAGAAAGATTGAAAGAAAGAATGAAAGAAAGATTGAACGATTGAAATATTGAAATAAATAATGAAAGTTTGAAAGAAAGATTGAGAGAAAGATTTAAAGAAAGAAAGATTGAAAGTAAAAAAGATTGAAAGAAATATTGAAAGAAAGATTGAAAGAAAGAATGAATGAAAGATTGAAAGAAAGATTGAAAGAAAGATTGAAAGATTGAAGGAAAGAATGAAAGAAAGATTGAAAGAAAAAATGAAAGAAAGATTGAAAGAAAGATTGAAAGACTGAACGAAAGAATGAAAGAAAGATGGAAAGAAAGATGGAAAGAAGATTGACAGAAAGAAAGATTGAAAGAAATATTGAAAGAAAGATTGAAAGATTGAAAGAAAGAATGAAAGAAAGATTGAAAGATTGAAAGATTGAAAGAAAGAATGAAAGATTGAAAGAAAAATTGAAAGAAAGATTGAAAGATTGAAAGATTGAAAGAAAGATTGAAAGTTTGAAAGACAGATTGAAAGACTGAAAGAAAGATTGCAAGAAAGATTGAAAAAACAAAGATTTAAAGATAGAATAAAAGAATGATTGAAAGAAAGATTGAAAAAAAAAGAAAGATTGAAAGATTGAAAGAAATATTGAAAGACAGAAAGATTGAAAGAAAGAATGAAAGAAAGATTGAAAGATTAAAATAAAGAATGAAAGAAAGATTGAAGAAAGATTGAACGATTGGAAGAAATATTGAAAGATAGAAAAATTGAAAGTACGAAAGATTGAAAGAAAGAATGAAAGAAAGATTGAAAGATAGATGGAAAGAAAGATTGAAAGAAAGAATGAAAGAAAGATTGAAAGATTGAAATATTGAAAGAAAGAATGAAAGAAAGATTGAAAGATTGAAATAAAGATTGAAAGTTTGAAAGAAAGATTGAAAGAAAGATTTAAAGAAAGAAAGATTGAAAGAAAGATTGAAAGACTGAAAGAAAGATTGAAAGAAAGAATGAAAGAAAGATTGAACGATTGAAATATTGAAATAAAGAATGAAAGTTTGAAAGAAAGATTGAAAGAAAGATTTAAAGAAAGAAAGATTGAAAGTAAAAAAGATTGAAAGAAATATTGATAGAAAGATTGAAAGATTGAAAGAAGGAATGAATGAAAGATTGAAAGAAAGATTGAAAGAAAGATTGAAAGATTGAAGGTAAGAATGAAAGAAAGATTGAAAGAAAAATTGAAAGAAAGATTGAAAGAAAGATTGAAAGACTGAAGGAAAGAATGAAAGAAAGATGGAAAGAAAGATTGACAGAAAGAAAGATTGAAAGAAATATTGAAAGAAAGACTGAAAGATTGAAAGAAAGAATGAAAGAAAGATTGAAAGATTGAAAGATTGAAAGAAAGAATGAAAGAAAGACCGAAAGATTGAAAGAAAAATTGAAAGAAAGATTGAAAGATTGAAAGATTGAAAGAAAGATTGAAAGTTTGAAAGACAGATTGAAAGACTGAAAGAAAGATTGCAAGAAAGATTGAAAAAACAGAAAGATTTAAAGATAGAATAAAAGAAAGATTGAAAGAAAGATTGAAAAAAAAAGAAAGATTGAAAGATTGAAAGAAATATTGAAAGACAGAAAGATTGAAAGAAACAATTAAAGAAAGATTGAAAGATTAAAATAAAGAATGAAAGAACGATTGAAAGAAAGATTGAAAGAAAGATTGAAAGAAAGAATGAAACAAAGATTGAAATAAAGAATGAAAGAAAGACTGAAAGAAAGAATGACGGACAGAAAGATTGAAAGAAAGAATGAAAGAAAGATTGAAAAAAAGATTGAAAGACTGAAAGAAAGAATGAAAGAAAGATTGAAAGATTAAACAATTGAAAGAACGATTGCAAGAAAGATTGAAAAAAGAAAGATTGAAAGAAAGAATGAAAGACTGAAGGAAAGAATGAAAGAAAGATTGAAAGATTAAAAGAAAGAATGAAAGAAAGAATGAAAGAAAGATTGAAAGAAACAATGAAAGAAAGATTGAAAGATTAAAAGAAAGAATGAAAGAAAGACTAAAAGAAAGAAAGAACGATTGAAAGAAAGATTGAAAGAAAGAATGAAAGACAGATTGAAAGATAAACAATTGAAAGAAAGATTGCAAGAAAGATTGAAAAAAGAAAGATTGAAAGAAAGAATGAAAGAAAGATTGAAAGAAAGAAAGATTGAAAGAGATAAAAGAAAGATTGAAAGAAAGAAAGATTGAAAGAATAACAAAAGAAAGATTGAAAGATTGGAAGAAATATTGAAAGATAGAAAAATTGAAAGTAAGAAAGATTGAAAGAAAGAATGAAAGAAAGATTGAAAGATTGAAAGAAAGAATGAAAGAAAGATTGAAAGATTGAAATATTGAAAGAAAGAATGAAAAAAAGATTGAAAGACTGAAAGAAAGAATGAAAGAAAGATTGAAAGATTAAACAATTGAAAGAAAGTTTGCAAGAAAGTTTGAAAAAAGAAAGATTGAAAGAAAGAATGAAAGAAAGATTGAAAGATAGATGGATAGAAAGATTGAAAGAAAGAAAGATTGAAAGAATAACAAAAGAAAGATTGAAAGATTGGAAGAAATATTGAAAGATAGAAAAATTGAAAGTAAAAAAGATTGAAAGAAAGAATTAAAGAAAGAAAGATTGAAAGAAATAATGAAAGAAAGATGAAACGATTGGAAGAAATTTTGAAAGATAGAAAAATTGAAAGTAAGAAAGATTGAAAGAAAGAATGAAAGAAAGATTGAAAGATTGAAATATTGAAAGAAAGAATGAAAAAAAGATTGAAAGACTGAAAGAAAGAATGAAAGAAAGATTGAAAGATTAAACAATTGAAAGAAAGTTTGCAAGAAAGTTTGAAAAAAGAAAGATTGAAAGAAAGAATGAAAGAAAGATTGAAAGATAGATGGATAGAAAGATTGAAAGAAAGAAAGATTGAAAGAATAACAAAAGAAAGATTGAAAGATTGGAAGAAATATTGAAAGATAGAAAAATTGAAAGTAAGAAAGATTGAAAGAAAGAATTAAAGAAAGATTGAAAGAAAGAATGAAAGAAAGATTGAAAGTTTGAAAGAAAGATTGAAAGAAAGATTTAAAGAAAGAAAGATTGAAAGAAATATTGAAAGAAAGATTGAAAGATTGAAAGAAAGATTGAAAGAAAGAATGAAAGAAAGATTGAAAGATTGAAATAAAGAATGAAAGTTTGAAAGAAAGATTGAAAGAAAGATTGAAAAAAAGAAAGATTGAAAGACTGAAGGAAAGAATGAAAGAAAGATTGAAAGAAAAATTGAAAGAAAGATTGAAAGACTGAAGGAAAGAATGAAAGAAAGATGGAAAGAAAGATTGACAGAAAGAAAGATTGAAAGAAATATTGAAAGAAAGATTGAAAGATTGAAAGAAAGAATGAAAGAAAGATTGAAAGATTGAAAGATTGAAAGAAAGAATGAAAGAAAGACTGAAAGATTGAAAGAAAAATTGAAAGAAAGATTGAAAGATTGAAAGATTGAAAGAACGATTGAAAGTTTGAAAGACAGATTGAAAGACTGAAAGAAAGATTGCAAGAAAGATTGAAAAAAAGAAAGATTTAAAGATAGAATAAAAGAAAGATTGAAAGAAAGATTGAAAAAAAAAGAAAGATTGAAAGATTGAAAGAAATATTGAAAGACAGAAAGATTGAAAGAAACAATTAAAGAAAGATTGAAAGATTAAAATAAAGAATGAAAGAACGATTGAAAGAAAGATTGAAAGAAAGATTGAAAGAAAGAATGAAACAAAGATTGAAATAAAGAATGAAAGAAAGACTGAAAGAAAGAATGACGGACAGAAAGATTGAAAGAAAGAATGAAAGAAAGATTGAAAAAAAGATTGAAAGACTGAAAGAAAGAATGAAAGAAAGATTGAAAGATTAAACAATTGAAAGAACGATTGCAAGAAAGATTGAAAAAAGAAAGATTGAAAGAAAGAATGAAAGACTGAAGGAAAGAATGAAAGAAAGATTGAAAGATTAAAAGAAAGAATGAAAGAAAGAATGAAAGAAAGATTGAAAGAAACAATGAAAGAAAGATTGAAAGATTAAAAGAAAGAATGAAAGAAAGACTAAAAGAAAGAAAGAACGATTGAAAGAAAGATTGAAAGAAAGAATGAAAGACAGATTGAAAGATAAACAATTGAAAGAAAGATTGCAAGAAAGATTGAAAAAAGAAAGATTGAAAGAAAGAATGAAAGAAAGATTGAAAGAAAGAAAGATTGAAAGAGATAAAAGAAAGATTGAAAGAAAGAAAGATTGAAAGAATAACAAAAGAAAGATTGAAAGATTGGAAGAAATATTGAAAGATAGAAAAATTGAAAGTAAGAAAGATTGAAAGAAAGAATGAAAGAAAGATTGAAAGATTGAAAGAAAGAATGAAAGAAAGATTGAAAGATTAAACAATTGAAAGAAAGTTTGCAAGAAAGTTTGAAAAAAGAAAGATTGAAAGAAAGAATGAAAGAAAGATTGAAAGATAGATGGATAGAAAGATTGAAAGAAAGAAAGATTGAAAGAATAACAAAAGAAAGATTGAAAGATTGGAAGAAATATTGAAAGATAGAAAAATTGAAAGTAAAAAAGATTGAAAGAAAGAATTAAAGAAAGAAAGATTGAAAGAAATAATGAAAGAAAGATTGAACGATTGGAAGAAATTTTGAAAGATAGAAAAATTGAAAGTAAGAAAGATTGAAAGAAAGAATGAAAGAAAGATTGAAAGATTGAAATATTGAAAGAAAGAATGAAAAAAAGATTGAAAGACTGAAAGAAAGAATGAAAGAAAGATTGAAAGATTAAACAATTGAAAGAAAGTTTGCAAGAAAGTTTGAAAAAAGAAAGATTGAAAGAAAGAATGAAAGAAAGATTGAAAGATAGATGGATAGAAAGATTGAAAGAAAGAAAGATTGAAAGAATAACAAAAGAAAGATTGAAAGATTGGAAGAAATATTGAAAGATAGAAAAATTGAAAGTAAGAAAGATTGAAAGAAAGAATTAAAGAAAGATTGAAAGATTGAAAGAAAGAATGAAAGAAAGATTGAAAGTTTGAAAGAAAGATTGAAAGAAAGATTTAAAGAAAGAAAGATTGAAAGAAATATTGAAAGAAAGATTGAAAGATTGAAAGAAAGATTGAAAGAAAGAATGAAAGAAAGATTGAAAGATTGAAATAAAGAATGAAAGTTTGAAAGAAAGATTGAAAGAAAGATTGAAAAAAAGAAAGATTGAAAGACTGAAGGAAAGAATGAAAGAAAGATTGAAAGAAAAATTGAAAGAAAGATTGAAAGAAAGATTGAAAGACTGAAGGAAAGAATGAAAGAAAGATGGAAAGAAAGATTGACAGAAAGAAAGATTGAAAGAAATATTGAAAGAAAGATTGAAAGATTGAAAGAAAGAATGAAAGAAAGATTGAAAGATTGAAAGATTGAAAGAAAGAATGAAAGAAAGACTGAAAGATTGAAAGAAAAATTGAAAGAAAGATTGAAAGATTGAAAGATTGAAAGAACGATTGAAAGTTTGAAAGACAGATTGAAAGACTGAAAGAAAGATTGCAAGAAAGATTGAAAAAAAGAAAGATTTAAAGATAGAATAAAAGAAAGATTGAAAGAAAGATTGAAAAAAGAAAGAAAGATTGAAAGATTGAAAGAAATATTGAAAGACAGAAAGATTGAAAGAAACAATGAAAGAAAGATTGAAAGATTAAAAGAAAGAATGAAAGAAAGATTGAAAGAAAGATTGAAAGAAAGATTGAAAGAAAGATTGAAAGAAAGATTGAAAGAAAGAAAGATTGAAAAAAAGAATGAAACAAAGATTGAAATAAAGAATGAAAGAAAGATTGAAAGAAAGATAGAAAGAAAGATTGAAAAATTGAAAGAAAGATTGAAAGACTGAAAGAAAGAATGAAAGAAAGATTGAAAGATTAAACAATTGAAAGAAAGTTTGCAAGAAAGATTGAAAGAAAGAATGAAAGAAAGATTGAAAGATAGATGGAAAGAAAGATTGAAAGAAAGAAAGATTGAAAGAATAACAAAAGAAAGATTGAAAGATTGGAAGAAATATTGAAAGATAGAAAAATTGAAAGAAAGAAAGATTGAAAGAAAGAATTAAAGAAAGATTGAAAGAAAGAATGAAAGAAAGATTGAAAGATTGAAATATTGAAAGAAAGAATGAAAGAAAGATTGAACGATTGAAATAAAGATTGAAAGTTTGAAAGAAAGATTGAAAGAAAGATTTAAAGAATGAAAGATTGAAAGAAACATTGAAAGAAAGATTGAAAGATTGAAAGAAAGATTGAAAGAAAGAATGAAAGAAAGATTGAACGATTGAAATATTGAAATAAAGAATGAAAGTTTGAAAGAAAGATTGAAAGAAAGATTTAAAGAAAGAAAGATTGAAAGTAAAAAAGATTGAAAGAAATATTGAAAGAAAGATTGAAAGATTGAAAGAAGGAATGAATGAAAGATTGAAAGACAGATTGAAAGAAAGATTGAAAGATTGAAGGAAAGAATGAAAGAAAGATTGAAAGAAAAATTGAAAGAAAGATTGAAAGAAAGATTGAAAGACTGAAGTAAAGAATGAAAGAAAGATGGAAAGAAAGATGGAAAGAAAGATTGACAGAAAGAAAGATTGAAAGAAATATTGAAAGAAAGATTGAAAGATTGAAAGAAAGAATGAAAGAAAGATTGAAAGATTGAAAGAAAGAATGAAAGAAAGACTGAAAGATTGAAAGAAAAATTGAAAGAAAGATTGAAAGATTGAAAGATTGAAAGAAAGATTGAAAGTTTGAAAGACAGATTGAAAGACTGAAAGAAAGATTGCAAGAAAGATTGAAAAAACAGAAAGATTTAAAGATAGAATAAAAGAAAGATTGAAAGAAAGATTGAAAAAAAAGAAAGATTGAAAGATTGAAAGAAATATTGAAAGACAGAAAGATTGAAAGGAACAATTAAAGAAAGATTGAAAGATTAAAATAAAGAATGAAAGAACGATTGAAAGAAAGATTGAAAGAAAGATTGAAAGAAAGATTGAATGAAAGATTGAAAGAAAGAATGAAACAAAGATTGAAATAAAGAATGAAAGAAAGACTGAAAGAAAGAATGACGGACAGAAAGATTGAAAGAAAGAATGAAAGAAAGATTGAAAAAAAGATTGAAAGACTGAAAGAAAGAATGAAAGAAAGATTGAAAGATTAAACAATTGAAAGAACGATTGCAAGAAAGATTGAAAGTAAGAAAGATTGAAAGACATATTGAAAGAAAGATTGAAAGATTGAAAGAAAGATTGAAAGAAAGATTGAAAGAAAGATTGTAAGACTGAAGGAAAGAATGAAAGAAAGATTGAAATATTGAAAGAAAGAATGAAAGAAAGATTGAAAGATTGAAATATTGAAAGAAAGAATGAAAAAAAGATTGAAAGACTGAAGGAAAGAATGAAAGAAAGATGGAAAGAAAGATGGAAAGAAAGAAAGATTGAAAGAAAGATTGAAAGATTGAAAGAAAGAATGAAAGAAAGATTGAAAGAAAGATGGAAAGAAAGATTGAAAGAAAGAAAGATTGAAAGAAATAATGAAAGAAAGATTGAACGATTGGAAGAAATTTTGAAAGATAGAAAAATTGAAAGTAAGAAAGATTGAAAGAAAGAATGAAAGAAAGATTGAAAGATTGAAAGAAAGAATGAAAGAAAGATTGAAAGATTAAACAATTGAAAGAAAGTTTGCAAGAAAGTTTGAAAAAAGAAAGATTGAAAGAAAGAATGAAAGAAAGATTGAAAGATAGATGGATAGAAAGATTGAAAGAAAGAAAGATTGAAAGAATAACAAAAGAAAGATTGAAAGATTGGAAGAAATATTGAAAGATAGAAAAATTGAAAGTAAGAAAGATTGAAAGAAAGAATTAAAGAAAGATTGAAAGATTGAAAGAAAGAATAAAAGAAAGATTGAAATATTGAAATAAAGAATGAAAGTTTGAAAGAAAGATTGAAAGAAAGATTTAAAGAAAGAAAGATTGAAAGAAATATTGAAAGAAAGATTGAAAGAAGGAATGAATGAAAGATTGAAAGACAGATTGAAAGAAAGATTGAAAGATTGAAGGAAAGAATGAAAGAAAGATTGAAAGAAAAATTGAAAGAAAGATTGAAAGAAAGATTGAAAGACTGAAGGAAAGAATGAAAGAAAGATGGAAAGAAAGATGGAAAGAAAGTTTGACAGAAAGAAAGATTGAAAGAAATATTGAAAGAAAGATTGAAAGAAAGAATGAAAGAAAGATTGAAAGATTGAAAGATTGAAAGATTGAAAGAAAGAATGAAAGAAAGACTGAAAGATTGAAAGAAAAATTGAAAGAAAGATTGAAAGATTGAAAGATTGAAAGAAAGATTGAAAGTTTGAAAGACAGATTGAAAGACTGAAAGAAAGATTGCAAGAAAGATTGAAAAAACAGAAAGATTTAAAGATAGAATAACAGAAAGATTGAAAGAAAGATTGAAAAAAAAGAAAGATTGAAAGATTGAAAGGAATATTGAAAGACAGAAAGATTGAAAGAAACAATTAAAGAAAGATTGAAAGATTAAAATAAAGAATGAAAGAACGATTGAAAGAAAGATTGAAAGAAAGAATGAAACAAAGATTGAAATAAAGAATGAAAGAAAGACTGAAAGAAAGAATGACGGACAGAAAGATTGAAAGAAAGAATGAAAGAAAGATTGAAAAAAAGATTGAAAGACTGAAAGAAAGAATGAAAGACAGATTGAAAGATTAAACAATTGAAAGAACGATTGCAAGAAAGATTGAAAAAAGAAAGATTGAAAGAAAGAATGAAAGACTGAAGGAGAGAATGAAAGAAAGATTGAAAGATTAAAAGAAAGAATGAAAGAAAGAATGAAAGAAAGATTGAAAGAAACAATGAAAGAAAGATTGAAAGATTAAAAGAAAGAATGAAAGAAAGACTAAAAGAAAGAAAGAACGATTGAAAGAAAGATTGAAAGAAAGAATGAAAGACAGATTGAAAGATAAACAATTGAAAGAAAGATTGCAAGAAAGATTGAAAAAAGAAAGATTGAAAGAAAGAATGAAAGAAAGATTGAAAGAAAGAAAGATTGAAAGAGATAAAAGAAAGATTGAAAGAAAGAAAGATTGAAAGAATAACAAAAGAAAGATTGAAAGATTGGAAGAAATATTGAAAGATAGAAAAATTGAAAGTAAGAAAGATTGAAAGAAAGAATGAAAGAAAGATTGAAAGATTGAAAGAAAGAATGAAAGAAAGATTGAAATATTGAAAGAAAGAATGAAAAAAAGATTGAAAGACTGAAAGAAAGAATGAAAGAAAGATTGAAAGATTAAACAATTGAAAGAAAGTTTGCAAGAAAGTTTGAAAAAAGAAAGATTGAAAGAAAGAATGAAAGAAAGATTGAAAGATAGATGGATAGAAAGATTGAAAGAAAGAAAGATTGAAAGAATAACAAAAGAAAGATTGAAAGATTGGAAGAAATATTGAAAGATAGAAAAATTGAAAGTAAAAAAGATTGAAAGAAAGAATTAAAGAAAGAAAGATTGAAAGAAATAATGAAAGAAAGATTGAACGATTGGAAGAAATTTTGAAAGATAGAAAAATTGAAAGTAAGAAAGATTGAAAGAAAGAATGAAAGAAAGATTGAAAGATTGAAATATTGAAAGAAAGAATGAAAAAAAGATTGAAAGACTGAAAGAAAGAATGAAAGAAAGATTGAAAGATTAAACAATTGAAAGAAAGTTTGCAAGAAAGTTTGAAAAAAGAAAGTTTGAAAGAAAGAATGAAAGAAAGATTGAAAGATAGATGGATAGAAAGATTGAAAGAAAGAAAGATTGAAAGAATAACAAAAGAAAGATTGAAAGATTGGAAGAAATATTGAAAGATAGAAAAATTGAAAGTAAGAAAGATTGAAAGAAAGAATTAAAGAAAGATTGAAAGATTGAAAGAAAGAATGAAAGAAAGATTGAAAGTTTGAAAGAAAGATTGAAAGAAAGATTTAAAGAAAGAAAGATTGAAAGAAATATTGAAAGAAAGATTGAAAGATTGAAAGAAAGAATGAAAGAAAGATTGAAAGATTGAAATAAAGAATGAACGTTTGAAAGAAAGATTGAAAGAAAGATTGAAAAAAAGAAAGATTGAAAGACTGAAGGAAAGAATGAAAGAAAGATTGAAAGAAAAATTGAAAGAAAGATTGAAAGAAAGATTGAAAGACTGAAGGAAAGAATGAAAGAAAGATGGAAAGAAAGATTGACAGAAAGAAAGATTGAAAGAAATATTGAAAGAAAGATTGAAAGATTGAAAGAAAGAATGAAAGAAAGATTGAAAGATTGAAAGATTGAAAGAAAGAATGAAAGAAAGACTGAAAGATTGAAAGAAAAATTGAAAGAAAGATTGAAAGATTGAAAGATTGAAAGAACGATTGAAAGTTTGAAAGACAGATTGAAAGACTGAAAGAAAGATTGCAAGAAAGATTGAAAAAAAGAAAGATTTAAAGATAGAATAAAAGAAAGATTGAAAGAAAGATTGAAAAAAGAAAGAAAGATTGAAAGATTGAAAGAAATATTGAAAGACAGAAAGATTGAAAGAAACAATGAAAGAAAGATTGAAAGATTAAAAGAAAGAATGAAAGAAAGATTGAAAGAAAGATTGAAAGAAAGATTGAAAGAAAGATTGAAAGAAAGATTGAAAGAAAGAAAGATTGAAAAAAAGAATGAAACAAAGATTGAAATAAAGAATGAAAGAAAGATTGAAAGAAAGATAGAAAGAAAGATTGAAAAATTGAAAGAAAGATTGAAAGACTGAAAGAAAGAATGAAAGAAAGATTGAAAGATTAAACAATTGAAAGAAAGTTTGCAAGAAAGATTGAAAAAAGAAAGATTGAAAGAAAGAATGAAAGAAAGATTGAAAGATAGATGGAAAGAAAGATTGAAAGAAAGAAAGATTGAAAGAATAACAAAAGAAAGATTGAAAGATTGGAAGAAATATTGAAAGATAGAAAAATTGAAAGAAAGAAAGATTGAAAGAAAGAATTAAAGAAAGATTGAAAGAAAGATTGAAATATTGAAAGAAAGAATGAAAGAAAGATTGAACGATTGAAATAAAGATTGAAAGTTTGAAAGAAAGATTGAAAGAAAGATTTAAAGAATGAAAGATTGAAAGAAACATTGAAAGAAAGATTGAAAGATTGAAAGAAAGATTGAAAGAAAGAATGAAAGAAAGATTGAACGATTGAAATATTGAAATAAAGAATGAAAGTTTGAAAGAAAGATTGAAAGAAAGATTTAAAGAAAGAAAGATTGAAAGTAAAAAAGATTGAAAGAAATATTGAAAGAAAGATTGAAAGATTGAAAGAAGGAATGAATGAAAGATTGAAAGACAGATTGAAAGAAAGATTGAAAGATTGAAGGAAAGAATGAAAGAAAGATTGAAAGAAAAATTGAAAGAAAGATTGAAAGAAAGATTGAAAGACTGAAGTAAAGAATGAAAGAGAGGTGGAAAGAAAGATGGAAAGAAAGATTGACAGAAAGAAAGATTGAAAGAAATATTGAAAGAAAGATTGAAAGATTGAAAGAAAGAATGAAAGAAAGATTGAAAGATTGAAAGAAAGAATGAAAGAAAGACTGAAAGATTGAAAGAAAAATTGAAAGAAAGATTGAAAGATTGAAAGATTGAAAGAAAGATTGAAAGTTTGAAAGACAGATTGAAAGACTGAAAGAAAGATTGCAAGAAAGATTGAAAAAACAGAAAGATTTAAAGATAGAATAAAAGAAAGATTGAAAGAAAGATTGAAAAAAAAGAAAGATTGAAAGATTGAAAGAAATATTGAAAGACAGAAAGATTGAAAGGAACAATTAAAGAAAGATTGAAAGATTAAAATAAAGAATGAAAGAACGATTGAAAGAAAGATTGAAAGAAAGATTGAAAGAAAGATTGAATGAAAGATTGAAAGAAAGAATGAAACAAAGATTGAAATAAAGAATGAAAGAAAGACTGAAAGAAAGAATGACGGACAGAAAGATTGAAAGAAAGAATGAAAGAAAGATTGAAAAAAAGATTGAAAGACTGAAAGAAAGAATGAAAGAAAGATTGAAAGATTAAACAATTGAAAGAACGATTGCAAGAAAGATTGAAAGTAAGAAAGATTGAAAGACATATTGAAAGAAAGATTGAAAGATTGAAAGAAAGATTGAAAGAAAGAATGAAAGAAAGATTGAAAGAAAGATTGTAAGACTGAAGGAAAGAATGAAAGAAAGATTGAAATATTGAAAGAAAGAATGAAAGAAAGATTGAAAGATTGAAATATTGAAAGAAAGAATGAAAAAAAGATTGAAAGACTGAAGGAAAGAATGAAAGAAAGATGGAAAGAAAGATGGAAAGAAAGAAAGATTGAAAGAACTATTGAAAGAAAGATTGAAAGATTGAAAGAAAGAATGAAAGAAAGATTGAAAGAAAGATGGAAAGAAAGATTGAAAGAAAGAAAGATTGAAAGAAATAATGAAAGAAAGATTGAACGATTGGAAGAAATTTTGAAAGATAGAAAAATTGAAAGTAAGAAAGATTGAAAGAAAGAATGAAAGAAAGATTGAAAGATTGAAAGAAAGAATGAAAGAAAGATTGAAAGATTAAACAATTGAAAGAAAGTTTGCAAGAAAGTTTGAAAAAAGAAAGATTGAAAGAAAGAATGAAAGAAAGATTGAAAGATAGATGGATAGAAAGATTGAAAGAAAGAAAGATTGAAAGAATAACAAAAGAAAGATTGAAAGATTGGAAGAAATATTGAAAGATAGAAAAATTGAAAGTAAGAAAGATTGAAAGAAAGAATTAAAGAAAGATTGAAAGATTGAAAGAAAGAATAAAAGAAAGATTGAAATATTGAAATATTGAAATAAAGAATGAAAGTTTGAAAGAAAGATTGAAAGAAAGATTTAAAGAAAGAAAGATTGAAAGAAATATTGAAAGAAAGATTGAAAGAAGGAATGAATGAAAGATTGAAAGACAGATTGAAAGAAAGATTGAAAGATTGAAGGAAAGAATGAAAGAAAGATTGAAAGAAAAATTGAAAGAAAGATTGAAAGAAAGATTGAAAGACTGAAGGAAAGAATGAAAGAAAGATGGAAAGAAAGTTTGACAGAAAGAAAGATTGAAAGAAATATTGAAAGAAAGATTGAAAGATTGAAAGAAAGAATGAAAGAAAGATTGAAAGATTGAAAGATTGAAAGATTGAAAGAAAGAATGAAAGAAAGACTGAAAGATTGAAAGAAAAATTGAAAGAAAGATTGAAAGATTGAAAGATTGAAAGAAAGATTGAAAGTTTGAAAGACAGATTGAAAGACTGAAAGAAAGATTGCAAGAAAGATTGAAAAAACAGAAAGATTTAAAGATAGAATAACAGAAAGATTGAAAGAAAGATTGAAAAAAAAGAAAGATTGAAAGATTGAAAGAAATATTGAAAGACAGAAAGATTGAAAGAAACAATTAAAGAAAGATTGAAAGATTAAAATAAAGAATGAAAGAAAGATTGAAAGAAAGATTGAAAGAAAGATTGAAAGAAAGATTGAATGAAAGATTGAAAGAAAGAATGAAACAAAGATTGAAATAAAGAATGAAAGAAAGACTGAAAGAAAGAATGACGGACAGAAAGATTGAAAGAAAGAATGAAAGAAAGATTGAAAAAAAGATTGAAAGACTGAAAGAAAGAATGAAAGAAAGATTGAAAGATTAAACAATTGAAAGAACGATTGCAAGAAAGATTGAAAAAAGAAAGATTGAAAGAAAGAATGAAAGACTGAAGGAAAGAATGAAAGAAAGATTGAAAGATTAAAAGAAAGAATGAAAGAAAGATTGAAAAATTGAAAGATTGAAAGAAAGACTAAAAGAAAGAAAAACGATTGAAAGAAAGATTGAAAGAAAGAATGAAAGAAAGAATGAAAGAAAGATTGAAAGAAACAATGAAAGAAAGATTGAAAGATTAAAAGAAAGAATGAAAGAAAGATTGAAAAATTGAAAGATTGAAAGAAAGACGTAAAGAAAGAAAGAACGATTGAAAGAAAGATTGAAAGAAAGATTGAAAGACTGAAGGAAAGAATGAAAGAAAGATGGAAAGAAAGAAAGATTGAAAGAACTATTGAAAGAAAGATTGAAAGAAAGAATGAAAGAAAGATTGAAAGAAAGATGGAAAGAAAGATTGAAAGAAAGAAAGATTGAAAGAAATAATGAAAGAAAGATTGAAAGATTGAAAGAAAGAATGAAAGAAAGATTGAAAGATTGAAATATTGAAAGAAAGAATGAAAAAAAGATTGAAAGACTGAAAGAAAGAATGAAAGAAAGATTGAAAGATTAAACAATTGAAAGAAAGTTTGCAAGAAAGTTTGAAAAAAGAAAGATTGAAAGAAAGAATGAAAGAAAGATTGAAAGATAGATGGATAGAAAGATTGAAATAAAGAAAGATTGAAAGAATAACAAAAGAAAGATTGAAAGATTGGAAGAAATATACAAAGATAGAAAAATTGAAAGTAAGAAAGATTGAAAGAAAGAATTAAAGAAAGATTGAAAGATTGAAAGAAAGAATGAAAGAAAGATTGAAAGATATATGGATAGAAAGATTGAAAGAAAGAAAGATTGAAAGAATAACAAAAGAAAGATTGAAAGATTGGAAGAAATATTGAAAGATATAAAAATTGAAAGTAAGAAAGATTGAAAGAAAGAATTAAAGAAAGATTGAAAGATTGAAAGAAAGAATGAAAGAAAGATTGAAATATTGAAAGAAAGATTGAAATAAAGATTGAAAGTTTGAAAGAAAGATTGAAAGAAATATTTAAAGAAAGAAAGATTGAAAGAAAGATTGAATAATTGAAAGAAAGAATGAAAGAAAGATTGAAAGATTGAAAGATTGAAATTAAGAATGAAAGAAAGATTGAAAGATTGAAAGATTGAAATAAAGAATGAAAGTTTGAAAGAAAGATTGAAAGAAAGATTTAAAAAAGGAAAGATTGAAAGTAAGAAAGATTGAAAGACATATTGAAAGAAAGATTGAAAGATTGAAAGAAAGATTGAAAGAAAGAATGAAAGAAAGATTGAGAGAAAGATTGTAAGACTGAAGGAAAGAATGAAAGAAAGATTGAAAGAAAGAAAGATTGAAAGATTGAATGATTGAAAGATTGAATGATTGAAAGATTGAAAGAAAGATTGAACGACTGAAAGATTGAAAGAAATATTGAAAGTTTGAAAGAAAGATTGAAAGACTGAAAGATAGATTGAAAGATTGAAGATTGAAAGATTGAAAGAAAGATTGAAAGAAAGATTGAACGACTGAAAGAAAGATTGAAAGACTGAAAGAAATAATGAAAGAAAGATTGAAAGAAAGAATGAAAGAAATATTGAAAGAAAGATGGAAAGAAAGATTGAAAGAAAGAAAGATTGAAAGATATAACAAAAGAAAGATTGAAAGAAATAATGAAAGAAAGATTGAACGATTGGAAGAAATATTGAAAGATAGAAAAATTGAAAGATTGAAAGATTGAAAGAAAGAATGAAAGAAAGATTGAAAGATTGAAAGAAAGAATGAAAGAAAGATTGAAAGATTGAAATATTGACAGAAAGAATGAAAGAAAGACTGAAAGATTGAAAGAAAGATTGAAAGAAAGATTGAAAGATTGAAATATTTAAAGAAAGATTGAAAGAAAGAATGAAAGAACAATTGAAAGAAAGAATGAAAGAATGAAAGAAAAATTGACAGATTGAAAGAAATATTGAAAAAAGAAAGATTGAAAGAAAGAATGAAAGAAAGATTGAAAGAAAGATTGAAAGAAAGAAAGATTGAAAGAAATAATAAAAGAAAGATTGAACGATTGGAAGAAAGAATGACAGAAAGATTGAAAGATTGAAAGATTGAAAGAAAGAATGAAAGAAAAATTGAAAGATTGAAAGATTGAAAGAAAGATTGAAAGATAGATTTAAAGAAAGATTGAAAGACTGAAAGAAAGATTGAAAGAAAGAAAGATCTATAGAAAGAATGAAAGAAAGATTGAAAAAAGAAAGATAGATTGAAAGAAAGATTGAAAGATTGAAAGAAAGAATGAAAGAAAGATTTAAAAAAAGATTGAAAAAAAGAAAGATTGAAAGAAAGATTGAAAGAAAGATTGAAAGACTGAAGGAAAGAATGAAAGAAAGAAAGATTGAAAGAACTATTGAAAGAAAGATTGAAAGATTGAAAGAAAGAATGAAAGAAAGATTGAAAGAAAGATGGAAAGAAAGATTGAAAGAAAGAAAGATTGAAAGAAATAATGAAAGAAAGATTGAACGATTGGAAGAAATTTTGAAAGATAGAAAAATTGAAAGTAAGAAAGATTGAAAGAAAGAATGAAAGAAAGATTGAAAGATTGAAATATTGAAAGAAAGAATGAAAAAAAGATTGAAAGACTGAAAGAAAGAATGAAAGAAAGATTGAAAGATTAAACAATTGAAAGAAAGTTTGCAAGAAAGTTTGAAAAAAGAAAGATTGAAAGAAAGAATGAAAGAAAGATTGAAAGATATATGGATGGAAAGATTGAAAGAAAGAAAGATTGAAAGAATAACAAAAGAAAGATTGAAAGATTGGAAGAAATATTGAAAGATAGAAAAATTGAAAGTAAGAAAGATTGAAAGAAAGAATTAAAGAAAGATTGAAAGATTGAAAGAAAGAATGAAAGAAAGATTGAAATATTGAAAGAAAGATTGAAATAAAGATTGAAAGTTTGAAAGAAAGATTGAAAGAAATATTTAAAGAAAGAAAGATTGAAAGAAATATTGAAAGATTGAAAGAAAGAATGAAAGAAAGATTGAAAGATTGAAAGATTGAAATTAAGAATGAAAGAAAGATTGAAAGATTGAAAGATTGAAATAAAGAATGAAAGTTTGAAAGAAAGATTGAAAGAAAGATTTAAAAAAGGAAAGATTGAAAGTAAGAAAGATTGAAAGACATATTGAAAGAAAGATTGAAAGATTGAAAGAAAGATTGAAAGAAAGAATGAAAGAAAGATTGTAAGACTGAAGGAAAGAATGAAAGAAAGATTGAAAGAAAGAAAGATTGAAAGATTGAATGATTGAAAGATTGAATGATTGAAAGATTGAAAGAAAGATTGAAAGAAAGATTGAACGACTGAAAGATTGAAAGAAATATTGAAAGTTTGAAAGAAAGATTGAAAGACTGAAACATAGATTGAAAGATTGAAGATTGAAAGATTGAAAGAAAGATTGAACGACTGAAAGAAAGATTGAAAGACTGAAAGAAATAATGAAAGAAAGATTGAAAGAAAGAATGAAAGAAATATTGAAAGAAAGATGGAAAGAAAGATTGAAAGAAAGAAAGATTGAAAGATATAACAAAAGAAAGATTGAAAGAAATAATGAAAGAAAGATTGAACGATTGGAAGAAATATTGAAAGATAGAAAAATTTAAAGATTGAAAGATTGAAAGAAAGAATGAAAGAAAGATTGAAAGATTGAAAGAAAGAATGAAAGAAAGATTGAAAGATTGAAATATTGAAAGAAAGAATGAAAGATTGAAAGAAAGATTGAAAGAAAGATTGAAAGATTGAAATATTTAAAGAAAGATTGAAAGAAAGAATGAAAGAACAATTGAAAGAAAGAATGAAAGAATGAAAGAAAAATTGACAGATTGAAAGAAATATTGAAAAAAGAAAGATTGAAAGAAAGAATGAAAGAAAGATTGAAAGAAAGATGGAAAGAAAGATTGAAAGAAAGAAAGATTGAAAGAAATAATAAAAGAAAGATTGAACGATTGGAAGAAAGAATGACAGAAAGATTGAAAGATTGAAATATTGAAAGAAAGAATGAAAAAAAGATTGAAAGACTGAAAGAAAGAATGAAAGAAAGATTGAAAGTTTGAAAGAAAGATTGAAAGAAAGATTTAAAGAAAGAAAGATTGAAAGAAATATTGAAAGAAAGATTGAAAGATTGAAAGAAAGATTGAAAGAAAGAATGAAAGAAAGATTGAAAGATTGAAATAAAGAATGAAAGTTTGAAAGAAAGATTGAAAGAAAGATTGAAAAAAAGAAAGATTGAAAGACTGAAGGAAAGAATGAAAGAAAGATTGAAAGAAAAATTGAAAGAAAGATTGAAAGAAAGATTGAAAGACTGAAGGAAAGAATGAAAGAAAGATGGAAAGAAAGATTGACAGAAAGAAAGATTGAAAGAAATATTGAAAGAAAGATTGAAAGATTGAAAGAAAGAATGAAAGAAAGATTGAAAGATTGAAAGATTGAAAGAAAGAATGAAAGAAAGACTGAAAGATTGAAAGAAAAATTGAAAGAAAGATTGAAAGATTGAAAGATTGAAAGAACGATTGAAAGTTTGAAAGACAGATTGAAAGACTGAAAGAAAGATTGCAAGAAAGATTGAAAAAAAGAAAGATTTAAAGATAGAATAAAAGAAAGATTGAAAGAAAGATTGAAAAAAGAAAGAAAGATTGAAAGATTGAAAGAAATATTGAAAGACAGAAAGATTGAAAGAAACAATGAAAGAAAGATTGAAAGATTAAAAGAAAGAATGAAAGAAAGATTGAAAGAAAGATTGAAAGAAAGATTGAAAGAAAGATTGAAAGAAAGAAAGATTGAAAAAAAGAATGAAACAAAGATTGAAATAAAGAATGAAAGAAAGATTGAAAGAAAGATAGAAAGAAAGATTGAAAAATTGAAAGAAAGATTGAAAGACTGAAAGAAAGAATGAAAGAAAGATTGAAAGATTAAACAATTGAAAGAAAGTTTGCAAGAAAGATTGAAAAAAGAAAGATTGAAAGAAAGAATGAAAGAAAGATTGAAAGATAGATGGAAAGATAGATTTAAAGAAAGAAAGATTGAAAGAATAACAAAAGAAAGATTGAAAGATTGGAAGAAATATTGAAAGATAGAAAAATTGAAAGAAAGAAAGATTGAAAGAAAGAATTAAAGAAAGATTGAAAGAAAGAATGAAAGAAAGATTGAAATATTGAAAGAAAGAATGAAAGAAAGATTGAACGATTGAAATAAAGATTGAAAGTTTGAAAGAAAGATTGAAAGAAACATTTAAAGAATGAAAGATTGAAAGAAACATTGAAAGAAAGATTGAAAGATTGAAAGAAAGAATGAAAGAAAGATTGAACGATTGAAATATTGAAATAAAGAATGAAAGTTTGAAAGAAAGATTGAAAGAAAGATTTAAAGAAAGAAAGATTGAAAGTAAAAAAGATTGAAAGAAATATTGAAAGAAAGATTGAAAGATTGAAAGAAGGAATGAATGAAAGATTGAAAGACAGATTGAAAGAAAGATTGAAAGATTGAAGGAAAGAATGAAAGAAAGATTGAAAGAAAAATTGAAAGAAAGATTGAAAGAAAGATTGAAAGACTGAAGTAAAGAATGAAAGAAAGATGGAAAGAAAGATGGAAAGAAAGATTGACAGAAAGAAAGATTGAAAGAAATATTAAAAGAAAGATTGAAAGATTGAAAGAAAGAATGAAAGAAAGATTGAAAGATTGAAAGAAAGAATGAAAGAAAGACTGAAAGATTGAAAGAAAAATTGAAAGAAAGATTGAAAGATTGAAAGATTGAAAGAAAGATTGAAAGTTTGAAAGACAGATTGAAAGACTGAAAGAAAGATTGCAAGAAAGATTGAAAAAACAGAAAGATTTAAAGATAGAATAAAAGAAAGATTGAAAGAAAGATTGAAAAAAAAGAAAGATTGAAAGATTGAAAGAAATATTGAAAGACAGAAAGATTGAAAGGAACAATTAAAGAAAGATTGAAAGATTAAAATAAAGAATGAAAGAACGATTGAAAGAAAGATTGAAAGAAAGATTGAAAGAAAGATTGAATGAAAGATTGAAAGAAAGAATGAAACAAAGATTGAAATAAAGAATGAAAGAAAGACTGAAAGAAAGAATGACGGACAGAAAGATTGAAAGAAAGAATGAAAGAAAGATTGAAAAAAAGATTGAAAGACTGAAAGAAAGAATGAAAGAAAGATTGAAAGATTAAACAATTGAAAGAACGATTGCAAGAAAGATTGAAAGTAAGAAAGATTGAAAGACATATTGAAAGAAAGATTGAAAGATTGAAAGAAAGATTGAAAGAAAGAATGAAAGAAAGATTGAAAGAAAGATTGTAAGACTGAAGGAAAGAATGAAAGAAAGATTGAAATATTGAAAGAAAGAATGAAAGAAAGATTGAAAGATTGAAATATTGAAAGAAAGAATGAAAAAAAGATTGAAAGACTGAAGGAAAGAATGAAAGAAAGATGGAAAGAAAGATGGAAAGAAAGAAAGATTGAAAGAAAGATTGAAAGATTGAAAGAAAGAATGAAAGAAAGATTGAAAGAAAGATGGAAAGAAAGATTGAAAGAAAGAAAGATTGAAAGAAATAATGAAAGAAAGATTGAACGATTGGAAGAAATTTTGAAAGATAGAAAAATTGAAAGTAAGAAAGATTGAAAGAAAGAATGAAAGAAAGATTGAAAGATTGAAAGAAAGAATGAAAGAAAGATTGAAAGATATATGGATAGAAAGATTGAAAGAAAGAAAGATTGAAAGAATAACAAAAGAAAGATTGAAAGATTGGAAGAAATATTGAAAGATATAAAAATTGAAAGTAAGAAAGATTGAAAGAAAGAATTAAAGAAAGATTGAAAGATTGAAAGAAAGAATGAAAGAAAGATTGAAATATTGAAAGAAAGATTGAAATAAAGATTGAAAGTTTGAAAGAAAGATTGAAAGAAATATTTAAAGAAAGAAAGATTGAAAGAAAGATTGAATAATTGAAAGAAAGAATGAAAGAAAGATTGAAAGATTGAAAGATTGAAATTAAGAATGAAAGAAAGATTGAAAGATTGAAAGATTGAAATAAAGAATGAAAGTTTGAAAGAAAGATTGAAAGAAAGATTTAAAAAAGGAAAGATTGAAAGTAAGAAAGATTGAAAGACATATTGAAAGAAAGATTGAAAGATTGAAAGAAAGATTGAAAGAAAGAATGAAAGAAAGATTGAGAGAAAGATTGTAAGACTGAAGGAAAGAATGAAAGAAAGATTGAAAGAAAGAAAGATTGAAAGATTGAATGATTGAAAGATTGAATGATTGAAAGATTGAAAGAAAGATTGAACGACTGAAAGATTGAAAGAAATATTGAAAGTTTGAAAGAAAGATTGAAAGACTGAAAGATAGATTGAAAGATTGAAGATTGAAAGATTGAAAGAAAGATTGAAAGAAAGATTGAACGACTGAAAGAAAGATTGAAAGACTGAAAGAAATAATGAAAGAAAGATTGAAAGAAAGAATGAAAGAAATATTGAAAGAAAGATGGAAAGAAAGATTGAAAGAAAGAAAGATTGAAAGATATAACAAAAGAAAGATTGAAAGAAATAATGAAAGAAAGATTGAACGATTGGAAGAAATATTGAAAGATAGAAAAATTGAAAGATTGAAAGATTGAAAGAAAGAATGAAAGAAAGATTGAAAGATTGAAAGAAAGAATGAAAGAAAGATTGAAAGATTGAAATATTGACAGAAAGAATGAAAGAAAGACTGAAAGATTGAAAGAAAGATTGAAAGAAAGATTGAAAGATTGAAATATTTAAAGAAAGATTGAAAGAAAGAATGAAAGAACAATTGAAAGAAAGAATGAAAGAATGAAAGAAAAATTGACAGATTGAAAGAAATATTGAAAAAAGAAAGATTGAAAGAAAGAATGAAAGAAAGATTGAAAGAAAGATTGAAAGAAAGAAAGATTGAAAGAAATAATAAAAGAAAGATTGAACGATTGGAAGAAAGAATGACAGAAAGATTGAAAGATTGAAAGATTGAAAGAAAGAATGAAAGAAAAATTGAAAGATTGAAAGATTGAAAGAAAGATTGAAAGATAGATTTAAAGAAAGATTGAAAGACTGAAAGAAAGATTGAAAGAAAGAAAGATCTATAGAAAGAATGAAAGAAAGATTGAAAAAAGAAAGATAGATTGAAAGAAAGATTGAAAGATTGAAAGAAAGAATGAAAGAATGATTTAAAAAAAGATTGAAAAAAAGAAAGATTGAAAGAAAGATTGAAAGAAAGATTGAAAGACTGAAGGAAAGAATGAAAGAAAGAAAGATTGAAAGAACTATTGAAAGAAAGATTGAAAGATTGAAAGAAAGAATGAAAGAAAGATTGAAAGAAAGATGGAAAGAAAGATTGAAAGAAAGAAAGATTGAAAGAAATAATGAAAGAAAGATTGAACGATTGGAAGAAATTTTGAAAGATAGAAAAATTGAAAGTAAGAAAGATTGAAAGAAAGAATGAAAGAAAGATTGAAAGATTGAAATATTGAAAGAAAGAATGAAAAAAAGATTGAAAGACTGAAAGAAAGAATGAAAGAAAGATTGAAAGATTAAACAATTGAAAGAAAGTTTGCAAGAAAGTTTGAAAAAAGAAAGATTGAAAGAAAGAATGAAAGAAAGATTGAAAGATATATGGATGGAAAGATTGAAAGAAAGAAAGATTGAAAGAATAACAAAAGAAAGATTGAAAGATTGGAAGAAATATTGAAAGATAGAAAAATTGAAAGTAAGAAAGATTGAAAGAAAGAATTAAAGAAAGATTGAAAGATTGAAAGAAAGAATGAAAGAAAGATTGAAATATTGAAAGAAAGATTGAAATAAAGATTGAAAGTTTGAAAGAAAGATTGAAAGAAATATTTAAAGAAAGAAAGATTGAAAGAAATATTGAAAGATTGAAAGAAAGAATGAAAGAAAGATTGAAAGATTGAAAGATTGAAATTAAGAATGAAAGAAAGATTGAAAGATTGAAAGATTGAAATAAAGAATGAAAGTTTGAAAGAAAGATTGAAAGAAAGATTTAAAAAAGGAAAGATTGAAAGACATATTGAAAGAAAGATTGAAAGATTGAAAGAAAGATTGAAAGAAAGAATGAAAGAAAGATTGTAAGACTGAAGGAAAGAATGAAAGAAAGATTGAAAGAAAGAAAGATTGAAAGATTGAATGATTGAAAGATTGAATGATTGAAAGATTGAAAGAAAGATTGAAAGAAAGATTGAACGACTGAAAGATTGAAAGAAATATTGAAAGTTTGAAAGAAAGATTGAAAGACTGAAACATAGATTGAAAGATTGAAGATTGAAAGATTGAAAGAAAGATTGAACGACTGAAAGAAAGATTGAAAGACTGAAAGAAATAATGAAAGAAAGATTGAAAGAAAGAATGAAAGAAATATTGAAAGAAAGATGGAAAGAAAGATTGAAAGAAAGAAAGATTGAAAGATATAACAAAAGAAAGATTGAAAGAAATAATGAAAGAAAGATTGAACGATTGGAAGAAATATTGAAAGATAGAAAAATTTAAAGATTGAAAGATTGAAAGAAAGAATGAAAGAAAGATTGAAAGATTGAAAGAAAGAATGAAAGAAAGATTGAAAGATTGAAATATTGAAAGAAAAAATGAAAGATTGAAAGAAAGATTGAAAGAAAGATTGAAAGATTGAAATATTTAAAGAAAGATTGAAAGAAAGAATGAAAGAACAATTGAAAGAAAGAATGAAAGAATGAAAGAAAAATTGACAGATTGAAAGAAATATTGAAAAAAGAAAGATTGAAAGAAAGAATGAAAGAAAGATTGAAAGAAAGATGGAAAGAAAGATTGAAAGAAAGAAAGATTGAAAGAAATAATAAAAGAAAGATTGAACGATTGGAAGAAAGAATGACAGAAAGATTGAAAGATTGAAATATTGAAAGAAAGAATGAAAAAAAGATTGAAAGACTGAAAGAAAGAATGAAAGAAAGATTGAAAGTTTGAAAGAAAGATTGAAAGAAAGATTTAAAGAAAGAAAGATTGAAAGAAATATTGAAAGAAAGATTGAAAGATTGAAAGAAAGATTGAAAGAAAGAATGAAAGAAAGATTGAAAGATTGAAATAAAGAATGAAAGTTTGAAAGAAAGATTGAAAGAAAGATTGAAAAAAAGAAAGATTGAAAGACTGAAGGAAAGAATGAAAGAAAGATTGAAAGAAAAATTGAAAGAAAGATTGAAAGAAAGATTGAAAGACTGAAGGAAAGAATGAAAGAAAGATGGAAAGAAAGATTGACAGAAAGAAAGATTGAAAGAAATATTGAAAGAAAGATTGAAAGATTGAAAGAAAGAATGAAAGAAAGATTGAAAGATTGAAAGATTGAAAGAAAGAATGAAAGAAAGACTGAAAGATTGAAAGAAAAATTGAAAGAAAGATTGAAAGATTGAAAGATTGAAAGAACGATTGAAAGTTTGAAAGACAGATTGAAAGACTGAAAGAAAGATTGCAAGAAAGATTGAAAAAAAGAAAGATTTAAAGATAGAATAAAAGAAAGATTGAAAGAAAGATTGAAAAAAGAAAGAAAGATTGAAAGATTGAAAGAAATATTGAAAGACAGAAAGATTGAAAGAAACAATGAAAGAAAGATTGAAAGATTAAAAGAAAGAATGAAAGAAAGATTGAAAGAAAGATTGAAAGAAAGATTGAAAGAAAGATTGAAAGAAAGATTGAAAGAAAGAAAGATTGAAAAAAAGAATGAAACAAAGATTGAAATAAAGAATGAAAGAAAGATTGAAAGAAAGATAGAAAGAAAGATTGAAAAATTGAAAGAAAGATTGAAAGACTGAAAGAAAGAATGAAAGAAAGATTGAAAGATTAAACAATTGAAAGAAAGTTTGCAAGAAAGATTGAAAAAAGAAAGATTGAAAGAAAGAATGAAAGAAAGATTGAAAGATAGATGGAAAGATAGATTTAAAGAAAGAAAGATTGAAAGAATAACAAAAGAAAGATTGAAAGATTGGAAGAAATATTGAAAGATAGAAAAATTGAAAGAAAGAAAGATTGAAAGAAAGAATTAAAGAAAGATTGAAAGAAAGAATGAAAGAAAGATTGAAATATTGAAAGAAAGAATGAAAGAAAGATTGAACGATTGAAATAAAGATTGAAAGTTTGAAAGAAAGATTGAAAGAAAGATTTAAAGAATGAAAGATTGAAAGAAACATTGAAAGAAAGATTGAAAGATTGAAAGAAAGATTGAAAGAAAGAATGAAAGAAAGATTGAACGATTGAAATATTGAAATAAAGAATGAAAGTTTGAAAGAAAGATTGAAAGAAAGATTTAAAGAAAGAAAGATTGAAAGTAAAAAAGATTGAAAGAAATATTGAAAGAAAGATTGAAAGATTGAAAGAAGGAATGAATGAAAGATTGAAAGACAGATTGAAAGAAAGATTGAAAGATTGAAGGAAAGAATGAAAGAAAGATTGAAAGAAAAATTGAAAGAAAGATTGAAAGAAAGATTGAAAGACTGAAGTAAAGAATGAAAGAAAGATGGAAAGAAAGATGGAAAGAAAGATTGACAGAAAGAAAGATTGAAAGAAATATTGAAAGAAAGATTGAAAGATTGAAAGAAAGAATGAAAGAAAGATTGAAAGATTGAAAGAAAGAATGAAAGAAAGACTGAAAGATTGAAAGAAAAATTGAAAGAAAGATTGAAAGATTGAAAGATTGAAAGAAAGATTGAAAGTTTGAAAGACAGATTGAAAGACTGAAAGAAAGATTGCAAGAAAGATTGAAAAAACAGAAAGATTTAAAGATAGAATAAAAGAAAGATTGAAAGAAAGATTGAAAAAAAAGAAAGATTGAAAGATTGAAAGAAATATTGAAAGACAGAAAGATTGAAAGGAACAATTAAAGAAAGATTGAAAGATTAAAATAAAGAATGAAAGAACGATTGAAAGAAAGATTGAAAGAAAGATTGAAAGAAAGATTGAATGAAAGATTGAAAGAAAGAATGAAACAAAGATTGAAATAAAGAATGAAAGAAAGACTGAAAGAAAGAATGACGGACAGAAAGATTGAAAGAAAGAATGAAAGAAAGATTGAAAAAAAGATTGAAAGACTGAAAGAAAGAATGAAAGAAAGATTGAAAGATTAAACAATTGAAAGAACGATTGCAAGAAAGATTGAAAGTAAGAAAGATTGAAAGACATATTGAAAGAAAGATTGAAAGATTGAAAGAAAGATTGAAAGAAAGAATGAAAGAAAGATTGAAAGAAAGATTGTAAGACTGAAGGAAAGAATGAAAGAAAGATTGAAATATTGAAAGAAAGAATGAAAGAAAGATTGAAAGATTGAAATATTGAAAGAAAGAATGAAAAAAAGATTGAAAGACTGAAGGAAAGAATGAAAGAAAGATGGAAAGAAAGATGGAAAGAAAGAAAGATTGAAAGAACTATTGAAAGAAAGATTGAAAGATTGAAAGAAAGAATGAAAGAAAGATTGAAAGAAAGATGGAAAGAAAGAAAGATTGAAAGAAATAATGAAAGAAAGATTGAACGATTGGAAGAAATTTTGAAAGATAGAAAAATTGAAAGTAAGAAAGATTGAAAGAAAGAATGAAAGAAAGATTGAAAGATTGAAAGAAAGAATGAAAGAAAGATTGAAAGATTAAACAATTGAAAGAAAGTTTGCAAGAAAGTTTGAAAAAAGAAAGATTGAAAGAAAGAATGAAAGAAAGATTGAAAGATAGATGGATAGAAAGATTGAAAGAAAGAAAGATTGAAAGAATAACAAAAGAAAGATTGAAAGATTGGAAGAAATATTGAAAGATAGAAAAATTGAAAGTAAGAAAGATTGAAAGAAAGAATTAAAGAAAGATTGAAAGATTGAAAGAAAGAATAAAAGAAAGATTGAAATATTGAAATATTGAAATAAAGAATGAAAGTTTGAAAGAAAGATTGAAAGAAAGATTTAAAGAAAGAAAGATTGAAAGAAATATTGAAAGAAAGATTGAAAGAAGGAATGAATGAAAGATTGAAAGACAGATTGAAAGAAAGATTGAAAGATTGAAGGAAAGAATGAAAGAAAGATTGAAAGAAAAATTGAAAGAAAGATTGAAAGAAAGATTGAAAGACTGAAGGAAAGAATGAAAGAAAGATGGAAAGAAAGATGGAAAGAAAGTTTGACAGAAAGAAAGATTGAAAGAAATATTGAAAGAAAGATTGAAAGAAAGAATGAAAGAAAGATTGAAAGATTGAAAGATTGAAAGATTGAAAGAAAGAATGAAAGAAAGACTGAAAGATTGAAAGAAAAATTGAAAGAAAGATTGAAAGATTGAAAGATTGAAAGAAAGATTGAAAGTTTGAAAGACAGATTGAAAGACTGAAAGAAAGATTGCAAGAAAGATTGAAAAAACAGAAAGATTTAAAGATAGAATAACAGAAAGATTGAAAGAAAGATTGAAAAAAAAGAAAGATTGAAAGATTGAAAGAAATATTGAAAGACAGAAAGATTGAAAGAAACAATTAAAGAAAGATTGAAAGATTAAAATAAAGAATGAAAGAAAGATTGAAAGAAAGATTGAAAGAAAGATTGAAAGAAAGATTGAATGAAAGATTGAAAGAAAGAATGAAACAAAGATTGAAATAAAGAATGAAAGAAAGACTGAAAGAAAGAATGACGGACAGAAAGATTGAAAGAAAGAATGAAAGAAAGATTGAAAAAAAGATTGAAAGACTGAAAGAAAGAATGAAAGAAAGATTGAAAGATTAAACAATTGAAAGAACGATTGCAAGAAAGATTGAAAAAAGAAAGATTGAAAGAAAGAATGAAAGACTGAAGGAAAGAATGAAAGAAAGATTAAAAGAAAGAATGAAAGAAAGATTGAAAAATTGAAAGATTGAAAGAAAGACTAAAAGAAAGAAAAACGATTGAAAGAAAGATTGAAAGAAAGAATGAAAGAAAGAATGAAAGAAAGATTGAAAGAAACAATGAAAGAAAGATTGAAAGATTAAAAGAAAGAATGAAAGAAAGATTGAAAAATTGAAAGATTGAAAGAAAGATTGAAAGAAAGATTGAAAGACTGAAGGAAAGAATGAAAGAAAGATGGAAAGAAAGAAAGATTGAAAGAACTATTGAAAGAAAGATTGAAAGAAAGAATGAAAGAAAGATTGAAAGAAAGATGGAAAGAAAGATTGAAAGAAAGAAAGATTGAAAGAAATAATGAAAGAAAGATTGAAAGATTGAAAGAAAGAATGAAAGAAAGATTGAAAGATTGAAATATTGAAAGAAAGAATGAAAAAAAGATTGAAAGACTGAAAGAAAGAATGAAAGAAAGATTGAAAGATTAAACAATTGAAAGAAAGTTTGCAAGAAAGTTTGAAAAAAGAAAGATTGAAAGAAAGAATGAAAGAAAGATTGAAAGATAGATGGATAGAAAGATTGAAATAAAGAAAGATTGAAAGAATAACAAAAGAAAGATTGAAAGATTGGAAGAAATATTGAAAGATAGAAAAATTGAAAGTAAGAAAGATTGAAAGAAAGAATTAAAGAAAGATTGAAAGATTGAAAGAAAGAATGAAAGAAAGATTGAAATATTGAAAGAAAGATTGAAATAAAGATTGAAAGTTGCAAAGAAAGATTGAAAGAAAGAAAGATTGAAAGAAATATTGAAAGAAAGATTGAAAGATTGAAAGAAAGATTGAAAGAAAGAATGAAAGAAAGATTGAAAGATTGAAAGATTGAAATAAAGAATGAAAGAAAGATTGAAAGATTGAAAGATTGAAATAAAGAATGAAAGTTTGAAAGAAAGATTTAAAAAAGGAAAGATTGAAAGTAAGAAAGATTGAAAGACATATTGAAAGAAAGATTGAAAGATTGAAAGAAAGAATGAAAGAAAGATTGAAAGAAAGATTGTAAGACTGAAGGAAAGAATGAAAGAAAGATTGAAATATTGAAAGAAAGAATGAAAGAAAGATTGAAAGATTGAAATATTGAAAGAAAGAATGAAAAAAAGATTGAAAGACTGAAAGAAAGAATGAAAGAAAGATTGAAAGATTAAACAATTGAAAGAAAGTTTGCAAGAAAGTTTGAAAGAAAGAATGAAAGAAAGATTGAAAGATAGATGGATAGAAAGATTGAAAGAAAGAAAGATTGAAAGAATAACAAAAGAAAGATTGAAAGATTGGAAGAAATATTGAAAGATAGAAAAATTGAAAGTAAGAAAGATTGAAAGAAAGAATTAAAGAAAGATTGAAAGATTGAAAGAAAGAATGAAAGAAAGATTGAAATATTGAAAGAAAGATTGAAATAAAGATTGAAAGTTTGAAAGAAAGATTGAAAGAAATATTTAAAGAAAGAAAGATTGAAAGAAATATTGAAAGAAAGATTGAAAGATTGAAAGAAAGATTGAAAGAAAGAATGAAAGAAAGATTGAAAGATTGAAAGATTGAAATACAGAATGAAAGAAAGATTGAAGGATTGAAAGATTGAAATAAAGAATGAAAGTTTGAAAGAAAGATTTAAAAAAGGAAAGATTGAAAGTAAGAAAGATTGAAAGACATATTGAAAGAAAGATTGAAAGAAAGAATGAAAGAAAGATTGAGAGAAAGATTGTAAGACTGAAGGAAAGAATGAAAGAAAGATTGAAAGAAAGAAAGATTGAACGATTGAATGATTGAAAGATTGAATGATTGAAAGATTGAAAGAAAGATTGAACGACTGAAAGATTGAAAGAAATATTGAAAGTTTGAAAGAAAGATTGAAAGACTGAAAGATAGATTGAAAGATTGAAGATTGAAAGATTGAAAGAAAGATTGAAAGAAAGATTGAACGACTGAAAGAAAGATTGAAAGACTGAAAGAAATAATGAAAGAAAGATTGAAAGAAAGAATGAAAGAAATATTGAAAGAAAGATGGAAAGAAAGATTGAAAGAAAGAAAGATTGAAAGATATAACAAAAGAAAGATTGAAAGAAATAATGAAAGAAAGATTGAACGATTGGAAGAAATATTGAAAGATAGAAAAATTGAAAGATTGAAAGATTGAAAGAAAGAATGAAAGAATGATTGAAAGATTGAAAGAAAGAATGAAAGAAAGATTGAAAGATTGAAATATTGACAGAAAGAATGAAAGAAAGACTGAAAGATTGAAAGAAAGATTGAAAGAAAGATTGAAAGATTGAAATATTTAAAGAAAGATTGAAAGAAAGAATGAAAGAACAATTGAAAGAAAGAATGAAAGAATGAAAGAAAAATTGACAGATTGAAAGAAATATTGAAAAAAGAAAGATTGAAAGAAAGAATGAAAGAAAGATTGAAAGAAAGAAAGATTGAAAGAAATAATAAAAGAAAGATTGAACGATTGGAAGAAAGAATGACAGAAAGATTGAAAGATTGAAAGATTGAAAGAAAGAATGAAAGAAAAATTGAAAGATTGAAAGATTGAAAGAAAGATTGAAAGATAGATTTAAAGAAAGATTGAAAGACTGAAAGAAAGATTGAAAGAAAGAAAGATCTATAGAAAGAATGAAAGAAAGATTGAAAAAAGAAAGATAGATTGAAAGAAAGATTGAAAGATTGAAAGAAAGAATGAAAGAAAGATTTAAAAAAAGATTGAAAAAAAGAAAGATTGAAAGAAAGATTGAAAGAAAGATTGAAAGACTGAAGGAAAGAATGAAAGAAAGATGGAAAGAAAGATGGAAAGAAAGATTGAAAGAAAGAAAGATTGAAAGAACTATTGAAAGAAAGATTGAAAGATTGAAAGAAAGAATGAAAGAAAGATTGAAAGAAAGATGGAAAGAAAGATTGAAAGAAAGAAAGATTGAAAGAAATAATGAAAGAAAGATTGAACGATTGGAAGAAATTTTGAAAGATAGAAAAATTGAAAGTAAGAAAGATTGAAAGAAAGAATGAAAGAAAGATTGAAAGATTGAAATATTGAAAGAAAGAATGAAAAAAAGATTGAAAGACTGAAAGAAAGAATGAAAGAAAGATTGAAAGATTAAACAATTGAAAGAAAGTTTGCAAGAAAGTTTGAAAAAAGAAAGATTGAAAGAAAGAATGAAAGAAAGATTGAAAGATATATGGATAGAAAGATTGAAAGAAAGAAAGATTGAAAGAATAACAAAAGAAAGATTGAAAGATTGGAAGAAATATACAAAGATAGAAAAATTGAAAGTAAGAAAGATTGAAAGAAAGAATTAAAGAAAGATTGAAAGATTGAAAGAAAGAATGAAAGAAAGATTGAAATATTGAAAGAAAGATTGAAATAAAGATTGAAAGTTTGAAAGAAAGATTGAAAGAAATATTTAAAGAAAGAAAGATTGAAAGAAAGATTGAATAATTGAAAGAAAGAATGAAAGAAAGATTGAAAGATTGAAAGATTGAAATTAAGAATGAAAGAAAGATTGAAAGATTGAAAGATTGAAATAAAGAATGAAAGTTTGAAAGAAAGATTGAAAGAAAGATTTAAAAAAGGAAAGATTGAAAGTAAGAAAGATTGAAAGACATATTGAAAGAAAGATTGAAAGATTGAAAGAAAGATTGAAAGAAAGAATGAAAGAAAGATTGAGAGAAAGATTGTAAGACTGAAGGAAAGAATGAAAGAAAGATTGAAAGAAAGAAAGATTGAAAGATTGAATGATTGAAAGATTGAATGATTGAAAGATTGAAAGAAAGATTGAACGACTGAAAGATTGAAAGAAATATTGAAAGTTTGAAAGAAAGATTGAAAGACTGAAAGATAGATTGAAAGATTGAAGATTGAAAGATTGAAAGAAAGATTGAAAGAAAGATTGAACGACTGAAAGAAAGATTGAAAGACTGAAAGAAATAATGAAAGAAAGATTGAAAGAAAGAATGAAAGAAATATTGAAAGAAAGATGGAAAGAAAGATTGAAAGAAAGAAAGATTGAAAGATATAACAAAAGAAAGATTGAAAGAAATAATGAAAGAAAGATTGAACGATTGGAAGAAATATTGAAAGATAGAAAAATTGAAAGATTGAAAGATTGAAAGAAAGAATGAAAGAAAGATTGAAAGATTGAAAGAAAGAATGAAAGAAAGATTGAAAGATTGAAATATTGACAGAAAAAATGAAAGAAAGACTGAAAGATTGAAAGAAAGATTGAAAGAAAGATTGAAAGATTGAAATATTTAAAGAAAGATTGAAAGAAAGAATGAAAGAACAATTGAAAGAAAGAATGAAAGAATGAAAGAAAAATTGACAGATTGAAAGAAATATTGAAAAAAGAAAGATTGAAAGAAAGAATGAAAGAAAGATTGAAAGAAAGATTGAAAGAAAGAAAGATTGAAAGAAATAATAAAAGAAAGATTGAACGATTGGAAGAAAGAATGACAGAAAGATTGAAAGATTGAAAGATTGAAAGAAAGAATGAAAGAAAAATTGAAAGATTGAAAGATTGAAAGAAAGATTGAAAGATAGATTTAAAGAAAGATTGAAAGACTGAATTGAAAGAAAGATTGAAAGAAAGATTGAAAGATTGAAAGAAAGAATGAAAGAAAGATTGAAAGATTGAAAGATTGAAATTAAGAATGAAAGAAAGATTGAAAGATTGAAAGATTGAAATAAAGAATGAAAGTTTGAAAGAAAGATTGAAAGAAAGATTTAAAAAAGGAAAGATTGAAAGTAAGAAAGATTGAAAGACATATTGAAAGAAAGATTGAAAGATTGAAAGAAAGATTGAAAGAAAGAATGAAAGAAAGATTGTAAGACTGAAGGAAAGAATGAAAGAAAGATTGAAAGAAAGAAAGATTGAAAGATTGAATGATTGAAAGATTGAATGATTGAAAGATTGAAAGAAAGATTGAAAGAAAGATTGAACGACTGAAAGATTGAAAGAAATATTGAAAGTTTGAAAGAAAGATTGAAAGACTGAAACATAGATTGAAAGATTGAAGATTGAAAGATTGAAAGAAAGATTGAACGACTGAAAGAAAGATTGAAAGACTGAAAGAAATAATGAAATAAAGATTGAAAGAAAGAATGAAAGAAATATTGAAAGAAAGATGGAAAGAAAGATTGAAAGAAAGAAAGATTGAAAGATATAACAAAAGAAAGATTGAAAGAAATAATGAAAGAAAGATTGAACGATTGGAAGAAATATTGAAAGATAGAAAAATTTAAAGATTGAAAGATTGAAAGAAAGAATGAAAGAAAGATTGAAAGATTGAAAGAAAGAATGAAAGAAAGATTGAAAGATTGAAATATTGAAAGAAAGAATGAAAGATTGAAAGATTGAAATATTTAAAGAAAGATTGAAAGAAAGAATGAAAGAACAATTGAAAGAAAGAATGAAAGAATGAAAGAAAAATTGACAGATTGAAAGAAATATTGAAAAAAGAAAGATTGAAAGAAAGAATGAAAGAAAGATTGAAAGAAAGATGGAAAGAAAGAAAGATTGAAAGAAATAATAAAAGAAAGATTGAACGATTGGAAGAAAGAATGACAGAAAGATTGAAAGATTGAAATATTGAAAGAAAGAATGAAAAAAAGATTGAAAGACTGAAAGAAAGAATGAAAGAAAGATTGAAAGATTAAACAATTTAAAGAAAGTTTGCAAGAAAGATTGAAAAAAGAAAGATTGAAAGAAAAAATCAAAAAAAGATTGATAGATAGATGGATAGAAAGATTGAAAGAAAGAAAGATTTAAAGAATAACAAAAGAAAGATTGAAAGATTGGAAGAAATATTGAAAGATAGAAAAATTGAAAGTAAGAAAGATTGAAAGAAAAAATTAAAGAAAGATTCAAAGATTGAAAGAAAGAATGAAAGAAAGGTTGAAAGATTGAAATATTGAAAGAAAGAATGAAAGAAAGATTGAAAGATTGAAAGAAAGATTGAAAGAAAGTTTGAAAGATTGAAAGATCGAAATAAAGATTGAAAGTTTGAAAGAAAGATTGAAAGAAAGATTTAAAGAAAGAAAGATTGAAAGAAATATTGAAAGAAAGATTGAAAGAAAGATTGAAAGAAAGAATGAAAGAAAGATTGAAAGATTGAAAGATTGAAATAAAGAATGAAAGTTTGAAAGAAAGATTTTAAGAAAGAAAGATTGAAAGTAAGAAGATTGAAAGAAATATTGAAAGAAAGATTGAAAGATTGAAAGAAAGATTGAAAGAAAGAATGAAAGAAAGATTGAAAGAAAGATTGAAAGAAAGATTGAAAGAAAGATTGAAAGAAAGATTGAAAGACTGAAGGAAAGAATGAAAGAAAGATTGAAAGAAAGATTGAAAGAAAGAACGATTGAAAGAAAGATTGAAAGATTGAATGATTGAAAGAAAGACTGAAAGATAGATTGAAAGATTGAAGATTGAAAGATTCAAAGAAAGATTGAAAGAAAGATTGAACGACTGAAAGATTGAAAGAAAGATTGAAGTTTGAAACAAATTTTGAAAGACTGAAAGAAAGAATGAAAGAAAGATTGAAAGAAATATTGAAAAAAGAAAGATTGAAAGAAAATTTGAAAGAAAGATTGAAAGAAGGAATGAAAGAAAGATTGAATGAAATATTGAAAGACAGAAAGATTGAAAGAAACAATGAAAGAAAGATTGAAAGATTAAAAGAAAGAATGAAAGAAAGATTGAAAAATTGAAATATTGAAAGAAAGAATGAAAGAAAGATTGAAAGATTGAAATAAAGATTGAAAGTTTGAAAGAAAGATTGAAAGAAAGATTTAAAGAAAGAAAGATTGAAAGAAATATTGAAAGAAAGATTGAAAGTTTGAAAGAAAGATTGAAAGAAAGAATGAACGATTGAAATCTTGAAATAAATAATGAAAGTTTGAAAGAAAGATTGAGAGAAAGATTTAAAGAAAGAAAGATTGAAAGAAATATTGAAAGAAAGATTGAAAGATTGAAAGAAAGAATGAATGAAAGATTGAAAGAAAGATTGAAAGAAAGATTGAAAGATTGAAGGAAAGAATGAAAGAAAGATTGAAAGAAAAAATGAAAGAAAGATTGAAAGAAAGATTGAAAGACTGAACGAAAGAATGAAAGAAAGATGGAAAGAAAGATGGAAAGAAGATTGACAGAAAGAAAGATTGAAAGAAATATTGAAAGAAAGATTAAAAGATTGAAAGAAAGAATGAAAGAAAGAATGAAAGAAAGATTGAAAGAAAGAATGAAAGAAAGACTGAAAGATTGAAAGAAAAATTGAAAGAAAGATTGAAAGATTGAAAGAAAGATTGAAAGTTTGAAAGACAGATTGAAAGACTGAAAGAAAGATTGCAAGAAAGATTGAAAAAACAAAGATTTAAAGATAGAATAAAAGAAAGATTGAAAGAAAGATTGAAAAAAAAAGAAAGATTGAAAGATTGAAAGAAATATTGAAAGACAGAAAGATTGAAAGAAAGAATGAAAGAAAGATTGAAAGATTAAAATAAAGAATGAAAGAAAGATTGAAAGAAAGATTGAAAGAAAGATTGAACGATTGGAAGAAATATTGAAAGATAGAAAAATTGAAAGTACGAAAGATTGAAAGAAAGAATGAAAGAAAGATTGAAAGATGGATGGAAAGAAAGATTGAAAGAAAGAAAGATTGAAAGAATAACAAAAGAAAGATTGAAAGATTTGAAGAAATATTGAAAGATAGAAAAATTGAAAGAAAGAAAGATTGAAAGATTGAAAGATTGAAATAAAGATTGAAAGTTTGAAAGAAAGATTGAAAGAAAGATTTAAAGAAAGAAAGATTGAAAGAAAGATTGAAAGAAAGATTGAAAGATTGAAAGAAAGATTGAAAGAAAGAATGAAAGAAAGATTGAACGATTGAAATATTGAAATAAAGAATGAAAGTTTGAAAGAAAGATTGAAAGAAAGATTTAAAGAAAGAAAGATTGAAAGTAAAAAAGATTGAAAGAAATATTGAAAGAAAGATTGAAAGATTGAAAGAAGGAATGAATGAAAGATTGAAAGAAAGATTGAAAGAAAGATTGAAAGATTGAAGGAAAGAATGAAAGAAAGATTGAAAGAAAAATTGAAAGAAAGATTGAAAGAAAGATTGAAAGACTGAAGGAAAGAATGAAAGAAAGATGGAAAGAAAGATTGACAGAAAGAAAGATTGAAAGAAATATTGAAAGAAAGACTGAAAGATTGAAAGAAAGAATGAAAGATTGAAAGATTGAAAGATTGAAAGAAAGAATGAAAGAAAGACTGAAAGATTGAAAGAAAAATTGAAAGAAAGATTGAAAGATTGAAAGATTGAAAGAAAGATTGAAAGTTTGAAAGACAGATTGAAAGACTGAAAGAAAGATTGCAAGAAAGATTGAAAAAACAGAAAGATTTAAAGATAGAATAAAAGAAAGATTGAAAAAAAAAGAAAGATTGAAAGATTGAAAGAAATATTGAAAGACAGAAAGATTGAAAGAAACAATTAAAGAAAGATTGAATGATTAAAATAAAGAATGAAAGAACGATTGAAAGAAAGATTGAAAGAAAGATTGAAAGAAAGATTGAATGAAAGATTGAAAGAAAGAATGAAACAAAGATTGAAATAAAGAATGAAAGAAAGACTGAAAGAAAGAATGACGGACAGAAAGATTGAAAGAAAGAATGAAAGAAAGATTGAAAAAAAGATTGAAAGACTGAAAGAAAGAATGAAAGAAAGATTGAAAGATTAAACAATTGAAAGAACGATTGCAAGAAAGATTGAAAAAAGAAAGATTGAAAGAAAGAATGAAAGACTGAAGGAAAGAATGAAAGAAAGATTGAAAGATTAAAAGAAAGAATGAAAGAAAGATTGAAAAATTGATAGATTGAAAGAAAGACTAAAAGAAAGAAAGAACGATTGAAAGAAAGATTGAAAGAAAGAATGAAAGAAAGATTGAAAGAAACAATGAAAGAAAGATTGAAAGATTAAAAGAAAGAATGAAAGAAAGAAAGAACGATTGAAAGAAAGATTGAAAGAAAGAATGAAAGAATGAATGAAAGAAAGATTGAAAGATTAAACAATTGAAAGAAAGATTGCAAGAAAGATTGAAAAAAGAAAGATTGAAAGAAAGAATGAAAGAAAGATGGAAAGAAAGATTGAAAGAAAGAAAGATTGAAAGAGATAAAAGAAAGATTGAAAGAAATAATGAAAGAAAGATTGAACGATTGGAAGAAATTTTGAAAGATAGAAAAATTGAAAGTAAGAAAGATTGAAAGAAAGAATGAAAGAAAGATTGAAAGATTGAAAGAAAGAATGAAAAAAAGATTGAAAGACTGAAAGAAAGAATGAAAGAAAGATTGAAAGATTAAACAATTGAAAGAAAGTTTGCAAGAAAGTTTGAAAAAAGAAAGATTGAAAGAAAGAATGAAAGAAAGATTGAAAGATAGATGGATAGAAAGATTGAAAGAAAGAAAGATTGAAAGAATAACAAAAGAAAGATTGAAAGATTGGAAGAAATATTGAAAGATAGAAAAACTGAAAGTAAAAAAGATTGAAAGAAAGAATTAAAGAAAGAAAGATTGAAAGAAATAATGAAAGAAAGATTGAACGATTGGAAGAAATTTTGAAAGATAGAAAAATTTAAAGTAAGAAAGATTGAAAGAAAGAATGAAAGAAAGATTGAAAGATTGAAATATTGATAGAAAGAATGAAAAAAAGATTGAAAGATTGAAATATTGATAGAAAGAATGAAAAAAAGATTGAAAGACTGAAAGAAAGAATGAAAGAAAGATTGAAAGATTAAACAATTGAAAGAAAGTTTGCAAGAAAGTTTGAAAAAAGAAAGATTGAAAGAAAGAATGAAAGAAAGATTGAAAGATAGATGGATAGAAAGATTGAAAGAAAGAAAGATTGAAAGAATAACAAAAGAAAGATTGAAAGATTGGAAGAAATATTGAAAGATAGAAAAATTGAAAGTAAGAAAGATTGAAAGAAAGAATTAAAGAAAGATTGAAAGATTGAAAGAAAGAATGAAAGAAAGATTGAAATATTGAAAGAAAGATTGAAATAAAGATTGAAAGTTTGAAAGAAAGATTGAAAGAAAGATTTAAAGAAAGAAAGATTGAAAGAAATATTGAAAGAAAGATTGAAAGATTGAAAGAAAGATTGAAAGAAAGAATGAAAGAAAGATTGAAAGATTGAAAGATTGAAATAAAGAATGAAAGAAAGATTGAAAGATTGAAAGATTGAAATAAAGAATGAAAGTTTGAAAGAAAGATTGAAAGAAAGATTGAAAGAAAGATTGAAAGAAAGAAAGATTGAAAGAAAGAATGAAACAAAGATTGAAATAAAGAATGAAAGAAAGATTGAAAGAAAGATAGAAAGAAAGATTGAAAAATTGAAAGAAAGATTGAAAAAAAGATTGAAAGACTGAAAGAAAGAATGAAAGAAAGATTGAAAGATTAAACAATTGAAAGAAAGTTTGCAAGAAAGATTGAAAAAAGAAAGATTGAAAGATTGAAAGATTGAAAGAAAGATTGAAAGTTTGAAAGACAGATTGAAAGACTGAAAGAAAGATTGCAAGAAAGATTGAAAAAACAGAAAGATTTAAAGATAGAATAAAAGAAAGATTGAAAGAAAGATTGAAAAAAAAGAAAGATTGAAAGATTGAAAGAAATATTGAAAGACAGAAAGATTGAAAGGAACAATTAAAGAAAGATTGAAAGATTAAAATAAAGAATGAAAGAACGATTGAAAGAAAGATTGAAAGAAAGATTGAAAGAAAGATTGAATGAAAGATTGAAAGAAAGAATGAAACAAAGATTGAAATAAAGAATGAAAGAAAGACTGAAAGAAAGAATGACGGACAGAAAGATTGAAAGAAAGAATGAAAGAAAGATTGAAAAAAAGATTGAAAGACTGAAAGAAAGAATGAAAGAAAGATTGAAAGATTAAACAATTGAAAGAACGATTGCAAGAAAGATTGAAAGTAAGAAAGATTGAAAGACATATTGAAAGAAAGATTGAAAGATTGAAAGAAAGATTGAAAGAAAGAATGAAAGAAAGATTGAAAGAAAGATTGTAAGACTGAAGGAAAGAATGAAAGAAAGATTGAAATATTGAAAGAAAGAATGAAAGAAAGATTGAAAGATTGAAATATTGAAAGAAAGAATGAAAAAAAGATTGAAAGACTGAAGGAAAGAATGAAAGAAAGATGGAAAGAAAGATGGAAAGAAAGAAAGATTGAAAGAACTATTGAAAGAAAGATTGAAAGATTGAAAGAAAGAATGAAAGAAAGATTGAAAGAAAGATGGAAAGAAAGATTGAAAGAAAGAAAGATTGAAAGAAATAATGAAAGAAAGATTGAACGATTGGAAGAAATTTTGAAAGATAGAAAAATTGAAAGTAAGAAAGATTGAAAGAAAGAATGAAAGAAAGATTGAAAGATTGAAAGAAAGAATGAAAGAAAGATTGAAAGATTAAACAATTGAAAGAAAGTTTGCAAGAAAGTTTGAAAAAAGAAAGATTGAAAGAAAGAATGAAAGAAAGATTGAAAGATAGATGGATAGAAAGATTGAAAGAAAGAAAGATTGAAAGAATAACAAAAGAAAGATTGAAAGATTGGAAGAAATATTGAAAGATAGAAAAATTGAAAGTAAGAAAGATTGAAAGAAAGAATTAAAGAAAGATTGAAAGATTGAAAGAAAGAATAAAAGAAAGATTGAAATATTGAAATATTGAAATAAAGAATGAAAGTTTGAAAGAAAGATTGAAAGAAAGATTTAAAGAAAGAAAGATTGAAAGAAATATTGAAAGAAAGATTGAAAGAAGGAATGAATGAAAGATTGAAAGACAGATTGAAAGAAAGATTGAAAGATTGAAGGAAAGAATGAAAGAAAGATTGAAAGAAAAATTGAAAGAAAGATTGAAAGAAAGATTGAAAGACTGAAGGAAAGAATGAAAGAAAGATGGAAAGAAAGATGGAAAGAAAGTTTGACAGAAAGAAAGATTGAAAGAAATATTGAAAGAAAGATTGAAAGAAAGAATGAAAGAAAGATTGAAAGATTGAAAGATTGAAAGATTGAAAGAAAGAATGAAAGAAAGACTGAAAGATTGAAAGAAAAATTGAAAGAAAGATTGAAAGATTGAAAGATTGAAAGAAAGATTGAAAGTTTGAAAGACAGATTGAAAGACTGAAAGAAGATTGCAAGAAAGATTGAAAAAACAGAAAGATTTAAAGATAGAATAACAGAAAGATTGAAAGAAAGATTGAAAAAAAAGAAAGATTGAAAGATTGAAAGAAATATTGAAAGACAGAAAGATTGAAAGAAACAATTAAAGAAAGATTGAAAGATTAAAATAAAGAATGAAAGAAAGATTGAAAGAAAGATTGAAAGAAAGATTGAAAGAAAGATTGAATGAAAGATTGAAAGAAAGAATGAAACAAAGATTGAAATAAAGAATGAAAGAAAGACTGAAAGAAAGAATGACGGACAGAAAGATTGAAAGAAAGAATGAAAGAAAGATTGAAAAAAAGATTGAAAGACTGAAAGAAAGAATGAAAGAAAGATTGAAAGATTAAACAATTGAAAGAACGATTGCAAGAAAGATTGAAAAAAGAAAGATTGAAAGAAAGAATGAAAGACTGAAGGAAAGAATGAAAGAAAGATTAAAAGAAAGAATGAAAGAAAGATTGAAAAATTGAAAGATTGAAAGAAAGACTAAAAGAAAGAAAAACGATTGAAAGAAAGATTGAAAGAAAGAATGAAAGAAAGAATGAAAGAAAGATTGAAAGAAACAATGAAAGAAAGATTGAAAGATTAAAAGAAAGAATGAAAGAAAGATTGAAAAATTGAAAGATTGAAAGAAAGACGTAAAGAAAGAAAGAACGATTGAAAGAAAGATTGAAAGAAAGATTGAAAGACTGAAGGAAAGAATGAAAGAAAGATGGAAAGAAAGAAAGATTGAAAGAACTATTGAAAGAAAGATTGAAAGAAAGAATGAAAGAAAGATTGAAAGAAAGATGGAAAGAAAGATTGAAAGAAAGAAAGATTGAAAGAAATAATGAAAGAAAGATTGAAAGATTGAAAGAAAGAATGAAAGAAAGATTGAAAGATTGAAATATTGAAAGAAAGAATGAAAAAAAGATTGAAAGACTGAAAGAAAGAATGAAAGAAAGATTGAAAGATTAAACAATTGAAAGAAAGTTTGCAAGAAAGTTTGAAAAAAGAAAGATTGAAAGAAAGAATGAAAGAAAGATTGAAAGATAGATGGATAGAAAGATTGAAATAAAGAAAGATTGAAAGAATAACAAAAGAAAGATTGAAAGATTGGAAGAAATATTGAAAGATAGAAAAATTGAAAGTAAGAAAGATTGAAAGAAAGAATTAAAGAAAGATTGAAAGATTGAAAGAAAGAATGAAAGAAAGATTGAAATATTGAAAGAAAGATTGAAATAAAGATTGAAAGTTGCAAAGAAAGATTGAAAGAAAGAAAGATTGAAAGAAATATTGAAAGAAAGATTGAAAGATTGAAAGAAAGATTGAAAGAAAGAATGAAAGAAAGATTGAAAGATTGAAAGATTGAAATAAAGAATGAAAGAAAGATTGAAAGATTGAAAGATTGAAATAAAGAATGAAAGTTTGAAAGAAAGATTTAAAAAAGGAAAGATTGAAAGTAAGAAAGATTGAAAGACATATTGAAAGAAAGATTGAAAGATTGAAAGAAAGAATGAAAGAAAGATTGAAAGAAAGATTGTAAGACTGAAGGAAAGAATGAAAGAAAGATTGAAATATTGAAAGAAAGAATGAAAGAAAGATTGAAAGATTGAAATATTGAAAGAAAGAATGAAAAAAAGATTGAAAGACTGAAAGAAAGAATGAAAGAAAGATTGAAAGATTAAACAATTGAAAGAAAGTTTGCAAGAAAGTTTGAAAGAAAGAATGAAAGAAAGATTGAAAGATAGATGGATAGAAAGATTGAAAGAAAGAAAGATTGAAAGAATAACAAAAGAAAGATTGAAAGATTGGAAGAAATATTGAAAGATAGAAAAATTGAAAGTAAGAAAGATTGAAAGAAAGAATTAAAGAAAGATTGAAAGATTGAAAGAAAGAATGAAAGAAAGATTGAAATATTGAAAGAAAGATTGAAATAAAGATTGAAAGTTTGAAAGAAAGATTGAAAGAAATATTTAAAGAAAGAAAGATTGAAAGAAATATTGAAAGAAAGATTGAAAGATTGAAAGAAAGATTGAAAGAAAGAATGAAAGAAAGATTGAAAGATTGAAAGATTGAAATACAGAATGAAAGAAAGATTGAAGGATTGAAAGATTGAAATAAAGAATGAAAGTTTGAAAGAAAGATTTAAAAAAGGAAAGATTGAAAGTAAGAAAGATTGAAAGACATATTGAAAGAAAGATTGAAAGAAAGAATGAAAGAAAGATTGAGAGAAAGATTGTAAGACTGAAGGAAAGAATGAAAGAAAGATTGAAAGAAAGAAAGATTGAACGATTGAATGATTGAAAGATTGAATGATTGAAAGATTGAAAGAAAGATTGAACGACTGAAAGATTGAAAGAAATATTGAAAGTTTGAAAGAAAGATTGAAAGACTGAAAGATAGATTGAAAGATTGAAGATTGAAAGATTGAAAGAAAGATTGAAAGAAAGATTGAACGACTGAAAGAAAGATTGAAAGACTGAAAGAAATAATGAAAGAAAGATTGAAAGAAAGAATGAAAGAAATATTGAAAGAAAGATGGAAAGAAAGATTGAAAGAAAGAAAGATTGAAAGATATAACAAAAGAAAGATTGAAAGAAATAATGAAAGAAAGATTGAACGATTGGAAGAAATATTGAAAGATAGAAAAATTGAAAGATTGAAAGATTGAAAGAAAGAATGAAAGAAAGATTGAAAGATTGAAAGAAAGAATGAAAGAAAGATTGAAAGATTGAAATATTGACAGAAAGAATGAAAGAAAGACTGAAAGATTGAAAGAAAGATTGAAAGAAAGATTGAAAGATTGAAATATTTAAAGAAAGATTGAAAGAAAGAATGAAAGAACAATTGAAAGAAAGAATGAAAGAATGAAAGAAAAATTGACAGATTGAAAGAAATATTGAAAAAAGAAAGATTGAAAGAAAGAATGAAAGAAAGATTGAAAGAAAGAAAGATTGAAAGAAATAATAAAAGAAAGATTGAACGATTGGAAGAAAGAATGACAGAAAGATTGAAAGATTGAAAGATTGAAAGAAAGAATGAAAGAAAAATTGAAAGATTGAAAGATTGAAAGAAAGATTGAAAGATAGATTTAAAGAAAGATTGAAAGACTGAAAGAAAGATTGAAAGAAAGAAAGATCTATAGAAAGAATGAAAGAAAGATTGAAAAAAGAAAGATAGATTGAAAGAAAGATTGAAAGATTGAAAGAAAGAATGAAAGAAAGATTTAAAAAAAGATTGAAAAAAAGAAAGATTGAAAGAAAGATTGAAAGAAAGATTGAAAGACTGAAGGAAAGAATGAAAGAAAGATGGAAAGAAAGATGGAAAGAAAGATTGAAAGAAAGAAAGATTGAAAGAACTATTGAAAGAAAGATTGAAAGATTGAAAGAAAGAATGAAAGAAAGATTGAAAGAAAGATGGAAAGAAAGATTGAAAGAAAGAAAGATTGAAAGAAATAATGAAAGAAAGATTGAACGATTGGAAGAAATTTTGAAAGATAGAAAAATTGAAAGTAAGAAAGATTGAAAGAAAGAATGAAAGAAAGATTGAAAGATTGAAATATTGAAAGAAAGAATGAAAAAAAGATTGAAAGACTGAAAGAAAGAATGAAAGAAAGATTGAAAGATTAAACAATTGAAAGAAAGTTTGCAAGAAAGTTTGAAAAAAGAAAGATTGAAAGAAAGAATGAAAGAAAGATTGAAAGATATATGGATAGAAAGATTGAAAGAAAGAAAGATTGAAAGAATAACAAAAGAAAGATTGAAAGATTGGAAGAAATATACAAAGATAGAAAAATTGAAAGTAAGAAAGATTGAAAGAAAGAATTAAAGAAAGATTGAAAGATTGAAAGAAAGAATGAAAGAAAGATTGAAATATTGAAAGAAAGATTGAAATAAAGATTGAAAGTTTGAAAGAAAGATTGAAAGAAATATTTAAAGAAAGAAAGATTGAAAGAAAGATTGAATAATTGAAAGAAAGAATGAAAGAAAGATTGAAAGATTGAAAGATTGAAATTAAGAATGAAAGAAAGATTGAAAGATTGAAAGATTGAAATAAAGAATGAAAGTTTGAAAGAAAGATTGAAAGAAAGATTTAAAAAAGGAAAGATTGAAAGTAAGAAAGATTGAAAGACATATTGAAAGAAAGATTGAAAGATTGAAAGAAAGATTGAAAGAAAGAATGAAAGAAAGATTGAGAGAAAGATTGTAAGACTGAAGGAAAGAATGAAAGAAAGATTGAAAGAAAGAAAGATTGAAAGATTGAATGATTGAAAGATTGAATGATTGAAAGATTGAAAGAAAGATTGAACGACTGAAAGATTGAAAGAAATATTGAAAGTTTGAAAGAAAGATTGAAAGACTGAAAGATAGATTGAAAGATTGAAGATTGAAAGATTGAAAGAAAGATTGAAAGAAAGATTGAACGACTGAAAGAAAGATTGAAAGACTGAAATAAATAATGAAAGAAAGATTGAAAGAAAGAATGAAAGAAATATTGAAAGAAAGATGGAAAGAAAGATTGAAAGAAAGAAAGATTGAAAGATATAACAAAAGAAAGATTGAAAGAAATAATGAAAGAAAGATTGAACGATTGGAAGAAATATTGAAAGATAGAAAAATTGAAAGATTGAAAGATTGAAAGAAAGAATGAAAGAAAGATTGAAAGATTGAAAGAAAGAATGAAAGAAAGATTGAAAGATTGAAATATTGACAGAAAAAATGAAAGAAAGACTGAAAGATTGAAAGAAAGATTGAAAGAAAGATTGAAAGATTGAAATATTTAAAGAAAGATTGAAAGAAAGAATGAAAGAACAATTGAAAGAAAGAATGAAAGAATGAAAGAAAAATTGACAGATTGAAAGAAATATTGAAAAAAGAAAGATTGAAAGAAAGAATGAAAGAAAGATTGAAAGAAAGATTGAAAGAAAGAAAGATTGAAAGAAATAATAAAAGAAAGATTGAACGATTGGAAGAAAGAATGACAGAAAGATTGAAAGATTGAAAGATTGAAAGAAAGAATGAAAGAAAAATTGAAAGATTGAAAGATTGAAAGAAAGATTGAAAGATAGATTTAAAGAAAGATTGAAAGACTGAATTGAAAGAAAGATTGAAAGAAAGATTGAAAGATTGAAAGAAAGAATGAAAGAAAGATTGAAAGATTGAAAGATTGAAATTAAGAATGAAAGAAAGATTGAAAGATTGAAAGATTGAAATAAAGAATGAAAGTTTGAAAGAAAGATTGAAAGAAAGATTTAAAAAAGGAAAGATTGAAAGTAAGAAAGATTGAAAGACATATTGAAAGAAAGATTGAAAGATTGAAAGAAAGATTGAAAGAAAGAATGAAAGAAAGATTGTAAGACTGAAGGAAAGAATGAAAGAAAGATTGAAAGAAAGAAAGATTGAAAGATTGAATGATTGAAAGATTGAATGATTGAAAGATTGAAAGAAAGATTGAAAGAAAGATTGAACGACTGAAAGATTGAAAGAAATATTGAAAGTTTGAAAGAAAGATTGAAAGACTGAAACATAGATTGAAAGATTGAAGATTGAAAGATTGAAAGAAAGATTGAACGACTGAAAGAAAGATTGAAAGACTGAAAGAAATAATGAAATAAAGATTGAAAGAAAGAATGAAAGAAATATTGAAAGAAAGATGGAAAGAAAGATTGAAAGAAAGAAAGATTGAAAGATATAACAAAAGAAAGATTGAAAGAAATAATGAAAGAAAGATTGAACGATTGGAAGAAATATTGAAAGATAGAAAAATTTAAAGATTGAAAGATTGAAAGAAAGAATGAAAGAAAGATTGAAAGATTGAAAGAAAGAATGAAAGAAAGATTGAAAGATTGAAATATTGAAAGAAAGAATGAAAGATTGAAAGATTGAAATATTTAAAGAAAGATTGAAAGAAAGAATGAAAGAACAATTGAAAGAAAGAATGAAAGAATGAAAGAAAAATTGACAGATTGAAAGAAATATTGAAAAAAGAAAGATTGAAAGAAAGAATGAAAGAAAGATTGAAAGAAAGATGGAAAGAAAGAAAGATTGAAAGAAATAATAAAAGAAAGATTGAACGATTGGAAGAAAGAATGACAGAAAGATTGAAAGATTGAAATATTGAAAGAAAGAATGAAAAAAAGATTGAAAGACTGAAAGAAAGAATGAAAGAAAGATTGAAAGATTAAACAATTTAAAGAAAGTTTGCAAGAAAGATTGAAAAAAGAAAGATTGAAAGAAAAAATCAAAAAAAGATTGATAGATAGATGGATAGAAAGATTGAAAGAAAGAAAGATTTAAAGAATAACAAAAGAAAGATTGAAAGATTGGAAGAAATATTGAAAGATAGAAAAATTGAAAGTAAGAAAGATTGAAAGAAAAAATTAAAGAAAGATTCAAAGATTGAAAGAAAGAATGAAAGAAAGGTTGAAAGATTGAAATATTGAAAGAAAGAATGAAAGAAAGATTGAAAGATTGAAAGAAAGATTGAAAGAAAGTTTGAAAGATTGAAAGATCGAAATAAAGATTGAAAGTTTGAAAGAAAGATTGAAAGAAAGATTTAAAGAAAGAAAGATTGAAAGAAATATTGAAAGAAAGATTGAAAGAAAGATTGAAAGAAAGAATGAAAGAAAGATTGAAAGATTGAAAGATTGAAATAAAGAATGAAAGTTTGAAAGAAAGATTTTAAGAAAGAAAGATTGAAAGTAAGAAGATTGAAAGAAATATTGAAAGAAAGATTGAAAGATTGAAAGAAAGATTGAAAGAAAGAATGAAAGAAAGATTGAAAGAAAGATTGAAAGAAAGATTGAAAGAAAGATTGAAAGAAAGATTGAAAGACTGAAGGAAAGAATGAAAGAAAGATTGAAAGAAAGATTGAAAGAAAGAACGATTGAAAGAAAGATTGAAAGATTGAATGATTGAAAGAAAGACTGAAAGATAGATTGAAAGATTGAAGATTGAAAGATTCAAAGAAAGATTGAAAGAAAGATTGAACGACTGAAAGATTGAAAGAAAGATTGAAGTTTGAAACAAATTTTGAAAGACTGAAAGAAAGAATGAAAGAAAGATTGAAAGAAATATTGAAAAAAGAAAGATTGAAAGAAAATTTGAAAGAAAGATTGAAAGAAGGAATGAAAGAAAGATTGAATGAAATATTGAAAGACAGAAAGATTGAAAGAAACAATGAAAGAAAGATTGAAAGATTAAAAGAAAGAATGAAAGAAAGATTGAAAAATTGAAATATTGAAAGAAAGAATGAAAGAAAGATTGAAAGATTGAAATAAAGATTGAAAGTTTGAAAGAAAGATTGAAAGAAAGATTTAAAGAAAGAAAGATTGAAAGAAATATTGAAAGAAAGATTGAAAGTTTGAAAGAAAGATTGAAAGAAAGAATGAACGATTGAAATCTTGAAATAAATAATGAAAGTTTGAAAGAAAGATTGAGAGAAAGATTTAAAGAAAGAAAGATTGAAAGAAATATTGAAAGAAAGATTGAAAGATTGAAAGAAAGAATGAATGAAAGATTGAAAGAAAGATTGAAAGAAAGATTGAAAGATTGAAGGAAAGAATGAAAGAAAGATTGAAAGAAAAAATGAAAGAAAGATTGAAAGAAAGATTGAAAGACTGAACGAAAGAATGAAAGAAAGATGGAAAGAAAGATGGAAAGAAGATTGACAGAAAGAAAGATTGAAAGAAATATTGAAAGAAAGATTAAAAGATTGAAAGAAAGAATGAAAGAAAGAATGAAAGAAAGATTGAAAGAAAGAATGAAAGAAAGACTGAAAGATTGAAAGAAAAATTGAAAGAAAGATTGAAAGATTGAAAGAAAGATTGAAAGTTTGAAAGACAGATTGAAAGACTGAAAGAAAGATTGCAAGAAAGATTGAAAAAACAAAGATTTAAAGATAGAATAAAAGAAAGATTGAAAGAAAGATTGAAAAAAAAAGAAAGATTGAAAGATTGAAAGAAATATTGAAAGACAGAAAGATTGAAAGAAAGAATGAAAGAAAGATTGAAAGATTAAAATAAAGAATGAAAGAAAGATTGAAAGAAAGATTGAAAGAAAGATTGAACGATTGGAAGAAATATTGAAAGATAGAAAAATTGAAAGTACGAAAGATTGAAAGAAAGAATGAAAGAAAGATTGAAAGATGGATGGAAAGAAAGATTGAAAGAAAGAAAGATTGAAAGAATAACAAAAGAAAGATTGAAAGATTTGAAGAAATATTGAAAGATAGAAAAATTGAAAGAAAGAAAGATTGAAAGATTGAAAGATTGAAATAAAGATTGAAAGTTTGAAAGAAAGATTGAAAGAAAGATTTAAAGAAAGAAAGATTGAAAGAAAGATTGAAAGAAAGATTGAAAGATTGAAAGAAAGATTGAAAGAAAGAATGAAAGAAAGATTGAACGATTGAAATATTGAAATAAAGAATGAAAGTTTGAAAGAAAGATTGAAAGAAAGATTTAAAGAAAGAAAGATTGAAAGTAAAAAAGATTGAAAGAAATATTGAAAGAAAGATTGAAAGATTGAAAGAAGGAATGAATGAAAGATTGAAAGAAAGATTGAAAGAAAGATTGAAAGATTGAAGGAAAGAATGAAAGAAAGATTGAAAGAAAAATTGAAAGAAAGATTGAAAGAAAGATTGAAAGACTGAAGGAAAGAATGAAAGAAAGATGGAAAGAAAGATTGACAGAAAGAAAGATTGAAAGAAATATTGAAAGAAAGACTGAAAGATTGAAAGAAAGAATGAAAGATTGAAAGATTGAAAGATTGAAAGAAAGAATGAAAGAAAGACTGAAAGATTGAAAGAAAAATTGAAAGAAAGATTGAAAGATTGAAAGATTGAAAGAAAGATTGAAAGTTTGAAAGACAGATTGAAAGACTGAAAGAAAGATTGCAAGAAAGATTGAAAAAACAGAAAGATTTAAAGATAGAATAAAAGAAAGATTGAAAAAAAAAGAAAGATTGAAAGATTGAAAGAAATATTGAAAGACAGAAAGATTGAAAGAAACAATTAAAGAAAGATTGAATGATTAAAATAAAGAATGAAAGAACGATTGAAAGAAAGATTGAAAGAAAGATTGAAAGAAAGATTGAATGAAAGATTGAAAGAAAGAATGAAACAAAGATTGAAATAAAGAATGAAAGAAAGACTGAAAGAAAGAATGACGGACAGAAAGATTGAAAGAAAGAATGAAAGAAAGATTGAAAAAAAGATTGAAAGACTGAAAGAAAGAATGAAAGAAAGATTGAAAGATTAAACAATTGAAAGAACGATTGCAAGAAAGATTGAAAAAAGAAAGATTGAAAGAAAGAATGAAAGACTGAAGGAAAGAATGAAAGAAAGATTGAAAGATTAAAAGAAAGAATGAAAGAAAGATTGAAAAATTGATAGATTGAAAGAAAGACTAAAAGAAAGAAAGAACGATTGAAAGAAAGATTGAAAGAAAGAATGAAAGAAAGATTGAAAGAAACAATGAAAGAAAGATTAAAAGAAAGAATGAAAGAAAGAAAGAACGATTGAAAGAAAGATTGAAAGAAAGAATGAAAGAATGAATGAAAGAAAGATTGAAAGATTAAACAATTGAAAGAAAGATTGCAAGAAAGATTGAAAAAAGAAAGATTGAAAGAAAGAATGAAAGAAAGATGGAAAGAAAGATTGAAAGAAAGAAAGATTGAAAGAGATAAAAGAAAGATTGAAAGAAATAATGAAAGAAAGATTGAACGATTGGAAGAAATTTTGAAAGATAGAAAAATTGAAAGTAAGAAAGATTGAAAGAAAGAATGAAAGAAAGATTGAAAGATTGAAAGAAAGAATGAAAGAAAGATTGAAAGATTGAAATATTGAAAGAAAGAATGAAAAAAAGATTGAAAGACTGAAAGAAAGAATGAAAGAAAGATTGAAAGATTAAACAATTGAAAGAAAGTTTGCAAGAAAGTTTGAAAAAAGAAAGATTGAAAGAAAGAATGAAAGAAAGATTGAAAGATAGATGGATAGAAAGATTGAAAGAAAGAAAGATTGAAAGAATAACAAAAGAAAGATTGAAAGATTGGAAGAAATATTGAAAGATAGAAAAACTGAAAGTAAAAAAGATTGAAAGAAAGAATTAAAGAAAGAAAGATTGAAAGAAATAATGAAAGAAAGATTGAACGATTGGAAGAAATTTTGAAAGATAGAAAAATTTAAAGTAAGAAAGATTGAAAGAAAGAATGAAAGAAAGATTGAAAGATTGAAATATTGATAGAAAGAATGAAAAAAAGATTGAAAGATTGAAATATTGATAGAAAGAATGAAAAAAAGATTGAAAGACTGAAAGAAAGAATGAAAGAAAGATTGAAAGATTAAACAATTGAAAGAAAGTTTGCAAGAAAGTTTGAAAAAAGAAAGATTGAAAGAAAGAATGAAAGAAAGATTGAAAGATAGATGGATAGAAAGATTGAAAGAAAGAAAGATTGAAAGAATAACAAAAGAAAGATTGAAAGATTGGAAGAAATATTGAAAGATAGAAAAATTGAAAGTAAGAAAGATTGAAAGAAAGAATTAAAGAAAGATTGAAAGATTGAAAGAAAGAATGAAAGAAAGATTGAAATATTGAAAGAAAGATTGAAATAAAGATTGAAAGTTTGAAAGAAAGATTGAAAGAAAGATTTAAAGAAAGAAAGATTGAAAGAAATATTGAAAGAAAGATTGAAAGATTGAAAGAAAGATTGAAAGAAAGAATGAAAGAAAGATTGAAAGATTGAAAGATTGAAATAAAGAATGAAAGAAAGATTGAAAGATTGAAAGATTGAAATAAAGAATGAAAGTTTGAAAGAAAGATTGAAAGAAAGATTGAAAGAAAGATTGAAAGAAAGAAAGATTGAAAGAAAGAATGAAACAAAGATTGAAATAAAGAATGAAAGAAAGATTGAAAGAAAGATAGAAAGAAAGATTGAAAAATTGAAAGAAAGATTGAAAAAAAGATTGAAAGACTGAAAGAAAGAATGAAAGAAAGATTGAAAGATTAAACAATTGAAAGAAAGTTTGCAAGAAAGATTGAAAAAAGAAAGATTGAAAGAAAGAATGAAAGAAAGATTGAAAAATAGATGGAAAGAAAGATTGAAAGAAAGAAAGATTGAAAGAATAACAAAAGAAAGATTGGAAGAAATATTGAAAGATAGAAAAATTGAAAGAAAGAGAGATTGAAAGAAAGAATTAAAGAAAGATTGAAAGATTGAAAGAAAGAATGAAAGAAAGATTGAAAGATTGAAATATTGAAAGAAAGAATGAAAGAAAGATTGAACGATTGAAATCAAGATTGAAAGTTTGAAAGAAAGATTGAAAGAAAGATTTAAAGAATGAAAGATTGAAAGAAACATTGAAAGAAAGATTGAAAGATTGAAAGAAAGATTGAAAGAAAGAATGAAAGAAAGATTGAACGATTGAAATATTGAAATAAAGAATGAAAGTTTGAAAGAAAGATTGAAAGAAAGATTTAAAGAAAGAAAGATTGAAAGTAAAAAAGATTGAAAGAAAGATTGAAAGATTGAAAGAAGGAATGAATGAAAGATTGAAAGAAAGATTGATAGAAAGATTGAAAGAAAGATTGAAAGACTGAAGGAAAGAATGAAAGAAAGATTGAAAGAAAGATTGAAAGAAAGAAAGATTGAAAGAAGGATTGAAAGATTGAATGATTGAAAGAAAGACTGAAAGATAGATTGAAAGATTGAAGATTGAAAGATTCAAAGAAAGATTGAAAGAAAGATTGAACGACTGAAAGATTGAAAGAAAGATTGAAAGTTTAAACAAATTTTGAAAGACTGAAAGAAAGAATGAAAGAAAGATTGAAAGAAATATTGAAAAAAGAAAGATTGAAAGAAAATTTGAAAGAAAGATTGAAAGAAGGAATGAAAGAAAGATTGAATGAAATATTGAAAGACAGAAAGATTGAAAGAAACAATGAAAGAAAGATTGAAAGATTAAAAGAAAGAATGAAAGAAAGATTGAAAAATTGAAATATTGAAAGAAAGAATGAAAGAAAGATTGAAAGATTGAAAGATTGAAATAAAGATTGAAAGTTTGAAAGAAAGATTGAAAGAAAGATTTAAAGAAAGAAAGATTGAAAGAAAGATTTAAAGAAAGAAAGATTGAAAGAAATATTGAAAGAAAGATTGAAAGATTGAAAGAAAGATTGAAAGAAAGAATGAAAGAAAGATTGAACGATTGAAATATTGAAATAAATAATGAAAGTTTGAAAGAAAGATTTAAAGAAAGAAAGATTGAAAGTAAAAAAGATTGAAAGAAATATTGAAAGAAAGATTGAAAGATTGAAAGAAAGAATGAATGAAAGATTGAAAGAAAGATTGAAAGAAAGATTGAAAGATTGAAGGAAAGAATGAAAGAAAGATTGAAAGAAAAAATGAAAGAAAGATTGAAAGAAAGATTGAAAGAAAGAATGAAAGAATGAAAAAAAGATTTAAAGATTGAAAGAAGTATTGAAAGAAAGAAAGATTGAAAGTAATACAAATTGAAAGAAAGACTGAAAGAAAGATTGAAAGTAAGAAAGATTGAAAGAAAGATTGAAAAGAAAGATTGATAGAAAGATTGAAAAATTGAAAGATTGAAAGAAAGATTGAAAAAAACAATAAAAGAAAGATTGAAAGATTGAAAGAAAGATTGAAATAAATAATGAAAGAAAGATTAAAGGAAGGAATGAAAGAATGAAAGAAAGATTGAAAGATTGAAAGAAATATTGAAAGAAAGAAAGATTGAAAGTAAGAAAGATTGAAAGATTGAAAAAAAGAATAAAAGAAAGATTGAAAGATTGAAAAAAAGATTGAAAGAAATAATGAAAGAAAGATTGAAAGAAATAATGAAAGAAGGAATGAAAGAATGAAAGAAAGATTGAAAGAAATATTGAAAGTAAGAAAGATTGAAAAAAAGAATGAAAGAAAGATTGAAAGAAAGATTGAAAAAAAGAAAGATTTAAAGAAATATTGAAAGAAAAATTTAAACAAAGATTGAAAGACTGAAAGAAAGATTGAAAGAAAGAATGAAAGAATGAAAGAATGAAAGAAAGATTGAAAGAAAGATTGAAAGAAAGAAAGATTGAAAGTCATATAAATTGAAAGAAAGAATGAAAGAAAGATTGAACGATTGAAAGAAAGATTGAAAGAAAGAAAGATTGAAAGAAAGAATGAAAGACAGATTGAAAGAAAGAATGAATGAAAGATTGAAAGATTGAAAGATTGAAAGAAAGAATGAAAGAAAGACTGAAAGATTGAAAGAAAAATTGAAAGAAAGATTGAAAGATTGAAAGAAAGATTGAAAGTTTGAAAGACAGTTTGAAAGACTGAAAGAAAGATTGCAAGAAAGATTGAAAAAACAAAGATTTAAAGATAGAATAAAAGAAAGATTGAAAGAAAGATTGAAAAAAAAAGAAAGATTGAAAGAAATATTGAAAGACAGAAAGATTGAAAGAAAGAATGAAAGAAAGATTGAAAGATTAAAATAAAGAATGAAAGAAAGATTGAAAGAAAGATTGAAGAAAGATTGAACGATTGGAAGAAATATTGAAAGATAGAAAAATTGAAAGTACGAAAGATTGAAAGAAAGAATGAAAGAAAGATTGAAAGATAGATGGAAAGAAAGATTGAAAGAAAGAAAGATTGAAAGAATAACAAAAGAAAGATTGAAAGATTTGAAGAAATATTGAAAGATAGAAAAATTGAAAGAAAGAAAGATTGAAAGAAAGAATTAAAGAAAGATTGAAAGATTGAAAGAAAGAATGAAAGAAAGATTGAAAGATTGAATTATTGAAAGAAAGAATGAAAGAAAGATTGAAAGATTGAAAGATTGAAATAAAGATTGAAAGTTTGAAAGAAAGATTGAAAGAAAGATTTAAAGAAAGAAAGATTGAAAGAAAGATTGAAAGAAAGATTGAAAGATTGAAAGAAAGATTGAAAGAAGGAATGAAAGAAAGATTGAACGATTGAAATATTGAAATAAAGAATGAAAGTTTGAAAGAAAGATTGAAAGAAAGATTTAAAGAAAGAAAGATTGAAAGTAAAAAAGATTGAAAGAAATATTGAAAGAAAGATTGAAAGATTGAAAGAAGGAATGAATGAAAGATTGAAAGAAAGATTGAAAGAAAGATTGAAAGATTGAAGGTAAGAATGAAAGAAAGATTGAAAGAAAAATTGAAAGAAAGATTGAAAGAAAGATTGAAAGACTGAAGGAAAGAATGAAAGAAAGATGGAAAGAAAGATTGACAGAAAGAAAGATTGAAAGAAATATTGAAAGAAAGACTGAAAGATTGAAAGAAAGAATGAAAGATTGAAAGATTGAAAGATTGAAAGAAAGAATGAAAGAAAGACTGAAAGATTGAAAGAAAAATTGAAAGAAAGATTGAAAGATTGAAAGATTGAAAGAAAGATTGAAAGTTTGAAAGACAGATTGAAAGACTGAAAGAAAGATTGCAAGAAAGATTGAAAAAAAGAAAGATTTAAAGATAGAATAAAAGAAAGATTGAAAGAAAGATTGAAAAAAAAAGAAAGATTGAAAGATTGAAAGAAATATTGAAAGACAGAAAGATTGAAAGAAACAATTAAAGAAAGATTGAAAGATTAAAATAAAGAATGAAAGAACGATTGAAAGAAAGATTGAAAGAAAGATTGAATGAAAGATTGAAAGAAAGAATGAAACAAAGATTGAAATAAAGAATGAAAGAAAGACTGAAAGAAAGAATGACGGACAGAAAGATTGAAAGAAAGAATGAAAGAAAGATGGAAAGATTAAACAATTGAAAGAACGATTGCAAGAAAGATTGAAAAAAGAAAGATTGAAAGAAAGAATGAAAGACTGAAGGAAAGAATGAAAGAAAGATTGAAAGATTAAAAGAAAGAATGAAAGAAAGATTGAAAAATTGAGAGATTGAAAGAAAGACTAAAAGAAAGAAAGAACGATTGAAAGAACGATTGAAAGAAAGATTGAAAGAAAGAATGAAAGAAAGAATGAAAGAAAGATTGAAAGAAACAATGAAAGAAAGATTGAAAGATTAAAAGAAAGAATGAAAGAAAGACTAAAAGAAAGAAAGAACGATTGAAAGAAAGATTGAAAGAAAGAATGAAAGAATGAATGAAAGAAAGATTGAAAGATTAAACAATTGAAAGAAAGATTGCAAGAAAGATTGAAAAAAGAAAGATTGAAAGAAAGAATGAAAGAAAGATGGAAAGAAAGATTGAAAGAAAGAAAGATTGAAAGAGATAAAAGAAAGATTGAAAGAAATAATGAAAGAAAGATTGAACGATTGGAAGAAATTTTGAAAGATAGAAAAATTGAAAGTAAGAAAGATTGAAAGAAAGAATGAAAGAAAGATTGAAAGATTGAAAGAAAGAATGAAAGAAAGATTGAAAGATTGAAATATTGAAAGAAAGAATGAAAAAAAGATTGAAAGACTGAAAGAAAGAATGAAAGAAAGATTGAAAGATTAAACAATTGAAAGAAAGTTTGCAAGAAAGTTTGAAAAAAGAAAGATTGAAAGAAAGAATGAAAGAAAGATTGAAAGATAGATGGATAGAAAGATTGAAAGAAAGAAAGATTGAAAGAATAACAAAAGAAAGATTGAAAGATTGGAAGAAATATTGAAAGATAGAAAAATTGAAAGTAAGAAAGATTGAAAGAAAGAATTAAAGAAAGATTGAAAGATTGAAAGAAAGAATGAAAGAAAGATTGAAATATTGAAAGAAAGATTGAAATAAAGATTGAAAGTTTGAAAGAAAGATTGAAAGAAAGATTTAAAGAAAGAAAGATTGAAAGAAATATTGAAAGAAAGATTGAAAGATTGAAAGAAAGATTGAAAGAAAGAATGAAAGAAAGATTGAAAGATTGAAATAAAGAATGAAAGAAAGATTGAAAGATTGAAAGATTGAAATAAAGAATGAAAGTTTGAAAGAAAGATTTAAAAAAGGAAAGATTGAAAGTAAGAAAGATTGAAAGACATATTGAAAGAAAGATTGAAAGATTGAAAGAAAGATTGAAAGAAAGAATGAAAGAAAGATTGAAAGAAAGATTGTAAGACTGAAGGAAAGAATGAAAGAAAGATTGAAATATTGAAAGAAAGAATGAAAGAAAGATTGAAAGATTGAAATATTGAAAGAAAGAATGAAAAAAAGATTGAAAGACTGAAAGAAAGAATGAAAGAAAGATTGAAAGATTAAACAATTGAAAGAAAGTTTGCAAGAAAGTTTGAAAAAAGAAAGATTGTAAGAAAGAATGAAAGAAAGATTGAAAGATAGATGGATAGAAAGATTGAAAGAAAGAAAGATTGAAAGAATAACAAAAGAAAGATTGAAAGATTGGAAGAAATATTGAAAGATAGAAAAATTGAAAGTAAGAAAGATTGAAAGAAAGAATTAAAGAAAGATTGAAAGATTGAAAGAAAGAATGAAAGAAAGATTGAAATATTGAAAGAAAGATTGAAAGATTGAAAGAAAGATTGAAAGATTAAACAATTGAAAGAAAGATTGCAAGAAAGATTGAAAAAAGAAAGATTGAAAGAAAGAATGAAAGAAAGATGGAAAGAAAGATTGAAAGAAAGAAAGATTGAAAGAGATAAAAGAAAGATTGAAAGAAATAATGAAAGAAAGATTGAACGATTGGAAGAAATTTTGAAAGATAGAAAAATTGAAAGTAAGAAAGATTGAAAGAAAGAATGAAAGAAAGATTGAAAGATTGAAAGAAAGAATGAAAGAAAGATTGAAAGATTGAAATATTGAAAGAAAGAATGAAAAAAAGATTGAAAGACTGAAAGAAAGAATGAAAGAAAGATTGAAAGATTAAACAATTGAAAGAAAGTTTGCAAGAAAGTTTGAAAAAAGAAAGATTGAAAGAAAGAATGAAAGAAAGATTGAAAGATAGATGGATAGAAAGATTGAAAGAAAGAAAGATTGAAAGAATAACAAAAGAAAGATTGAAAGATTGGAAGAAATATTGAAAGATAGAAAAATTGAAAGTAAGAAAGATTGAAAGAAAGAATTAAAGAAAGATTGAAAGATTGAAAGAAAGAATGAAAGAAAGATTGAAATATTGAAAGAAAGATTGAAATAAAGATTGAAAGTTTGAAAGAAAGATTGAAAGAAAGATTTAAAGAAAGAAAGATTGAAAGAAATATTGAAAGAAAGATTGAAAGATTGAAAGAAAGATTGAAAGAAAGAATGAAAGAAAGATTGAAAGATTGAAATAAAGAATGAAAGAAAGATTGAAAGATTGAAAGATTGAAATAAAGAATGAAAGTTTGAAAGAAAGATTTAAAAAAGGAAAGATTGAAAGTAAGAAAGATTGAAAGACATATTGAAAGAAAGATTGAAAGATTGAAAGAAAGATTGAAAGAAAGAATGAAAGAAAGATTGAAAGAAAGATTGTAAGACTGAAGGAAAGAATGAAAGAAAGATTGAAATATTGAAAGAAAGAATGAAAGAAAGATTGAAAGATTGAAATATTGAAAGAAAGAATGAAAAAAAGATTGAAAGACTGAAAGAAAGAATGAAAGAAAGATTGAAAGATTAAACAATTGAAAGAAAGTTTGCAAGAAAGTTTGAAAAAAGAAAGATTGTAAGAAAGAATGAAAGAAAGATTGAAAGATAGATGGATAGAAAGATTGAAAGAAAGAAAGATTGAAAGAATAACAAAAGAAAGATTGAAAGATTGGAAGAAATATTGAAAGATAGAAAAATTGAAAGTAAGAAAGATTGAAAGAAAGAATTAAAGAAAGATTGAAAGATTGAAAGAAAGAATGAAAGAAAGATTGAAATATTGAAAGAAAGATTGAAAGATTGAAAGAAAGATTGAAAGAAAGAATGAAAGAAAGATTGAAAGATTGAAAGTTTGACATTCAGAATGAAAGAAAGATTGAAAGATTGAAAGATTGAAATAAAGAATGAAAGTTTGAAAGAAAGATTGAAAGAAAGATTTAAAAAAGGAAAGATTGAAAGTAAGAAAGATTGAAAGACATATTGAAAGAAAGATTGAAAGATTGAAAGAAAGATTGAAAGAAAGAATGAAAGAAAGATTGAGAGAAAGATTGTAAGACTGAAGGAAAGAATGAAAGAAAGATTGAAAGAAAGAAAGATTGAAAGATTGAATGATTGAAAGATTGAATGATTGAAAGATTGAAAGAAAGATTGAAAGAAAGATTGAACGACTGAAAGATTGAAAGAAATATTGAAAGTTTGAAAGAAAGATTGAAAGACTGAAAGATAGATTGAAAGATTGAAGATTGAAAGATTGAAAGAAAGATTGAAAGAAAGATTGAACGACTGAAAGAAAGATTGAAAGACTGAAAGAAATAATGAAAGAAAGATTGAAAGAAAGAATGAAAGAAATATTGAAAGAAAGATGGAAAGAAAGATTGAAAGAAAGAAAGATTGAAAGATATAACAAAAGAAAGATTGAAAGAAATAATGAAAGAAAGATTGAACGATTGGAAGAAATATTGAAAGATAGAAAAATTGAAAGATTGAAAGATTGAAAGAAAGAATGAAAGAAAGATTGAAAGATTGAAATATTGAAAGAAAGAATGAAAAAAAGATTGAAAGACTGAAAGAAAGAATGAAGGAAAGATTGAAAGATTAAACAATTGAAAGAAAGTTTGCAAGAAAGTTTGAAAAAAGAAAGATTGAAAGAAAGATTGAAAGATAGATGGATAGAAAGATTGAAAGAAAGAAAGATTGAAAGAATAACAAAAGAAAGATTGAAAGATTGGAAGAAATATTGAAAGATAGAAAAACTGAAAGTAAAAAAGATTGAAAGAAAGAATTAAAGAAAGAAAGATTGAAAGAAATAATGAAAGAAAGATTGAACGATTGGAAGAAATTTTGAAAGATAGAAAAATTTAAAGTAAGAAAGATTGAAAGAAAGAATGAAAGAAAGATTGAAAGATTGAAATATTGATAGAAAGAATGAAAAAAAGATTGAAAGATTGAAATATTGATAGAAAGAATGAAAAAAAGATTGAAAGACTGAAAGAAAGAATGAAAGAAAGATTGAAAGATTAAACAATTGAAAGAAAGTTTGCAAGAAAGTTTGAAAAAAGAAAGATTGAAAGAAAGAATGAAAGAAAGATTGAAAGATAGATGGATAGAAAGATTGAAAGAAAGAAAGATTGAAAGAATAACAAAAGAAAGATTGAAAGATTGGAAGAAATATTGAAAGATAGAAAAATTGAAAGTAAGAAAGATTGAAAGAAAGAATTAAAGAAAGATTGAAAGATTGAAAGAAAGAATGAAAGAAAGATTGAAATATTGAAAGAAAGATTGAAATAAAGATTGAAAGTTTGAAAGAAAGATTGAAAGAAAGATTTAAAGAAAGAAAGATTGAAAGAAATATTGAAAGAAAGATTGAAAGATTGAAAGAAAGATTGAAAGAAAGAATGAAAGAAAGATTGAAAGATTGAAAGATTGAAATAAAGAATGAAAGAAAGATTGAAAGATTGAAAGATTGAAATAAAGAATGAAAGTTTGAAAGAAAGATTGAAAGAAAGATTGATAAAAAGAAAGATTGAAAGACTGAAGGAAAGACTGAAGGAAAGAATGAAAGAAAGATGGAAAGAAAGATTGACAGAAAGAAAGATTGAAAGAAATATTGAAAGAAAGATTGAAAGATTGAAAGAAAGAATGAAAGAAAGATTGAAAGATTGAAAGATTGAAAGAAAGAATGAAAGAAAGACTGAAAGATTGAAAGAAAAATTGAAAGAAAGATTGAAAGATTGAAAGATTGAAAGAACGATTGAAAGTTTGAAAGACAGATTGAAAGACTGAAAGAAAGATTGCAAGAAAGATTGAAAAAAAGAAAGATTTAAAGATAGAATAAAAGAAAGATTGAAAGAAAGATTGAAAAAAGAAAGAAAGATTGAAAGATTGAAAGAAATATTGAAAGACAGAAAGATTGAAAGAAACAATGAAAGAAAGATTGAAAGATTAAAAGAAAGAATGAAAGAAAGATTGAAAGAAAGATTGAAAGAAAGATTGAAAGAAAGATTGAAAGAAAGATTGAAAGAAAGAAAGATTGAAAGAAAGAATGAAACAAAGATTGAAATAAAGAATGAAAGAAAGATTGAAAGAAAGATAGAAAGAAAGATTGAAAAATTGAAAGAAAGATTGAAAAAAAGATTGAAAGACTGAAAGAAAGAATGAAAGAAAGATTGAAAGATTAAACAATTGAAAGAAAGTTTGCAAGAAAGATTGAAAAAAGAAAGATTGAAAGAAAGAATGAAAGAAAGATTGAAAGATAGATGGAAAGAAAGATTGAAAGAAAGAAAGATTGAAAGAATAACAAAAGAAAGATTGAAAGATTGGAAGAAATATTGAAAGATAGAAAAATTGAAAGAAAGAAAGATTGAAAGAAAGAATTAAAGAAAGATTGAAAGATTGAAAGAAAGAATGAAAGAAAGATTGAAATATTGAAAGAAAGAATGAAGGAAAGATTGAACGATTGAAATCAAGATTGAAAGTTTGAAAGAAAGATTGAAAGAAAGATTTAAAGAATGAAAGATTGAAAGAAACATTGAAAGAAAGATTGAAAGATTGAAAGAAAGATTGAAAGAAAGAATGAAAGAAAGATTGAACGATTGAAATATTGAAATAAAGAATGAAAGTTTGAAAGAAAGATTGAAAGAAAGATTTAAAGAAAGAAAGATTGAAAGTAAAAAAGATTGAAAGAAATATTGAAAGAAAGATTGAAAGATTGAAAGAAGGAATGAATGAAAGATTGAAAGAAAGATTGATAGAAAGATTGAAAGAAAGATTGAAAGACTGAAGGAAAGAATGAAAGAAAGATTGAAAGAAAGATTGAAAGAAAGAAAGATTGAAAGAAGGATTGAAAGATTGAATGATTGAAAGAAAGACTGAAAGATAGATTGAAAGATTGAAGATTGAAAGATTCAAAGAAAGATTGAAAGAAATATTGAAAAAAGAAAGATTGAAAGAAAATTTGAAAGAAAGATTGAAAGAAGGAATGAAAGAAAGATTGAATGAAATATTGAAAGACAGAAAGATTGAAAGAAACAATGAAAGAAAGATTGAAAGATTAAAAGAAAGAATGAAAGAAAGATTGAAAAATTGAAATATTGAAAGAAAGAATGAAAGAAAGATTGAAAGATTAAAAGATTGAAATAAAGATTGAAAGTTTGAAAGAAAGATTGAAAGAAAGATTTAAAGAAAGAAAGATTGAAAGAAAGATTTAAAGAAAGAAAGATTGAAAGAAATATTGAAAGAAAGATTGAAAGATTGAAAGAAAGATTGAAAGAAAGAATGAAAGAAAGATTGAACGATTGAAATATTGAAATAAATAATGAAAGTTTGAAAGAAAGATTGAGAGAAAGATTTAAAGAAAGAAAGATTGAAAGTAAAAAAGATTGAAAGAAATATTGAAAGAAAGTTTGAAAGATTGAAAGAAAGAATGAATGAAAGATTGAAAGAAAGATTGAAAGAAAGATTGAAAGATTGAAGGAAAGAATGAAAGAAAGATTGAAAGAAAAAATGAAAGAAAGATTGAAAGAAAGATTGAAAGAAAGAATGAAAGAATGAAAAAAAGATTTAAAGATTGAAAGAAGTATTGAAAGAAAGAAAGATTGAAAGTAATACAAATTGAAAGAAAGACTGAAAGAAAGATTGAAAGTAAGAAAGATTGAAAGAAAGATTGAAAAGAAAGATTGATAGAAAGATTGAAAGATTGAAAGATTGAAAGAAAGATTGAAAAAAACAATAAAAGAAAGATTGAAAGATTGAAAGAAAGATTGAAATAAATAATGAAAGAAAGATTAAAGGAAGGAATGAAAGAATGAAAGACAGATTGAAAGATTGAAAGAAATATTGAAAGAAAGAAAGATTGAAAGTAAGAAAGATTGAAAGATTGAAAAAAAGAATAAAAGAAAGATTGAAAGATTGAAAAAAAGATTGAAAGAAATAATGAAAGAAAGATTGAAAGAAATAATGAAAGAAGGAATGAAAGAATGAAAGAAAGATTGAAAGAAATATTGAAAGTAAGAAAGATTGAAAAAAAGAATGAAAGAAAGATTGAAAGAAAGATTGAAAAAAAGAAAGATTTAAAGAAATATTGAAAGAAAAATTTAAACAAAGATTGAAAGACTGAAAGAAAGATTGAAAGAAAGAAAGATTGAAAGTCATATAAATTGAAAGAAAGAATGAAAGAAAGATTGAACGATTGAAAGAAAGATTGAAAGAAAGAAAGATTGAAAGAAAGAATGAATGAAAGATTGAAAGATTGAAAGATTGAAAGAAAGAATGAAAGAAAGACTGAAAGATTGAAAGAAAAATTGAAAGAAAGATTGAAAGATTGAAAGATTGAAAGAAAGATTGAAAGTTTGAAAGACAGTTTGAAAGACTGAAAGAAAGATTGCAAGAAAGATTGAAAAAACAAAGATTTAAAGATAGAATAAAAGAAAGATTGAAAGAAAGATTGAAAAAAAAAGAAAGATTGAAAGAAATATTGAAAGACAGAAAGATTGAAAGAAAGAATGAAAGAAAGATTGAAAGATTAAAATAAAGAATGAAAGAAAGATTGAAAGAAAGATTGAAGAAAGATTGAACGATTGGAAGAAATATTGAAAGATAGAAAAATTGAAAGTACGAAAGATTGAAAGAAAGAATGAAAGAAAGATTGAAAGATAGATGGAAAGAAAGATTTAAAGAAAGAAAGATTGAAAGAATAACAAAAGAAAGATTGAAAGATTTGAAGAAATATTGAAAGATAGAAAAATTGAAAGAAAGAAAGATTGAAAGAAAGAATTAAAGAAAGATTGAAAGATTGAAAGAAAAAATGAAAGAAAGATTGAAAGATTGAATTATTGAAAGAAAGAATGAAAGAAAGATTGAAAGATTGAAAGATTGAAATAAAGATTGAAAGTTTGAAAGAAAGATTGAAAGAAAGATTTAAAGAAAGAAAGATTGAAAGAAAGATTGAAAGAAAGATTGAAAGATTGAAAGAAAGATTGAAAGAAAGAATGAAAGAAAGATTGAACGATTGAAATATTGAAATAAAGAATGAAAGTTTGAAAGAAAGATTGAAAGAAAGATTTAAAGAAAGAAAGATTGAAAGTAAAAAAGATTGAAAGAAATATTGAAAGAAAGATTGAAAGATTGAAAGAAGGAATGAATGAAAGATTGAAAGAAAGATTGAAAGAAAGATTGAAAGATTGAAGGTAAGAATGAAAGAAAGATTGAAAGAAAAATTGAAAGAAAGATTGAAAGAAAGATTGAAAGACTGAAGGAAAGAATGAAAGAAAGATGGAAAGAAAGATTGACAGAAAGAAAGATTGAAAGAAATATTGAAAGAAAGACTGAAAGATTGAAAGAAAGAATGAAAGAAAGATTGAAAGATTGAAAGATTGAAAGAAAGAATGAAAGAAAGACTGAAAGATTGAAAGAAAAATTGAAAGAAAGATTGAAAGATTGAAAGATTGAAAGAAAGATTGAAAGTTTGAAAGACAGATTGAAAGACTGAAAGAAAGATTGCAAGAAAGATTGAAAAAAAGAAAGATTTAAAGATAGAATAAAAGAAAGATTGAAAGAAAGATTGAAAAAAAAAGAAAGATTGAAAGATTGAAAGAAATATTGAAAGACAGAAAGATTGAAAGAAACAATTAAAGAAAGATTGAAAGATTAAAATAAAGAATGAAAGAACGATTGAAAGAAAGATTGAAAGAAAGATTGAATGAAAGATTGAAAGAAAGAATGAAACAAAGATTGAAATAAAGAATGAAAGAAAGACTGAAAGAAAGAATGACGGACAGAAAGATTGAAAGAAAGAATGAAAGAAAGATGGAAAGATTAAACAATTGAAAGAACGATTGCAAGAAAGATTGAAAAAAGAAAGATTGAAAGAAAGACTCAAAAAAAGATTGAAAGAAAGAATGAAAGACTGAAGGAAAGAATGAAAGAAAGATTGAAAGATTAAAAGAAAGAATGAAAGAAAGATTGAAAAATTGAAAGATTGAAAGAAAGACTAAAAGAAAGAAAGAACGATTGAAAGAACGATTGAAAGAAAGATTGAAAGAAAGAATGAAAGAAAGAATGAAAGAATGATTGAAAGAAACAATGAAAGAAAGATTGAAAGATTAAAAGAAAGAATGAAAGAAAGACTAAAAGAAAGAAAGAACGATTGAAAGAAAGATTGAAAGAAAGAATGAAAGAATGAATGAAAGAAAGATTGAAAGATTAAACTATTGAAAGAAAGATTGCAAGAAAGATTGAAAAAAGAAAGATTGAAAGAAAGAATGAAAGAAAGATGGAAAGAAAGATTGAAAGAAAGAAAGATTGAAAGAGATAAAAGAAAGATTGAAAGAAATAATGAAAGAAAGATTGAACGATTGGAAGAAATTTTGAAAGATAGAAAAATTGAAAGTAAGAAAGATTGAAAGAAAGAATGAAAGAAAGATTGAAAGATTGAAAGAAAGAATGAAAGAAAGATTGAAAGATTGAAATATTGAAAGAAAGAATGAAAAAAAGGTTGAAAGACTGAAAGAAAGAATGAAAGAAAGATTGAAAGATTAAACAATTGAAAGAAAGTTTGCAAGAAAGTTTGAAAAAAGAAAGATTGAAAGAAAGAATGAAAGAAAGATTGAAAGATAGATGGATAGAAAGATTGAAAGAAAGAAAGATTGAAAGAATAACAAAAGAAAGATTGAAAGATTGGAAGAAATATTGAAAGATAGAAAAATTGAAAGTAAGAAAGATTGAAAGAAAGAATTAAAGAAAGATTGAAAGATTGAAAGAAAGAATGAAAGAAAGATTGAAATATTGAAAGAAAGATTGAAATAAAGATTGAAAGTTTGAAAGAAAGATTGAAAGAAAGATTTAAAGAAAGAAAGATTGAAAGAAATATTGAAAGAAAGATTGAAAGATTGAAAGAAAGAATGAAAGAAAGATTGAAAGATTGAAATAAAGAATGAAAGAAAGATTGAAAGATTGAAAGATTGAAATAAAGAATGAAAGTTTGAAAGAAAGATTTAAAAAAGGAAAGATTGAAAGTAAGAAAGATTGAAAGACATATTGAAAGAAAGATTGAAAGATTGAAAGAAAGATTGAAAGAAAGAATGAAAGAAAGATTGAAAGAAAGATTGTAAGACTGAAGGAAAGAATGAAAGAAAGATTGAAATATTGAAAGAAAGAATGAAAGAAAGATTGAAAGATTGAAATATTGAAAGAAAGAATGAAAAAAAGATTGAAAGACTGAAAGAAAGAATGAAAGAAAGATTGAAAGTTTAAACAATTGAAAGAAAGTTTGCAAGAAAGTTTGAAAAAAGAAAGATTGTAAGAAAGAATGAAAGAAAGATTGAAAGATAGATGGATAGAAAGATTGAAAGAAAGAAAGATTGAAAGAATAACAAAAGAAAGATTGAAAGATTGGAAGAAATATTGAAAGATAGAAAAATTGAAAGTAAGAAAGATTGAAAGAAAGAATTAAAGAAAGATTGAAAGATTGAAAGAAAGAATGAAAGAAAGATTGAAATATTGAAAGAAAGATTGAAAGATTGAAAGAAAGAATGAAAGAAAGATTGAAAGATTGAAAGTTTGACATTCAGAATGAAAGAAAGATTGAAAGATTGAAAGATTGAAATAAAGAATGAAAGTTTGAAAGAAAGATTGAAAGAAAGATTTAAAAAAGGAAAGATTGAAAGTAAGAAAGATTGAAAGACATATTGAAAGAAAGATTGAAAGATTGAAAGAAAGATTGAAAGAAAGAATGAAAGAAAGATTGAGAGAAAGATTGTAAGACTGAAGGAAAGAATGAAAGAAAGATTGAAAGAAAGAAAGATTGAAAGATTGAATGATTGAAAGATTGAATGATTGAAAGATTGAAAGAAAGATTGAAAGAAAGATTGAACGACTGAAAGATTGAAAGAAATATTGAAAGTTTGAAAGAAAGATTGAAAGACTGAAAGATAGATTGAAAGATTGAAGATTGAAAGATTGAAAGAAAGATTGAAAGAAAGATTGAACGACTGAAAGAAAGATTGAAAGACTGAAAGAAATAATGAAAGAAAGATTGAAAGAAAGAATGAAAGAAATATTGAAAGAAAGATGGAAAGAAAGATTGAAAGAAAGAAAGATTGAAAGATATAACAAAAGAAAGATTGAAAGAAATAATGAAAGAAAGATTGAACGATTGGAAGAAATATTGAAAGATAGAAAAATTGAAAGATTGAAAGATTGAAAGAAAGAATGAAAGAAAGATTGAAAGATTGAAAGAAAGAATGAAAGAAAGATTGAAAGATTGAAATATTGAAAGAAAGAATGAAAGAAAGACTGAAAGATTGAAAGAAAGATTGAAAGAAAGATTGAAAGATTGAAATATTTAAAGAAAGATTGAAAGAAAGAATGAAATAACAATTGAAAGAAAGAATGAAAGAAAGAAAGAAAAATTGACAGATTGAAAGAAATATTGAAAAAAGAAAGATTGAAAGAAAGAATGAAAGAAAGATTGAAAGAAAGATGGAAAGAAAGATTGAAAGAAAGAAAGATTGAAAGAAATAATAAAAGAAAGATTGAACGATTGGAAGAAAGAATGACAGAAAGATTGAAAGATTGAAAGATTGAAAGAAAGAATGAAAGAAAGACTGAAAGATTGAAAGAAAAATTGAAAGAAAGATTGAAAGATTGAAAGATTGAAAGAAAGATTGAAAGTTTGAAAGACAGATTGAAAGACTGAAAGAAAGATTGCAAGAAAGATTGAAAAAAAGAAAGATTTAAAGATAGAATAAAAGAAAGATTGAAAGAAAGATTGAAAAAAAAAGAAAGATTGAAAGATTGAAAGAAATATTGAAAGACAGAAAGATTGAAAGAAACAATTAAAGAAAGATTGAAAGATTAAAATAAAGAATGAAAGAACGATTGAAAGAAAGATTGAAAGAAAGATTGAATGAAAGATTGAAAGAAAGAATGAAACAAAGATTGAAATAAAGAATGAAAGAAAGACTGAAAGAAAGAATGACGGACAGAAAGATTGAAAGAAAGAATGAAAGAAAGATGGAAAGATTAAACAATTGAAAGAACGATTGCAAGAAAGATTGAAAAAAGAAAGATTGAAAGAAAGAATCAAAAAAAGATTGAAAGAAAGAATGAAAGACTGAAGGAAAGAATGAAAGAAAGATTGAAAGATTAAAAGAAAGAATGAAAGAAAGATTGAAAAATTGAAAGATTGAAAGAAAGACTAAAAGAAAGAAAGAACGATTGAAAGAACGATTGAAAGAAAGATTGAAAGAAAGAATGAAAGAAAGAATGAAAGAAAGATTGAAAGAAACAATGAAAGAAAGATTGAAAGATTAAAAGAAAGAATGAAAGAAAGACTAAAAGAAAGAAAGAACGATTGAAAGAAAGATTGAAAGAAAGAATGAAAGAATGAATGAAAGAAAGATTGAAAGATTAAACAATTGAAAGAAAGATTGCAAGAAAGATTGAAAAAAGAAAGATTGAAAGAAAGAATGAAAGAAAGATGGAAAGAAAGATTGAAAGAAAGAAAGATTGAAAGAGATAAAAGAAAGATTGAAAGAAATAATGAAAGAAAGATTGAACGATTGGAAGAAATTTTGAAAGATAGAAAAATTGAAAGTAAGAAAGATTGAAAGAAAGAATGAAAGAAAGATTGAAAGATTGAAAGAAAGAATGAAAGAAAGATTGAAAGATTGAAATATTGAAAGAAAGAATGAAAAAAAGATTGAAAGACTGAAAGAAAGAATGAAAGAAAGATTGAAAGATTAAACAATTGAAAGAAAGTTTGCAAGAAAGTTTGAAAAAAGAAAGATTGAAAGAAAGAATGAAAGAAAGATTGAAAGATAGATGGATAGAAAGATTGAAAGAAAGAAAGATTGAAAGAATAACAAAAGAAAGATTGAAAGATTGGAAGAAATATTGAAAGATAGAAAAATTGAAAGTAAGAAAGATTGAAAGAAAGAATTAAAGAAAGATTGAAAGATTGAAAGAAAGAATGAAAGAAAGATTGAAATATTGAAAGAAAGATTGAAATAAAGATTGAAAGTTTGAAAGAAAGATTGAAAGAAAGATTTAAAGAAAGAAAGATTGAAAGAAATATTGAAAGAAAGATTGAAAGATTGAAAGAAAGAATGAAAGAAAGATTGAAAGATTGAAATAAAGAATGAAAGAAAGATTGAAAGATTGAAAGATTGAAATAAAGAATGAAAGTTTGAAAGAAAGATTTAAAAAAGGAAAGATTGAAAGTAAGAAAGATTGAAAGACATATTGAAAGAAAGATTGAAAGATTGAAAGAAAGATTGAAAGAAAGAATGAAAGAAAGATTGAAAGAAAGATTGTAAGACTGAAGGAAAGAATGAAAGAAAGATTGAAATATTGAAAGAAAGAATGAAAGAAAGATTGAAAGATTGAAATATTGAAAGAAAGAATGAAAAAAAGATTGAAAGACTGAAAGAAAGAATGAAAGAAAGATTGAAAGTTTAAACAATTGAAAGAAAGTTTGCAAGAAAGTTTGAAAAAAGAAAGATTGTAAGAAAGAATGAAAGAAAGATTGAAAGATAGATGGATAGAAAGATTGAAAGAAAGAAAGATTGAAAGAATAACAAAAGAAAGATTGAAAGATTGGAAGAAATATTGAAAGATAGAAAAATTGAAAGTAAGAAAGATTGAAAGAAAGAATTAAAGAAAGATTGAAAGATTGAAAGAAAGAATGAAAGAAAGATTGAAATATTGAAAGAAAGATTGAAAGATTGAAAGAAAGAATGAAAGAAAGATTGAAAGATTGAAAGTTTGACATTCAGAATGAAAGAAAGATTGAAAGATTGAAAGATTGAAATAAAGAATGAAAGTTTGAAAGAAAGATTGAAAGAAAGATTTAAAAAAGGAAAGATTGAAAGTAAGAAAGATTGAAAGACATATTGAAAGAAAGATTGAAAGATTGAAAGAAAGATTGAAAGAAAGAATGAAAGAAAGATTGAGAGAAAGATTGTAAGACTGAAGGAAAGAATGAAAGAAAGATTGAAAGAAAGAAAGATTGAAAGATTGAATGATTGAAAGATTGAATGATTGAAAGATTGAAAGAAAGATTGAAAGAAAGATTGAACGACTGAAAGATTGAAAGAAATATTGAAAGTTTGAAAGAAAGATTGAAAGACTGAAAGATAGATTGAAAGATTGAAGATTGAAAGATTGAAAGAAAGGTTGAACGACTGAAAGAAAGATTGAAAGACTGAAAGAAATAATGAAAGAAAGATTGAAAGAAAGAATGAAAGAAATATTGAAAGAAAGATGGAAAGAAAGATTGAAAGAAAGAAAGATTGAAAGATATAACAAAAGAAAGATTGAAAGAAATAATGAAAGAAAGATTGAACGATTGGAAGAAATATTGAAAGATAGAAAAATTGAAAGATTGAAAGATTGAAAGAAAGAATGAAAGAAAGATTGAAAGATTGAAAGAAAGAATGAAAGAAAGATTGAAAGATTGAAATATTGAAAGAAAGAATGAAAGAAAGACTGAAAGATTGAAAGAAAGATTGAAAGAAAGATTGAAAGATTGAAATATTTAAAGAAAGATTGAAAGAAAGAATGAAATAACAATTGAAAGAAAGAATGAAAGAATGAAAGAAAAATTGACAGATTGAAAGAAATATTGAAAAAAGAAAGATTGAAAGAAAGAATGAAAGAAAGATTGAAAGAAAGATGGAAAGAAAGATTGAAAGAAAGAAAGATTGAAAGAAATAATAAAAGAAAGATTGAACGATTGGAAGAAAGAATGACAGAAAGATTGAAAGATTGAAAGATTGAAAGAAAGAATGAAAGAAAAATTGAAAGATTGAAAGATTGAAAGAAAGATTGAAAGATAGATTTAAAGAAAGATTGAAAGACTGAAAGAAAGATTGAAAGAAAGAAAGATCTATAGAAAGAATGAAAGAAAGATTGAAAAAAGAAAGATAGATTGAAAGATTGAAAGAAAGAATGAAAGAAAGATTTAAAAAAAGATTGAAAAAAAGAAAGATTGAAAGAAAGATTGAAAGAAAGATTGAAAGACTGAAGGAAAGAATGAAAGACTGAAGGAAAGAATGAAAGAAAGATGGAAAGAAAGATTGAAAGAAAGAAAGATTGAAAGAACTATTGAAAGAGAGATTGAAAGATTGAAAGAAAGAATGAAAGAAAGATGGAAAGAAAGATTGAAAGAAAGAAAGATTGAAAGAAATAATGAAAGAAAGATTGAACGATTGGAAGAAATTTTGAAAGATAGAAAAATTGAAAGTAAGAAAGATTGAAAGAAAGAATGAAAGAAAGATTGAAAGATTGAAAGAAAGAATGAAAGAAAGATTGAAAGATTGAAATATTGAAAGAAAGAATGAAAAAAAGATTGAAAGACTGAAAGAAAGAATGAAAGAAAGATTGAAAGATTAAACAATTGAAAGAAAGTTTGCAAGAAAGTTTGAAAAAAGAAAGATTGAAAGAAAGAATGAAAGAAAGATTGAAAGATATATGGATAGAAAGATTGAAAGAAAGAAAGATTGAAAGAATAACAAAAGAAAGATTGAAAGATTGGAAGAAATATTGAAAGATAGAAAAATTGAAAGTAAGAAAGATTGAAAGAAAGAATTAAAGAAAGATTGAAAGATTGAAAGAAAGAATGAAAGAAAGATTGAAATATTGAAAGAAAGATTGAAAGTTTGAAAGAAAGATTAAAGAAATATTTAAAGAAAGAAAGATTGAAAGAAATATTGAAAGAAAGATTGAAAGATTGAAAGAAAGATTGAAAGAAAGAATGAAAGAAAGATTGAAAGATTGAAAGATTGAAATTAAGAATGAAAGAAAGATTGAAAGATTGAAAGATTGAAATAAAGAATGAAAGTTTGAAAGAAAGATTGAAAGAAAGATTTAAAAAAGGAAAGATTGAAAGTAAGAAAGATTGAAAGACATATTGAAAGAAAGATTGAAAGATTGAAAGAAAGATTGAAAGAAAGAATGAAAGAAAGATTGAAAGAAAGATTGTAAGACTGAAGGAAAGAATGAAAGAAAGATTGAAAGAAAGAAAGATTGAAAGATTGAATGATTGAAAGATTGAAAGAAAGATTGAAAGAAAGATTGAACGACTGAAAGATTGAAAGAAATATTGAAAGTCTGAAAGAAAGATTGAAAGACTGAAAGATAGATTGAAAGATTGAAGATTGAAAGATTGAAAGAAAGATTGAACGACTGAAAGAAAGATTGAAAGACTGAAAGAAATAATGAAAGAAAGACTGAAAGATTGAAAGAAAGATTGAAAGAAAGATTGAAAGATTGAAATATTTAAAGAAAGATTGAAAGAAAGAATGAAAGAACAATTGAAAGAAAGAATGAAAGAATGAAAGAAAAATTGACAGATTGAAAGAAATATTGAAAAAAGAAAGATTGAAAGAAAGAATGAAAGAAAGATTGAAAGAAAGATGGAAAGAAAGATTGAAAGAAAGAAAGATTGAAAGAAATAATAAAAGAAAGATTGAACGATTGGAAGAAAGAATGACAGAAAGATTGAAAGATTGAAATATTGAAAGAAAGAATGAAAAAAAGATTGAAAGACTGAAAGAAAGAATGAAAGAAAGATTGAAAGATTAAACAATTGAAAGAAAGTTTGCAAGAAAGATTGAAAAAAGAAAGATTGAAAGAAAGAATCAAAAAAAGATTGATAGATAGATGGATAGAAAGATTGAAAGAAAGAAAGATTTAAAGAATAACAAAAGAAAGATTGAAAGATTGGAAGAAATATTGAAAGATAGAAAAATTGAAAGTAAGAAAGATTGAAAGAAAAAATTAAAGAAAGATTCCAAGATTGCAAGAAAGAATGAAAGAAAGGTTGAAAGATTGAAATATTGAAAGAAAGAATGAAAGAAAGATTGAAAGATTGAAAGAAAGATTGAAAGAAAGTTTGAAAGATTGAAAGATTGAAATAAAGATTGAAAGTTTGAAAGAAAGATTGAAAGAAAGATTTAAAGAAAGAAAGATTGAAAGAAATATTGAAAGAAAGATTGAAAGATTGAAAGAAAGATTGAAAGAAAGAATGAAAGAAAGATTGAAAGATTGAAAGATTGAAATAAAGAATGAAAGTTTGAAAGAAAGATTGAAAGAAAGATTTTAAGAAAGAAAGATTGAAAGTAAGAAAGATTGAAAGAAATATTGAAAGAAAGATTGAAAGAAAGATTGAAAGAAAGAATGAAAGAAAGATTGAAAGAAAGATTGAAAGAAAGATTGAAAGAAAGAAAGATTGAAAGAAAGATTGAAAGATTGAATGATTGAAAGAAAGACTGAAAGATAGATTGAAAGATTGAAGATTGAAAGATTCAAAGAAAGATTGAAAGAAAGATTGAACGACTGAAAGTTTGAAAGAAAGATTGAAAGAAAGAATGAAAGAAAGATTGAACGATTGAAATATTGAAATAAATAATGAAAGTTTGAAAGAAAGATTGAGAGAAAGATTTAAAGAAAGAAAGATTGAAAGTAAAAAAGATTGAAAGAAATATTGAAAGAAAGATTGAAAGATTGAAAGAAAGAATGAATGAAAGATTGAAAGAAAGATTGAAAGAAAGATTGAAAGATTGAAGGAAAGAATGAAAGAAAGAGTGAAAGAAAAATTGAAAGAAAGATTGAAAGAAAGATTGAAAGACTGAAGGAAAGAATGAAAGAAAGATGGAAAGAAAGATGGAAAGAAAGATTGACAGAAAGAAAGATTGAAAGAAATATTGAAAGAAAGATTGAAAGATTGAAAGAAAGAATGAAAGAAAGATTGAAAGATTGAAAGAAAGAATGAAAGAAAGACTGAAAGATTGAAAGAAAAATTGAAAGAAAGATTGAAAGATTGAAAGATTGAAAGAAAGATTGAAAGTTTGAAAGACAGATTGAAAGACTGAAAGAAAGATTGCAAGAAAGATTGAAAAAACAAAGATTTAAAGATAGAATAAAAGAAAGATTGAAAGAAAGATTGAAAAAAAAAGAAAGATTGAAAGATTGAAAGAAATATTGAAAGACAGAAAGATTGAAAGAAACAATTAAAGAAAGATTGAAAGATTAAAATAAAGAATGAAAGAAAGATTGAAAGAAAGATTGAAAGAAAGATTGAAAGAAAGATTGAAAGAAAGATTGAATGAAAGATTGAAAGAAAGAATGAAACAAAGATTGAAATAAAGAATGAAAGAAAGATTGAAAGAAAGATAGAAGGAAAGATTGAAAGATTGAATGATTGAAAGAAAGACTGAAAGAAAGAATGACGGACAGAAAGATTGAAAGAAATAATGAAAGAAAGATTGAAAAAAAGATTGAAAGACTGAAAGAAAGAATGAAAGAAAGATTGAAAGATTAAACAATTGAAAGAATGATTGCAAGAATGATTGAAAAAAGAAAGATTGAAAGAAAGAATGAAAGACTGAAGGAAAGAATGAAAGAAAGATGGACAGAAAGATTGAAAGAAACAATGAAAGAAAGATTGAAAGATTAAAAGAAAGAATGAAAGAAAGATTGAAAAATTGAAAGATTGAAAGAAAGACTAAAAGAAAGAAAGAATGATTGAAAGAAAGATTGAAAGAAAGATTGAAAGAAAGAATGAAAGAAAGAATGAAAGAAAGATTGAAAGAAACAATGAAAGAAAGATTGAAAGATTAAAAGAAAGAATGAAAAATTGAAAGATTGAAAGAAAGACTAAACGAAAGAAAGAACGATTGAAAGAAAGAATGAAAGAAAGATTGAAAAAAAGATTAAAACACTGAAGGAAAGAATGAAAGAAAGATTGAAAGATTAAACAATTGAAAGAAAGATTGCAAGAAAGAATGAAAGAAAGATTGAAAGATTGAAAGAAAGAATGAAAGAAAGATTGAAAGATTGAAATATTGAAAGAAAGAATGAAAAAAAGATTGAAAGACTGAAAGAAAGAATGAAAGAAAGATTGAAAGATTAAACAATTGAAAGAAAGTTTGGAAGAAAGTTTGAAAAAAGAAAGATTGAAAGAAAGAATGAAAGAAAGATTGAAAGATAGATGGATAGAAAGATTGAAAGAAAGAAAGATTGAAAGAATAACAAAAGAAAGATTGAAAGATTGGAAGAAATATTGAAAGATAGAAAAATTGAAAGTAAGAAAGATTGAAAGAAAGAATTAAAGAAAGATTGAAAGATTGAAAGAAAGAATGAAAGAAAGATTGAAATATTGAAAGAAAGAATGAAAGAAAGATTGAAAGATTGAAAGAAAGATTGAAAGAAAGATTGAAGATTGAAAGATTGAAATAAAGATTGAAAGTTTGAAAGAAAGATGGAAAGAAAGTTGGAAAGAAAGATTGAAAGAAAGAAAGATTGAAAGAAAGATTGAAAGATTGAAAGAAAGAATGAAAGAAAGATTGAAAGAAAGATGGAAAGAAAGATTGAAAGAAAGAAAGATTGAAAGAAATAATGAAAGAAAGATTGAACGATTGGAAGAAATTTTGAAAGATAGAAAAATTGAAAGTAAGAAAGATTGAAAGAAAGAATGAAAGAAAGATTGAAAGATTGAAAGAAAGAATGAAAGAAAGATTGAAAGATTGAAATATTGAAAGAAAGAATGAAAAAAAGATTGAAAGACTGAAAGAAAGAATGAAAGAAAGATTGAAAGATTAAACAATTGAAAGAAAGTTTGCAAGAAAGTTTGAAAAAAGAAAGATTGAAAGAAAGAATGAAAGAAAGATTGAAAGATATATGGATAGAAAGATTGAAAGAAAGAAAGATTGAAAGAATAACAAAAGAAAGATTGAAAGATTGGAAGAAATATTGAAAGATAGAAAAATTGAAAGTAAGAAAGATTGAAAGAAAGAATTAAAGAAAGATTGAAAGATTGAAAGAAAGAATGAAAGAAAGATTGAAATATTGAAAGAAAGATTGAAATAAAGATTGAAAGTTTGAAAGAAAGATTAAAGAAATATTTAAAGAAAGAGAGATTGAAAGAAATATTGAAAGAAAGATTGAAAGATTGAAAGAAAGATTGAAAGAAAGAATGAAAGAAAGATTGAAAGATTGAAAGATTGAAATAAAGAATGAAAGTTTGAAAGAAAGATTGAAAGAAAGATTTAAAAAAGGAAAGATTGAAAGTAAGAAAGATTGAAAGACATATTGAAAGAAAGATTGAAAGATTGAAAGAAAGATTGAAAGAAAGAATGAAAGAAAGATTGAAAGAAAGATTGTAAGACTGAAGGAAAGAATGAAAGAAAGATTGAAAGAAAGAAAGATTGAAAGATTGAATGATTGAAAGATTGAATGATTGAAAGATTGAAAGAAAGATTGAAAGAAAGATTGAACGACTGAAAGATTGAAAGAAATATTGAAAGTTTGAAAGAAAGATTGAAAGACTGAAAGATAGATTGAAAGATTGAAGATTGAAAGATTGAAAGAAAGATTGAACGACTGAAAGAAAGATTGAAAGACTGAAAGAAATAATGAAAGAAAGATTGAAAGAAAGAATGAAAGAAATATTGAAAGAAAGATGGAAAGAAAGAAAGATTGAAAGATATAACAAAAGAAAGATTGAAAGAAATAATGAAAGAAAGATTGAACGATTGGAAGAAATATTGAAAGATAGAAAAATTGAAAGATTGAAAGATTGAAAGAAAGAATGAAAGAAAGATTGAAAGATTGAAAGAAAGAATGAAAGAAAGATTGAAAGATTGAAATATTGAAAGAAAGAATGAAAGAAAGACTGAAAGATTGAAAGAAAGATTGAAAGAAAGATTGAAAGATTGAAATATTTAAAGAAAGATTGAAAGAAAGAATGAAAGAACAATTGAAAGAAAGAATGAAAGAATGAAAGAAAAATTGACAGATTGAAAGAAATATTGAAAAAAGAAAGATTGAAAGAAAGAATGAAAGAAAGATTGAAAGAAAGATGGAAAGAAAGATTGAAAGAAAGAAAGATTGAAAGAAATAATAAAAGAAAGATTGAACGATTGGAAGAAAGAATGACAGAAAGATTGAAAGATTGAAATATTGAAAGAAAGAATGAAAAAAAGATTGAAAGACTGAAAGAAAGAATGAAAGAAAGATTGAAAGATTAAACAATTGAAAGAAAGTTTGCAAGAAAGATTGAAAAAAGAAAGATTGAAAGAAAGAATCAAAAAAAGATTGATAGATAGATGGATGGAAAGATTGAAAGAAAGAAAGATTTAAAGAATAACAAAAGAAAGATTGAAAGATTGGAAGAAATATTGAAAGATAGAAAAATTGAAAGTAAGAAAGATTGAAAGAAAAAATTAAAGAAAGATTCCAAGATTGAAAGAAAGAATGAAAGAAAGGTTGAAAGATTGAAATATTGAAAGAAAGAATGAAAGAAAGATTGAAAGATTGAAAGAAAGATTGAAAGAAAGTTTGAAAGATTGAAAGATTGAAATAAAGATTGAAAGTTTGAAAGAAAGATTTAAAGAAAGAAAGATTGAAAGAAATATTGAAAGAAAGATTGAAAGATTGAAAGAAAGATTGAAAGAAAGATTGAAAGATTGAAAGAAAGATTGAAAGAAAGAATGAAAGAAAGATTGAAAGATTGAAAGATTGAAATAAAGAATGAAAGTTTGAAAGAAAGATTGAAAGAAAGATTTTAAGAAAGAAAGATTGAAAGAAATATTGAAAGAAAGATTGAAAGATTGAAAGAAAGATTGAAAGAAAGATTGAAAGAAAGATTGAAAGAAAGATTGAAAGAAAGATTGAAAGAAAGATTGAAAGAAAGATTGAAAGACTGAAGGAAAGAATGAAAGAAAGATTGAAAGAAAGATTGAAAGAAAGATTGAAAGATTGAAAGAAAGATTGAAAGAAAGATTGAAAGAAAGATTGAAAGAAAGATTGAAAGAAAGATTGAAAGAAAGATTGAAAGACTGAAGGAAAGAATGAAAGAAAGATTGAAAGAAAGATTGAAAGAAAGAAAGATTGAAAGAAAGATTGAAAGATTGAATGATTGAAAGAAAGACTGAAAGATAGATTGAAAGATTGAAGATTGAAAGATTCAAAGAAAGATTGAAAGAAAGATTGAACGACTGAAAGATTGAAAGAAAGATTGAAAGTTTGAAACAAATTTTGAAAGACTGAAAGAAAGAATGAAAGAAAGATTGAAAGAAATATTGAAAAAAGAAAGATTGAAAGAAAATTTGAAAGAAAGATTGAAAGAAGGAATGAAAGAAAGATTGAATGAAATATTGAAAGACAGAAAGATTGAAAGAAACAATGAAAGAAAGATTGAAAGATTAAAAGAAAGAATGAAAGAAAGATTGAAAAATTGAAATATTGAAAGAAAGAATGAAAGAAAGATTGAAAGATTGAAAGATTGAAATAAAGATTGAAAGCTTGAAAGAAAGATTGAAAGAAAGATTTAAAGAAAGAAAGATTGAAAGAAATATTGAAAGAAAGATTGAAAGTTTGAAAGAAAGATTGAAAGAAAGAATGAAAGAAAGATTGAACGATTGAAATATTGAAATAAATAATGAAAGTTTGAAAGAAAGATTGAGAGAAAGATTTAAAGAAAGAAAGATTGAAAGTAAAAAAGATTGAAAGAAATATTGAAAGAAAGATTGAAAGATTGAAAGAAAGAATGAATGAAAGATTGAAAGAAAGATTGAAAGAAAGATTGAAAGATTGAAGGAAAGAATGAAAGAAAGATTGAAAGAAAAATTGAAAGAAAGATTGAAAGAAAGATTGAAAGACTGAAGGAAAGAAAGATGGAAAGAAAGATTGACAGAAAGAAAGATTGAAAGAAATATTGAAAGAAAGATTGAAAGATTGAAAGAAAGAATGAAAGAAAGATTGAAAGATTGAAAGATTGAAAGAAAGAATGAAAGAAAGACTGAAAGATTGAAAGAAAAATTGAAAGAACGATTGAAAGATTGAAAGATTGAAAGAAAGATTGAAAGTTTGAAAGACAGATTGAAAGACTGAAAGAAAGATTGCAAGAAAGATTGAAAAAACAAAGATTTAAAGATAGAATAAAAGAAAGATTGAAAGAAAGATTGAAAAAAAAAGAAAGATTGAAAGATTGAAAGAAATATTGAAAGACAGAAAGATTGAAAGAAACAATTAAAGAAAGATTGAAAGATTAAAATAAAGAATGAAAGAAAGATTGAAAGAAAGATTGAAAGAAAGATTGAAAGAAAGATTGAAAGAAAGATTGAATGAAAGATTGAAAGAAAGAATGAAACAAAGATTGAAATAAAGAATGAAAGAAAGATTGAAAGAAAGATAGAAGGAAAGATTGAAAGATTGAATGATTGAAAGAAAGACTGAAAGAAAGAATGACGGACAGAAAGATTGAAAGAAATAATGAAAGAAAGATTGAAAAAAAGATTGAAAGACTGAAAGAAAGAATGAAAGAAAGATTGAAAGATTAAACAATTGAAAGAATGATTGCAAGAATGATTGAAAAAAGAAAGATTGAAAGAAAGAATGAAAGACTGAAGGAAAGAATGAAAGAAAGATGGACAGAAAGATTGAAAGAAACTATGAAAGAAAGATTGAAAGATTAAAAGAAAGAATGAAAGAAAGATTGAAAAATTGAAAGATTGAAAGAAAGACTAAAAGAAAGAAAGAATGATTGAAAGAAAGATTGAAAGAAAGATTGAAAGAAAGAATGAAAGAAAGATTGAAAGATTAAAAGAAAGAATGAAAAATTGAAAGATTGAAAGAAAGACTAAACGAAAGAAAGAACGATTGAAAGAAAGAATGAAAGAAAGATTGAAAAAAAGATTAAAACACTGAAGGAAAGAATGAAAGAAAGATTGAAAGATTAAACAATTGAAAGAAAGATTGCAAGAAAGAATGAAAGAAAGATTGAAAGATTGAAAGAAAGAATGAAAGAAAGATTGAAAGATTGAAATATTGAAAGAAAGAATGAAAAAAAGATTGAAAGACTGAAAGAAAGAATGAAAGAAAGATTGAAAGATTAAACAATTGAAAGAAAGTTTGGAAGAAAGTTTGAAAAAAGAAAGATTGAAAGAAAGAATGAAAGAAAGATTGAAAGATAGATGGATAGAAAGATTGAAAGAAAGAAAGATTGAAAGAATAACAAAAGAAAGATTGAAAGATTGGAAGAAATATTGAAAGATAGAAAAATTGAAAGTAAGAAAGATTGAAAGAAAGAATTAAAGAAAGATTGAAAGATTGAAAGAAAGAATGAAAGAAAGATTGAAATATTGAAAGAAAGAATGAAAGATTGAAAGAAAGATTGAAAGAAAGATTGAAGATTGAAAGATTGAAATAAAGATTGAAAGTTTGAAAGAAAGATTGAAAGAAAGATTTAAAGAAAGAAAGATTGTAAGAAATATTGAAAGAAAGATTGAAAGATTGAAAGAAAGATTGAAAGAAAGAATGAAAGAAAGATTGAAAGATTGAAAGATTGAAATAAAGAATGAAAGAAAGATTGAATGATTGAAAGATTGAAATAAAGAATGAAAGTTTGAAAGAAAGATTGAAAGAAAGATTTAAAAAAGAAAGATTGAAAGTAAGAAAGATTGAAAGACATATTGAAAGAAAGATTGAAAGATTGAAAGAAAGATTGAAAGAAAGAATGAAAGAAAGATTGAAAGAAAGATTGAAAGACTGATGGAAAGAATGATAGAAAGATTGAAAGAAAGATTGAAAGAAAAAAAGATTGAAAGATTGAATGATTGAAAGATTGAATGATTGAAAGATTGAAAGAAAGATTGAAAGAAAGATTGAACGACTGAAAGATTGAAATAAAGATTGAAAGTTTGAAAGAAAGATTGAAAGACTGAAGATTGAAAGATTGAAAGAAAGATTGAAAGAAAGCTTGAACGACTGAAAGATTGAAAGAAAGATTGAAAGTTTGAAAGAAAGATTGAAAGACTGAAAGAAATAATGAAAGAAAGATTGAAAGAAAGATGGAAAGAAAGATTGAAAGTTTGAAAGAAAGATTGAAAGATTGAAATAAAGAATGAAAGAAAGATTGAAAGAAAGATGGAAAGAAAGATTGAAATGAAGAAAGATTGAAAGAAATAACAAAAGAAAGATTGAAAGAAATAATGAAAGAAAGATTGAACGATTGGAAGAAATATTGAAAGATAGAAAAATTGAAAGATTGAAAGAACGAATGAAAGAAAGATTGAAAGATTGAAAGAAAGAATGAAAGAAAGATTGAAAGATTGAAAGAAAGATTGAAAGATTGAAATATTTAAAGAAAGATTGAAAGAAAGAATGAAAGAACAATTGAAAGAAAGAATGAAAGAATGAAAGAAAAATTGACAGATTGAAAGAAATATTGAAAAAAGAAAGATTGAAAGAAAGAATGAAAGAAAGATTGAAAGAAAGATGGAAAGAAAGATTGAAAGAAAGAAAGATTGAAAGAAATAATAAAAGAAAGATTGAACGACTGAAAGATTGAAAGAAAGATTGAAAGTTTGAAAGAAAGATTGAAAGACTGAAAGAAATAATGAAAGAAAGATTGAAAGAAAGATGGAAAGAAAGATTGAAAGTTTGAAAGAAAGATTGAAAGATTGAAAGAAAGAATGAAAGAAAGATTGAAAGAAAGATTGAAAGACTGATGGAAAGAATGATAGAAAGATTGAAAGAAAGATTGAAAGAAAAAAAGATTGAAAGATTGAATGATTGAAAGATTGAATGATTGAAAGATTGAAAGAAAGATTGAAAGAAAGATTGAACGACTGAAAGATTGAAAGAAAGATTGAAAGTTTGAAAGAAAGATTGAAAGACTGAAGATTGAAAGATTGAAAGAAAGATTGAAAGAAAGCTTGAACGACTGAAAGATTGAAAGAAAGATTGAAAGTTTGAAAGAAAGATTGAAAGACTGAAAGAAATAATGAAAGAAAGATTGAAAGAAAGATGGAAAGAAAGATTGAAAGTTTGAAAGAAAGATTGAAAGATTGAAATAAAGAATGAAAGAAAGATTGAAAGAAAGATGGAAAGAAAGATTGAAATGAAGAAAGATTGAAAGAAATAACAAAAGAAAGATTGAAAGAAATAATGAAAGAAAGATTGAATGATTGGAAGAAATATTGAAAGATAGAAAAATTGAAAGATTGAAAGAACGAATGAAAGAAAGATTGAAAGATTGAAAGAAAGAATGAAAGAAAGATTGAAAGATTGAAAGAAAGATTGAAAGATTGAAATATTTAAAGAAAGATTGAAAGAAAGAATGAAAGAACAATTGAATGAAAGAATGAAAGAATGAAAGAAAAATTGACAGATTGAAAGAAATATTGAAAAAAGAAAGATTGAAAGAAAGAATGAAAGAAAGATTGAAAGAAAGATGGAAAAAAAGATTGAAAGAAAGAAAGAAATAATAAAAGAAAGATTGAACGACTGAAAGATTGAAAGAAAGATTGAAAGTTTGAAAGAAAGATTGAAAGACTGAAGATTGAAAGATTGAAAGAAAGATTGAAAGAAAGCTTGAACGACTGAAAGATTGAAAGAAAGATTGAAAGTTTGAAAGAAAGATTGAAAGACTGAAAGAAATAATGAAAGAAAGATTGAAAGAAAGATGGAAAGAAAGATTGAAAGTTTGAAAGAAAGATTGAAAGATTGAAAGAAAGAATGAAAGAAAGATTGAAAGAAAGATGGAAAGAAAGATTGAAATGAAGAAAGATTGAAAGAAATAACAAAAGAAAGATTGAAAGAAATAATGAAAGAAAGATTGAACGATTGGAAGAAATATTGAAAGATAGAAAAATTGAAAGATTGAAAGATTGAAAGAACGAATGAAAGAAAGATTGAAAGATTGAAAGAAAGAATGAAAGAAAGATTGAAAGATTGAAATATTTAAAGAAAGATTGAAATAAAGAATGAAAGAACAATTGAAAGAAAGAATGAAAGAATGAAAGAAAAATTGACAGATTGAAAGAAATATTGAAAAAAGAAAGATTGAAAGAAATAATAAAAGAAAGATTGAACGATTGGAAGAAATATTGAAAGATAGAAAAATTGAAAGTAAGAAAGATTGAAAGAAAGGATGAAAGAAAGATTGAAAGATTGACAGAAAGAATGACAGAAAGATTGAAAGATTGAAATATTGAAAGAAAGAATGAAAAAGAGATTGAAAGACTGAAAGAAAGAATGAAAGAAAGATTGAAAGATTAAACAATTGAAAGAAAGTTTGCAAGAAAGATTGAAAAAAGAAAGATTGAAAGAAAGAATGAAAAAAAGATTGATAGATAGATGGATAGAAAGATTGAAAGAAAGAAAGATTGAAAGAATAACAAAAGAAAGATTGAAAGATATATTGAAAGAAAGATTGAAAGATTGAAAGAAAGAATGAAAGAAAGATTGAAAGAAAGATTGAAAGAAAGATTGAAAGACTGAAGGAAAGAATGAAAGAAAGATTGAAAGAAAGATTGAAAGAAAGAAAGATTGAAAGATTGAATGATTGAAAGATTGAATGATTGAAAGATTGAAAGAAAGATTGAAAGAAAGATTGAACGACTGAAAGATTGAAAGAAAGATTGAAAGTTTGAAAGAAAGATTGAAAGACTGAAGATTGAAAGATTGAAAGAAAGATTGAAAGAAAGATTGAACGACTGAAAGATTGAAAGAAAGATTGAAAGTTTGAAAGAAAGATTGAAAGACTGAAAGAAATAATGAAAGAAAGATTGAAAGAAAGATGGAAAGAAAGATTGAAAGAAAGATGGAAAGAAAGATTGAAAGTTTGAAAGAAAGATTGAAAGATTGAAAGAAAGAATGAAAGAAAGATTGAAAGAAAGATTGAAAGAAAGAAAGATTGAAAGAAATAACAAAAGAAAGATTGAAAGAAATAATGAAAGAAAGATTGAACGATTGGAAGAAATATTGAAAGATAGAAAAATTGAAAGATTGAAAGATTGAAAGAACGAATGAAAGAAAGATTGAAAGATTGAAAGAAAGAATGAAAGAAAGATTGAAAGATTGAAAGAAAGATTGAAAGATTGAAATATTTAAAGAAAGATTGAAAGAAAGAATGAAAGAACAATTGAAAGAAAGAATGAAAGAATGAAAGAAAAATTGACAGATTGAAAGAAATATTGAAAAAAGAAAGATTGAAAGAAAGAATGAAAGAAAGATTGAAAGAAAGATGGAAAGAAAGATTGAAAGAAAGAAAGATTGAAAGAAATAATAAAAGAAAGATTGAACGATTGGAAGAAATATTAAAAGATAGAAAAATTGAAAGTAAGAAAGATTGAAAGAAAGAATGAAACAAAGATTGAAAGATTGACAGAAAGAATGACAGAAAGATTGAAAGATTTAAATATTGAAAGAAAGAATGAAAAAGAGATTGAAAGACTGAAAGAAAGAATGAAAGAAAGATTGAAAGATTAAACAATTGAAAGAAAGTTTGCAAGAAAGATTGAAAAAAGAAAGATTCAAGATTCAAGATTCAAGATTCAAGATTTTTATTTGTCACATACATATACATACTTCCATACATATATGCAGTGAAATGTAACGCAACGCACCCGGTGATTGATTGAAAGAAAGAATGAAAAAAAGATTGATAGATAGATGGATAGAAAGATTGAAAGAAAGAAAGATTGAAATAATAACAAAAGAAAGATTGAAAGATTGGAAGAAATATTGAAAGATAGAAAAATTGAAAGTAAGAAAGATTGAAAGAAAAAATTAAAGAAAGATTGAAAGATTGAAAGAAAGAATGAAAGAAATATTGAAAGATTGAAAGAAAGATTGAAAGAAAGATTGAAAGAAAGATTGAAAGATTGAAAGTTTGAAATAAAGATTGAAAGTTTGAAAGAAAGATTGAAAGAAAGATTTAAAGAAAGAAAGATTGAAAGAAATATTGAAAGAAACACTGAAAGATTGAAAGAAAGATTGAAAGAAAGAATGAAAGAAAGATTGAAAGATTGAAAGATTGAAATAAAGAATGAAAGTTTGAAAAAAAGATTGAAAGAAAGATTTAAAGAAAGAAAGATTGAAAGTAAGAAAGATTGAAAGAAATATTGAAAGAAAGATTGAAAGATTGAAAGAAAGATTGAAAGAAAGAATGAAAGAAAGATTGAAAGAAAGATTGAAAGAAAGATTGAAAGAAAGATTGAAAGACTGAAGGAAAGAATGAAAGAAAGATTGAAAGAAAGATAGAAAGAAAGAAAGATTGAAAGAAAGATTGAAAGATTGAATGATTGAAAGAAAGACTGAAAGATTCAAAGAAAGATTGAAGATTGAAAGATTCAAAGAAAGATTGAAAGAAAGATTGAACGACTGAAAGATTGAAAGAAAGATTGAAAGTTTGAAACAAATTTTGAAAGACTGAAAGAAAGAATGAAAGAAAGATTGAAAGAAAGATTGAAAAAAGAAAGATTGAAAGAAAATTTGAAAGAAAGATTGAAGAAGGAATGAAAGAAAGATTGAATGAAAAATTGAAAGACAGAAAGATTGAAAGAAAGAATGAAAGAAAGATTGAAAGATTGAAAGAAAGATTGAAAGATTAAAAGAAAGAATGAAAGAAAGATTGAAAAATTGAAAGATTGAAAGAAAGATTTAAAAAAAGATTGAAAGACTGGAAGAAAGAATGAAAGAAAGATTGAAAGATTCAACAATTGAAAGAAAGATTGCAAGAAAGATTTAAAAAAGAAAGATTGAAAGAAAGAATGAAAGAATGAAAGAAAGATTGAAAGATTGAAAGAAAGAAAGATTGAAAGATTGAATGGTTGAAAGAAAGACTGAAAGAAAGATTGACAGACTGAAAGACTGAAAGAGAGAATGAAAGAAAGATTGAAAGATTCAAAAATTGAAAGAAAGATTGCAAGAAAGATTGAAAAAAGAAAGATTGAAAGAAAGAATGAAAGAAATATTGAAAGAAAGAAAGATTGAAAGAAATAACAAAAGAAAGATTGAAAGAAAGAATGAAAGAAAGATTGAAAGATTGAAATATTGAAAGAAAGAATGAAAGAAAGATTGAAAGAAGAAAGAAAGATTGAAAGAAAGATTGAAAGATTGAAAGATTGAAAGATTGAAATAAAGATTGAAAGTTTGAAAGAAAGATTGAAAGAAAGATTTAAAGAAAGAAAGATTGAAAGTAAGAAAGATTTAAAGAAATATTGAAAGAAAGATTGAAAAAAAGAAAGATTGAAAGAAAGATTGAAAGAAAGATTGAAAGACTGATGGAAAGAATGAAATAAAGATTGAAAGAAAGATTGAAAGAAAGCAATATTGAAGGAAAGATTGAAAGATTGAATGATTGAAAGAAAGATTGACGGACAGAAAGATTGAAAGAAAGAATGAAAGAAAGATTGAAAGAAAGAATGAAAGAAAGATTGAAAGATTAAACAATTGAAAGAAAGATTGCAAGAAAGATTGAAAAAAGAAAGATTGAAAGAAAGAATAAAAGAAAGATTGAAAGAAAGATGGAAAGAAAGAAAGATTGAAAGAAATAACAAAAGAAAGATTGAAAGAAAGAATGAAAGAAAGATTGAACGATTGGAAACAATATTGAAAGAAAGAAAGATTGAAAGTAAGATAGATTGAAAGAAAGAATGAAAGAAAGATTGAAAGATTGAAAGAAAGAATGAAAGATTGAAAGAAAGATTGAAAGATTGAAAGATTGAAATAAAGATTGAAAGTTTGAAAGAAAGATTGAAAGAAAGATTTAAAGAAAGATTGAAAGACTGAAAGAAAGAATGAAAGAAAGATTTAAAGTAAGAAGGATTGAAAGAAAGAATGAAAGAAAGATTGAAAGATTGCAAGAAAGAATGAAAGAAAGATTGAAAGATTGAAATATTGAAAGAAAGAATGAAAGAAAGATTGAAAGATTGAAAGAAAAAATGAAAGAAAGATTGAAAGAAAGATTGAAAGATTGAAAGATTGAAATAAAGATTGAAAGTTTGAAAGAAAGATTGAAAGAAAGACTGAAAGAAAGATTGAAAGATTGAAAGAAAGATTGAAAGATTGAAATATTGAAAGAAAGAATGAAAGAAAGATTGAAAGATTGAAAGAAAGATTGAAAGAAAGATTGAAAGAATGAAAGATTGAAATAATGATTGAAAGTTTGAAAGAAAGATTGAAAGAAAGATTTAAACAAAGAAAGATTGAAAGTAAGAAAGATTGAAAGAAATATTGAACGAAAGATTGAAAGAAAGGATGAAAGAAAGATTGAAAGAAAGATTGAAAAAAAGAAAGATTGAAAGAAAGATTGAACGACTGAAGGATAGAATGAAAGAAAGATTGAAAGAAAGATTGAAAGAATGAAATATTGAAGGAAAGATTGAAAGATTGAATGATTGAAAGAAAGACTGAAAGAAAGATTGACAGACAGAAAGATTGAAAGAAAGAATGAAAGAATGATTGAAAGAAAGAATAAAAGAAATATTGAAAGATTAAACAATTGAAAGAAAGATTGCAAGAAAGATTGAAAAAAGAAAGATTGAAAGAAAGAATAAAAGAAAGATTGAAAGAAAGATGGAAAGAAAGAAAGATTGAAAGAAATAACAAAAGAAAGATTGAAAGAAAGAATGAAAGAAAGATTGAACGATTGGAAGAAATATTGAAAGAGAGAAAGATTGAAAGTAAGATAGATTGAAAGTAAGAATGAAAGAAAGATTGAAAGATTTAAAGAAAGAATGAAAGAAAGATTGAAAGATTGAAATATTGAAAGAAAGAATGAAAGAAAGATTGAAAGATTGAAAGAAAGATTGAAAGATTGAAAGATTGAAATAAAGATTGAAAGTTTGAAAGAATGACTGAAAGAGAGATTTTAAGAAAGATTTAAAGAAAGATTGAAAGACTGAAAGAAAGAATGAAAGGCAGATTGAAAGAAAGATTGAAAGTAAGAAAGATTGAAAGAAAGAATGAAAGAAAGATTGAAAGATTGCAAGAAAGAATGAAAGAAATATTGAAAGATTGAAATTTTGAAAGAAAGAATGAAAGAAAGATTGAAAGAAAGATTGAAAGAAAGATTGAAAGATTGAAATAAAGATTGAAAGTTTGAAAGAAAGATTGAAAGAAAGATTGAAAGAAAGAAAGAAAGATTGAAAGAAAGATTGAAAGAAAGATTGAAAGAAAGAATGAAACAAAGATTGAAATAAAGAATGAAAGAAAGATTGAAAGAAAGATTGAAAGAAAGAAAGATTGAAAGATTGAATGATTGAAAGAAAGACTGAAAGAAAGAATGACGGACAGAAAGATTGAAAGAAAGAATGAAAGAAAGATTGAAAAAAAGATTGAAAGACTGATAGAAAGAATGAAAGAAACATTGAAAGATTAAACAATTGAAAGAAAGATTGCAAGAAAGATGGAAAGAATGAAAGATTGAAAGAATGATTGAAAGAAAGATTTAAACAAAGAAAGATTACATTTACATTTACATTTAGTCATTTAGCAGACGCTTTTATCCAAAGCGACTTACAAGGGAGAATAACATTCAGCTACATTGCGACAGAGATTAGTGTAACAACAACATTGGTGTAACAATAAATACTGCAAGGTGGTGCTCAGTAATTGTAGATTAGGACAGGAGGTACTCACTGAAGAGCTGGGTCTTCAGGTGCTTCTTAAAGACAGAGAGGGAGGTCCCCGCTCTGGTCATTTTTGGCAGCTCGTTCCACCAACGTGGAACTACAAATGAGAATAGCCTGGATTGCCGTGGCTGTATGGCCGGCAGAGCCAGGCGACACTCATTAGACGAGGGCAGCATCCGGGGGGCAACATGTGCTCTTACAAGAGCATTTAAGTAGGCTGGAGCATTCCCAACAATCACTCTGTAGGCCAGCATAAGAGACTTGAACTTGATGCGGGCGGCTACAGGTAACCAGTGGAGCTCGATGAGCAGCGGAGTGACATGTGCCCTCTTTGGCTGGTGCGAAGCGGCAGGACCGGGAGACGGCGGCAACATGGTCCGAGAATGTCAGTTGGTCATCAATAATGACACCAAGATTCCTTGCAGCCTTGGTAGGAACAAGAGATAGAGAGTCGATTTTAATATCAATGTTGTGATAAATACCTTGTTTGGCCGGGAAGACCAGCAGTTCCGTTTTCGCCAGATAGTCAAGTAGTTTAGATACCTCACTTTCAGCGAGGGGGGCGAAACCAGGGAACGATGAGCCTAGGGCTGGAGAAGACAGGTTGTGAGTAAGTTGTTTAGTGAATTGGCTGCTGATGGCTGCCACATTGTTAGTAAAAAAGGAGGCAAGGCAGTCAGCAGTGAGGTTAGTAGCTGGGGGAGGTGGTGGAGGGTAAAGCAGAGACTTGAAGGTGGTGAACAACGTACGTGTGTCTGTGGCACCGTTGATCCTATCGTTGAAGAAGGCCTTCTTGGCAGCAGTGATGCCGGAAGAGAAGGAGGACAGCAGTGTCTGGTAGCTAGCAAGATCCTCAGTTGTTTTGAATTTGTGCCATTTCCTCTCGGCTGCTCTGAGGTCAGTGCGCGTTGTCCGGAGGGTGTCAGTCAGCCAAGGGTGCGACTGGGTTGAACTAGCAGGTCTGGTGGATAGTGGACACAGGATATCCAGACATGAGCTCAAGGTGGAGCAGAGGGAGTCAGTGGCATCATTAACCTGCAGAGAGGAGAAAGTGCCATGGGGTGGAAGAGAAGAGGAGAGCACAGAGGAGAAGTGGGTGGGAGACAAGTTGCGGAGATTGCTGCGGATAGTAACCATGGGTGGGGAGGTGGGGGGTTGTTTTGGTAGCTGGACATTGAAGTGGATGAAGAAGTGGTCAGAGAAATGAAGAGGAGTGACCCATAGGTTGTCGGTGGTACAGCTCCGAGCAAGAATGAGATCAAGCTCTTTGCCAGCCTTGTGAGTCGGTGGAGTCGGGATCTGTCTTAGGTCGAACGAGCGAACCAAAGACAGGAAGTCAGCCGAGCTCGCACTGTCCAAGTGAATGTTCATGTCTCCGAGGACGAGCATGGGACACTCGTGCTCAGGGATTGATGACAGCAGGGTGTCAAGCTCATGTAGGAAGTCACCTAGTTGTCCTGGTGGACGGTAGATGACGACCACATAGGCTTTCATCGGAGCAGTCACCAAGACGGCGTGATATTCAAAGGAGGCAAAGTTGTTTAAAGGCAGCAGTGGATTAAATTTCCATGTGTTGGAAATTAGCAGGCCAGTCCCACCACCACGGCCAGATGGTCTGGATGTGTGGGAGAATGAGAAGTTAGTGGAGAGTGCAGCCGGGGTTGCGCTATCTTCCGGTTTAATCCATGTCTCAGTGAGAGCAAGGAGCTCTAAGGAGAGTTGGTTGGCATGACCAGAAATGAAGTCTGCCTTGTTAACTGCAGATCGACAATTCCACAAGCCAACAGAGAAGGAGGTCTTTGCAGAAGATGTTTGCTGCAGGGACCTGAGGTTACCCGGATTGCATCGGCGTATGGTATAACGACGCTTTCTGGGTGACCTTGAAGTTGTAGGGATGCGGTAGTAGCACACTTTGTATGGAGTGAGAGAAAGAAGGCAGGTTTGCCTTGTTCGGTGTCCTTGCTTCGGTTGACGTGCAGAGGTAGACGTGCGTCTTTACACAGAGCGTCTTCACACGAGAGCGACTACAAATGGGCCAACGCTTGAAGGGCAGGACCATAAATAGGTGATAGAATACAGCTGCTCGTGTGATTAGGGTTGCACCTGGCTAAGAGCACGCCCACATAAGAGAGGACTTACCTGAATAGGGGGTGTGTCTGGAACACAAGCTTGTTGGCAGATCAGCAAATAGCAGTGAAATGTACAGAGTCAATCCAGTAGTCCAAGTTGCAATACTACAATACGAGCAGTGATACACTACACAGCAACCTCAGCACTAGAGCTCGACTCAGAGTTAGCTCGACTCAGATTGAAAGTAAGAAAGATTGAAAGAAATATCGAACGAAAGATTGAAAGAAAGGATGAAAGAAAGATTGAAAGAAAGATTTAAACAAAGAAAGATTGAAAGTAAGAAAGATTGAAAGAAATATTGAACGAAAGATTGAAAGAAAGGATGAAAGAAAGATTGAAAGAAAGATTGAAAAAAAGAAAGATTGAAAGAAAGATTGAACGACTGAAGAAAAGAATGAAAGAAAGATTGAAAGAAAGATTGAAAGAAAGAAATATTGAAGGAAAGATTGAAAGATTGAATGATTGAAAGAAAGACTGAAAGAAAGATTGACCGACAGAAAGATTGAAAGAAAGAATGAAAGAAAGATTGAAAGAAAGAATGAAAGAAAGATTGAAAGATTAAACAATTGAAAGAAAGATTGCAAGAAAGATTGAAAAAAGAAAGATTGAAAGAAAGAATAAAAGAAAGATTGAAAGAAAGATGGAAAGAAAGAAAGATTGAAAGAAATAACTAAAGAAAGATTGAAAGAAGAATGAAAGAAAGATTGAAAGACTGAAAGAAAGAATGAAAGGCAGATTGAAAGAAAGATTGAAAGTAAGAAAAATTGAAAGAAAGAATGAAAGAAAGATTGAAAGATTGCAAGAAAGAATGAAAGAAATATTGAAAGATTGAAATATTGAAAGAAAGAATGAAAGAAAGATTGAAAGATTGAAAGAAAGATTGAAAGATTGAAATAAAGATTGAAAGTTTGAAAGAAAGATTGAAAGAAAGATTTAAAGAAAGAAAGAAAGATTGAAAGAAAGATTGAAAGAAAGATTGAAAGAAAGAAAGATTGAAAGATTGAATAATTGAAAGAAAGACTGAAAGAAAGAATGACGGACAGAAAGATTGAAAGAAAGATTGAAAGAAAGATTTAAACAAAGAAAGATTGAAAGTAAGAAAGATTGAAAGAAATATTGAACGAAAGATTGAAAGAAAGGATGAAAGAAAGATTGAAAGAAAGATTGAAAAAAAGAAAGATTGAAAGAAAGATTGAACGACTGAAGAAAAGAATGAAAGAAAGATTGAAAGAAAGATTGAAAGAAAGAAATATTGAAGGAAAGATTGAAAGATTGAATGATTGAAAGAAAGACTGAAAGAAAGATTGACCGACAGAAAGATTGAAAGAAAGAATGAAAGAAAGATTGAAAGAAAGAATGAAAGAAAGATTGAAAGATTAAACAATTGAAAGAAAGATTGCAAGAAAGATTGAAAAAAGAAAGATTGAAAGAAAGAATAAAAGAAAGATTGAAAGAAAGATGGAAAGAAAGAAAGATTGAAAGAAATAACAAAAGAAAGATTGAAAGAAAGAATGAAAGAAAGATTGAAAGACTGAAAGAAAGAATGAAAGGCAGATTGAAAGAAAGATTGAAAGTAAGAAAAATTGAAAGAAAGAATGAAAGAAAGATTGAAAGATTGCAAGAAAGAATGAAAGAAATATTGAAAGATTGAAATATTGAAAGAAAGAATGAAAGAAAGATTGAAAGATTGAAAGAAAGATTGAAAGATTGAAATAAAGATTGAAAGTTTGAAAGAAAGATTGAAAGAAAGATTTAAAGAAAGAAAGAAAGATTGAAAGAAAGATTGAAAGAAAGATTGAAAGAAAGAAAGATTGAAAGATTGACTGATTGAAAGAAAGACTGAAAGAAAGAATGACGGACAGAAAGATTGAAAGAAAGAATGAAAGAAAGATTGAAAAAAGATTGAAAGACTGAAAGAAAGAATGAAAGAAACATTGAAAGATTAAACGATTGAAAGAAAGATTGCAAGAAAGATGGAAAGAATGAAAGATTGAAATAATGATTAAAAGTTTGAAAGAAAGTTTGAAAGAAAGATTTAAACAAAGAAAGATTGAAAGTAAGAAAGATTGAAAGAAATATTGAATGAAAGATTGAAAGAAAGGATGAAAGAAAGATTGAAAGAAAGATTGAAAAAAAGAAAGATTGAAAGAATGATTGAACGACTGAAGGAAAGAATGAAAGAAAGATTGAAAGAAATAAATATTGAAGGAAAGATTGAAAGATTGAATGACTGAAAGAAAGACTGAAAGAAAGATTGACAGACAGAAAGATTGAAAGAAAGAATGAAAGAAAGATTGAAAGAAAGAATGAAAGAAAGATTGAAAGAAAGAATGAAAGAAAGATTGAAAGTTTGAAAGAAAGATTGAAAGAAAGATTTAAAGAAAGATTGAAAGACTGAAAGAAAGAATGAAAGGCAGATTGAAAGAAAGATTGAAAGTAAGAAAGATTGAAAGAAAGAATGAAAGAAAGATTGAAAGATTGCAAGAAAGAATGAAAGAAATATTGAAAGATTGAAATATTGAAAGAAAGAATGAAAGAAAGATTGAAAGATTGAAAGAAAGATTGAAAGAAAGATTGAAAGATTGAAATAAAGTATAAAGTTTGAAAGAAAGATTGAAAGAAAGATTTAAAGAAAGAAAGAAAGATTGAAAGAAAGATTGACGGACAGAAAGATTGAAAGAAAGAATGAAAGAAAGATTGAAAGAAAGAATGAAAGAAAGATTGAAAGTTTGAAAGAAAGATTGAAAGAAAGATTTAAAGAAAGATTGAAAGACTGAAAGAAAGAATGAAAGGCAGATTGAAAGAAAGATTGAAAGTAAGAAAGATTGAAAGAAAGAATGAAAGAAAGATTGAAAGATTGCAAGAAAGAATGAAAGAAATATTGAAAGATTGAAATATTGAAAGAAAGAATGAAAGAAAGATTGAAAGATTGAAAGAAAGATTGAAAGAAAGATTGAAAGAAAGATTGAAAGATTGAAATAAAGATTGAAAGATTGAAATAAAGATTGAAAGTTTGAAAGAAAGATTGAAAGAAAGATTTAAAGAAAGAAAGAAAGATTGAAAGAAAGATTGAAAGAAAGATTGAAAGAAAGAAAGATTGAAAGATTGAATAATTGAAAGAAAGACTGAAAGAAAGAATGACGGACAGAAAGATTGAAAGAAAGATTGAAAGAAAGATTTAAACAAAGAAAGATTGAAAGTAAGAAAGATTGAAAGAAATATTGAACGAAAGATTGAAAGAAAGGATGAAAGAAAGATTGAAAGAAAGATTGAAAAAAAGAAAGATTGAAAGAAAGATTGAACGACTGAAGAAAAGAATGAAAGAAAGATTGAAAGAAAGATTGAAAGAAAGAAATATTGAAGGAAAGATTGAAAGATTGAATGATTGAAAGAAAGACTGAAAGAAAGATTGACCGACAGAAAGATTGAAAGAAAGAATGAAAGAAAGATTGAAAGAAAGAATGAAAGAAAGATTGAAAGATTAAACAATTGAAAGAAAGATTGCAAGAAAGATTGAAAAAAGAAAGATTGAAAGAAAGAATAAAAGAAAGATTGAAAGAAAGATGGAAAGAAAGAAAGATTGAAAGAAATAACAAAAGAAAGATTGAAAGAAAGAATGAAAGAAAGATTGAAAGACTGAAAGAAAGAATGAAAGGCAGATTGAAAGAAAGATTGAAAGTAAGAAAAATTGAAAGAAAGAATGAAAGAAAGATTGAAAGATTGCAAGAAAGAATGAAAGAAATATTGAAAGATTGAAATATTGAAAGAAAGAATGAAAGAAAGATTGAAAGATTGAAAGAAAGATTGAAAGATTGAAATAAAGATTGAAAGTTTGAAAGAAAGATTGAAAGAAAGATTTAAAGAAAGAAAGAAAGATTGAAAGAAAGATTGAAAGAAAGATTGAAAGAAAGAAAGATTGAAAGATTGACTGATTGAAAGAAAGACTGAAAGAAAGAATGACGGACAGAAAGATTGAAAGAAAGAATGAAAGAAAGATTGAAAAAAGATTGAAAGACTGAAAGAAAGAATGAAAGAAACATTGAAAGATTAAACGATTGAAAGAAAGATTGCAAGAAAGATGGAAAGAATGAAAGATTGAAATAATGATTAAAAGTTTGAAAGAAAGTTTGAAAGAAAGATTTAAACAAAGAAAGATTGAAAGTAAGAAAGATTGAAAGAAATATTGAATGAAAGATTGAAAGAAAGGATGAAAGAAAGATTGAAAAAAAGAAAGATTGAAAGAATGATTGAACGACTGAAGGAAAGAATGAAAGAAAGATTGAAAGAAATAAATATTGAAGGAAAGATTGAAAGATTGAATGACTGAAAGAAAGACTGAAAGAAAGATTGACAGACAGAAAGATTGAAAGAAAGAATGAAAGAAAGATTGAAAGAAAGAATGAAAGAAAGATTGAAAGAAAGAATGAAAGAAAGATTGAAAGTTTGAAAGAAAGATTGAAAGAAAGATTTAAAGAAAGATTGAAAGACTGAAAGAAAGAATGAAAGGCAGATTGAAAGAAAGATTGAAAGTAAGAAAGATTGAAAGAAAGAATGAAAGAAAGATTGAAAGATTGCAAGAAAGAATGAAAGAAATATTGAAAGATTGAAATATTGAAAGAAAGAATGAAAGAAAGATTGAAAGATTGAAAGAAAGATTGAAAGAAAGATTGAAAGATTGAAATAAAGTATAAAGTTTGAAAGAAAGATTGAAAGAAAGATTTAAAGAAAGAAAGAAAGATTGAAAGAAAGATTGACGGACAGAAAGATTGAAAGAAAGAATGAAAGAAAGATTGAAAGAAAGAATGAAAGAAAGATTGAAAGTTTGAAAGAAAGATTGAAAGAAAGATTTAAAGAAAGATTGAAAGACTGAAAGAAAGAATGAAAGGCAGATTGAAAGAAAGATTGAAAGTAAGAAAGATTGAAAGAAAGAATGAAAGAAAGATTGAAAGATTGCAAGAAAGAATGAAAGAAATATTGAAAGATTGAAATATTGAAAGAAAGAATGAAAGAAAGATTGAAAGATTGAAAGAAAGATTGAAAGAAAGATTGAAAGAAAGATTGAAAGATTGAAATAAAGATTGAAAGTTTGAAAGAAAGATTGAAAGAAAGATTTAAAGAAAAAGAAATATTGAAAGAAAGATTGATAGAAAGATTGAAAGAAAGAATGAAACAAAGATTGAAATAAAGAATGAAAGAAAGATTGAAAGAAAGATTGAAAGAAAGAAAGATTGAAAGATTGAATGATTGAAAGAAAGACTGAAAGAAAGAATGACGGACAGAAAGATTGAAAGAAAGAATGAAAGAAAGATTGAAAAAAAGATTGAAAGACTGAAAGAAAGAATGAAAGAATTATTGAAAGATTAAACAATTGAAAGAAAGATTGCAAGAAAGATGGAAAGTAAGATTGAAAGAAATAAAGATTGAAAGAAATAACAAAAGAAAGATTGAAAGAAAAAATGAAAGATAGAAAAATTGAAAGTAAGAAAGATTGAAATAATGAAAGAAAGATTGATAGAAAGATTGAAAGATTGAAATAAAGATTGAAAGTTTGAAAGAAAGATTGAAAGAAAGATTTAAAGAAAGAAAGAAAGATTGAAAGAAAGATTGAAAGAAAGAATGAAACAAAGATTGAAAGAAAGAATGAAAGAAAGATTGAAAGAAAGATTGAAAGAAAGAATGACGGACAGAAAGATTGAAAGAAAGAATGAAAGAAAGATTGAAAAAAAGATTGAAAGACTGAAAGAAAGAATGAAAGAAACATTGAAAGATTAAACAATTGAAAGAAAGATTGCAAGAAAGATGGAAAGCAAGATTGAAAGAAATAAAGATTGAAAGAAATAACAAAAGAAAGATTGAAAGAAATAATGAAAGATAGAAAAATTGAAAGTAAGAAAGATTCAAAGAATGAATGAAAGAAAGATTGAAAGATTGAAAGATTGAAATATTGAAAGAAAGATTGAATGTTTGAAAAAAGATTGAAAGTATTAAATATCAAAATAAATATTTAAAGAAAGATTGAAAGATTGAAAGAAAGAATGAAAGAACGATTGAAAGAAAGAATGAATGAAAGATTGAAAGAAAGATGGAAAGAAAGAAAGATTGAAAGAAATAACAAAAGAAAGATTGAAAGAAAGGATGAAAGAAAGATTGAAAAAAAGATTGAAAAAAAGAAAGATTGAAAGAAAGATTGAACGACTGAAGAAAAGAATGAAAGAAAGATTGAAAGAAAGATTGAAAGAAAGAAATATTGAAGGAAAGATTGAAAGATTGAATGATTGAAAGAAAGACTGAAAGAAAGATTGACCGACAGAAAGATTGAAAGAAAGAATGAAAGAAAGATTGAAAGAAAGAATGAAAGAAAGATTGAAAGATTAAACAATTGAAAGAAAGATTGCAAGAAAGATTGAAAAAAGAAAGATTGAAAGAAAGAATAAAAGAAAGATTGAAAGAAAGATGGAAAGAAAGAAAGATTGAAAGAAATAACAAAAGAAAGATTGAAAGAAAGGATGAAAGAAAGATTGAAAAAAAGATTGAAAAAAAGAAAGATTGAAAGAAAGATTGAACGACTGAAGAAAAGAATGAAAGAAAGATTGAAAGAAAGATTGAAAGAAAGAAATATTGAAGGAAAGATTGAAAGATTGAATGATTGAAAGAAAGACTGAAAGAAAGATTGACCGACAGAAAGATTGAAAGAAAGAATGAAAGAAAGATTGAAAGAAAGAATGAAAGAAAGATTGAAAGATTAAACAATTGAAAGAAAGATTGCAAGAAAGATTGAAAAAAGAAAGATTGAAAGAAAGAATAAAAGAAAGATTGAAAGAAAGATGGAAAGAAAGAAAGATTGAAAGAAATAACAAAAGAAAGATTGAAAGAAAGAATGAAAGAAAGATTGAAAGACTGAAAGAAAGAATGAAAGGCAGATTGAAAGAAAGATTGAAAGTAAGAAAAATTGAAAGAAAGAATGAAAGAAAGATTGAAAGATTGCAAGAAAGAATGAAAGAAATATTGAAAGATTGAAATATTGAAAGAAAGAATGAAAGAAAGATTGAAAGATTGAAAGAAAGATTGAAAGATTGAAATAAAGATTGAAAGTTTGAAAGAAAGATTGAAAGAAAGATTTAAAGAAAGAAAGAAAGATTGAAAGAAAGATTGAAAGAAAGATTGAAAGAAAGAAAGATTGAAAGATTGACTGATTGAAAGAAAGACTGAAAGAAAGAATGACGGACAGAAAGATTGAAAGAAAGAATGAAAGAAAGATTGAAAAAAGATTGAAAGACTGAAAGAAAGAATGAAAGAAACATTGAAAGATTAAACGATTGAAAGAAAGATTGCAAGAAAGATGGAAAGAATGAAAGATTGAAATAATGATTAAAAGTTTGAAAGAAAGTTTGAAAGAAAGATTTAAACAAAGAAAGATTGAAAGTAAGAAAGATTGAAAGAAATATTGAATGAAAGATTGAAAGAAAGGATGAAAGAAAGATTGAAAAAAAGAAAGATTGAAAGAATGATTGAACGACTGAAGGAAAGAATGAAAGAAAGATTGAAAGAAATAAATATTGAAGGAAAGATTGAAAGATTGAATGACTGAAAGAAAGACTGAAAGAAAGATTGACAGACAGAAAGATTGAAAGAAAGAATGAAAGAAAGATTGAAAGAAAGAATGAAAGAAAGATTGAAAGAAAGAATGAAAGAAAGATTGAAAGTTTGAAAGAAAGATTGAAAGAAAGATTTAAAGAAAGATTGAAAGACTGAAAGAAAGAATGAAAGGCAGATTGAAAGAAAGATTGAAAGTAAGAAAGATTGAAAGAAAGAATGAAAGAAAGATTGAAAGATTGCAAGAAAGAATGAAAGAAATATTGAAAGATTGAAATATTGAAAGAAAGAATGAAAGAAAGATTGAAAGATTGAAAGAAAGATTGAAAGAAAGATTGAAAGATTGAAATAAAGTATAAAGTTTGAAAGAAAGATTGAAAGAAAGATTTAAAGAAAGAAAGAAAGATTGAAAGAAAGATTGACGGACAGAAAGATTGAAAGAAAGAATGAAAGAAAGATTGAAAGAAAGAATGAAAGAAAGATTGAAAGTTTGAAAGAAAGATTGAAAGAAAGATTTAAAGAAAGATTGAAAGACTGAAAGAAAGAATGAAAGGCAGATTGAAAGAAAGATTGAAAGTAAGAAAGATTGAAAGAAAGAATGAAAGAAAGATTGAAAGATTGCAAGAAAGAATGAAAGAAATATTGAAAGATTGAAATATTGAAAGAAAGAATGAAAGAAAGATTGAAAGATTGAAAGAAAGATTGAAAGAAAGATTGAAAGAAAGATTGAAAGATTGAAATAAAGATTGAAAGTTTGAAAGAAAGATTGAAAGAAAGATTTAAAGAAAAAGAAATATTGAAAGAAAGATTGATAGAAAGATTGAAAGAAAGAATGAAACAAAGATTGAAATAAAGAATGAAAGAAAGATTGAAAGAAAGATTGAAAGAAAGAAAGATTGAAAGATTGAATGATTGAAAGAAAGACTGAAAGAAAGAATGACGGACAGAAAGATTGAAAGAAAGAATGAAAGAAAGATTGAAAAAAAGATTGAAAGACTGAAAGAAAGAATGAAAGAATTATTGAAAGATTAAACAATTGAAAGAAAGATTGCAAGAAAGATGGAAAGTAAGATTGAAAGAAATAAAGATTGAAAGAAATAACAAAAGAAAGATTGAAAGAAAAAATGAAAGATAGAAAAATTGAAAGTAAGAAAGATTGAAATAATGAAAGAAAGATTGATAGAAAGATTGAAAGATTGAAATAAAGATTGAAAGTTTGAAAGAAAGATTGAAAGAAAGATTTAAAGAAAGAAAGAAAGATTGAAAGAAAGATTGAAAGAAAGAATGAAACAAAGATTGAAAGAAAGAATGAAAGAAAGATTGAAAGAAAGATTGAAAGAAAGAATGACGGACAGAAAGATTGAAAGAAAGAATGAAAGAAAGATTGAAAAAAAGATTGAAAGACTGAAAGAAAGAATGAAAGAAACATTGAAAGATTAAACAATTGAAAGAAAGATTGCAAGAAAGATGGAAAGCAAGATTGAAAGAAATAAAGATTGAAAGAAATAACAAAAGAAAGATTGAAAGAAATAATGAAAGATAGAAAAATTGAAAGTAAGAAAGATTCAAAGAATGAATGAAAGAAAGATTGAAAGATTGAAAGATTGAAATATTGAAAGAAAGATTGAATGTTTGAAAAAAGATTGAAAGTATTAAATATCAAAATAAATATTTAAAGAAAGATTGAAAGATTGAAAGAAAGAATGAAAGAACGATTGAAAGAAAGAATGAATGAATGAAAGAAAGAATGAAAGATTAAACAATTGAAAGAAAGATTGCAAGAAAGATTGAAAAAAGAAATATTGAAAGAAAGAATGAAAGAAAGATTGAAAGAAAGTTGGAAAGAAAGATTGAAAGAAAGAAAGATTGAAAGAAATAATGAAAGAAAGATAGAACGATTGGAAGAAATATAGAAAGATAGAAAAATTGAAAGTAAGAAAGAATGAAAGCAAGATTGAAAGATTGAAAGAAAGAATGAAAGAAAGATTGAAAGATTGAAATATTGAAAGAAAGAATGAAAGAAAAATTGAAAGATTTAAAGAAAGATTGAAAAAAGGATTGAAAGACTGAAAGAAAGAATGAAAGAAAGATTGATAGATTAAACAATTGAAAGAAAGATTGCAAGAAAAATTGAAAAAAGAAAGATTGAAAGAAAGAATGAAAGAAAGATTGAAAGATAGATGAAAGAAAGAATGAAAGAAAAAAAGATTGAAAGAAATAACAAAAGAAAGATTGAAAGATTGGAAGAAATATTGAAAGATAGAAAAATTGAAAGTAAGAAAGATTGAAAGAAAGAATGATAAAAAGATTGAAAGATTGAAAGAAAGAATGAAAGAAAGATTGAAAGATTGAAATATTGAAAGATAGAATGAAAGAAAGATTGAAAGATTGAAAGAAAGATTGAAAGATTGAAAGAAAGATTGAATGTTTGAAAGAAAGATTGAAAGAAAGATTTAAAGAAAGAAAGATTGAAGAAATATTGAAAGAAAGATTGAAAGATTGAAAGAAAGATTGAAAGATTAAAAGATTGAAATAATGATTGAAAGTTTGAAAGAAAGATTGAAAGAACGATTTAAAGAAAGAAAGATTGAAAGTAAGAAAGATTGAAAGAAATATTGAAAGAAAGATTGAAAGATTGAAAGAAAGATTGAAAGAAAGAATGAAAGAAAGATTGAAAAAAAGAAAGATTGAAAGAAAGATTGAAAGATTGAAAGATTGAAAGAAAGAATGAAAAATTAAAAGAAAGAATGAAAGAACGATTGAAAGAAAGAATGAAAGAATGAAAGAATGAAAGAAAGATTGAAAGATTGAAAGAAATATTGAAAGAAAGAGAGAATGAAAGATTGAAAGATTGAAAGAAAGATTGAAAGTAATAAAGATTGAAAGAAAGAATGAAAGAAAAATTGAAAGATTGAAAGATTGAAAGAAAGATTGAAAGAAAGATTTAAAGAAAGATTGAAAGACTGAAAGAAAGAATGAATAAAAGAATTAAAGAAAGATTGAAAGATTTATAGATTGAAAGAAAGAATGAAAGAAAGATTGAAAGATCTAAAGAACGATTGAAAGAAAGATTGAAAGATTGAAAGATTGAAATAAAGATTGAAAGTTTGAAAGAAAGATTGAAAGAAAGATTGAAAGAAATATTGAAAGAAAGATTGAAAGAAATAACAAAAGAAAGATTGAAAGAAATAATGAAAGAAAGATTGAACGATTGGAAGAAATATTGAAAGAAAGATAGATTGAAAGTAAGATAGATTGAAAGAAAGAATGAAAGAAAGAATGAAAGATTTAAAGAAAGAATGAAAGAAAGATTGAAAGATTGAAATATTGAAAGAAAGAATGAAAGAAAGATTGAGAAAAAGATTGAAAGACTGAAAGAAAGAATGAAAGAAACATTGAAAGATTAAACAATTGAAAGAAAGATTGCAAGAAAAATGGAAAGAATGAAAGATTGAAATAATGATTGAAAGTTTGAAAGAAAGATTGAAAGAAAGATTTAAGAAAGAAAGATTGAAAGAAATATTGAAAGAAAGATTGAAAGAAATAACAAAAGAAAGATTGAAAGAAAGAATGAAAGAAAGATTGAACGATTGGAAGAAATATTGAAAGAAAGATGGATTGAAAGTAAGATAGATTGAAAGAAAGAATGAAAGAAAGATTGAAAGATTTTAAGAAAGAATGAAAGAAAGATTGAAAGATTGAAATATTGAAAGAAAGAATGAAAGAAAGATTGAAAGATTGAAAGAAAGATTGAAAGAAAGATTGAAAGAAAGATTGAAAGATTGGAAGAAATATTGAAAGAAAGATGGATTGAAAGTAAGATAGATTGAAAGAAAGAATGAAAGAAAGATTGAAAGATTTAAAGAAAGAATGAAAGAAAGATTGAAAGATTGAAATATTGAAAGAAAGAATGAAAGAAAGATTGAAAGATTGAAAGAAAGATTGAAAGAAAGATTTAAAGAAAGATTGAAAGATTGAAAGAAACAAAGATTGAATTAAAGAATGAAAGAAAGATTGAAAGAAAGAAAGATTGAATGACTGAATGATTGAAAGAAAGACTGAAAGAAAGAATGACGGACAGAAAGATTGAAAGAAAGAATGAAAGAAAGATTGAAAGACTGAAAGAAAGAATGAAAGAAACATTGAAAGATTAAACAATTGAAAGAAAGATTGCAAGAAAAATGGAAAGAATGAAAGATTGAAATAATGATTGAAAGTTTGAAAGAAAGTTTGAAAGAGAGATTTAAACAAAGAAAGATTGAAAGTAAGAAAGATAGAAAGAATGAATGAAAGAAATATTGAAAGATTGAAAGAAAGAATGACAGAAAGATTGAAAGATTGAAATATTGAAAGAAAGATTGAATGTTTGAAAAAAGATTGAAAGTATTAAAGATCGAAAGAAATATTTAAAGAAAGATTGAAAGATTGAAAGAAAGAATGAAAGATTAAACAATTGAAAGAAAGATTGGAAGAAAGATTGAAAAAAGAAATATTGAAAGAAAGAATGAAAGAAAGATTGAAAGAAAGTTGGAAAGAAAGATTGAAAGAAAGAAAGATTGAAAGAAATAATGAAAGAAAGATTGAACGATTGGAAGAAATATTGAAATTTGGAAAAATTGAAAGTAAGAAAGATTGAAAGAAAGAATGAAAGAAAGATTGAAAGATTGAAAGAAAGAATGAAAGAAAGATTGAAAGATTGAAATATTGAAAGATAGAATGAGAGAAAGATTGAAAGATTGAAAGAAAGATTGAAAGAAAGATTGAAAGATTGCAAGAAAGAATGAAAGAAATATTGAAAGATTGAAATATTGAAAGAAAGAATGAAAGAAAGATTGAAAGATTGAAAGAAAGATTGAAAGAAAGATTGAAAGATTGAAATAAAGTATAAAGTTTGAAAGAAAGATTGAAAGAAAGATTTAAAGAAAGAAAGAAAGAATGAAAGAAAGATTGAAAGAAAGAATGAAAGAAAGATTGAAAGTTTGAAAGAAAGATTGAAAGAAAGATTTAAAGAAAGATTGAAAGACTGAAAGAAAGAATGAAAGGCAGATTGAAAGAAAGATTGAAAGTAAGAAAGATTGAAAGAAAGAATGAAAGAAAGATTGAAAGATTGCAAGAAAGAATGAAAGAAATATTGAAAGATTGAAATATTGAAAGAAAGAATGAAAGAAAGATTGAAAGATTGAAAGAAAGATTGAAAGAAAGATTGAAAGAAAGATTGAAAGATTGAAATAAAGATTGAAAGTTTGAAAGAAATATTGAAAGAAAGATTTAAAGAAAAAGAAATATTGAAAGAAAGATTGATAGAAAGATTGAAAGAAAGAATGAAACAAAGATTGAAATAAAGAATGAAAGAAAGATTGAAAGAAAGATTGAAAGAAAGAAAGATTGAAAGATTGAATGATTGAAAGAAAGACTGAAAGAAAGAATGACGGACAGAAAGATTGAAAGAAAGAATGAAAGAAAGATTGAAAAAAAGATTGAAAGACTGAAAGAAAGAATGAAAGAATTATTGAAAGATTAAACAATTGAAAGAAAGATTGCAAGAAAGATGGAAAGTAAGATTGAAAGAAATAAAGATTGAAAGAAATAACAAAAGAAAGATTGAAAGAAAAAATGAAAGATAGAAAAATTGAAAGTAAGAAAGATTGAAATAATGAAAGAAAGATTGATAGAAAGATTGAAAGATTGAAATAAAGATTGAAAGTTTGAAAGAAAGATTGAAAGAAAGATTTAAAGAAAGAAAGAAAGATTGAAAGAAAGATTGAAAGAAAGAATGAAACAAAGATTGAAAGAAAGAATGAAAGAAAGATTGAAAGAAAGATTGAAAGAAAGAATGACGGACAGAAAGATTGAAAGAAAGAATGAAAGAATGATTGAAAAAAAGATTGAAAGACTGAAAGAAAGAATGAAAGAAACATTGAAAGATTAAACAATTGAAAGAAAGATTGCAAGAAAGATGGAAAGCAAGATTGAAAGAAATAAAGATTGAAAGAAATAACAAAAGAAAGATTGAAAGAAATAATGAAAGATAGAAAAATTGAAAGTAAGAAAGATTGAAAGAATGAATGAAAGAAAGATTGAAAGATTGAAAGATTGAAATATTGAAAGAAAGATTGAATGTTTGAAAAAAGATTGAAAGTATTAAATATCGAAATAAATATTTAAAGAAAGATTGAAAGATTGAAAGAAAGAATGAAAGAACGATTGAAAGAAAGAATGAATGAATGAAAGAAAGAATGAAAGATTAAACAATTGAAAGAAAGATTGCAAGAAAGATTGAAAAAAGAAATATTGAAAGAAAGAATGAAAGAAAGATTGAAAGAAAGTTGGAAAGAAAGATTGAAAGAAAGAAAGATTGAAAGAAATAATGAAAGAAAGATAGAACGATTGGAAGAAATATAGAAAGATAGAAAAATTGAAAGTAAGAAAGAATGAAAGCAAGATTGAAAGATTGAAAGAAAGAATGAAAGAAAGATTGAAAGATTGAAATATTGAAAGAAAGAATGAAAGAAAAATTGAAAGATTTAAAGAAAGATTGAAAAAAGGATTGAAAGACTGAAAGAAAGAATGAAAGAAAGATTGATAGATTAAACAATTGAAAGAAAGATTGCAAGAAAGATTGAAAAAAGAAAGATTGAAAGAAAGAATGAAAGAAAGATTGAAAGATAGATGAAAGAAAGATTGAAAGAAAAAAAGATTGAAAGAAATAACAAAAGAAAGATTGAAAGATTGGAAGAAATATTGAAAGATAGAAAAATTGAAAGTAAGAAAGATTGAAAGAAAGAATGATAAAAAGATTGAAAGATTGAAAGAAAGAATGAAAGAAAGATTGAAAGATTGAAATATTGAAAGATAGAATGAAAGAAAGATTGAAAGATTGAAAGAAAGATTGAAAGATTGAAAGAAAGATTGAATGTTTGAAAGAAAGATTGAAAGAAAGATTTAAAGAAAGAAAGATTGAAAGAAATATTGAAAGAAAGATTAAAAGATTGAAAGAAAGATTGAAAGATTAAAAGATTGAAATAATGATTGAAAGTTTGAAAGAAAGATTGAAAGAACGATTTAAAGAAAGAAAGATTGAAAGTAAGAAAGATTGAAAGAAATATTGAAAGAAAGATTGAAAGATTGAAAGAAAGATTGAAAGAAAGAATGAAAGACAGATTGAAAAAAAGAAAGATTGAAAGAAAGATTGAAAGATTGAAAGATTGAAAGAAAGAATGAAAAATTAAAAGAAAGAATGAAAGAACGATTGAAAGAAAGAATGAAAGAATGAAAGAATGAAAGAAAGATTGAAAGATTGAAAGAAATATTGAAAGAAAGAGAGAATGAAAGATTGAAAGATTGAAAGAAAGATTGAAAGTAATAAAGATTGAAAGAAAGAATGAAAGAAAAATTGAAAGATTGAAAGATTGAAAGAAAGATTGAAAGAAAGATTTAAAGAAAGATTGAAAGACTGAAAGAAAGAATGAATAAAAGAATTAAAGAAAGATTGAAAGATTTATAGATTGAAAGAAAGAATGAAAGAAAGATTGAAAGATCTAAAGAACGATTGAAAGAAAGATTGAAAGATTGAAAGATTGAAATAAAGATTGAAAGTTTGAAAGAAAGATTGAAAGAAAGATTGAAAGAAATATTGAAAGAAAGATTGAAAGAAATAACAAAAGAAAGATTGAAAGAAATAATGAAAGAAAGATTGAACGATTGGAAGAAATATTGAAAGAAAGATAGATTGAAAGTAAGATAGATTGAAAGAAAGAATGAAAGAAAGAATGAAAGATTTAAAGAAAGAATGAAAGAAAGATTGAAAGATTGAAATATTGAAAGAAAGAATGAAAGAAAGATTGAGAAAAAGATTGAAAGACTGAAAGAATGAATGAAAGAAACATTGAAAGATTAAACAATTGAAAGAAAGATTGCAAGAAAAATGGAAAGAATGAAAGATTGAAATAATGATTGAAAGTTTGAAAGAAAGATTGAAAGAAAGATTTAAGAAAGAAAGATTGAAAGAAATATTGAAAGAAAGATTGAAAGAAATAACAAAAGAAAGATTGAAAGAAAGAATGAAAGAAAGATTGAACGATTGGAAGAAATATTGAAAGAAAGATGGATTGAAAGTAAGATAGATTGAAAGAAAGAATGAAAGAAAGATTGAAAGATTTAAAGAAAGAATGAAAGAAAGATTGAAAGATTGAAATATTGAAAGAAAGAATGAAAGAAAGATTGAAAGATTGAAAGAAAGATTGAAAGAAAGATTGAAAGAAAGATTTAAAGAAAGATTGAAAGATTGGAAGAAATATTGAAAGAAAGATGGATTGAAAGTAAGATAGATTGAAAGAAAGAATGAAAGAAAGATTGAAAGATTTAAAGAAAGAATGAAAGAAAGATTGAAAGATTGAAATATTGAAAGAAAGAATGAAAGAAAGATTGAAAGATTGAAAGAAAGATTGAAAGAAAGATTTAAAGAAAGATTGAAAGATTGAAAGAAACAAAGATTGAATTAAAGAATGAAAGAAAGATTGAAAGAAAGATTGAAAGAAAGAAAGATTGAATGACTGAATGATTGAAAGAAAGACTGAAAGAAAGAATGACGGACAGAAAGATTGAAAGAAAGAATGAAAGAAAGATTGAAAGACTGAAAGAAAGAATGAAAGAAACATTGAAAGATTAAACAATTGAAAGAAAGATTGCAAGAAAAATGGAAAGAATGAAAGATTGAAATAATGATTGAAAGTTTGAAAGAAAGTTTGAAAGAGAGATTTAAACAAAGAAAGATTGAAAGTAAGAAAGATAGAAAGAATGAATGAAAGAAATATTGAAAGATTGAAAGAAAGAATGACAGAAAGATTGAAAGATTGAAATATTGAAAGAAAGATTGAATGTTTGAAAAAAGATTGAAAGTACTAAAGATCGAAAGAAATATTTAAAGAAAGATTGAAAGATTGAAAGAAAGAATGAAAGATTAAACAATTGAAAGAAAGATTGGAAGAAAGATTGAAAAAAGAAATATTGAAAGAAAGAATGAAAGAAAGATTGAAAGAAAGTTGGAAAGAAAGATTGAAAGAAAGAAAGATTGAAAGAAATAATGAAAGAAAGATTGAACGATTGGAAGAAATATTGAAAGATAGAAAAATTGAAAGTAAGAAAGATTGAAAGAAAGAATGAAAGAAAGATTGAAAGATTGACAGAAAGAATGAAAGAAAGATTGAAAGATTGAAATATTGAAAGATAGAATGAGAGAAAGATTGAAAGATTGAAAGAAAGATTGAAAGAAAGATTGAAAGATTGAAAGATTGAAAGAAAGATTGAATGTTTGAAAGAAAGATTGAAAGAAAGATTTAAAGAAAGAAAGATTGAAAGAAATATTGAAAGAAAGATTGAAAGATTGAAAGAAAGATTGAAAGATTGAAAGATTGAAATAATGATTGAAAGTTTGAAAGAAAGATTTAAAGAAAGAAAGATTGAAAGTAAGAAAGATTGAAAGAAATATTGAAAGAAAGATTGAAAGTTTGAAAGAAAGATTGAAAGAAAGAATGTAAGAAAGATTGAAAGAAAGATTGAAAAAAAGAAAGATTGAAAGAAAGATTGAAAGACTGAAGGAAAGAATGAAAGGAAGATTGAAAGAAAGATTGAAAGAAAGATTGAAAGAAAGAAAGATTGAAAGAAAGATTGAAAGATTGAAAGATTGAAAGAAAGAATGAAAAATTGAAAGAAAGAATGAAAGAACAATTGAAAGAAAGAATGAAAGAATGAAAGAAAGATTGAAAGATTGAAAGAAATATTGAAAGAAAGAGAGAATGAAAGTAAGAAAGATTGAAAGAAAGATTGAAAGTAATAAAGATTGAAAGAAAGAATGAAAGAAAAATTGAAAGATTGATAGATTGAAAGAAAGATTGAAAGAAAGATATAAAGAAAGATTGAAAGACTGAAAGAAAGAATGAATAAAAGAATTAAAGAAAGATTGAAAGATTGAAAGATTGAAAGAAAGATTGAAAGAAAGAAAGATTTATAGAAAGAGTGAAAGAAAGATTGAAAAAAGAAAGAAAGATTGAAAGAAATATTGAAAGATTGAAAGAAAGAATGAAAGAAAGATTGAAAAAAGATTGAAAAAAAGAAAAATTGAAAGAAAGATTGAAAGAAATATTGAAAGTTCGAAGGAAAGAATGAAAGAAAGATGGAAAGAAAGATTGAATGAAAGAAAGATTGAAAGAAATATTGAAAGAAAGATTGAAAGAAATATTGAAAGAAAGATTGAAAGATTGAAAGAAAGAATGAAAGAAAGATTGAAAGATTGAAAGATTGAAAGAAAGATTTAAAGTTTGAAAGAAATATTGAAAGACTGAAAGAAAGATTGCAAGAAAGATTGAAAAAAAAAAGAAAGATTGAAAGATTCAATGAAAGAAAGATTGAAAGATTAAAAGAAAGAATGAAAGAAAGATTGAAAAATTGAAAGATTGAAAGAAAGACTAAAAGAAAGAAAGAACGATTGAAAGAAAGATTGAAAGAAAGATTGAAAGAAAGAAAGATTGTAAGAAAGAATGAAACAAAGATTGAAATAAAGAAAGAAAGAATGAAAGAATTAAAGAAAGATTGAAAGAAATATTGAAAGAAAGAATGAAAGAAAGATTGAAAGATTAAACAATTGAAAGAAAGATTGAAAAAAGAAAGATTGAAAGAAATAATGAAAGAAAGATTGAACGATTGGAAGAAATATTGAAAGATAGAAAAATTGAAAGTAAGAAAGTTTGAAAGAAATGATGAAAGAAAGATGAAAGATTGAAAGAAAGAATGAAAGAAAGATTGAAAGATTGAAATATTGAAAGATAGAATGAAAGAAAGATTGAAAGATTGAAAGAAAGATTGAAAGAAAGATTGAAAGATTCAAAGATTGAAAGAAAGATTGAATGTTTGAAAGAAAGATTGAAAGAAAGATTGAAAGAAAGAAAGATTGAAAGAAAGAATGAAAGAAAGATTGAAAGATAGATGGAAAGAAAGATTGAAAGAAAGAAAGATTGAAAGAATAACAAAAGAAAGATTGAAAGAAAGAATGAAAGAAAGATTGAAAGATAGATTGAAAGAAAGATTGAAAGAAAGAAAGATTGAAAGAATAACAAAAGAAAGATTGAAAGATTGAAAGAAAGAATGAAAGAAAGATTGAAAGATTGAAATATTGAAAGAAAGAATGAAAGAAAGATTGAAAGATTGAAAGATTGAAATAAAGATTGAAAGTTTGAAAGAAAGATTGAAAGAAAGATTTAAAGAAAGAAAGATTGAAAGAAAGATTGAAAGATTGAAATATTGAAATAAAGAATGAAAGTTTGAAAGAAAGATTGAAAGAAAGTTTTAAAGAAAGAAAGATTGAAAGTAAAAAAGATTGAAAGAAATATTGAAAGAAAGATTGAAAGATTGAAAAAAAGAATAAAAGAAAGATTGAAAGAATGAAAGAAAGATTGAAATAAATAATGAAAGAAAGATTGAAAGAAGGAATGAAAGAATGAAAGAAAGATTGAAAGATTGAAAGAAATATTGAAAGAAAGAACGATTGAAAGATTGAAAGAAAGAATGAAAGATTGAAAGAAAGATTGAAAGATTGAAAGAAAGATTGAAAAAATGAAAGATTGAAAGAAAGAATAAAAGAAAGATTGAAAGAACGATTGAAAGATTGAAAGAAAGAATGAAAGAAAGATTAAAGGAAGGAATGAAAGAATGAAAGAAGGATTGAAAGATTGAAAGAAATATTGAAAGGAAGAAAGATTGAAAGTAAGAAAGATTGAAAGATTAAAAAAAAGAATAAAAGAAAGATTGAAAGATTGAAAAAAAGATTGAATGAAATAATGAAAGAAAGATTGAAAGAAATAATGAAAGAAGGAATGAAAGAATGAAAGAAAGATTGAAAGAAATATTGAAAGTAAGAAAGATTGAAAAAAAGAATGAATAAAAGATTGAAAGAAAGATTGAAAAAAAGAAAGATTTAAAGAAATATTGAAAGAAAAATTTTAACAAAGATTGAAAGACTGAAAGAAAGATTGAAAGAAAGAATGAAAGAATGAAAGAATTAAAGAATGAAAGAAAGATTGAAAGAAAGATTGAAAGAAAGAAAGATTGAAAGTCATATAAATTGAAAGAAAGAATGAAAGAAAGATTGAAAGATTAAATGATTGAAAGAAAGATTGAAAGAAATAATGAAAGAAAGATTGAAAGAAATAATGGAAGAAGGAATGAAAGAATGAAAGAAAGATTGAAAGAAATACTGAAAGTAAGAAAGATTGAAAAGAAGAATGAAAGAAAGATTGAAAGAAAGATGGAAAAAAAGAAAGATTGAAAGAAATATTGAAAGAAAAATTTAAAGAAAGATTGAAAGATTGAAAGAAAGATTGAAAGAAAGAAAGATTGAAAGTAAGAAAGATTGAAAGATTGAAAAAAAGATTGAAAAAAAGAATAAAAGAAAGATTGAAAGATTGAAAGAAAGATTGAAATAAATAATGAAAGAAAGATTAAAGGAAGGAATGAAAGAATGAAAGAAAGATTGAAAGATTGAAAGAAATATTGAAAGTAAGAAAGATTGAAAAAAAGAATGAAAGAAAGATTGAAAGAAAGATTGAAAAAAGAAAGATTTGAAGAAATATTGAAAGAAAAATTTAAACAAAGATTGAAAGACTGAAAGAAAGATTGAAAGAAAGAATGAAAGAATGAAAGAATGAAAGAAAGATTGAAAGAAAGATTGAAAGAAAGAAAGATTGAAAGTCATATAAATTGAAAGAAAGAATGAAAGAAAGATTGAAAGAAAGAATGAAAGAAAGATTGAAAGAAAGAATGAAAGAATGAAAAAAAGATTTAAAGAATGAAAGAAAGATTGAAAGAAAGATTGAAAGAAAGAAAGATTGAAAGTCATTTAAATAGAAAGAAAGAATGAAAGAAAGATTGAACGATTGAAAGAAAGATTGAAATAAAGAAAGATTGAAAGAAAGGATGAAAGACAGATTGAAAGAAAGAATGAAAGAAAGATTGAAAGAAAGAATGAAAGAATGAAAAAAAGATTTAAAGATTGAAAGAAATATTGAAAGAAAGAAAGATTGAAAGTAATAAAAATTGAAAGAAAGACTGAAAGAAAGATTGAAAGTAAGAAAGATTGAAAGAAAGATTGAAAGAAAGATTGATAGAAAGATTGAAAGATTGAAAGATTGAAAGAAAGATTGAAAAAAAGAATAAAAGAAAGATTGAAAGATTGAAAGAAAGATTGAAATAAATAATGAAAGAAAGATTAAAGGAAGGAATGAAAGAATGAAATAAAGATTGAAAGATTGAAAGAAATATTGAAAGAAAGAAAGATTGAAAGTAAGAAAGATTGAAAGATTAAAAAAAAGAATAAAAGAAAGATTGAAAGATTGAAAAAAAGATTGAACGAAATAATGAAAGAAAGATTGAAAGAAATAATGAAAGAAGGAATGAAAGAATGAAAGAAAGATTGAAAGAAATATTGAAAGTAAGAAAGATTGAAAAAAAGAATGAAAGAAAGATTGAAAGAAAGATTGAAAAAAAGAAAGATTTAAAGAAATATTGAAAGAAAAATTTAAACAAAGATTGAAAGACTGAAAGAAAGATTGAAAGAAAGAATGAAAGAATGAAAGAATGAAAGAAAGATTGAAAGAAAGAAAGATTGAAAGAAAGAATGAAAGACAGATTGAAAGAAAGAATGAAAGAAAGATTGAAAGAAAGCATGAAAGAATGAAAAAAAGATTTAAAGATTGAAAGAAGTATTGAAAGAAAGAAAGATTGAAAGTAATACAAATTGAAAGAAAGACTGAAAGAAAGATTGAAAGTAAGAAAGATTGAAAGAAAGATTGAAAAGAAAGATTGATAGAAAGATTGAAAGATTGAAAGATTGAAAGAAAGATTGAAAAAAACAATAAAAGAAAGATTGAAAGATTGAAAGAAAGATTGAAATAAATAATGAAAGAAAGATTAAAGGAAGGAATGAAAGAATGAAAGAAAGATTGAAAGATTGAAAGAAATATTGAAAGAAAGAAAGATTGAAAGTAAGAAAGATTGAAAGATTGAAAAAAAGATTGAAAGAAATAATGAAAGAAAGATTGAAAGAAATAATGAAAGAAGGAATGAAAGAATGAAAGAAAGATTGAAAGAAATATTGAAAGTAAGAAAGATTGAAAAAAAGAATGAAAGAAAGATTGAAAGAAAGATTGAAAAAAAGAAAGATTTAAAGAAATATTGAAAGAAAAATTTAAACAAAGATTGAAAGACTGAAAGAAAGATTGAAAGAAAGAATGAAAGAATGATAGAAAGATTGAAAGAAAGATTGAAAGAAAGAAAGATTGAAAGTCATATAAATTGAAAGAAAGAATGAAAGAAAGATTGAACGATTGAAAGAAAGATTGAAAGAAAGAAAGATTGAAAGAAAGAATGAAAGACAGATTGAAAGAAAGAATGAAAGAAAGATTGAAAGAAAGAATGAAAGAATGAAAAAAATGATTTAAAGATTGAAAGAAATATTGAAAGAAAGAAAGATTGAAAGTAATAAAAATTTAAAGAAAGAATGAAAGAAAGATTGAAAGTAAGAAAGATTGAAAGAAAGATTGAAAGAAAGATTGATAGAAAGATTGAAATATTGAAAGATTGAAAGAAAGATTGAAAAAAAGAATAAAAGAAAGATTGAAAGAATGAAAGAAAGATTGAAATAAATAATGAAAGAAAGATTGAAAGAAGGAATGAAAGAATGAAAGAAAGATTGAAAGATTGAAAGAAATATTGAAAGAAAGAACGATTGAAAGATTGAAAGAAAGAATGAAAGATTGAAAGAAAGATTGAAAAAATGAAAGATTGAAAGAAAGAATAAAAGAAAGATTGAAAGAACGATTGAAAGATTGAAAGAAAGAATGAAAGATTAAAGGAAGGAATGAAAGAATGAAAGAAAAATTGAAAGATTGAATGAAATATTGATAGGAAGAAAGATTGAAAGTAAGAAAGATTGAAAGATTGAAAAAAAGAATAAAAGAAAGATTGAAAGATTGAAAAAAAGATTGAACGAAATAATGAAAGAAAGATTGAAAGAAATAATGAAAGAAGGAATGAAAGAATGAAAGAAAGATTGAAAGAAATATTGAAAGTAAGAAAGATTGAAAAAAAGAATGAATAAAAGATTGAAAGAAAGATTGAAAAAAAGAAAGATTTAAAGAAATATTGAAAGAAAAATTTGGGCCACGCCCCAGTCTCCAGCGCCCGCTACTCTTGGGCGCCGCACAAGTCCCCCGACTCTCTCCGATGCCGAGCCAATGCAGCTTGGTCGCTCCCGGATCTACCCAGAGGAGCGAGCACGCCGCCTACAGACCGGTGCCTCTCTGTATTGCGGTCGGCTGGGACACCTCTGAGCCACCTGCCCGGTCCGGCCACGAGAGGGCGACTCCTCGGTAGGGCTACGCTCCGGCCGCTCCAGCACCGACCCTCTCTCCCGTCCGCTGCTCCCAGCTACCCTCTCTTGGGGAAATATAACACTCTCTTCCTCTGCTCTCATAGATTCCGGGGCAGATGCGAGTTTCCTCGACTAGGGACTAGCACGCCAGCTAGGGCTGACACCCGTTCCTCTCCCCGCACCGCTCGAGGTGAAGGAGCTGAATGGGTCGCATCTGACCCGGATTACCCACCAGACAGCTCCCCTCAAGCTGCTACTCTCCGGCAACCACCATGAGTCTTTAAGGTTCTTCCTTATTGATTCCCCACTGAATCCCGTGGTGCTGGGGTACCCCTGGCTCCAGACCGATAACCCTCAGATGGACTGGCGCTCGGGCAGCGTGAGCTCCTGGAGCACACACTGTCATGCCCACTGCCTCGGCTCGGCCCCAACCCCGCTGCGGGGTGCGCCGCTGGGCGCGCCGCCGGGGGTCCCCAGGAGCCCTGACCTGCCCTCGGTCCCATCTCAATATCTGGACCTAGCCCCGGTCTTCAGCAAGCAGGAGGCGCTATCCTTACCACCTCATCGCCCCTATGACTGCGCAATCAACCTCCTGCCAGGCGCCCCCCTCCCCTGCAGTCGCCTGTATAACGTCTCCCGGCCTGAACAGGAGGCCATGGAGACTCACATCCGCGACTCTCTCGCTGCCAGGATTACTCGTCCCTCGTTTTCTCCGCTAGGCGCAGGGTTCTTCTTTGTTGCGGAGAAGGACAAGACCCTCCGTCCTTGCGTCGATTTCAGGGGACTGAACGATATCACGATCAAAGACAAGTACCCCTTGCCCCTGATGGATTCAGTCTTCGTCCCCATCCAGGGGGCCACCCACTTTTCCAAGCTGGACCTCCGCAACGCTTACCACCTGGTCCGCATCCGCAAAGGGGACGAGTGGAAGACTGCCTTTAACACCCCGCTCGGACACTTTGAGTACCTTGTTATGCCCTTTGGGCTGTCAAATGCCCCAGCGGTCTTCCAGGCCCTAATTAACGGGAGGTTAGCAACTAGCTTTCCCCGAGTTGCATCGCCGCGTCAGCCGCGTCAGCCGCGTCAGCCGCGTCAGCCGCGTCAGCCGCGTCAGCCGCGTCAGCCGCGTCAGCGATTGGCTCCCTTCCTAGTTCCTATTTCCCAGTTCCAAGTTCCAAGTTCCTAGTTTATGTCTTGTTGTCTCGCCTTCCCTTCACCTGTCTGTCTCCGCTGGTCGACCAGGACTCTCCACCCAGCCTGGTTCCCCGTCTCTCCACCCGGATCCTGGACCCCATCTCCTGGTCATCATCGTCCCTGTCCTGCCCTGCTCCATCCCCCCCGACCAGGTCCCCCCGGCCAGCTCCACCGTCCCGGTTAATAAACATCACTTTATTATTTGCCTGCCTCCCGTGTCCCTGTGTCGTGCGTTTGGGTTCCTCCCTGTTCTGGTCGTGACAGTACATCCAGTATGTATACACACACAGTCATGTTAACCTATACACTGTGGTTTAAACAGGACTACGTACTACCCATATGCACTCACAGCACTGTGTATATCCTCTCCCACCACACACATTCACATAACAAACCGTCCCGGCACACACACACACACACACACACACACACACACACAATGATGCAAGTCATATCAACACAGCTGAAGCCGCCTTGTGTTATGAATTCCTCTCATGCCGCAGCCTTCAGCTCTCCAGTAGCTCTCCAGCAGCTCCTCGTGTCCCAGCAGAGCTGCCGTGCAGTTGTTCTGCTGCTAAAGGCTGTCAACGTTCAGCGGGCGGACGCTCGTTTGCCCCCACCCTCCGAGCTCCCCTGCCATCCAGGGTCCTTCTGACCCCCCCACCACCTTTAGCAGGGAGCTTGCCATCCTGCTTCTGTGTGTGGCCAGAGTCCACCGCTGCACACATCTCCTGGCCGACACGGCCCGTTGTGTTGTTTTTTTTTTTATAATAGGGGGGATAAACAAAGTGTGTGTGTGGCGGAACAATCTCACGGGTTACAGGGGCCAAGTTGGGTTCACCTGTCGACGATGACGAAGCCCGGCATTGACGTGCAAGCTTGGCGGCGGTAGTGGAGTCGGGTGGTGGGGGTAGGCAGACTCAGAGCTTTACAAGGAGCGGGGCCGGGAAATGTGGCGCACGGCTGAAGGCGACGTAGCTAAATCACCTCCACGGGGTGTTTACGGGGAAGGATCATTAGCGAGCTCGGCTACCTGCGTTACCCCTCGCTCTCCCTCCGTCAGCGTTTCGGCAGGAGTCCAGGGAGTCTGATGCCCTCATTAATAACGATTACTATCTTATCCTACAATGAATAGTAGTAATTTTAATAATTATGCCGAACAGCGATAAACTTAATCTCATTAAATTAATGCCCAATCGTTCTTCTTTACAAAGAATAATCCACGTATTCATAATAATAAATAATAATTTGGTTATCAAAATGCGTCATTATAGACGTTTTTTTTAATATCTTAATGGTATATTTTGTACGATCACATTAGCATGATGTAATAATAATTTTGGGAATGCATTATTAAAATATATTAAAATAATTTATTTGGATGGAGTAATTTTTTGGAGAAGCTTCCGCATTGCGGGAGGAGAACGTCTGAGAGAAGCACACTATATTTACCCTATCTCCTCATGCCGTGACTGTGCCCAATATTGAAACAGCAGAAGAAGAACGGGGGCAATAAAATGGATATAGAGTAAGTGCACGAAAAAAAAATGTTTTAGAAAGTTAACTTTTCAATTGTTACACGTTTTTGCTGTTAAATGCTAGCAGTTTTGTGTTATAACACGATATAACACGGAGAGATTATGCATGCAAAAGTTAATGACTTTGTTTTATTTTATAAAGCCGTTTTTAACATGCACAGTATCTAGCTTTAGTTAAATGTGTGTTGGAGTGGAGTGTTAACTAGCATTTAGATTTAGTTTACTGTGTGTTGGGGCAGGGAGACGGTACTGTGAGAGAGAGACGGTTTTCAAACAGACAGACGGACCCGCTAGCTAAGTTTCACTTGATCGGTTCTCCACCAAAGCGTGCTGAGAGAGTCCGGACTGTTTTTTGCCAGTTTAGACTTTATTTGAAGGTACAATGGTACCTCGACTTATGACTGCATCTACTTACTAATCCAAGATACGATAGTCGCGAAAATTAGCATCGTCTTACGACTGACTGCTCCAAGATACGACCGTGGAAATTTGTAGTTGGCGCGTCGGCGTCAGTCAGCGGGCGACCTACATCGTGTGTGCACGTTGTTCGTGGCTTATCGATTTTTTTTTCATATTTACTGTGTTTGTGCTGTGCGTTTTGTTTTTTTGTTTTTTAACTTATGAAAGCAATATGTGCTCTCTGTCATTTGGGTGGGCCGGCTGTACAAGTGGTTGCCTGCTGAAATAGAATATTTTCTGCAATGATATCTGTTATCCTCGGGCAGTGCCTGACTTTAAGGATAAACAGTAAAAGATAACATTTATAAAGTCGCGATCATGTGGGACATCTGGAACAATCACAGCATCCCATTTTGCTGGTTCATACACATTGCTGTATGGAGGTGATTTAGCAGCATGAGAAATGTACCACTGAATTTTGGAGTCCTAAATAGTTGTAACTGGTTCTAATGTTGTGGCTGATCGGTGTGTATGTTGTTGTATGATGTTGTTGTGATTTTATTTTTTCCTATTGAAATAAAAAAAAAATGAAAGTCAAACCTGATTTTAAATTTCACTCATCCTTTGGTCATGAAATGGAAAAATAATTTTTCAATTTTGATTTTTGTATCTCCAAAAAAGCAAAATTTGAAAACCACTCATACCCCATTTTTTCCATTTCTGATTCTGAATTGAGAATAGAGTAACCAAAAGATACAGCGATTGAAAGACCTGGTCTACACTCCTAATTGTATTTGTCCTTTTACATTTCTATTTCTATCTTAGAAATCTCTGAGAGAAGGAGGTGGTTACCTGAGGAGGTCCATGCGGTGGAAAAGAACCTGAAGGCTTTCATTGAAAGTGGTAAAGTGCCGGGAAGGACTGAGTGTGATGCATGTATTAGAGCTTCACCTGAAGCTCTAAACCAGCGAAGCTGGACTGCATTGAAGTACTATGTAAAAAATCGTATCACTGCCATCCAATGCGAAAGTGCGAGAAGAATTTATTAATAGAGTTGTTAAAGCATTTGCTCAAACATGTTGGTTCACGTTGCTCAAAAATGTTGGTTCATTTGATGCAACTTCATTTTTGATGATGTTTGTGTTGTTCGTTGGCATCCTGAGTACCCAGGTATACACTGGAGTTCAACTAGTTATTGATTTTATCAGGCGAAAACATTGATAATTAGTAGTTAGGTGCAGTCAAAGGCCGCAAGTCAATTCATCTGCTGATAACAACTGACTCTACGGTGGCCAACGGGAAAACTCTACAACTAAAGAAAATACATGTAAATAGACAAAACGCAAGCAAATTTAGAAAATGTCATCATCAATTTGACAACACAGGCAACAACACAATGGAAAAGTTCACGAAGGAACAAACTTAAAATAAAAACATCAAGAAATGTTTGTGTATCATATCTGATATATTCCCCAAATGAAGTGTCCGTGGTGAATTGCTTTTAAGTTTGTTTCTGTGCAAATGTTTCCATTGTTTTGCATCTCTTGCCTGTGTTGTCAAATTGATGATGATGTTTTCTGAATTTGCTTGTGTTTTGTCTATTTGCAGTGAGTTTTCCTGCCGACCACCGTAGGGTAGGTTTTTATCAGCAGATTAATTGAAAATGGATAGTTAGGTGCAGGCAAAGGCCAAAGGTCAGGGTTTACCACCATACTACTCTTCCCCCGCGTGAATACATTGCACTTTTTCTTTGTTACAAAGCATATCAGGAGACTTACTAAGCCCTGTGTGAGCCCTTGTTTGTTTTCTTGTGCCATCTGCTCCTTTTTATTTTATAATAAATAATTGTAATTTTTTATCTACCTTTTGTACAGTGGGTGTAGGTTTATTCCCCGTTCGATTAAGTTTGGAAGAAAATATTATACTGTCAAAACCATCAAATTCAATAACAATTGATTCTGTGCTCTCTTTTAAAGTATATGTGGTATTTGTCATACTTATCTGGAAATCAATTGATGAACCGGTATTTAAGTCGAAAATGATCTGCATAATATGCTCAAATTTACTACATTTACTTACAGCGTGCCTAGGTAGAAAAATAATCTTTACTTTCCAATTTTTGATATGTTTAAGTGGTGTTGGCCTGAGGCCTGATTTCTTAAATTGGTTGTATATCCTTTCAAATTAATAATTGTACTTTTGGAAGGTTTATATTTTTCAATCAGAATCTGACCTATTGATTAAAAAAAGTGTTCAGTGTCAAAGTTTGCATGTCAATAGACCATAACATGGTGGGTCCCCTGTGTAATCAAAAAGTCAGGTGGGGTTCCCATGAGGCTCAAAAATTCAGGTCTAAAATCTTTTTGAGGGTTATCATTTTTTAAAGTAGTTTTTGTATCATCAAAAAATGATCCGTGATTTATGTACTCAACACTAAACATTTTACGAGACACAAGGACGCGTTAGCATGGGGTATGCCACGTGAAAACCCCAGCATGCAATGGGGGGCGTACCTTCGTATTCCTGTCTATTATTTGTCCGCATTTTGTTAATTGTTTATATTCTTGTTATTTACATTTACATTTACATTTAGTCATTTAGCAGATGCTTTTATCCAAAGCGACTTACAAGGGAGAATAACATTCAAGCTACAGCTATTTCTCTACATTCTGCTGGTACTTGTAGAGTTAATTGACTAACCGATATGATGGTCTATAGACCAATCAATAGAAAAAATAGTTTCACCTTTACAGCCAGCAGTAAGGTTTTTGGATGCTTTAAATTGCAGTACACTTGTTCTAGAAAATGATCAGTTTCTAAGTTATGGAGCCATTTCAAAATGTTATTGTCGAATTAGTGTCTTGTGCTGTTCTTATTTATCTATTGTGCCTCAACACTTTTAGAAGCCTCGTGGAAAGTCAGTAGTATTTATTTTGGGTTTTTGTCTGTTAAGAAACAGGTGATCACCAGAAAGTGCGCCTGTAGCCAATTTCCACCGTGACTGGACGAAGCCACAAGCTGGTCATTACAGCAGAGTCTCCAGATAAGAAGGTATTTTTGTTTGATTATTTATGAACAATACTTGAAGACAAAAGTTGTGATTTTCATGAAAAAAAAAGACTTTCTATGTTTCTAGTTTGTACTTCTTGTTGGTGACTCCCATCTACGGAGCATTGTGGATGGATTTGTGAAGATGCCAGGGGACCGAGGTACTGAATGCTTTTTTGTCTCGGAGACCTGACGCAGTTTGTGTTGTAGCCCCTAGCAGCGACTTGACGGCCAGCAGGACCATCGACGAGGCAGCAGTAGACTTTCGCAGCCTCCTGGTCAGTGTCTGCAGTCGCTGGCCAAAGTTACGCTTCATGTTTAGTACATTTTTGGTAGTATTGGTACTATTAATACTTTTGCTTTGTGAGCTCTGCAGAACATATTTTACATTTTGAAAACAAATGTACTGTAATAAACACCTTTTTTTTTTTGTGTGTTTGTATAGGTGTTTGTCCTGGACTTCCTTCCGCGTCTGACTATTTGCTCCGTGAGGAATACCATCCTGTGGCGGCATGCATGGGAAGCATTTTTTAATTTTAGTACAGTTAAATGTATAACGGAGTATATATTTTTAGACAAACCAATTCAATAAATATTTCTAATGAACAAATTTGACATCTATGTATGCATATTTCTATTCGTCCTAATCGTTGTTTTAAGGCATCAAGTACTTTTCTGCAGCCAACCACTTCCCATTGAACCACCCAGAGCTGTGAAGCAGAGATGGTGTAAGTACAATTGTACAATTTGTTGTCATGTCACGTGATGGCTATTTTATGAATAACTTTGCTATGTTGTGAAACCATGGCCCTGTGACATTGCTGTGAAATGCTGCTTATCGCCAACTGGAGACAACAGCGCCGCCAACAGCACGAAAGTCAAAGGTTTCTCCCGGCAGGTCACTTCCAACATTCTCTCCAAAAGTGGTTGTGAAGGGAGAGCTCATCGTGCCTCATCCTTCACCTAACCCTTTTGAGTGGAGACTGGTTGGAAGGGGCAGAAAGATAATCGGTTGCACACTGTTATTGTTGGGGTAAGACCCTCTGGAAACTGTGATAGTCTCTGATATTCACTCAAAGTGTACCGATTTTCATTAAACAATTTTAATATGTTTGTTATGAAACATATGGACATTAACACACACACACACACACACACACACATGTCTAACACACTTTAATTAACTGAACAACTTACCAGTGAGCGCTCCGGGCTACAGTTGATTCTGCTGTCGGCTCCCCTCAACCGTCCTCTATTGTTTTGTATCCAGGAGATTTTCTGCAGTTTGTTGGTTTTTTTATTCTCTTTTTAGTTAGTAGTTTAGTTTAGTTTAGTTTAGTAGTTAGTGCTTTTAGTTGGCCTTTTGTCAAGACATTGTCTTAAATCGACATTTTGCTCTATGATTTCACAGGTGGACACAACACCAGTAGCGTCGCCGGAATGATCCATCCCGTTATCAACTTGTTCCATCGCATCTTTCTAGCGCTGTCCAGTGTGGAGAATTTTATATTGTTTTTATATCAACAATTGTATATCAATTTTATATCAAGAAAATTTTGCTTTGCTTACATGGGAAAGCCACGGTGGGACATTGGCAGAAAGCTACTGCCTCCAAGAGGACACTGGGAACGGAGCAGGTTTGCTTTGTTCGTTGTTTTTCTTCTTTTTTCAATGACATTTTTGATAGTAGTACTTCATTTTAGTTTTATTTTGTCCATGCATTTCATTCTCTTGCTTTTTTTTAGGGGAAGGCAGCACCAACCGTTGTGGAGGTGTCTTCAAAGCCACACCTGCCAGTGATGTGCCAGTTCTTGTGAAGGAATAGCAGCGCTCTCAAACATTTGTCAAAGGTCAGAGTGATGCTGCTCCTTATTATCCTGATATGGAGAGTGCTACAGTGTTTTCTGATGTTGCAGCAGAGCTTGACGCTAGCAGTTCTGTCATGGGAACAATTGATGTGACTTCTATCAGCGGAACAGGTGATAGCTGAGAACATTTTTTAACAAAGAAAAACGTAGAACACTTTCAGTGCCGGGAAAGCATACGTTGAGTGTTTACACAAATGGTCCTTTTACGATCTAGAAAAACTGAGATAACGACTAAAACTTTCGTGACAGTGATATACAGGAATGTAAGATCTCCTGTGAAAGAGTCGGGCGTCACCAAACAAACATATGCCTCAGCATTCAGACATCACTTGGTGGTAGAATTATATCATTCATTAACATTGATCATCATTTTTCTCTCACACTCCCTTCTGTTGTTCCCAGTGGAATGATACAAAAGGAAAATGCAATAATGCTTAAGTATAATATAATTGAGGCAAAGGGATCAGAAAATGATGTATAAATTGAGTACAATACATTTATACAGAGATATTGTTTTATCTGTGTCCTTTTGATGGAGGGGCCAAGGAAAATGATGACCATATAACAAGGTGGGAAGTGGCCAGGTGTAATCAAATGTGGAGCAGAAGTCCAGCGGAGGAGCCGTCTGTGGGGCGCCAATGTTGGTGTAGAAAGCCCCTTCGATAACTGCTTCCAAAACACACATTTCTTCGGCTGTGGTAAGGGGAATGGCAGTAACCCAAGTAGCCTATGTAGGTATGGTTGAAGTGGTTCCATCGCAGTTGCAGGGTGAGCAGCGTTCAGCGTACACTCACGTTGTCTCCTCAACGAGTACCTAGAGGGGAGTAGGAACTTTCTTGCGATGAGATACGTGTATCCATATTGGTCGTTCTACCACCTTAACTGCTGCTGCAGTGGTGCGGGTCCCTAACCCTGCTGGAAAGGTCCTAGGAATCTGGCAGAGTTCCAGCTTTTCCTCTGTAAGTCGCGATCACCACCCATTCACCTGGTCAGCGGCCGTGTAGAGGTCCTTCAAGTGGGACGGGTAGGGCTGCTTTGACCTGGGCACATAGACTTAAACACTTGGGTGAGAGACACATTTTGACAACATTGTTTGGTATAGGTCCAAGATTGTTAAATGGGCGTTAAATAGTTGAATAGCAGACTACAGGCTCAGTACAAAAATGAATGTATGCACACTCGTGTAACAACAGAATAATATTATCACAATGTCTAATATGTAGGAGATAATAGGCGGCCATTTTGACACGCCCATGCATGGCACCACTAGAATATCAAATGACACACTGGGACTGACGAGTGTGCAAAGATTTGTGAATTTCCAAGTATCTTTTGGAACATGAAATTGTACGTGTTGCCACGCCCACACCGTGTGCCAAAATATATATGTATTTTAATAAGTTTTAGCTGTGAAGGTGTCTTGTAGACACTCGTCAAGTTTGAAGTCGATCCGATAAATCGCCAAGGAGGAGTTTCGCGAAAGTACAAAGCATAAATATGACTAAAAAGTCAGGAAAATTCAAAATGGCCGACTTCCTGTTGGGTTTCCGTCATGGCGGAAATATATATTTTTTCCAAGTCTAGAGAGGTTACAAATGTGTACCGAATTTTGGGAGTTTACGTGGAAAAAGGTGAATAGGTCAGAAAATTATTATTTTATTTTCTAGGGTGGCGTGGCAACACGTAAAATTTCATGTTCCAAAGATACTAATTCACGAAACTTTGCGCACTTGTTAGTCCCAGTGTGGCAATTGATATTGTATGAGTTGCCTGCATGGGCGTGGCAAAATGGCCCGACACACCCTGTTGAAAATTTCAAAACATCAAACCTATTCACTTTTTACCATGAAATTCACAAAATTCGGGACACTTTTTTAACTTCTTGGATTAAATGTGTAATTTTAGTCACTTTCCGTTCATTTTCTCGCTTTGTACTTTCGTAAACTCCTCCGAGGCCATTTATCTGGCTTCAAACTTGGCGAGTGTCTACAAGACACCTTCACGATTAAAAGATATTAAAAAAAATAATAATTGTCACACGATGTGGCCGTGGCAAAGCGTTGGATTTCGTGTTCCAAAAAAAGCTGTGTTTTTGTAATATTTTATCCACTTTTTATGCTTTGTACTTTTGTGAACTTCTCCTGGGGGATTTTTTGGATTGAGACTCATTGGGGATTAAAAGTTATTAAAACATTTTTTTTTCGTCACGATGCGGGTGTGGCAACGCGTTGAATTTTATGTTCAAAAAAACAGTTTACGTGACTTTTGGGGCCTTGAGAAACTACAAAATTATTGCAAAACTTTGCACACTCTTCAGTCCCAGTGTGGCATTTAATATTCTATGGGTCCTATACATGGGCGTGTCAAAATGATCAACTAGATGCAGTTATCGTGGATGAGGATGTCGGGGTCCTGGTGCTGGGGAAAGGAGGCCCATACCTATAGCAACATAGGTGTCGCCACATTCCTTCTGTCTCAATGCCATGTACGCTTGTATTTCTGGTTTTCCCAACGCAGTCATGATGCATTTTTCACTAGAGTACAAATGCATGGTATACAACAACATCCACATACAATTAACAGAGCAGCAATGATAGCAACGTTGATTATGCATGATAAAATGAGGCCTTTTCATTTGGAAAACATAGAGTCCAACCAACCAGTGATGTGATCATCCATTCCTGCATTTTCTTTTAGTTCTACGCTCCGTGAGTGGAGTAGCAATTCCTCCTACTGGTTCCTGTGTTTATAAGCACATTACTCCATGCCCCACAATCAATATGGGTACCTTAAACCTCGTCCAGCCACCAGTCACTTGTTAGTCTAGGGTTGGTGGACCACGCATATTTCTCATTCCACTGGTACTGCTCCTACCCTGTGGAATCACACTTTATTATGGAACAGAAATCAACATTGAATGCCAGGATTTGTCCTTCATAGGCATAAATGACAAGAACTGTTTCTTTCATTCGGCCCCACTCTTTGACCTTTGTCATATACTGGTCATACGATAATTGGGGTCCCACTTTGTAAGAATATGTATACTGTGTAGGGTCCAGGACTTCTCCTAGGGTAAACAAAAAAAATATTATTTTTTTTTACATGGTTAATTACAGAATGCTTACGTCTTTCAGCTGGATCCTTGTTTCTGTGAGAGTTCTTGCGGGTGGGGTGACAGGGGCGCAGTGGGAGAGGTGGTGACAGGGAGCACCAGTTTTATTTTTGAGCTTTACTGCATGTGAGGTGGCCAACACTACCTCCCAAGGTCCAGTCCACCTTGGCTCAGGCCACTTCTGTTTGTGGACCCAGTCTCCGGGGCTGACCACCAGGGTGTGGGGCAGTCTGGGGCAGTGTTCTTGACCTGTGAATACAAAACTCGAGATACTGCGGTTAGTGCTTTGACATATTCAGGTAAACCTTCCTGGAAATCATCAAAAGCGGGTGATTTAGCTGGTAGGTTGTGAGGACCTGGCATGGGGCGGCCTGTTAATATCTCGTGTGGGCTAAGATGTGTTTGACTATGGGGAGAGGTCTCGCATGGACATTAATGCTAGGGGTAGGGCATCTACCCACGTTAGTTTAGTCGTGTTTGTGATGTTCTGTAGAGACATACTGAGTTGCTGTTTTGTCTCTATCAGCACCTTGGCCATTTTTTCTTTCAACGTCTGGTTTGCACTTTCAACTAGGCCTTTTGACTGGGGGTGATAGACTGAACCAGATCTATGGGAGATACCTAATGCCTGTTCTACCTGGCTGAGTTTTTTATCGCTGGTAAAATGAGATCCATTGTCCGAGCAGATAACTGTGGGGTAACCCCACCGAGGAATGCGTTTTTTCCATAACCATTTAATCACAGATACTGCATCCTCTCTTTTGCAAGGGACTGCTTCTACCCATTTGGAGAATCGATCTACCATCACGAGTAGGTATCTGTACCCTTGTACTCTGTTGTCCCTGCCCATGCCGGTGTAATCTATGCATATTTCTCTGAAGGGGTAGGGGGGCACTGAGAATGTTCCCAAAGGTCTTTGGTAGACTGTCTTCTTATTTAGCTCGTGACAGACGACGCATTCTGCAATATGGTTGGCCACCATTTCCTCCAGGTAGGGATGCCACCAGTCCTGTTTGAGCCTGTTGGTGGTTCTTTTGGGTCCTTCATGAGTCTGTCCATGTGCATCCTTGATGAGGTAGACCAGGAGTGCGGCTGGTGCTACTGGGCGCCCATCGTGGCTTCTCCATAGGCCGCTGGTGCATGTGGCTCCTTTCTTCTGCCACTGCGAGTGTTCGTTCCATTTCGCTTCTTTCTGCACTTCTTTCAGATGTTCCTCTGACAAATTGAGGGCGTTGTCTTCAGTAAATACAATCATCATTGCTGCGCTTTCTTTTAGGTTCCCTCCTGCTTCTTTTGCTGCTGTGTCGGCTGCGTTTGAATTTCCTTTGGAGTGTCCTTTGCATTTGATGATCTGGATTTTTCGGGGGAGATGTATAGCTTCCAGGAGGGCGAGTATGAGGTCTTTGTGTTTTACCGGGGCTCCTGCTGACGTTTGGAGTCCTCTTTTCATCCATATGGCTACATCCACGTGAGCTGCAGCGTGTGCGTATGCTGAGTCGGTGAATATGTTTGCATTTTTGTTTTTTGAGATTTTTAATGCTTTCACCGAGGCGTCGAGTTCTGCTTTTTGTGCTGATGCTGGTTGTTCTATCATCCCACTTCTTAGGGTGACGTGGTGTCCATTAATTTGTTGAATGGCTGCGTATGATGCTCTATTTCCCTCTTCTTCTTTGAAACAACAACCATCTATAAACAGGACAATTTCTGCATCGGGGTCAGATGTTCCATCCAAGTCTGTGCGGCCCTTTGCTTCCAGTTTCATGAGCTGTACGCAGTCATGGGTGCCATTTGCATACTGTAGTCCGCCGGCCAAGTTGTTTCCATCGGCTGTGTACAAGACATTGTCTCTTTCCAGGGTGACATGCAAGCGCATCTTGTGTTTTGGTGTGGTAAAGGTGAAATCCGTTTGATCGAGGTAGGATTTGACTCCATGAGTGGTATGCACGATGGTGGGGTGGTAGAAAGTAATGTGGTCGGTTCTCGTAGGGCGTGTGCGATGGCAGCCGTGTGTCGTCCACATCCGGAGAGTCCATGTTCCACTGTGTCGAGTTTGCAACTGTGGTGAGCCAGGATCGCGCGCTCACCGTGTCGAGGCTGCCAGAGCACAGCTTGACAATTCCGTGCTTTTCAGTAACGTCCAAATGGAACGAGGAAGAGATGTCTGGGGTGCATAGGTGTTCGGCCTTCCCCATGAGTTGTTTCAATCTTATGAACGCTTCCTCCGCACTTGTGGTCCAGTTGAGTGGTGCCTTGACGTTCCGATGGCCAGCTTCCGCAATGGGTTCGCGTGGGGGAACAGTGTGGTCCACATAATCAGCTATGTGGTGTCTGCTATAGCCAGTGAGTCCCAGGAATGCTAGCATTTGCTGCACGGTGGTGGGTTTAGGGTACTGGAGCATTGCCTGTTGTCTTTCCGGGTTGATGTATCTCTTATCTCCCGTGATCCTTTTTCCCAGGAATACCACTTCTGTGCGGCAGACCTGTGCTTTTTCCTTCCTGATTTTGTAGCCACATTTTGCGATGCGCCGTAGCAGGGATTTGGTGGCCGTGAGGCAATTTTCTACTGTGGTGATGTCCATGAGGATGTCGTCGACATACTGGATGAGTAGGAGTTCCTTGAGATCTGCCTTCAGGCAGGCGTTGAATATGGTTGGCGTGCATGTGAATCCTCGTAGCATTCTTGTGTAGGTCTAAGAGCATTTTTTAAATGTGAATGCAAACATATCTTGACTTTCTTTGGCCAAGGGGAGGCAAAAAAATGCGTTGGCCAGGTCGATGACGGTGAAAAATTGATGACTCGGGGAGCCTGCATGCAGGGCGACATGGGGGTTGGGCACTTTTTCAGTAATGGGTTGGACCACCTGGTTGATACGTTGCAGATCGTGGACCAGGCGCCATGAGTGTCCTCCAGCCTTGGGTACTGGTAGAATTTGTGTGTTCCACGGTGAATCCGCTGGTCGTAGAACTCCTGCTTGTAAGAGGCCTTCAATGGTGGAGGCTATTCGAGCAGCTGCCTCGGGCTTGACCTTGTACTGACCTTGCCAAATGGGCACAGCGTGGGCTTTCACTTTGATGTGTATATTGTGGTGTGGTGTGCAGCCAACGTGATAGGGGCCGGTGGTCCAGAGGGTTGGCGGTAGTTGGGCGAACATTTCTGCTGCCAGGGGGTGTTCTTCGATGCTTCCTTGATAAGTTCTTTCCAGGACATTTCTTTCATATATGCCTTGTTCGTAGCTGTTGTGTCCTATTCTCCAAACCGATTTGTCTGGCGTGTGTTGCAACAGGGGGTTCGTTGTGGGGACCCAGGTGGGTTGGCGAGGGCTCTTTTGACCATGGGGCCCAATTGTTTGGCTGCATGGTTGGCTTCTACGGCTAGGGTCACATGTGGAACTGCGGTGTCGTGAAGTAGATACCAGGATTGTTGGTCTGGTGTCAGGCGGACCGCTGCTGCAACTCCTTCGTGGCCCAGATAGAAGTCTGTTGTCTGGAGTCGTTCTTGTCGTCCCTCCTTTTTCGCTTCCCAGCCTTCGTCATAGATGTCATCACGGTGGCGTGTGAAACAGAGAGTGCAGTGTACGGGTCCAGCATCGACTTTTTCCAGAGTTGGTAGGTTTACAAAATGCCACCAGCCGGTGAGTGTGGGGTCGGGGGTGGTATCAGGAGTTCCACCTAAGACGAGTATACGTTCGAGGGGTATTAGCTCTTCTTTTGGCTCAGAGAAAATAACTTCCAGACCGTGGAGGTTACATATCACAGATGCCCCTGTTCTTCGGAGATGGTCCCTTCCCATTAGGTTGGTGGGGCAGCTTGGTGAGTAGAGGTATTGGTGTCTGACTTTGTGAGGACCTATCTTGGTAGGGAGGGGTGCGGTGAAGGGTTGGACTTGTGTCGTCCCAGAGAATCCAACAGTCCGTAATTTCCGAGTGGATAGTTGTATGTAGTACGTAGTATGTTGCCGGCCAGGTTCTTCAAGCAAGACACACGTGACAGTGACAGTGACAGTAATTCCTTGGATTGACAGTGATTCCTTGGATTGTACATGGCACTACTGGTTCGGCATTTATTTTTGTCTGTACCACCACTTCCATGTCCCCTGGGCGCCTCTATGCTCCATGCCATGGCGGGGTGTCCATGCGGGGTCCTCCCTTTCCTCTCGAGGAAGCTCCTCTTCCTCTCTGAGGGTGGCGGTAGGATCCTCTATATAATTGCTGGGGTTGTTGGTTCTGGGGGCATTCCCTTGCCCAGTGGTCACTTTGGCCACAGATGAAACATCCTGTAGTTTTCTCGGGTCCTCCCCATCCTCTAGAGGATTGGAATTGTCCTCTCCCTCTCAGTTGCTGCCATTGGGGGGGGCCTTGGGGGTATGAGGGTGCGGGGGCCCCTGGATACTGCCGCTGGGGATATTCATAGGGAGTCCAGGCCTGCTGCCATTGGGGTAGGTGCTGGGCTGGTGGGTAGGCGGGGGTTACAGTTAGGGGCTGTGGTCCTGTCCATTGTAGTGGCGCGGTTTGGGGCGGGGCCTGTGCTTCAGGGGTGGTGACTACTGCTTGCACAGTTGCTTTCTTCTTTTTGTCCGTATTGACTTCATCTTCCAGTTTTTTTACCTGCATTTTTAGTAGTCTGGTTTGTATGGAATCTTTCTCCAGGAATTCGTCTTCTTGCTTTTTGATGTGTCTTTCCAGGTGATGGATGAGATGGCTCTCCCACTGTCTCTCGGTCATGTCTGACAGTCAAACTGTGTCTGCGAGCTACAGCCTGACATCTCCTGGGAGGCCATTTTGGCATTTGGCATCTGCATGTACATGGGGAGACCCACTAGGCAGGGGTCATGACGTTCTACAGTGCTATCACTCCAGAGCTCCTTTGCTCATGTGAGATAGGCGTGTGGTTCTTCCCCATTTTTAAATCTCAGGCCTGCCAGGGCCACTGTGTTGCGTCTGGTCGGCCAGGTTTCTCTCATGGCTGTCCATATGTCATTCCGCATGTGGTCGAATGGGTGCTCGTGTGCCATGGTGAGGGTTCTAACTTCTCTTTCCAGGGAGGTCAGGGTGATGTTTCCTGCTGTGGCGCGGAGAATGGCTCGCACATCTCTTAGGGCTAGTGTGTCAGCCGCTGTGTGGTTTTCGAAGATTCGGATCCATGCTGCAGCTCCTTTGTCCAACGCTGATAGGTTGCCTTTGAGGGCCTGCATGTCGCGGTGGTACCAGGGAACAAATGCTTCTCTTTTGGCGGACTGCTTTTGTTCCTCCTCTCGTTGTCTAATTTTCGAGCGGGTAACTATCCCTATTGCTGACGATCTTCTGGCCTGGCTTTTGGATGATGCTATAAGGGTTCCTTTTCTTCTGTTGTCGTTTGTGTACTCTCCCCGGGAGCTGCCACTGTTTTTGAATGACCACTTTTTTGTCTTAGTCTCGTGGTCTGACATGGGTTCTTCTTCCCAGGAGCGGAGGGGGGTGGGGTGTCTTTGTTTTGTTTTCTTAAAGGTGTATTTGGGGACTACAGGGGTAGGTGAAGGTGTGGGCTGGCTTCGGGTCTTTTGTTTTTCTTTGGGTTGTTGTTTGGCTGTAGCGTCTGCAGGAGGTGCTATGAGATGAACATGGGTTGTCTTGGCATCCTCTGGTAGTGGGCCACATTGTCCAGTCAGTGTGACAGTTGCGTGGCTAACCCTTGTGGTACATTTCTTTTTCCTTTCTTGATGTCTTTTTGTGGTTTGTAGGACTGGCAAGTGCATTCGTCGTCCTCTGTATTAGAGGAGAGAAACTCTTTGTGTCTGTTTGATCGTTAGGGGGCGATGTCTGATCATTGTCCTTGTTCTCACTGTCAGATGGCTTTGGGGAGGGCTGTACTCGGAAATGGATTTGGATCGGGCCTTCCATTACTAATACGGGTGCTTGTATTTCTGGCAGGGGTGGGGTTGCTATTTTCTGGTTGCTCAGCACAGGGGGCGCTGTTGCTTCAGGTGTGTGCTCGGTCTTAGGGTTGTACGGAGAGGGGGGGTGCCGATGTGTTTCTTCATCGGCCAGCAGGGAGGGGTAGAGGGATGGGGTGGTGTGTGGTTGGAGTGGGGTGTGACCTTGGGGGATGGGTTCGGGGAGGGGTGGTAACTTGTCTTCTTGTGGGGGGTAGGGTTCCTTCTGGGCTTCTACCACTGCCTTGGTTGCGGCATTTCTGATTTTATTGCGACGTTCGACAATCATTTCCGCTCGAATCCATGCCGTCATTATGTGCTGAACCAGCGCCCATTGTGCACGCTGCTTGTTTAACTTGCGCTTTCAAGCCCCCATTAATCCAGGGTTGTTTTTTGCATCCACTCCTGCTTCAGCCAGCAGTCTTTTTTCTTCCTCTATCACCTTGGTGCGGTTTTCTGCTGTCGGGGTAGTGTCTTTCGACCACCACCCTGCTTTGATCCATTTTTGTTCATATTTATGGAATTTCCAAGTTTCTCAAGCATGGAACTTTGGCTCTGTTCTGTTCTTGAGCTCAGCTACAGCTTCAATACGAATCTCACTGGTGCCGGGTCTGGGGGATGGGGTCTTTTCCATTATGTTTTTGAATGGCAGGAGAACAAAAGACATGGGGAGAAGTGGGAGGGGGAAACCTCAAATGTTCGGATCTCAATGTGTTTCTGGTGCAGCTACGCCACTAGTGGTCTTTTAGGTTATAACAGGTCAACTTTTTTTTTTATTTGTATTTTTCTTTTATATATTGCCCTTTTATCTAGGGCAATTTGAGGAGGTTGTTCATACACATACACACACAAAACCTCTATCACACATGCACAGACTCTATCAAACACACACTCTCTTAAACACAAAGACTGTCTCAAACACACACACGCCCGCGGTCTCTCTCACATTCACACACACGCATGGTACCTCTCTTTCCACACACACAAGGTACCTCGTTGCGCACACTCTCACTCACACAGCCGGCAATACAATTTTACGCTAAGTCACGTGAATTGGGCCTTTAACCCTTTAATATTTGGTTTCTCTAAGAACCGGGCCTTTAACCCCTAAATGCTTGGCTTCCTTTTTACTTTAAAAATGATTCCGGGCCTTTCACCCTTAAATGAAATTACCGACTATCGACTACCCTTCTGAAGGCTGAGTTTAACATTTTTCATCGCCAGACATCACTTAGTTAAGGCATTTCGGAGGTCTTTTCAACAACCGGGCCTAAACGGGATTCGGAATTACTTCACGAGTTAAACATTGTTCATCACCAAAACGTCGCTCAGTTTAGGCATACTGGATGTATTCTCTACACACGGGCCCAAACGTTCCGTGGAATTACTACGCAATTTAAACACACAGCCGCTTCGAAGGGGGGTTTCCTAACCCGTTCCCTTAACTTACCTTACTACCGTTCTCATCAAACAATCCAATTTCTCCTCTCCACAATATTTAACAATTATTATTCATGCTTCATTCAACAATACATCCCCAAAACCACAAAGTTGTTCGTCCAGCCTTAAACAGTACAACACTTCCACCTAAAATATTCCTATCTAATCTATGCAGACTTCATGAAATGGCTCTGCTCACCTTTTAGCGGGTACCCATGGAAGTATCGCAACCGTTCAGGCTTTCGGAACTCCTCTGCAGTCTTGTAATGGGATCACGTCGGGGTCACCAATTTGTCGTGTTCAAAATTTCCAAATCCGGAATGATGGGATGAAACTGGAACTTTGAGCTACGGAGAGTTTATAGGACGGTTTGAGAATCTACCAAAAAATAAAAAACGTTTTACGTCGACGTGGTTAGTCCTAAGCTGCGTGTCTCATCTAGCATACATTTCACCCAGGAGTCTGCAGAAACTTTGTTTCCTCGTCACTTTGTTACAAACGACAGACCCCCCTTTGCGAGGCGGTCCCGCCTTTGTTATTTCCCATCTCCCGAGTATCTAGTTTCAGACTCCCCGCTGTGTGTGCGCCAGATTAACCGTTTCAGTGCCGGTTTCTAACTGGTTGCGTAGTTACACCCAGTGTCTTTAGACATGTTTTAATTTTGGCTCTGACTGATCAATAAAACTGTATTTCATAATTACCCACTATATGAATGATAGTAATGTACATGAATAAATTTATGTAATGTATACTGTAGTATACACACATATAGTTTTGCTATCGAGGATTAGTTCAATCTGTAATGTTATAGTTATAGTAGTATAGTTATATGTAGTACGTAATAGTTATAGTATATGTATATATATATAATTTTTTTTTTTTCTCACAAAACCCAACAGGAAGTCGGCCATTTTTAACTTTCCTGACTTTTTAGTCATATTTATGTTTTGTACTTTAGCGAAACTCCTCCTTGGCGATTTATCGGATCGGCTTCAAACTTGACGAGTGTCTACAAGACACCTTCACAGCTTAACATTATCAAAATATATATTTTTTTTGGCACACGGTGTGGGCGTGGCAACACGTTAAATTTCATGTTCCAAAAGATACTTGGAAATTCACGAAACTTTGTGCACTCGTCAGTCCCAGTGTGGCAATTGATATTCTATGGGTTCTGTGCTTGGGCATGGCAAAATGACCGGACACGCCCTGTTGAAAATTTCAAAACATCAAACCTATTCACTTTTTAACATGAAATTGGGTATATTAATGTAACATCACTAGACTCAAAAAAAATTATATTGCCGCCATGACCGACACCCAACCAACAGGAAGGTGGCCATATTGGATTTAATGTGCGCAAACTCCTAGGGGATTCATCAGATCGACTTCAAAGTTCGCGAGTGTCTACAAGACACTTTGGGGATTAAATTTATTAAAACATTGGGTTTTCGTCACACAATGTGGGCATGGCACTGTGTTGAATTGAAGTGTTAACCTGACTTTTGGGGCCTTAAGAAACTCGAAAAATCACAAAACTTTACACACTCAAGATCAAACCTATTCACTTTTTTAGTATCTCCTCCGAGATCTGCATAGAATTCCGGCAGGTTTTCCTCTTGTCTTTCTCCTCCGTCGGCGTATTGGTAAACACAGTGGCGGCAGGACAAAGAGATCTTAGTACGTACTCCGGTAAGTTGCGAAAAAGTCCGTATGAGGTGTCGAACAGACGTCCAGGAGTGCTTGTCGTTCATATTGTAATAGCGACAGTGCACTGCATGCAAAAATAAGAACAATACAAATAGTAATAAACACAAAACTAAGAGTTGAATGCAGAGCCGGTGTGTCCATACTACGGCGCACCCGGAAGTTAGTCCGGGTTAACTCATAAGTTAGCTAGCTTCCTCTGCTGAACCAATATTTTACTAAAATGACTTTTACAACTCTCTTTGCTCCAACTTCCATCCTTAACAAAGAATCCCAAATGCATCATTTGCTAACTTTCCCACTTTCATTGTCTTTCACATCAACTTCCATAATCATTTCAGCCTGTCAACTAACTTTACAGCTCTCTCGCCTTGTTATATTTTTTTCAAATAAATTTAAAGCCTTACAGTATCCTTTCCAGAAATCCTACCAGATATTTAGATTATAACGCTACTTTTAAACCAAGGACTCATGTGGGAAACTAGTTTGACATGTTGTGTACAACACACATACTATGCTTACTGTATCTCACATTTATACATTTGCTTGTTTTTAATCGCGATTTTCATCAGCCATGTAGCTAAACATACCCCGAGACACTGATAAAATGTCTCCGAACTCATCTCATCCATACGTGCTCCAGAGTGATCCATCGGCCAGGCGGTCACACGCCTCAAACACCATTTCAATCACCCAAGGATTCATTCATTCAACGCTTTTGCTAGGATGGGTCAAGAATAATCTATAATAATCATGTATTAAATAATGTCGATTTTATTATTGGATAACATAAAGCAAATAAACAGACAAAAACCACGATTCTCTTGATCAATGCAAAATTGGCTACTTCATAAGTAAGGCATACATTTTTAATGTACAACACATCTCTGAGTACTTAAAAAAGCCCTCTATATAATACATTTCTCTTTATTCTTCTTCATAATATTGTTCTTATACTGTAGCTAACCAATAATAAATGAAATACTTTTTACCATTAATGCAACTTCTGGTGCTCCTTCGTTTTGCTGATGGCCTTCTAGTCTGGATCATACGTTGTGAGGTTAAGCTTAATGCAGGCGTTGAGGCTTCCATCAGTTAAACTTAAGCGTAGGATGGTCTTAATGTTTCTCAGATGCGAGAAAGACTGCTCACATGCATTTGTAAAGCCAAACATGGTCAATACGGCATTACTCACACGCTGCATTGTGTGCTGTGTGACGGGACGCTCGTTCCAAGTTTTAAGAATCAGCTGGTCTTCAGTTTCAAGTTCAAGTTCAAGTTCAAGAGATTATTTGTCACATACATATTGAAGTTTTTTCGACTTCTGTCCACTTTTGTTCAGCTGATTGGTCCGACTCGAGGCAGGGAGTTTTCTTAATGTTTGTCTGTCTTACAGAGGGGATCGGCGCATGGGCTCGTAAGCAGTCCAGCAGTGGAACGCCATTCCTCCTGCTCCCAAGAGGATCATTATTATCCACAATTATTATAATGATCCTCAGTGATACATATAATTGTGGCCTGCGTGCCGCAAGTTGAAATGAACAGTAAAACTTTCGCCATGTCGGCGCACCACAGCCATCTCCTTCCCTAAGCCCTTACCTGTGGGCAGAGACTTCCACAAGTTGCGCCTGAGCAGAGACCCGGTAGGGGCAGGGCGCCGAGTAAATGGCGCCCCGGAGTCTTTATGTTGTCCGCAGCCGGTGCTTGACTACTTTGTCCGCCACATTTATATTTTGAATTTTATTTTCAAGTTGTAATTTCTCTTACCTGTTTTACTTTAAAATGACACAGAATAATAATTTATTACTTGTTAATTGTGATGAAAAATTTTAGCTCAAAATTGTATGCGAGCCATATACCGTCATCAAAAGAGCCGTAATTGGCTCGCGAGCCATAGGTTCCCGACCCCTGCTCTAGATTGATTCAATCTTTAAGCTTACTCAGATCTTCCCTGATCGGAACAATATCTCAGTGAGTCGTCACCTTCACTTTTCGGGAATCTTGTGTTGCCTTTGCTGGACCTGTCCAGACGACTCCTTGTTGGATATCTTACGGCCGGTCTCTGACTGCCGCTGGGCACACAACCTGGACATGAAGAGAGTCTCATCATCGTCGCCAGATTGTTGGATAAATTATCCTAGGTGGTCGGTGAGGTTAATCTGCCCGCTACAGGAAAACAAAACTGAGAGTATTAAAGATATTTATTCTGCAAAATAAAGAGAAAGATACCGTCATGCTTCAAAGCAGTGTTCTGATCAGTCTACCCCTATTACTGACGAAGAGGGCTTTATACCAAAGAGAGGTTGTGTGTCAGGTGTCATTTACAACTCTGATCCTCAGTCATATCCCTGGGTGTTCCCCCAAACAGTGATTTAACAGTCAAACTTCGGTCACAGACACAATCCTACTGTACCATAAAACAAACACACAACGCTCTTTTAAGTCCCTCTTGTCCTTATCCTTATCTCCACACAAGGTTAAGTGAAGGATGGAATGTGGTCTGGTTTTTCCAATACTACAACTGAAATGTTTTAGACAGTTTTTACACACAGACACACACAGACAATTTTTTTGTCTCTTTATATTAACTCTGAGTGACTCATAAAAACCCATAGACAATGAGTTTTATAACTAAGTAACATACAAAAGGCTATTGTCCTGTATAAAACATGTAAAACCTCATTCAAATAGTTGATCATGTGCATTTTTCTCTCACAGCCTACATACATGCAACTGCGGCTCTAGCGCATGCCACTGTGATTGCACTGACGTTTCACCTTCTGGACTTGATAGACCTGCTGGCTAATTTAAGGGTCTTATTGGCCCGACTTAATGGCCTTGTTGGCCGACTTGAAGGACCTGCTGGATGCGTTGCCAAGCCCGCTTTGCGCACTCAAAGTTGTACTGCCACTGCGGTCCAGGCCTTTTGCCCGTTCCTCCAAGCCTGGCTGTCTGTTTGGGCCCACGAGTTCTGTGGAGCCTCAGCCTTCCGAGGGGTCTGAGGGTTCCGTGGGCCCTGGGTGTTCTGACATCATTGCTCTCAGCAATGCCTTGAGGTGAGGCCAATCTTTTTACTCTTAAGCCCTCACCACATGTAGCTGTACTTGGCTATACAGCGAGCTAAACACTCTTGCAATAAGTACCCAGAGACAGGAGCGCACTTTTGGTATCGTTAATGAAAGCGGTGTAAAACTGTGGAACAGTAGAGAAATATGCAGATAAACGATCAATCTCTATGCAGATGTAGATAACGTGTTAATACGTTGTCATAGCTCCCACATTGTATACATACAACAATAACATGAATTATCTCACAAATTGTGCTTTCTCAAGGGCAGTGAAGAGGCTGATGGAAGAGATGTTAATCCGGGTCTGGGACATGATCAGATTGGCTGAGTGTGCCTTGATCTGTTTATGCCTGTTCTGATTTTACTATTATATTATTATACTATCATCCAAATGCTATGATGTTGCAATACTGACTGCGCGGGGGGCGCACCGGGAGGCAGAACAACCGTGTTTTGGTTGCATCTAAATTTTTTAGTATGGCTTTTAAGTTGGTTTTTAACTGTATTTCTGTGTTTGTATTGGAACTGATTTTTTTAATCTGGCTTTTAAATCAGTTTTGAAACTGTATTTCTGTATCAGGATTGGGTCTGAATTTTTGGGACACATCATCAGTAGTGGACCCCAGGACCATGGGGTGTTTGACCATTATCACTAGACACCCTCGCCTGAGGAAGGCCCTCCCGTGGTTGATCAAGCCTCAGAGTGTGTCCCATAGCCAATTGGAGTTCAATTTGGGTTATGCTCGATTGTGGGTAGGCAAAGAGTTTTGCTAAGCATTAATTTAGAATGATTTATGTTAAGAGTTTTGCTAAACATTAATTTTGAATGACCAATTTACTAATGCTTCATGCAATTATGCCATGTCAAGGTTGGTATGGTAAATTATAAAAAAAAAATAAAAGGTTACGTTTAATAGGTAAGTATTTAGAGGTGTCTTGTGTTCCTACTTTGTGTCAGGGTCTTCTGTAGGTTCAGAATGAAGTTAGCTCCTCGGCACATCTGAATTTATGGGGCATAGCTCCACCCATTTTTTGGAATAAACTCCTTTTATTTTCTTTGTTTTCTTCCAATAAAAATCCTAATTGGTTTTAACCAATTGGGGATGGGGGGATGGGTTTTAACCAACTTCATCTTTCATTTTCATAAACATCCTTTACTTACTCAACTTACTACGCCGGATCGAGCTGTACACTCTACCTTCATCCACTCCCTCATTTTCATGAGGGAAAGGAGGATAGAAGAGAGAAGATAGAAGATAACGTATTGACGATTTAAAATGCTGAAAAGGCGGTTAGGTTAAAAGCTTGTATGTGCGCCCCAGACTGTGTTGGTGTGGGGCGTGGTTGTGTGTTTGGGCGCCGCGCCCCTGCATCGATCTGGTCGCGATTCGCCTATCTCTCCCAGTGCCAAAACTTATATTCACAAATACACCACACAATAGGCCTAGGGCTTGCGGGATGGGTGGGGTGCAAGCTATATAGGTGGGGATGCAGCGGGCAGCTGCCATCTTGCCTGTCACGCTCCTGCCCCAGCGTGCTTCTCGTCCGTTACGAAATGTTAATCCGACTCATATTGGCTTAGAATGCATACACTCGCACACGAATCCTACTCCAAGCAACACTCCACCAGACCAGGGTCTGCGGGGCAGGAGGGGTGTGAGTGATTCAGGGTCGACTTGCCTGAAGGACTTGCATCCCCAACCCCGCAATTTTGACTGCAATAGGCAACAGTACACATTTAGCACTGGGGTTTTCCGGGATGGACAGACAGGCGGTCCTATCACACACACACACACATGCACACACCACCACACCTTCTTTGAATGCACCCCAGCAGCCTTCTGGTTGCATTACTCTCCTTTTCTCCCTCATTTACTGCCATAACTATGACAGGAAGAGGCCAGGTGACCATTTGTCATTCCAGTTTTCCTGGACCTAATCAACTGTTTTTCATTACATGTTGTCGTCCAATGTTAATTTTTTTGTGTAAATGTTTTCAGGTTCTATGTTTAATTGTCTCACCGGCCATGATTCTCTCCCTCTTGGGGTAGTGATCAGTTGTTTATAGACCCAAACATGATAAATAGTTTTCCAAAGAGGGGGGTTGGTGGTGGTTCTCTTTGACCAAAAACTGTGCTCTTGTCATCCTACAGGTCATCCACTGGACAGAATTATTGCAGCAGTTCTTGATGATTTAAGAATTAATAAAGTGTTGCATTGCAGGTGGAGAACTTGAGCTACACTTGCGGACTAACTCTGTCCTAGATGCAATGGCATGCAAATACTCTTTGTTGTATGCCCAGCATGCTGACAGGATGGGTTGAAAATAAATAAATAAAAAATAAAATCTCCACGAATTACTCTGTGTGGCAGGATCAGACAAACGGTCAAACATGTATTTGTCGAGTTAAAAAACGCATTTTCAGCCCATTTAAACGTCGAAAAGGCGGATCGGTTAAACGCTACAGTCATTACTCTGTGTGACAGTGTCAGGCAGTTTAAATACTATGATGAACTAGTATGTGCTGCTAAAGTGTTGTTTGTCAAACAGTTGTAGGTCCTTCTAACATTTATTTTTCGAGTAATGATTATTTTTATCAACGTCTGCACATGTGGGAAAAAACGCATTTTCAGCCGATTTAAACGCCGAAAAGGCGGATCGGTTAAACGCTACAGTCATTACTCTGTGCGACAGTGTCAGACAGTTTAAATACTATGATGAACTAGTATGTGCTGCTAAAGTGTTGTCTGTCAACGAGTTTTAGGCTCATATAAAATGTATTTTTCGAGTTATGAGTATTTTCAGAATTTTGGACGGTTTGCTGCCTTGCTGAATTAGAGAAACACCGAACCAATGTCTCTTTATAGGTGAATGATTCAGAATGCTGCAGTACACCATATCATTTTAATTAATATGAGGAACAATTATGTGCTTAAGTCTTTCTCAAAGACAGTTTAAATACAATGATAAACTAGTATGTGCTGCTAAAGTGTTGTTTGTCAACCAGTTTTAGGCCCATATAAAATGTATTTCTCGAGTTATGATCATTTTCATCAAGGTCTACACATGTGGGAAAAAACGCATTTTCAGCCGATTTAAACGTCGATTTGGCGGAACGGTTAAACGCTTCAGTCATTACTCTATGTGACAGTGTCAGACAGTTTAAATACAATGATAAACTAGTATGTGCTGCTAAAGTGTTGTTTGTCAACCAGTTTTAGGCCCATATAAAATGTATTTTTCGAGTTATGATCATTTTCAGAACTTTGGATTGTTTGCTGTCTAGCTGAATTAGAGAAACACCGAACCATTGTCTCTTTGTAGGCGCATGATTTAGAATGCTGCAGTACACCATATAACTTTAATGAATATGAGGAACTATTATGTGCTTCTTAAGTCTTTCTCAAAGACAGTTTAAATACAATGATAAACTAGTATGTGCTGCTAAAGTCTTGTTTGTCAACCAGTTTTAGGCCCATATAAAATGTATTTTTCGAGTTCTGATAATTTTCATCAAAGTCTACACATGTGGGAAAAAACGCATTTTCAGTCGATTTAAACGTCGAAAAGGCGAATCGCTTAAACGCTTAAGTCATTACTCCATGTGACAGTGTCAGACAGTTTAAATACAATGATGAACTAGTATGTGCTGCTAAAGTGTTGTTTGTCAACCAGTTTTAGGCCCATATGAAATGTATTTTTCGAGTTATGATCATTTTCAGAAATTTGGACGATTTGCTGTCTAGCTGAATTTGAGAAACACCGAACCATTGTCTCTTTGTAGGTGCATGATTTAGAATGCTGCAGTACACCATATAACTTTAATTAATATGAGGAACAATTATGTGCTTCTTAAGTCTTTCGCAAAGACAGTTTAAATACAATGATAAACTAGTATGTGCTGCTAAAGTGTTGTTTGTCAACCAGTTTTAGGCCCATATAAAATGTATTTTTCGAGTTATGATAATTTTCATCAAAGTCTACACATGTGGGAAAAAACGCATTTTCAGCCGATTTAAACGTCGAAAAGGCGGATCGGTTAAACGCTTCAGCCATTACTCCGTGACAGTGTCAGACAGTTTAAATACAATGATAAACTAGTATGTGCTACTAAAGTCTTGTTTGTCAACCAGTTTTAGGCCCATATAAAATGTATTTTTCGAGTTCTGATAATTTTCATCAAAGTCTACACGTGGGAAAAAACGCATTTTCAGCCGATTTTAACGTCGATTTGGCGGAACGGTTAAACGCTTCAGTCATTACTCTATGTGACAGTGTCAGACAGTTTAAATACAATGATAAACTAGTATGTGCTGCTAAAGTGTTGTTTGCCAACCAGTTTTAGGCCCATATAAAATGTATTTTTCGAGTTATGATCATTTTCCGAACTTTGGACCGTTTGCTGTCTAGCTGAATTAGAGAAACACCGAACCATTGTCTCTTTGTAGGCGCATGATTCAGAATACTGCAGTACAGCATAGAAATTTAATTAATATGATGAACTATTATGTGCTTCTTAAGTGTTTCTCACAGAGTTCTAGGCCCATCTAACATGTATTTGTGGAGTTATGATCATTTTCAGAACTTTGACGATTTGCTGTCGAGCTGAATTAGAGAAACACCGAACCATTGTCTCTTTGTAGGTGAATGATTCAGAATGCTGCAGTACACCATATAACTTTAATTAATATGAGGAACAATTATTTTGCTTCTTAAGTCTTTCTCAAAGACAGTTTAAATACAATGATGAACTAGTATGTGCTGCTTATGTCTTGTTTGTCAACCAGTTTTAGGCCCATATAAAATGTATTTTTCGAGTTCTGATAATTTTCATCAAAGTCTACACATGTGGGAAAAAATGCATTTTCAGCTGATTTTAACGTCGATTTGGTGGAACGGTTAAACGCTTCAGTCATTACTCTATCTGACAGTGTCAGACAGTTTAAATACAATGATAAACTAGTATGTGCTGCTAAAGTGTTGTTTGTCAGCCAGTTTTAGGCCCTTATAAAATGTATTTTTCGAGTTATGATCATTTTCAGAACTTTGGACGATTTGCTGTGTGTTGTTTGTCAACCAGTTTTAGGCCCATATAAAACGTATTTTTCGAGTTATGATCATTTTCAGAACTTTGGACGATTTGCTGTCTAGCTGAATTAGAGAAACACCGAACAATTGTTTCTTTGTAGGTGCATGATTCAGTATACTGCAGTACAGCGTAGAAATGTAATTAATTTGATGAACTATAATGTGCTTCTTAAGTGTTTCTCACAGAGTTCTAGGCCCATCTAACATGTATTTGTGGAGTTATGATCATTTTCAGAACTTTGGACGATTTGCTGTCGAGCTGAATTAGAGAAACACCGAACCATTGTCTCTTTGTAGGTGAATGATTCAGAATGCTGCAGTACACCATATAACTTTAATTAATATGAGGAACAATTATTTTGCTTCTTAAGTCTTTCTCAAAGACAGTTTAAATACAATGATAAACTAGTATGTGCAGCTAAAGTCTTGTTTGTCAACCAGTTTTAGGCCCATATAAAATGTATTTTTCGAGTTCTGATAATTTTCATCAATGTCTACACGTGGGAAAAAACGCATTTTCAGTCGATTTAAACGTCGATTTGGCGGAACGGTTAAACGCTTCAGTCATTACTCTATGTGACAGTGTCAGTCAGTTTAAATACAATGATAAACTAGTATGTGCTGCTAATGTGTTGTTTGCCAACCAGTTTTAGGCCCATATAAAATGTATTTTTCGAGTTATGATCATTTTCCGAACTTTGGACCGTTTGCTGTCTAGCTGAATTAGAGAAACACCGAACCATTGTCTCTTTCTAGGCGCATGATTTAGAATGCTGCAGTACACCATATAACTTTAATGAATATGAGGAACTATTATGTGCTTCTTAAGTCTTTCTCAAAGACAGTTTAAATACAATGATAAACTAGTATGTGCTGCTAAAGTCTTGTTTGTCAACCAGTTTTAGGCCCATATAAAATGTATTTTTCGAGTTCTGATAATTTTCATCAAAGTCTACACATGTGGGAAAAAACGCTTTTTCAGTCGATTTAAACGTCGAAAAGGCGAATCGGTTAAACGCTTCAGTCATTACTCCATGTGACAGTGTCAGACAGTTTAAATACAATGATGAACTAGTATGTGCTGGTAAAGTGTTGTTTGTCAACCAGTTTTAGGCCCATATAAAATGTATTTTTCGAGTTCTGATAATTTTCATCAAAGTCTACACATGTGGGAAAAAATGCATTTTAAGCCGATTTTAACGTCGATTTGGTGGAACGGTTAAACGCTTCAGTCATTACTCTATGTGACAGTGTCAGACAGTTTAAATACAATGATCAACTAGTATGTGCTGCTAAAGTGTTGTTTGTCAAACAGTTTTAGGCCCATATAAAATGTATTTTCCGAGTTCTGATAATTTTCATCAAAGTCTACACGTGGGAAAAAACGCATTTTCAGCCGATTTTAACGTCGATTTGGCGGAACGGTTAAACGCTTCAGTCATTACTCTATGTGACAGTGTCAGACAGTTTAAATACAATGATAAACTAGTATGTGCAGCTAAAGTCTTGTTTGTCAAACAGTTTTAGGCCCATATAAAATGTATTTTTCGAGTTATGATAATTTTCATCAATGTCTACACGTGGGAAAAAACGCATTTTCAGTCGATTTAAACGTCGATTTGGCGGAACGGTTAAACGCTTCGGTCATTACTCTATGTGACAGTGTCAGACAGTTTAAATACAATGATAAACTAGTATGTGCAGCTAAAGTCTTGTTTGTCAAACAGTTTTAGGCCCATATAAAATGTATTTTTCGAGTTATGATAATTTTCATCAATGTCTACACGTGGGAAAAAACGCATTTTCAGTCGATTTAAACGTCGATTTGGCGGAACGGTTAAACGCTTCGGTCATTACTCTATGTGACAGTGTCAGTCAGTTTAAATACAATGATGAACTAGTATGTGCTGCTAAAGTCTTGTTTGTCAACCAGTTTTAGGCCCATATAAAATGTATTTTTCGAGTTCAGATAATTTTCATCAAAGTCTACACGTGGGAAAAAACGCATTTTCAGTCGATTTAAACGTCGATTTGGCGGAACGGTTAAACACTTCAGTCATTACTCTATGTGACAGTGTCAGACAGTTTAAATACAATGATAAACTAGTATGTGCTGCTAAAGTCTTGTTTGTCAACCAGTTTTAGGCCCAAATAAAATGTATTTTTCGAGTTCTGATAATTTTCATCAAAGTCTACACGTGAGAAAAAACGCATTTTCAGCCGATTTAAACGTCGAAAAGGCGAATCGGTTGAACGCTTCAGTCATTACTCTATGTGACAGTGTCAGAAAGTGTAAATACAATGATAAACTAGTATGTGCTGCTAATGTGTTGTTTGCCAACCAGTTTTAGGCCCATATAAAATGTATTTTTCGAGTTATGATCATTTTCCGAACTTTGGACCGTTTGCTGTCTAGCTGAATTAGAGAAACACCGAACCATTGTCTCTTTGTAGGCGCATGATTCAGAATACTGCAGTACAGCATAGAAATTTAATTAATATGATGAACTATTATGTGCTTCTTAAGTGTTTCTCACAGAGTTCTAGGCCCATCTAACATGTATTTGTGGAGTTATGATCATTTTCAGAACTCTGGACGATTTGCTGTCGAGCTGAATTAGAGAAACACCGAAACATTGTCTCTTTGTAGGTGAATGATTCAGAATGCTGCAGTACACCATATAACTTTAATTAATATGAGGAACAATTATTTTGCTTCTTAAGTCTTTCTCACAGACAGTTTAAATACAATGATGAACTAGTATGTGCTGCTTATGTCTTGTTTGTCAACCAGTTTTAGGCCCATATAAAATGTATTTTTCGAGTTCTGATAATTTTCATCAAAGTCTACACATGTGGGAAAAAATGCATTTTCAGCCGATTTTAACGTCGATTTGGTGGAACGGTTAAACGCTTCAGTCATTACTCTATGTGACAGTGTCAGACAGTTTAAATACAATGATAAACTAGTATGTGCTGCTAAAGTGTTGTTTGTCAGCCAGTTTTAGGCCCTTATAAAATGTATTTTTCGAGTTATGATCATTTTCAGAACTTTGGACGATTTGCTGTCTAGCTGAATTAGAGAAACACCGAACAATTGTTTCCTTGTAGGTGCATGATTCAGTATACTGCAGTACAGCATAGAAATTTAATTAATATGATGAACTATTATGTGCTTCTTAAGTGTTTCTCACAGAGTTCTATGCCCATCTAACATGTATTTGTGGAGTTATGATCATTTTCAGAACTTTGGACGATTTGCTGTCGAGCTGAATTAGAGAAACACCGAACCATTGTCTCTTTGTAGGTGAATGATTCAGAATGCTGCAGTACACCATATAACTTTAATTAATATGAAAAACAATTATTTTGCTTCTTAAGTCTTTCTCAAAGACAGTTTAAATACAATGATGAACTAGTATGTGCAGCTAAAGTCTTGTTTGTCAACCAGTTTTAGGCCCATATAAAATGTATTTTTCGAGTTCTGATAATTTTCATCAATGTCTACACGTGGGAAAAAACGCATTTTCAGTCGATTTAAACGTCGATTTGGCGGAACGGTTAAACGCTTCAGTCATTACTCTATGTGACAGTGTCAGTCAGTTTAAATACAATGATGAACTAGTATGTGCTGCTAAAGTCTTGTTTGTCAACCAGTTTTAGCCCCATTTAAAATGTATTTTTCGAGTTATGATCATTTTCAGAAATTTGGACGATTTGCTGTCTAGCTGAATTTGAGAAACACCGAACCATTGCCTCTTTGTAGGTGCATGATTTAGAATGCTGCAGTACACCATATAACTTTAATTAATATGAGGAACAATTATGTGCTTCTTAAGTCTTTCGCAAAGACAGTTTAAATACAATGATAAACTAGTATGTGCTGCTAAAGTGTTGTTTGTCAACCAGTTTTAGGCCCATATAAAATGTATTTTTCGAGTTATGATAATTTTCATCAAAGTCTACACATGTGGGAAAAAACGCATTTTCAGCCGATTTAAACGTCGAAAAGGCGGATCGGTTAAACGCTTCAGCCATTACTCTGTGACAGTGTCAGACAGTTTAAATACAATGATAAACTGGTATGTGCTACTAAAGTCTTGTTTGTCAACCAGTTTTAGGCCCATATAAAATGTATTTTTCGAGTTCTGATAATTTTCATCAAAGTCTACACGTGGGAAAAAACGCATTTTCAGCCGATTTTAACGTCGATTTGGCGGAACGGTTAAACGCTTCAGTCATTACTCTATGTGACAGTGTCAGACAGTTTAAATACAATGATAAACTAGTATGTGCTGCTAAAGTGTTGTTTGTCAACCAGTTTTAGGCCCATATAAAATGTATTTTTCGAGTTATGATCATTTTCATCAATGTCTACACGTGGGAAAAAACGCATTTTCAGTCGATTTAAACGTCGATTTGGCGGAACGGTTAAACGCTTCAGTCATTACTCTATGTGACAGTGTCAGTCAGTTTAAATACAATGATGAACTAGTATGTGCTGCTAAAGTCTTGTTTGTCAACCAGTTTTAGGCCCATATAAAATGTATTTTTCGAGTTCAGATAATTTTCATCAAAGTACACGTGAGAAAAAACGCATTTTCAGCCGATTTAAACTTCGAAAAGGCGAATCGGTTGAACGCTTCAGTCATTACTCTATGTGACAGTGTCAGAAAGTGTAAATACAATGATAAACTAGTATGTGCTGCTAATGTGTTGTTTGCCAACCAGTTTTAGGCCCATATAAAATGTATTTTTCGAGTTATGATCATTTTCCGAACTTTGGACCGTTTGCTGTCCAGCTGAATTAGAGAAACACCGAACCATTGTCTCTTTGTAGGCGCATGATTTAGAATGCTGCAGTACACCATATAACTTTAATGAATATGAGGAACTATTATGTGCTTCTTAAGTCTTTCTCAAAGACAGTTTAAATACAATGATAAACTAGTATGTGCTGCTAAAGTCTTGTTTGTCAACCAGTTCTAGGCCCATATAAAATGTATTTTTCGAGTTCTGATCATTTTCATCAAGGTCTACACATGTGGGAAAAAACGCATTTTCAGTCGATTTAAACGTCGAAAAGGCGAATCGGTTAAACGCTTCAGTCATTACTCCATGTGACAGTGTCAGACAGTTTAAATACAATGATAAACTAGTATGTGCTGCTAAAGTGTTGTTTGTCAGCCAGTTTTAGGCCCTTATAAAATGTATTTTTCGAGTTATGATCATTTTCAGAACTTTGGACGATTTGCTGTCTAGCTGAATTAGAGAAACACCGAACAATTGTTTCCTTGTAGGTGCATGATTCAGTATACTGCAGTACAGCATAGAAATTTAATTAATATGATGAACTATTATGTGCTTCTTAAGTATTTCTCACAGAGTTCTAGGCCCATCTAACATGTATTTGTGGAGTTATGATCATTTTCAGAACTTTGGACGATTTGCTGTCGAGCTGAATTAGAGAAACACCGAACCATTGTCTCTTTGTTGGTGAATGATTCAGAATGCTGCAGTACACCATATAACTTTAATTAATATGAGGAACAATTATTTTGCTTCTTAAGTCTTTCTCAAAGACAGTTTAAATACAATGATGAACTAGTATGTGCAGCTAAAGTCTTGTTTGTCAACCAGTTTTAGGCCCATATAAAATGTATTTTTCGAGTTATGATAATTTTCATCAATGTCTACACGTGGGAAAAAACGCATTTTCAGTCGATTTAAACGTCGATTTGGCGGAACGGTTAAACGCTTCGGTCATTACTCTATGTGACAGTGTCAGTCAGTTTAAATACAATGATGAACTAGTATGTGCTGCTAAAGTCTTGTTTGTCAACCAGTTTTAGGCCCATATAAAATTTATTTTTCGAGTTATGATAATTTTCATCAATGTCTACACGTGGGAAAAAACGCATTTTCAGTCGATTTAAACGTCGATTTGGCGGAACGGTTAAACGCTTCGGTCATTACTCTATGTGACAGTGTCAGTCAGTTTAAATACAATGATGAACTAGTATGTGCTGCTAAAGTCTTGTTTGTCAACCAGTTTTAGGCCCATATAAAATGTATTTTTCGAGTTCAGATAATTTTCATCAAAGTCTACACGTGGGAAAAAACGCATTTTCAGTCGATTTAAACGTCGATTTGGCGGAACGGTTAAACACTTCAGTCATTACTCTATGTGACAGTGTCAGACAGTTTAAATACAATGATAAACTAGTATGTGCTGCTAAAGTCTTGTTTGTCAACCAGTTTTAGGCCCAAATAAAATGTATTTTTCGAGTTCTGATAATTTTCATCAAAGTCTACACGTGAGAAAAAACGCATTTTCAGCCGATTTAAACGTCGAAAAGGCGAATCGGTTGAACGCTTCAGTCATTACTCTATGTGACAGTGTCAGAAAGTGTAAATACAATGATAAACTAGTATGTGCTGCTAATGTGTTGTTTGCCAACCAGTTTTAGGCCCATATAAAATGTATTTTTCGAGTTATGATCATTTTCCGAACTTTGGACCGTTTGCTGTCTAGCTGAATTAGAGAAACAACGAACCATTGTCTCTTTGTAGGCGCATGATTCAGAATACTGCAGTACAGCATAGAAATTTAATTAATATGATGAACTATTATGTGCTTCTTAAGTGTTTCTCACAGAGTTCTAGGCCCATCTAACATGTATTTGTGGAGTTATGATCATTTTCAGAACTTTGGACGATTTGCTGTCGAGCTGAATTAGAGAAACAACGAACCATTGTCTCTTTGTAGGTGAATGATTCAGAATGCTGCAGTACACCATATAACTTTAATTAATATGAGAAACAATAATTTTGCTTCTTAAGTCTTTCTCAAAGACAGTTTAAATACAATGATGAACTAGTATGTGCAGCTAAAGTCTTGTTTGTCAACCAGTTTTAGGCCCATATAAAATGTATTTTTCGAGTTCTGATAATTTTCATCAATGTCTACACGTGGGAAAAAACGCATTTTCAGTCGATTTAAACGTCGATTTGGTGGAACGGTTAAACGCTTCAGTCATTACTCTATGTGACAGTGTCAGTCAGTTTAAATACAATGATGAACTAGTATGTGCTGCTAAAGTCTTGTTTGTCAACCAGTTTTAGGCCCATATAAAATGTATTTTTCGAGTTCAGATAATTTTCATCAAAGTCTACACGTGGGAAAAAACGCATTTTCAGTCGATTTAAACGTCGATTTGGCGGAACGGTTAAACACTTCAGTCATTACTCTATGTGACAGTGTCAGACAGTTTAAATTCAATGATAAACTAGTATGTGCTGCTAAAGTCTTGTTTGTCAACCAGTTTTAGGCCCAAATAAAATGTATTTTTCGAGTTCTGATAATTTTCATCAAAGTCTACACATGTGGGAAAAAACGCATTTTCAGTCGATTTAAACGTCGAAAAGGCAAATCGGTTAAACGCTTCAGTCATTACTCCATGTGACAGTGTCAGACAGTTTAAATACAATGATGAACTAGTATGTGCTGGTAAAGTGTTGTTTGTCAACCAGTTTTAGGCCCATATAAAATGTATTTTTCGAGTTCTGATAATTTTCATCAAAGTCTACACATGTGGGAAAAAATGCATTTAAGCCGATTTTAACGTCGATTTGGTGGAACGGTTAAACGCTTCAGTCATTACTCTATGTGACAGTGTCAGACAGTTTAAATACAATGATAAACTAGTATGTGCTGCTAAAGTGTTGTTTGTCAGCCAGTTTTAGGCCCTTATAAAATGTATTTTTCGAGTTATGATCATTTTCAGAACTTTGGACGATTTGCTGTGTGTTGTTTGTCAACCAGTTTTAGGCCCATATAAAACGTATTTTTCGAGTTATGATCATTTTCAGAACTTTGGACGATTTGCTGTCTAGCTGAATTAGAGAAACACCGAACAATTGTTTCTTTGTAGGTGCATGATTCAGTATACTGCAGTACAGCATAGAAATGTAATTAATTTGATGAACTATTATGTGCTTCTTAAGTGTTTCTCACAGAGTTCTAGGCCCATCTAACATGTATTTGTGGAGTTATGATCATTTTCAGAACTTTGGACGATTTGCTGTCGAGCTGAATTAGAGAAACACCGAACCATTGTCTCTTTGTAGGTGAATGATTCAGAATGCTGCAGTACACCATATAACTTTAATTAATATGAGGAACAATTATTTTGCTTCTTAAGTCTTTCTCAAAGACAGTTTAAATACAATGATAAACTAGTATGTGCAGCTAAAGTCTTGTTTGTCAACCAGTTTTAGGCCCATATAAAATGTATTTTTCGAGTTCTGATAATTTTCATCAATGTCTACACGTGGGAAAAAACGCATTTTCAGTCGATTTAAACGTCGATTTGGCGGAACGGTTAAACGCTTCAGTCATTACTCTATGTGACAGTGTCAGTCAGTTTAAATACAATGATAAACTAGTATGTGCTGCTAATGTGTTGTTTGCCAACCAGTTTTAGGCCCATATAAAATGTATTTTTCGAGTTATGATCATTTTCCGAACTTTGGACCGTTTGCTGTCTAGCTGAATTAGAGAAACACCGAACCATTGTCTCTTTCTAGGCGCATGATTTAGAATGCTGCAGTACACCATATAACTTTAATGAATATGAGGAACTATTATGTGCTTCTTAAGTCTTTCTCAAAGACAGTTTAAATACAATGATAAACTAGTATGTGCTGCTAAAGTCTTGTTTGTCAACCAGTTTTAGGCCCATATAAAATGTATTTTTCGAGTTCTGATAATTTTCATCAAAGTCTACACATGTGGGAAAAAACGCTTTTTCAGTCGATTTAAACGTCGAAAAGGCGAATCGGTTAAACGCTTCAGTCATTACTCCATGTGACAGTGTCAGACAGTTTAAATACAATGATGAACTAGTATGTGCTGGTAAAGTGTTGTTTGTCAACCAGTTTTAGGCCCATATAAAATGTATTTTTCGAGTTCTGATAATTTTCATCAAAGTCTACACATGTGGGAAAAAATGCATTTTAAGCCGATTTTAACGTCGATTTGGTGGAACGGTTAAACGCTTCAGTCATTACTCTATGTGACAGTGTCAGACAGTTTAAATACAATGATCAACTAGTATGTGCTGCTAAAGTGTTGTTTGTCAAACAGTTTTAGGCCCATATAAAATGTATTTTCCGAGTTCTGATAATTTTCATCAAAGTCTACACGTGGGAAAAAACGCATTTTCAGCCGATTTTAACGTCGATTTGGCGGAACGGTTAAACGCTTCAGTCATTACTCTATGTGACAGTGTCAGACAGTTTAAATACAATGATAAACTAGTATGTGCAGCTAAAGTCTTGTTTGTCAAACAGTTTTAGGCCCATATAAAATGTATTTTTCGAGTTATGATAATTTTCATCAATGTCTACACGTGGGAAAAAACGCATTTTCAGTCGATTTAAACGTCGATTTGGCGGAACGGTTAAACGCTTCGGTCATTACTCTATGTGACAGTGTCAGACAGTTTAAATACAATGATAAACTAGTATGTGCAGCTAAAGTCTTGTTTGTCAAACAGTTTTAGGCCCATATAAAATGTATTTTTCTAGTTATGATAATTTTCATCAATGTCTACACCTGGGAAAAAACGCATTTTCAGTCGATTTAAACGTCGATTTGGCGGAACGGTTAAACGCTTCGGTCATTACTCTATGTGACAGTGTCAGTCAGTTTAAATACAATGATGAACTAGTATGTGCTGCTAAAGTCTTGTTTGTCAACCAGTTTTAGGCCCATATAAAATGTATTTTTCGAGTTCAGATAATTTTCATCAAAGTCTACACGTGGGAAAAAACGCATTTTCAGTCGATTTAAACGTCGATTTGGCGGAACGGTTAAACACTTCAGTCATTACTCTATGTGACAGTGTCAGACAGTTTAAATACAATGATAAACTAGTATGTGCTGCTAAAGTCTTGTTTGTCAACCAGTTTTAGGCCCAAATAAAATGTATTTTTCGAGTTCTGATAATTTTCATCAAAGTCTACACGTGAGAAAAAACGCATTTTCAGCCGATTTAAACGTCGAAAAGGCGAATCGGTTGAACGCTTCAGTCATTACTCTATGTGACAGTGTCAGAAAGTGTAAATACAATGATAAACTAGTATGTGCTGCTAATGTGTTGTTTGCCAACCAGTTTTAGGCCCATATAAAATGTATTTATCGAGTTATGATCATTTTCCGAACTTTGGACCGTTTGCTGTCTAGCTGAATTAGAGAAACACCGAACCATTGTCTCTTTGTAGGCGCATGATTCAGAATACTGCAGTACAGCATAGAAATTTAATTAATATGATGAACTATTATGTGCTTCTTAAGTGTTTCTCACAGAGTTCTAGGCCCATCTAACATGTATTTGTGGAGTTATGATCATTTTCAGAACTCTGGACGATTTGCTGTCGAGCTGAATTAGAGAAACACCGAAACATTGTCTCTTTGTAGGTGAATGATTCAGAATGCTGCAGTACACCATATAACTTTAATTAATATGAGGAACAATTATTTTGCTTCTTAAGTCTTTCTCACAGACAGTTTAAATACAATGATGAACTAGTATGTGCTGCTTATGTCTTGTTTGTCAACCAGTTTTAGGCCCATATAAAATGTATTTTTCGAGTTCTGATAATTTTCATCAAAGTCTACACATGTGGGAAAAAATGCATTTTCAGCCGATTTTAACGTCGATTTGGTGGAACGGTTAAACGCTTCAGTCATTACTCTATGTGACAGTGTCAGACAGTTTAAATACAATGATAAACTAGTATGTGCTGCTAAAGTGTTGTTTGTCAGCCAGTTTTAGGCCCTTATAAAATGTATTTTTCGAGTTATGATCATTTTCAGAACTTTGGACGATTTGCTGTCTAGCTGAATTAGAGAAACACCGAACAATTGTTTCCTTGTAGGTGCATGATTCAGTATACTGCAGTACAGCATAGAAATTTAATTAATATGATGAACTATTATGTGCTTCTTAAGTGTTTCTCACAGAGTTCTATGCCCATCTAACATGTATTTGTGGAGTTATGATCATTTTCAGAACTTTGGACGATTTGCTGTCGAGCTGAATTAGAGAAACACCGAACCATTGTCTCTTTGTAGGTGAATGATTCAGAATGCTGCAGTACACCATATAACTTTAATTAATATGAAAAACAATTATTTTGCTTCTTAAGTCTTTCTCAAAGACAGTTTAAATACAATGATGAACTAGTATGTGCAGCTAAAGTCTTGTTTGTCAACCAGTTTTAGGCCCATATAAAATGTATTTTTCGAGTTCTGATAATTTTCATCAATGTCTACACGTGGGAAAAAACGCATTTTCAGTCGATTTAAACGTCGATTTGGCGGAACGGTTAAACGCTTCAGTCATTACTCTATGTGACAGTGTCAGTCAGTTTAAATACAATGATGAACTAGTATGTGCTGCTAAAGTCTTGTTTGTCAACCAGTTTTAGCCCCATTTAAAATGTATTTTTCGAGTTATGATCATTTTCAGAAATTTGGACGATTTGCTGTCTAGCTGAATTTGAGAAACACCGAACCATTGCCTCTTTGTAGGTGCATGATTTAGAATGCTGCAGTACACCATATAACTTTAATTAATATGAGGAACAATTATGTGCTTCTTAAGTCTTTCGCAAAGACAGTTTAAATACAATGATAAACTAGTATGTGCTGCTAAAGTGTTGTTTGTCAACCAGTTTTAGGCCCATATAAAATGTATTTTTCGAGTTATGATAATTTTCATCAAAGTCTACACATGTGGGAAAAAACGCATTTTCAGCCGATTTAAACGTCGAAAAGGCGGATCGGTTAAACGCTTCAGCCATTACTCTGTGACAGTGTCAGACAGTTTAAATACAATGATAAACTGGTATGTGCTACTAAAGTCTTGTTTGTCAACCAGTTTTAGGCCCATATAAAATGTATTTTTCGAGTGCTGATAATTTTCATCAAAGTCTACACGTGGGAAAAAACGCATTTTCAGCCGATTTTAACGTCGATTTGGCGGAACGGTTAAACGCTTCAGTCATTACTCTATGTGACAGTGTCAGACAGTTTAAATACAATGATAAACTAGTATGTGCTGCTAAAGTGTTGTTTGTCAACCAGTTTTAGGCCCATATAAAATGTATTTTTCGAGTTATGATCATTTTCATCAATGTCTACACGTGGGAAAAAACGCATTTTCAGTCGATTTAAACGTCGATTTGGCGGAACGGTTAAACGCTTCAGTCATTACTCTATGTGACAGTGTCAGTCAGTTTAAATACAATGATGAACTAGTATGTGCTGCTCAAGTCTTGTTTGTCAACCAGTTTTAGGCCCATATAAAATGTATTTTTCGAGTTCAGATAATTTTCATCAAAGTACACGTGAGAAAAAACGCATTTTCAGCCGATTTAAACTTCGAAAAGGCGAATCGGTTGAACGCTTCAGTCATTACTCTATGTGACAGTGTCAGAAAGTGTAAATACAATGATAAACTAGTATGTGCTGCTAATGTGTTGTTTGCCAACCAGTTTTAGGCCCATATAAAATGTATTTTTCGAGTTATGATCATTTTCCGAACTTTGGACCGTTTGCTGTCCAGCTGAATTAGAGAAACACCGAACCATTGTCTCTTTGTAGGCGCATGATTTAGAATGCTGCAGTACACCATATAACTTTAATGAATATGAGGAACTATTATGTGCTTCTTAAGTCTTTCTCAAAGACAGTTTAAATACAATGATAAACTAGTATGTGCTGCTAAAGTCTTGTTTGTCAACCAGTTCTAGGCCCATATAAAATGTATTTTTCGAGTTCTGATCATTTTCATCAAGGTCTACACATGTGGGAAAAAACGCATTTTCAGTCGATTTAAACGTCGAAAAGGCGAATCGGTTAAACGCTTCAGTCATTACTCCATGTGACAGTGTCAGACAGTTTAAATACAATGATAAACTAGTATGTGCTGCTAAAGTGTTGTTTGTCAGCCAGTTTTAGGCCCTTATAAAATGTATTTTTCGAGTTATGATCATTTTCAGAACTTTGGACGATTTGCTGTCTAGCTGAATTAGAGAAACACCGAACAATTGTTTCCTTGTAGGTGCATGATTCAGTATACTGCAGTACAGCATAGAAATTTAATTAATATGATGAACTATTATGTGCTTCTTAAGTATTTCTCACAGAGTTCTAGGCCCATCTAACATGTATTTGTGGAGTTATGATCATTTTCAGAACTTTGGACGATTTGCTGTCGAGCTGAATTAGAGAAACACCGAACCATTGTCTCTTTGTTGGTGAATGATTCAGAATGCTGCAGTACACCATATAACTTTAATTAATATGAGGAACAATTATTTTGCTTCTTAAGTCTTTCTCAAAGACAGTTTAAATACAATGATGAACTAGTATGTGCAGCTAAAGTCTTGTTTGTCAACCAGTTTTAGGCCCATATAAAATGTATTTTTCGAGTTATGATAATTTTCATCAATGTCTACACGTGGGAAAAAACGCATTTTCAGTCGATTTAAACGTCGATTTGGCGGAACGGTTAAACGCTTCGGTCATTACTCTATGTGACAGTGTCAGTCAGTTTAAATACAATGATGAACTAGTATGTGCTGCTAAAGTCTTGTTTGTCAACCAGTTTTAGGCCCATATAAAATTTATTTTTCGAGTTATGATAATTTTCATCAATGTCTACACGTGGGAAAAAACGCATTTTCAGTCGATTTAAACGTCGATTTGGCGGAACGGTTAAACGCTTCGGTCATTACTCTATGTGACAGTGTCAGTCAGTTTAAATACAATGATGAACTAGTATGTGCTGCTAAAGTCTTGTTTGTCAACCAGTTTTAGGCCCATATAAAATGTATTTTTCGAGTTCAGATAATTTTCATCAAAGTCTACACGTGGGAAAAAACGCATTTTCAGTCGATTTAAACGTCGATTTGGCGGAACGGTTAAACACTTCAGTCATTACTCTATGTGACAGTGTCAGACAGTTTAAATACAATGATAAACTAGTATGTGCTGCTAAAGTCTTGTTTGTCAACCAGTTTTAGGCCCAAATAAAATGTATTTTTCGAGTTCTGATAATTTTCATCAAAGTCTACACGTGAGAAAAAACGCATTTTCAGCCGATTTAAACGTCGAAAAGGCGAATCGGTTGAACGCTTCAGTCATTACTCTATGTGACAGTGTCAGAAAGTGTAAATACAATGATAAACTAGTATGTGCTGCTAATGTGTTGTTTGCCAACCAGTTTTAGGCCCATATAAAATGTATTTTTCGAGTTATGATCATTTTCCGAACTTTGGACCGTTTGCTGTCTAGCTGAATTAGAGAAACAACGAACCATTGTCTCTTTGTAGGCGCATGATTCAGAATACTGCAGTACAGCATAGAAATTTAATTAATATGATGAACTATTATGTGCTTCTTAAGTGTTTCTCACAGAGTTCTAGGCCCATCTAACATGTATTTGTGGAGTTATGATCATTTTCAGAACTTTGGACGATTTGCTGTCGAGCTGAATTAGAGAAACAACGAACCATTGTCTCTTTGTAGGTGAATGATTCAGAATGCTGCAGTACACCATATAACTTTAATTAATATGAGAAACAATTATTTTGCTTCTTAAGTCTTTCTCAAAGACAGTTTAAATACAATGATGAACTAGTATGTGCAGCTAAAGTCTTGTTTGTCAACCAGTTTTAGGCCCATATAAAATGTATTTTTCGAGTTCTGATAATTTTCATCAATGTCTACACGTGGGAAAAAACGCATTTTCAGTCGATTTAAACGTCGATTTGGTGGAACGGTTAAACGCTTCAGTCATTACTCTATGTGACAGTGTCAGTCAGTTTAAATACAATGATGAACTAGTATGTGCTGCTAAAGTCTTGTTTGTCAACCAGTTTTAGGCCCATATAAAATGTATTTTTCGAGTTCAGATAATTTTCATCAAAGTCTACACGTGGGAAAAAACGCATTTTCAGTCGATTTAAACGTCGATTTGGCGGAACGGTTAAACACTTCAGTCATTACTCTATGTGACAGTGTCAGACAGTTTAAATTCAATGATAAACTAGTATGTGCTGCTAAAGTCTTGTTTGTCAACCAGTTTTAGGCCCAAATAAAATGTATTTTTCGAGTTCTGATAATTTTCATCAAAGTCTACACATGTGGGAAAAAACGCATTTTCAGTCGATTTAAACGTCGAAAAGGCAAATCGGTTAAACGCTTCAGTCATTACTCCATGTGACAGTGTCAGACAGTTTAAATACAATGATGAACTAGTATGTGCTGGTAAAGTGTTGTTTGTCAACCAGTTTTAGGCCCATATAAAATGTATTTTTCGAGTTCTGATAATTTTCATCAAAGTCTACACATGTGGGAAAAAATGCATTTAAGCCGATTTTAACGTCGATTTGGTGGAACGGTTAAACGCTTCAGTCATTACTCTATGTGACAGTGTCAGACAGTTTAAATACAATGATAAACTAGTATGTGCTGCTAAAGTGTTGTTTGTCAGCCAGTTTTAGGCCCTTATAAAATGTATTTTTCGAGTTATGATCATTTTCAGAACTTTGGACGATTTGCTGTGTGTTGTTTGTCAACCAGTTTTAGGCCCATATAAAACGTATTTTTCGAGTTATGATCATTTTCAGAACTTTGGACGATTTGCTGTCTAGCTGAATTAGAGAAACACCGAACAATTGTTTCTTTGTAGGTGCATGATTCAGTATACTGCAGTACAGCATAGAAATGTAATTAATTTGATGAACTATTATGTGCTTCTTAAGTGTTTCTCACAGAGTTCTAGGCCCATCTAACATGTATTTGTGGAGTTATGATCATTTTCAGAACTTTGGACGATTTGCTGTCGAGCTGAATTAGAGAAACACCGAACCATTGTCTCTTTGTAGGTGAATGATTCAGAATGCTGCAGTACACCATATAACTTTAATTAATATGAGGAACAATTATTTTGCTTCTTAAGTCTTTCTCAAAGACAGTTTAAATACAATGATAAACTAGTATGTGCAGCTAAAGTCTTGTTTGTCAACCAGTTTTAGGCCCATATAAAATGTATTTTTCGAGTTCTGATAATTTTCATCAATGTCTACACGTGGGAAAAAACGCATTTTCAGTCGATTTAAACGTCGATTTGGCGGAACGGTTAAACGCTTCAGTCATTACTCTATGTGACAGTGTCAGTCAGTTTAAATACAATGATAAACTAGTATGTGCTGCTAATGTGTTGTTTGCCAACCAGTTTTAGGCCCATATAAAATGTATTTTTCGAGTTATGATCATTTTCCGAACTTTGGACCGTTTGCTGTCTAGCTGAATTAGAGAAACACCGAACCATTGTCTCTTTCTAGGCGCATGATTTAGAATGCTGCAGTACACCATATAACTTTAATGAATATGAGGAACTATTATGTGCTTCTTAAGTCTTTCTCAAAGACAGTTTAAATACAATGATAAACTAGTATGTGCTGCTAAAGTCTTGTTTGTCAACCAGTTTTAGGCCCATATAAAATGTATTTTTCGAGTTCTGATAATTTTCATCAAAGTCTACACATGTGGGAAAAAACGCTTTTTCAGTCGATTTAAACGTCGAAAAGGCGAATCGGTTAAACGCTTCAGTCATTACTCCATGTGACAGTGTCAGACAGTTTAAATACAATGATGAACTAGTATGTGCTGGTAAAGTGTTGTTTGTCAACCAGTTTTAGGCCCATATAAAATGTATTTTTCGAGTTCTGATAATTTTCATCAAAGTCTACACATGTGGGAAAAAATGCATTTTAAGCCGATTTTAACGTCGATTTGGTGGAACGGTTAAACGCTTCAGTCATTACTCTATGTGACAGTGTCAGACAGTTTAAATACAATGATCAACTAGTATGTGCTGCTAAAGTGTTGTTTGTCAAACAGTTTTAGGCCCATATAAAATGTATTTTCCGAGTTCTGATAATTTTCATCAAAGTCTACACGTGGGAAAAAACGCATTTTCAGCCGATTTTAACGTCGATTTGGCGGAACGGTTAAACGCTTCAGTCATTACTCTATGTGACAGTGTCAGACAGTTTAAATACAATGATAAACTAGTATGTGCAGCTAAAGTCTTGTTTGTCAAACAGTTTTAGGCCCATATAAAATGTATTTTTCGAGTTATGATAATTTTCATCAATGTCTACACGTGGGAAAAAACGCATTTTCAGTCGATTTAAACGTCGATTTGGCGGAACGGTTAAACGCTTCGGTCATTACTCTATGTGACAGTGTCAGACAGTTTAAATACAATGATAAACTAGTATGTGCAGCTAAAGTCTTGTTTGTCAAACAGTTTTAGGCCCATATAAAATGTATTTTTCTAGTTATGATAATTTTCATCAATGTCTACACCTGGGAAAAAACGCATTTTCAGTCGATTTAAACGTCGATTTGGCGGAACGGTTAAACGCTTCGGTCATTACTCTATGTGACAGTGTCAGTCAGTTTAAATACAATGATGAACTAGTATGTGCTGCTAAAGTCTTGTTTGTCAACCAGTTTTAGGCCCATATAAAATGTATTTTTCGAGTTCAGATAATTTTCATCAAAGTCTACACGTGGGAAAAAACGCATTTTCAGTCGATTTAAACGTCGATTTGGCGGAACGGTTAAACACTTCAGTCATTACTCTATGTGACAGTGTCAGACAGTTTAAATACAATGATAAACTAGTATGTGCTGCTAAAGTCTTGTTTGTCAACCAGTTTTAGGCCCAAATAAAATGTATTTTTCGAGTTCTGATAATTTTCATCAAAGTCTACACGTGAGAAAAAACGCATTTTCAGCCGATTTAAACGTCGAAAAGGCGAATCGGTTGAACGCTTCAGTCATTACTCTATGTGACAGTGTCAGAAAGTGTAAATACAATGATAAACTAGTATGTGCTGCTAATGTGTTGTTTGCCAACCAGTTTTAGGCCCATATAAAATGTATTTATCGAGTTATGATCATTTTCCGAACTTTGGACCGTTTGCTGTCTAGCTGAATTAGAGAAACACCGAACCATTGTCTCTTTGTAGGCGCATGATTCAGAATACTGCAGTACAGCATAGAAATTTAATTAATATGATGAACTATTATGTGCTTCTTAAGTGTTTCTCACAGAGTTCTAGGCCCATCTAACATGTATTTGTGGAGTTATGATCATTTTCAGAACTCTGGACGATTTGCTGTCGAGCTGAATTAGAGAAACACCGAAACATTGTCTCTTTGTAGGTGAATGATTCAGAATGCTGCAGTACACCATATAACTTTAATTAATATGAGGAACAATTATTTTGCTTCTTAAGTCTTTCTCACAGACAGTTTAAATACAATGATGAACTAGTATGTGCTGCTTATGTCTTGTTTGTCAACCAGTTTTAGGCCCATATAAAATGTATTTTTCGAGTTCTGATAATTTTCATCAAAGTCTACACATGTGGGAAAAAATGCATTTTCAGCCGATTTTAACGTCGATTTGGTGGAACGGTTAAACGCTTCAGTCATTACTCTATGTGACAGTGTCAGACAGTTTAAATACAATGATAAACTAGTATGTGCTGCTAAAGTGTTGTTTGTCAGCCAGTTTTAGGCCCTTATAAAATGTATTTTTCGAGTTATGATCATTTTCAGAACTTTGGACGATTTGCTGTCTAGCTGAATTAGAGAAACACCGAACAATTGTTTCCTTGTAGGTGCATGATTCAGTATACTGCAGTACAGCATAGAAATTTAATTAATATGATGAACTATTATGTGCTTCTTAAGTGTTTCTCACAGAGTTCTATGCCCATCTAACATGTATTTGTGGAGTTATGATCATTTTCAGAACTTTGGACGATTTGCTGTCGAGCTGAATTAGAGAAACACCGAACCATTGTCTCTTTGTAGGTGAATGATTCAGAATGCTGCAGTACACCATATAACTTTAATTAATATGAAAAACAATTATTTTGCTTCTTAAGTCTTTCTCAAAGACAGTTTAAATACAATGATGAACTAGTATGTGCAGCTAAAGTCTTGTTTGTCAACCAGTTTTAGGCCCATATAAAATGTATTTTTCGAGTTCTGATAATTTTCATCAATGTCTACACGTGGGAAAAAACGCATTTTCAGTCGATTTAAACGTCGATTTGGCGGAACGGTTAAACGCTTCAGTCATTACTCTATGTGACAGTGTCAGTCAGTTTAAATACAATGATGAACTAGTATGTGCTGCTAAAGTCTTGTTTGTCAACCAGTTTTAGCCCCATTTAAAATGTATTTTTCGAGTTATGATCATTTTCAGAAATTTGGACGATTTGCTGTCTAGCTGAATTTGAGAAACACCGAACCATTGCCTCTTTGTAGGTGCATGATTTAGAATGCTGCAGTACACCATATAACTTTAATTAATATGAGGAACAATTATGTGCTTCTTAAGTCTTTCGCAAAGACAGTTTAAATACAATGATAAACTAGTATGTGCTGCTAAAGTGTTGTTTGTCAACCAGTTTTAGGCCCATATAAAATGTATTTTTCGAGTTATGATAATTTTCATCAAAGTCTACACATGTGGGAAAAAACGCATTTTCAGCCGATTTAAACGTCGAAAAGGCGGATCGGTTAAACGCTTCAGCCATTACTCTGTGACAGTGTCAGACAGTTTAAATACAATGATAAACTGGTATGTGCTACTAAAGTCTTGTTTGTCAACCAGTTTTAGGCCCATATAAAATGTATTTTTCGAGTTCTGATAATTTTCATCAAAGTCTACACGTGGGAAAAAACGCATTTTCAGCCGATTTTAACGTCGATTTGGCGGAACGGTTAAACGCTTCAGTCATTACTCTATGTGACAGTGTCAGACAGTTTAAATACAATGATAAACTAGTATGTGCTGCTAAAGTGTTGTTTGTCAACCAGTTTTAGGCCCATATAAAATGTATTTTTCGAGTTATGATCATTTTCATCAATGTCTACACGTGGGAAAAAACGCATTTTCAGTCGATTTAAACGTCGATTTGGCGGAACGGTTAAACGCTTCAGTCATTACTCTATGTGACAGTGTCAGTCAGTTTAAATACAATGATGAACTAGTATGTGCTGCTAAAGTCTTGTTTGTCAACCAGTTTTAGGCCCATATAAAATGTATTTTTCGAGTTCAGATAATTTTCATCAAAGTCTACACGTGGGAAAAAACGCATTTTCAGTCGATTTAAACGTCGATTTGGCGGAACGGTTAAACACTTCAGTCATTACTCTATGTGACAGTGTCAGACAGTTTAAATTCAATGATAAACTAGTATGTGCTGCTAAAGTCTTGTTTGTCAACCAGTTTTAGGCCCAAATAAAATGTATTTTTCGAGTTCTGATAATTTTCATCAAAGTCTACACATGTGGGAAAAAACGCATTTTCAGTCGATTTAAACGTCGAAAAGGCAAATCGGTTAAACGCTTCAGTCATTACTCCATGTGACAGTGTCAGACAGTTTAAATACAATGATGAACTAGTATGTGCTGGTAAAGTGTTGTTTGTCAACCAGTTTTAGGCCCATATAAAATGTATTTTTCGAGTTCTGATAATTTTCATCAAAGTCTACACATGTGGGAAAAAATGCATTTAAGCCGATTTTAACGTCGATTTGGTGGAACGGTTAAACGCTTCAGTCATTACTCTATGTGACAGTGTCAGACAGTTTAAATACAATGATAAACTAGTATGTGCTGCTAAAGTGTTGTTTGTCAGCCAGTTTTAGGCCCTTATAAAATGTATTTTTCGAGTTATGATCATTTTCAGAACTTTGGACGATTTGCTGTGTGTTGTTTGTCAACCAGTTTTAGGCCCATATAAAACGTATTTTTCGAGTTATGATCATTTTCAGAACTTTGGACGATTTGCTGTCTAGCTGAATTAGAGAAACACCGAACAATTGTTTCTTTGTAGGTGCATGATTCAGTATACTGCAGTACAGCATAGAAATGTAATTAATTTGATGAACTATTATGTGCTTCTTAAGTGTTTCTCACAGAGTTCTAGGCCCATCTAACATGTATTTGTGGAGTTATGATCATTTTCAGAACTTTGGACGATTTGCTGTCGAGCTGAATTAGAGAAACACCGAACCATTGTCTCTTTGTAGGTGAATGATTCAGAATGCTGCAGTACACCATATAACTTTAATTAATATGAGGAACAATTATTTTGCTTCTTAAGTCTTTCTCAAAGACAGTTTAAATACAATGATAAACTAGTATGTGCAGCTAAAGTCTTGTTTGTCAACCAGTTTTAGGCCCATATAAAATGAATTTTTCGAGTTCTGATAATTTTCATCAATGTCTACACGTGGGAAAAAACGCATTTTCAGTCGATTTAAACGTCGATTTGGCGGAACGGTTAAACGCTTCAGTCATTACTCTATGTGACAGTGTCAGTCAGTTTAAATACAATGATAAACTAGTATGTGCTGCTAATGTGTTGTTTGCCAACCAGTTTTAGGCCCATATAAAATGTATTTTTCGAGTTATGATCATTTTCCGAACTTTGGACCGTTTGCTGTCTAGCTGAATTAGAGAAACACCGAACCATTGTCTCTTTCTAGGCGCATGATTTAGAATGCTGCAGTACACCATATAACTTTAATGAATATGAGGAACTATTATGTGCTTCTTAAGTCTTTCTCAAAGACAGTTTAAATACAATGATAAACTAGTATGTGCTGCTAAAGTCTTGTTTGTCAACCAGTTTTAGGCCCATATAAAATGTATTTTTCGAGTTCTGATAATTTTCATCAAAGTCTACACATGTGGGAAAAAACGCTTTTTCAGTCGATTTAAACGTCGAAAAGGCGAATCGGTTAAACGCTTCAGTCATTACTCCATGTGACAGTGTCAGACAGTTTAAATACAATGATGAACTAGTATGTGCTGGTAAAGTGTTGTTTGTCAACCAGTTTTAGGCCCATATAAAATGTATTTTTCGAGTTCTGATAATTTTCATCAAAGTCTACACATGTGGGAAAAAATGCATTTTAAGCCGATTTTAACGTCGATTTGGTGGAACGGTTAAACGCTTCAGTCATTACTCTATGTGACAGTGTCAGACAGTTTAAATACAATGATCAACTAGTATGTGCTGCTAAAGTGTTGTTTGTCAAACAGTTTTAGGCCCATATAAAATGTATTTTCCGAGTTCTGATAATTTTCATCAAAGTCTACACGTGGGAAAAAACGCATTTTCAGCCGATTTTAACGTCGATTTGGCGGAACGGTTAAACGCTTCAGTCATTACTCTATGTGACAGTGTCAGACAGTTTAAATACAATGATAAACTAGTATGTGCAGCTAAAGTCTTGTTTGTCAAACAGTTTTAGGCCCATATAAAATGTATTTTTCGAGTTATGATAATTTTCATCAATGTCTACACGTGGGAAAAAACGCATTTTCAGTCGATTTAAACGTCGATTTGGCGGAACGGTTAAACGCTTCGGTCATTACTCTATGTGACAGTGTCAGACAGTTTAAATACAATGATAAACTAGTATGTGCAGCTAAAGTCTTGTTTGTCAAACAGTTTTAGGCCCATATAAAATGTATTTTTCTAGTTATGATAATTTTCATCAATGTCTACACCTGGGAAAAAACGCATTTTCAGTCGATTTAAACGTCGATTTGGCGGAACGGTTAAACGCTTCGGTCATTACTCTATGTGACAGTGTCAGTCAGTTTAAATACAATGATGAACTAGTATGTGCTGCTAAAGTCTTGTTTGTCAACCAGTTTTAGGCCCATATAAAATGTATTTTTCGAGTTCAGATAATTTTCATCAAAGTCTACACGTGGGAAAAAACGCATTTTCAGTCGATTTAAACGTCGATTTGGCGGAACGGTTAAACACTTCAGTCATTACTCTATGTGACAGTGTCAGACAGTTTAAATACAATGATAAACTAGTATGTGCTGCTAAAGTCTTGTTTGTCAACCAGTTTTAGGCCCAAATAAAATGTATTTTTCGAGTTCTGATAATTTTCATCAAAGTCTACACGTGAGAAAAAACGCATTTTCAGCCGATTTAAACGTCGAAAAGGCGAATCGGTTGAACGCTTCAGTCATTACTCTATGTGACAGTGTCAGAAAGTGTAAATACAATGATAAACTAGTATGTGCTGCTAATGTGTTGTTTGCCAACCAGTTTTAGGCCCATATAAAATGTATTTATCGAGTTATGATCATTTTCCGAACTTTGGACCGTTTGCTGTCTAGCTGAATTAGAGAAACACCGAACCATTGTCTCTTTGTAGGCGCATGATTCAGAATACTGCAGTACAGCATAGAAATTTAATTAATATGATGAACTATTATGTGCTTCTTAAGTGTTTCTCACAGAGTTCTAGGCCCATCTAACATGTATTTGTGGAGTTATGATCATTTTCAGAACTCTGGACGATTTGCTGTCGAGCTGAATTAGAGAAACACCGAAACATTGTCTCTTTGTAGGTGAATGATTCAGAATGCTGCAGTACACCATATAACTTTAATTAATATGAGGAACAATTATTTTGCTTCTTAAGTCTTTCTCACAGACAGTTTAAATACAATGATGAACTAGTATGTGCTGCTTATGTCTTGTTTGTCAACCAGTTTTAGGCCCATATAAAATGTATTTTTCGAGTTCTGATAATTTTCATCAAAGTCTACACATGTGGGAAAAAATGCATTTTCAGCCGATTTTAACGTCGATTTGGTGGAACGGTTAAACGCTTCAGTCATTACTCTATGTGACAGTGTCAGACAGTTTAAATACAATGATAAACTAGTATGTGCTGCTAAAGTGTTGTTTGTCAGCCAGTTTTAGGCCCTTATAAAATGTATTTTTCGAGTTATGATCATTTTCAGAACTTTGGACGATTTGCTGTCTAGCTGAATTAGAGAAACACCGAACAATTGTTTCCTTGTAGGTGCATGATTCAGTATACTGCAGTACAGCATAGAAATTTAATTAATATGATGAACTATTATGTGCTTCTTAAGTGTTTCTCACAGAGTTCTATGCCCATCTAACATGTATTTGTGGAGTTATGATCATTTTCAGAACTTTGGACGATTTGCTGTCGAGCTGAATTAGAGAAACACCGAACCATTGTCTCTTTGTAGGTGAATGATTCAGAATGCTGCAGTACACCATATAACTTTAATTAATATGAAAAACAATTATTTTGCTTCTTAAGTCTTTCTCAAAGACAGTTTAAATACAATGATGAACTAGTATGTGCAGCTAAAGTCTTGTTTGTCAACCAGTTTTAGGCCCATATAAAATGTATTTTTCGAGTTCTGATAATTTTCATCAATGTCTACACGTGGGAAAAAACGCATTTTCAGTCGATTTAAACGTCGATTTGGCGGAACGGTTAAACGCTTCAGTCATTACTCTATGTGACAGTGTCAGTCAGTTTAAATACAATGATGAACTAGTATGTGCTGCTAAAGTCTTGTTTGTCAACCAGTTTTAGCCCCATTTAAAATGTATTTTTCGAGTTATGATCATTTTCAGAAATTTGGACGATTTGCTGTCTAGCTGAATTTGAGAAACACCGAACCATTGCCTCTTTGTAGGTGCATGATTTAGAATGCTGCAGTACACCATATAACTTTAATTAATATGAGGAACAATTATGTGCTTCTTAAGTCTTTCGCAAAGACAGTTTAAATACAATGATAAACTAGTATGTGCTGCTAAAGTGTTGTTTGTCAACCAGTTTTAGGCCCATATAAAATGTATTTTTCGAGTTATGATAATTTTCATCAAAGTCTACACATGTGGGAAAAAACGCATTTTCAGCCGATTTAAACGTCGAAAAGGCGGATCGGTTAAACGCTTCAGCCATTACTCTGTGACAGTGTCAGACAGTTTAAATACAATGATAAACTGGTATGTGCTACTAAAGTCTTGTTTGTCAACCAGTTTTAGGCCCATATAAAATGTATTTTTCGAGTTCTGATAATTTTCATCAAAGTCTACACGTGGGAAAAAACGCATTTTCAGCCGATTTTAACGTCGATTTGGCGGAACGGTTAAACGCTTCAGTCATTACTCTATGTGACAGTGTCAGACAGTTTAAATACAATGATAAACTAGTATGTGCTGCTAAAGTGTTGTTTGTCAACCAGTTTTAGGCCCATATAAAATGTATTTTTCGAGTTCAGATAATTTTCATCAAAGTCTACACGTGGGAAAAAACGCATTTTCAGTCGATTTAAACGTCGATTTGGCGGAACGGTTAAACACTTCAGTCATTACTCTATGTGACAGTGTCAGACAGTTTAAATTCAATGATAAACTAGTATGTGCTGCTAAAGTCTTGTTTGTCAACCAGTTTTAGGCCCAAATAAAATGTATTTTTCGAGTTCTGATAATTTTCATCAAAGTCTACACATGTGGGAAAAAACGCATTTTCAGTCGATTTAAACGTCGAAAAGGCAAATCGGTTAAACGCTTCAGTCATTACTCCATGTGACAGTGTCAGACAGTTTAAATACAATGATGAACTAGTATGTGCTGGTAAAGTGTTGTTTGTCAACCAGTTTTAGGCCCATATAAAATGTATTTTTCGAGTTCTGATAATTTTCATCAAAGTCTACACATGTGGGAAAAAATGCATTTAAGCCGATTTTAACGTCGATTTGGTGGAACGGTTAAACGCTTCAGTCATTACTCTATGTGACAGTGTCAGACAGTTTAAATACAATGATAAACTAGTATGTGCTGCTAAAGTGTTGTTTGTCAGCCAGTTTTAGGCCCTTATAAAATGTATTTTTCGAGTTATGATCATTTTCAGAACTTTGGACGATTTGCTGTGTGTTGTTTGTCAACCAGTTTTAGGCCCATATAAAACGTATTTTTCGAGTTATGATCATTTTCAGAACTTTGGACGATTTGCTGTCTAGCTGAATTAGAGAAACACCGAACAATTGTTTCTTTGTAGGTGCATGATTCAGTATACTGCAGTACAGCATAGAAATGTAATTAATTTGATGAACTATTATGTGCTTCTTAAGTGTTTCTCACAGAGTTCTAGGCCCATCTAACATGTATTTGTGGAGTTATGATCATTTTCAGAACTTTGGACGATTTGCTGTCGAGCTGAATTAGAGAAACACCGAACCATTGTCTCTTTGTAGGTGAATGATTCAGAATGCTGCAGTACACCATATAACTTTAATTAATATGAGGAACAATTATTTTGCTTCTTAAGTCTTTCTCAAAGACAGTTTAAATACAATGATAAACTAGTATGTGCAGCTAAAGTCTTGTTTGTCAACCAGTTTTAGGCCCATATAAAATGTATTTTTCGAGTTCTGATAATTTTCATCAATGTCTACACGTGGGAAAAAACGCATTTTCAGTCGATTTAAACGTCGATTTGGCGGAACGGTTAAACGCTTCAGTCATTACTCTATGTGACAGTGTCAGTCAGTTTAAATACAATGATAAACTAGTATGTGCTGCTAATGTGTTGTTTGCCAACCAGTTTTAGGCCCATATAAAATGTATTTTTCGAGTTATGATCATTTTCCGAACTTTGGACCGTTTGCTGTCTAGCTGAATTAGAGAAACACCGAACCATTGTCTCTTTCTAGGCGCATGATTTAGAATGCTGCAGTACACCATATAACTTTAATGAATATGAGGAACTATTATGTGCTTCTTAAGTCTTTCTCAAAGACAGTTTAAATACAATGATAAACTAGTATGTGCTGCTAAAGTCTTGTTTGTCAACCAGTTTTAGGCCCATATAAAATGTATTTTTCGAGTTCTGATAATTTTCATCAAAGTCTACACATGTGGGAAAAAACGCTTTTTCAGTCGATTTAAACGTCGAAAAGGCGAATCGGTTAAACGCTTCAGTCATTACTCCATGTGACAGTGTCAGACAGTTTAAATACAATGATGAACTAGTATGTGCTGGTAAAGTGTTGTTTGTCAACCAGTTTTAGGCCCATATAAAATGTATTTTTCGAGTTCTGATAATTTTCATCAAAGTCTACACATGTGGGAAAAAATGCATTTTAAGCCGATTTTAACGTCGATTTGGTGGAACGGTTAAACGCTTCAGTCATTACTCTATGTGACAGTGTCAGACAGTTTAAATACAATGATCAACTAGTATGTGCTGCTAAAGTGTTGTTTGTCAAACAGTTTTAGGCCCATATAAAATGTATTTTCCGAGTTCTGATAATTTTCATCAAAGTCTACACGTGGGAAAAAACGCATTTTCAGCCGATTTTAACGTCGATTTGGCGGAACGGTTAAACGCTTCAGTCATTACTCTATGTGACAGTGTCAGACAGTTTAAATACAATGATAAACTAGTATGTGCAGCTAAAGTCTTGTTTGTCAAACAGTTTTAGGCCCATATAAAATGTATTTTTCGAGTTATGATAATTTTCATCAATGTCTACACGTGGGAAAAAACGCATTTTCAGTCGATTTAAACGTCGATTTGGCGGAACGGTTAAACGCTTCGGTCATTACTCTATGTGACAGTGTCAGACAGTTTAAATACAATGATAAACTAGTATGTGCAGCTAAAGTCTTGTTTGTCAAACAGTTTTAGGCCCATATAAAATGTATTTTTCTAGTTATGATAATTTTCATCAATGTCTACACCTGGGAAAAAACGCATTTTCAGTCGATTTAAACGTCGATTTGGCGGAACGGTTAAACGCTTCGGTCATTACTCTATGTGACAGTGTCAGTCAGTTTAAATACAATGATGAACTAGTATGTGCTGCTAAAGTCTTGTTTGTCAACCAGTTTTAGGCCCATATAAAATGTATTTTTCGAGTTCAGATAATTTTCATCAAAGTCTACACGTGGGAAAAAACGCATTTTCAGTCGATTTAAACGTCGATTTGGCGGAACGGTTAAACACTTCAGTCATTACTCTATGTGACAGTGTCAGACAGTTTAAATACAATGATAAACTAGTATGTGCTGCTAAAGTCTTGTTTGTCAACCAGTTTTAGGCCCAAATAAAATGTATTTTTCGAGTTCTGATAATTTTCATCAAAGTCTACACGTGAGAAAAAACGCATTTTCAGCCGATTTAAACGTCGAAAAGGCGAATCGGTTGAACGCTTCAGTCATTACTCTATGTGACAGTGTCAGAAAGTGTAAATACAATGATAAACTAGTATGTGCTGCTAATGTGTTGTTTGCCAACCAGTTTTAGGCCCATATAAAATGTATTTATCGAGTTATGATCATTTTCCGAACTTTGGACCGTTTGCTGTCTAGCTGAATTAGAGAAACACCGAACCATTGTCTCTTTGTAGGCGCATGATTCAGAATACTGCAGTACAGCATAGAAATTTAATTAATATGATGAACTATTATGTGCTTCTTAAGTGTTTCTCACAGAGTTCTAGGCCCATCTAACATGTATTTGTGGAGTTATGATCATTTTCAGAACTCTGGACGATTTGCTGTCGAGCTGAATTAGAGAAACACCGAAACATTGTCTCTTTGTAGGTGAATGATTCAGAATGCTGCAGTACACCATATAACTTTAATTAATATGAGGAACAATTATTTTGCTTCTTAAGTCTTTCTCACAGACAGTTTAAATACAATGATGAACTAGTATGTGCTGCTTATGTCTTGTTTGTCAACCAGTTTTAGGCCCATATAAAATGTATTTTTCGAGTTCTGATAATTTTCATCAAAGTCTACACATGTGGGAAAAAATGCATTTTCAGCCGATTTTAACGTCGATTTGGTGGAACGGTTAAACGCTTCAGTCATTACTCTATGTGACAGTGTCAGACAGTTTAAATACAATGATAAACTAGTATGTGCTGCTAAAGTGTTGTTTGTCAGCCAGTTTTAGGCCCTTATAAAATGTATTTTTCGAGTTATGATCATTTTCAGAACTTTGGACGATTTGCTGTCTAGCTGAATTAGAGAAACACCGAACAATTGTTTCCTTGTAGGTGCATGATTCAGTATACTGCAGTACAGCATAGAAATTTAATTAATATGATGAACTATTATGTGCTTCTTAAGTGTTTCTCACAGAGTTCTATGCCCATCTAACATGTATTTGTGGAGTTATGATCATTTTCAGAACTTTGGACGATTTGCTGTCGAGCTGAATTAGAGAAACACCGAACCATTGTCTCTTTGTAGGTGAATGATTCAGAATGCTGCAGTACACCATATAACTTTAATTAATATGAAAAACAATTATTTTGCTTCTTAAGTCTTTCTCAAAGACAGTTTAAATACAATGATGAACTAGTATGTGCAGCTAAAGTCTTGTTTGTCAACCAGTTTTAGGCCCATATAAAATGTATTTTTCGAGTTCTGATAATTTTCATCAATGTCTACACGTGGGAAAAAACGCATTTTCAGTCGATTTAAACGTCGATTTGGCGGAACGGTTAAACGCTTCAGTCATTACTCTATGTGACAGTGTCAGTCAGTTTAAATACAATGATGAACTAGTATGTGCTGCTAAAGTCTTGTTTGTCAACCAGTTTTAGCCCCATTTAAAATGTATTTTTCGAGTTATGATCATTTTCAGAAATTTGGACGATTTGCTGTCTAGCTGAATTTGAGAAACACCGAACCATTGCCTCTTTGTAGGTGCATGATTTAGAATGCTGCAGTACACCATATAACTTTAATTAATATGAGGAACAATTATGTGCTTCTTAAGTCTTTCGCAAAGACAGTTTAAATACAATGATAAACTAGTATGTGCTGCTAAAGTGTTGTTTGTCAACCAGTTTTAGGCCCATATAAAATGTATTTTTCGAGTTATGATAATTTTCATCAAAGTCTACACATGTGGGAAAAAACGCATTTTCAGCCGATTTAAACGTCGAAAAGGCGGATCGGTTAAACGCTTCAGCCATTACTCTGTGACAGTGTCAGACAGTTTAAATACAATGATAAACTGGTATGTGCTACTAAAGTCTTGTTTGTCAACCAGTTTTAGGCCCATATAAAATGTATTTTTCGAGTTCTGATAATTTTCATCAAAGTCTACACGTGGGAAAAAACGCATTTTCAGCCGATTTTAACGTCGATTTGGCGGAACGGTTAAACGCTTCAGTCATTACTCTATGTGACAGTGTCAGACAGTTTAAATACAATGATAAACTAGTATGTGCTGCTAAAGTGTTGTTTGTCAACCAGTTTTAGGCCCATATAAAATGTATTTTTCGAGTTATGATCATTTTCATCAATGTCTACACGTGGGAAAAAACGCATTTTCAGTCGATTTAAACGTCGATTTGGCGGAACGGTTAAACGCTTCAGTCATTACTCTATGTGACAGTGTCAGTCAGTTTAAATACAATGATGAACTAGTATGTGCTGCTAAAGTCTTGTTTGTCAACCAGTTTTAGGCCCATATAAAATGTATTTTTCGAGTTCAGATAATTTTCATCAAAGTACACGTGAGAAAAAACGCATTTTCAGCCGATTTAAACTTCGAAAAGGCGAATCGGTTGAACGCTTCAGTCATTACTCTATGTGACAGTGTCAGAAAGTGTAAATACAATGATAAACTAGTATGTGCTGCTAATGTGTTGTTTGCCAACCAGTTTTAGGCCCATATAAAATGTATTTTTCGAGTTATGATCATTTTCCGAACTTTGGACCGTTTGCTGTCCAGCTGAATTAGAGAAACACCGAACCATTGTCTCTTTGTAGGCGCATGATTTAGAATGCTGCAGTACACCATATAACTTTAATGAATATGAGGAACTATTATGTGCTTCTTAAGTCTTTCTCAAAGACAGTTTAAATACAATGATAAACTAGTATGTGCTGCTAAAGTCTTGTTTGTCAACCAGTTCTAGGCCCATATAAAATGTATTTTTCGAGTTCTGATCATTTTCATCAAGGTCTACACATGTGGGAAAAAACGCATTTTCAGTCGATTTAAACGTCGAAAAGGCGAATCGGTTAAACGCTTCAGTCATTACTCCATGTGACAGTGTCAGACAGTTTAAATACAATGATAAACTAGTATGTGCTGCTAAAGTGTTGTTTGTCAGCCAGTTTTAGGCCCTTATAAAATGTATTTTTCGAGTTATGATCATTTTCAGAACTTTGGACGATTTGCTGTCTAGCTGAATTAGAGAAACACCGAACAATTGTTTCCTTGTAGGTGCATGATTCAGTATACTGCAGTACAGCATAGAAATTTAATTAATATGATGAACTATTATGTGCTTCTTAAGTATTTCTCACAGAGTTCTAGGCCCATCTAACATGTATTTGTGGAGTTATGATCATTTTCAGAACTTTGGACGATTTGCTGTCGAGCTGAATTAGAGAAACACCGAACCATTGTCTCTTTGTTGGTGAATGATTCAGAATGCTGCAGTACACCATATAACTTTAATTAATATGAGGAACAATTATTTTGCTTCTTAAGTCTTTCTCAAAGACAGTTTAAATACAATGATGAACTAGTATGTGCAGCTAAAGTCTTGTTTGTCAACCAGTTTTAGGCCCATATAAAATGTATTTTTCGAGTTATGATAATTTTCATCAATGTCTACACGTGGGAAAAAACGCATTTTCAGTCGATTTAAACGTCGATTTGGCGGAACGGTTAAACGCTTCGGTCATTACTCTATGTGACAGTGTCAGTCAGTTTAAATACAATGATGAACTAGTATGTGCTGCTAAAGTCTTGTTTGTCAACCAGTTTTAGGCCCATATAAAATTTATTTTTCGAGTTATGATAATTTTCATCAATGTCTACACGTGGGAAAAAACGCATTTTCAGTCGATTTAAACGTCGATTTGGCGGAACGGTTAAACGCTTCGGTCATTACTCTATGTGACAGTGTCAGTCAGTTTAAATACAATGATGAACTAGTATGTGCTGCTAAAGTCTTGTTTGTCAACCAGTTTTAGGCCCATATAAAATGTATTTTTCGAGTTCAGATAATTTTCATCAAAGTCTACACGTGGGAAAAAACGCATTTTCAGTCGATTTAAACGTCGATTTGGCGGAACGGTTAAACACTTCAGTCATTACTCTATGTGACAGTGTCAGACAGTTTAAATACAATGATAAACTAGTATGTGCTGCTAAAGTCTTGTTTGTCAACCAGTTTTAGGCCCAAATAAAATGTATTTTTCGAGTTCTGATAATTTTCATCAAAGTCTACACGTGAGAAAAAACGCATTTTCAGCCGATTTAAACGTCGAAAAGGCGAATCGGTTGAACGCTTCAGTCATTACTCTATGTGACAGTGTCAGAAAGTGTAAATACAATGATAAACTAGTATGTGCTGCTAATGTGTTGTTTGCCAACCAGTTTTAGGCCCATATAAAATGTATTTTTCGAGTTATGATCATTTTCCGAACTTTGGACCGTTTGCTGTCTAGCTGAATTAGAGAAACAACGAACCATTGTCTCTTTGTAGGCGCATGATTCAGAATACTGCAGTACAGCATAGAAATTTAATTAATATGATGAACTATTATGTGCTTCTTAAGTGTTTCTCACAGAGTTCTAGGCCCATCTAACATGTATTTGTGGAGTTATGATCATTTTCAGAACTTTGGACGATTTGCTGTCGAGCTGAATTAGAGAAACAACGAACCATTGTCTCTTTGTAGGTGAATGATTCAGAATGCTGCAGTACACCATATAACTTTAATTAATATGAGAAACAATTATTTTGCTTCTTAAGTCTTTCTCAAAGACAGTTTAAATACAATGATGAACTAGTATGTGCAGCTAAAGTCTTGTTTGTCAACCAGTTTTAGGCCCATATAAAATGTATTTTTCGAGTTCTGATAATTTTCATCAATGTCTACACGTGGGAAAAAACGCATTTTCAGTCGATTTAAACGTCGATTTGGTGGAACGGTTAAACGCTTCAGTCATTACTCTATGTGACAGTGTCAGTCAGTTTAAATACAATGATGAACTAGTATGTGCTGCTAAAGTCTTGTTTGTCAACCAGTTTTAGGCCCATATAAAATGTATTTTTCGAGTTCAGATAATTTTCATCAAAGTCTACACGTGGGAAAAAACGCATTTTCAGTCGATTTAAACGTCGATTTGGCGGAACGGTTAAACACTTCAGTCATTACTCTATGTGACAGTGTCAGACAGTTTAAATTCAATGATAAACTAGTATGTGCTGCTAAAGTCTTGTTTGTCAACCAGTTTTAGGCCCAAATAAAATGTATTTTTCGAGTTCTGATAATTTTCATCAAAGTCTACACATGTGGGAAAAAACGCATTTTCAGTCGATTTAAACGTCGAAAAGGCAAATCGGTTAAACGCTTCAGTCATTACTCCATGTGACAGTGTCAGACAGTTTAAATACAATGATGAACTAGTATGTGCTGGTAAAGTGTTGTTTGTCAACCAGTTTTAGGCCCATATAAAATGTATTTTTCGAGTTCTGATAATTTTCATCAAAGTCTACACATGTGGGAAAAAATGCATTTTAAGCCGATTTTAACGTCGATTTGGTGGAACGGTTAAACGCTTCAGTCATTACTCTATGTGACAGTGTCAGACAGTTTAAATACAATGATCAACTAGTATGTGCTGCTAAAGTGTTGTTTGTCAGCCAGTTTTAGGCCCTTATAATATGTATTTTTCGAGTTATGATCATTTTCAGAACTTTGGACGATTTGCTGTCTAGCTGAATTAGAGAAACACCGAACAATTGTTTCCTTGTAGGTGCATGATTCAGTATACTGCAGTACAGCATAGAAATTTAATTAATATGATGAACTATTATGTGCTTCTTAAGTGTTTCTCACAGAGTTCTAGGCCCATCTAACATGTATTTGTGGAGTTATGATCATTTTCAGATCTTTGGACGATTTGCTGTCGAGCTGAATTAGAGTAACACCGAACCATTGTCTCTTTGTAGGTGAATGATTCAGAATGCTGCAGTACACCATATAACTTTAATTAATATGAGAAACAATTATTTTGCTTCTTAAGTCTTTCTCAAAGACAGTTTAAATACAATGATGAACTAGTATGTGCAGCTAAAGTCTTGTTTGTCAACCAGTTTTAGGCCCATATAAAATGTATTTTTCGAGTTCTGATAATTTTCATCAATGTCTACACGTGGGAAAAAACGCATTTTCAGTCGATTTAAACGTCGATTTGGCGGAACGGTTGAACGCTTCAGTCATTACTCTATGTGACAGTGTCAGTCAGTTTAAATACAATGATGAACCAGTATGTGCTGCTAAAGTCTTGTTTGTCAACCAGTTTTAGGCCCATATAAAATGTATTTTTCGAGTTCAGATAATTTTCATCAAAGTCTACACGTGGGAAAAAACGCATTTTCAGTCGATTTAAACGTCGATTTGGCGGAACGGTTAAACACTTCAGTCATTACTCTATGTGACAGTGTCAGTCAGTTTAAATACAATGATGAACTAGTATGTGCTGCTAAAGTCTTGTTTGTCAACCAGTTTTAGGCCCATATAAAATGTATTTTTCGAGTTCTGATAATTTTCATCAAAGTCTACACGTGAGAAAAAACGCATTTTCAGCCGATTTAAACGTCGAAAAGGCATTCGCCTTTTCGACGTTTAAATCGACGTTTAAAGCGTTTTTTGAACGCTTCAGTCGGTTGAACGCTTCAGTCATTACTCTATGTGACAGTGTCAGAAAGTGTAAATACAATGATAAACTAGTATGTGCTGCTAATGTGTTGTTTGCCAACCAGTTTTAGGCCCATATAAAATGTATTTTTCGAGTTATGATCATTTTCCGAACTTTGGACCGTTTGCTGTCTAGCTGAATTAGAGAAACACCGAACCATTGTCTCTTTGTAGGCGCATGATTTAGAATGCTGCAGTACACCATATAACTTTAATGAATATGAGAAACTATTATGTGCTTCTTAAGTCTTTCTCAAAGACAGTTTAAATACAATGATAAACTAGTATGTGCTGCTAAAGTCTTGTTTGTGAACCAGTTCTAGGCCCATATAAAATGTATTTTTCGAGTTCTGATCATTTTCATCAAAGTCTACACATGTGGGAAAAAACGCATTTTCAGTCGATTTAAACGTCGAAAAGGCGAATCGGTTAAACGCTTCAGTCATTACTCTATGTGACAGTGTCAGACAGTTTAAATACAATGATAAACTAGTATGTGCTGCTAAAGTGTTGTTTGTCAGCCAGTTTTAGGCCCTTATAAAATGTATTTTTCGAGTTATGATCATTTTCAGAACTTTGGACGATTTGCTGTCGAGCTGAATTAGAGAAACACCGAACCATTGTCTCTTTGTAGGTGAATGATTCAGGATGCTGCCGTACACCATATAACTTTAATTAATATGAGGAACAATTATTTTGCTTCTTAAGTCTTTCTCAAAGACAGTTTAAATACAATGATGAACTAGTATGTGCAGCTAAAGTCTTGTTTGTCAACCAGTTTTAGGCCCATATAAAATGTATTTTTCGAGTTATGATAATTTTCATCAATGTCTACACGTGGGAAAAAACGCATTTTCAGTCGATTTAAACGTCGATTTGGCGGAACGGTTAAACGCTTCGGTCATTACTCTATGTGACAGTGTCAGTCAGTTTAAATACGATGATGAACTAGTATGTGCTGCTAATGTCTTGTTTGTCAACCAGTTTTAGGCCCATATAAAATGTATTTTTCGAGTTCTGATAATTTTCATCAAAGTCTACACATGTGGGAAAAAATGCATTTTAAGCCGATTTTAACGTCGATTTGGCGGAACGGTTAAACGCTTCAGTCATTACTCTATGTGACAGTGTCAGACAGTTTAAATACAATGATAAACTAGTATGTGCTGCTAAAGTGTTGTTTGTCAAACAGTTTTAGGCCCATATAAAATGTATTTTTCGAGTTATGATCATTTTCAGAACTTTGGACGATTTGCTGTCTAGCTGAATTAGAGAAACACCGAACAATTGTTTCCTTGTAGGTGCATGATTCAGTATACTGCAGTACAGCATAGAAATTTAATTAATATGATGAACTATTATGTGCTTCTTAAGTATTTCTCACAGAGTTCTAGGCCCATCTAACATGTATTTGTGGAGTTATGATCATTTTCAGAACTTTGGACGATTTGCTGTCGAGCTGAATTAGAGAAACACCGAACCATTGTCTCTTCGTTGGTGAATGATTCAGAATGCTGCAGTACACCATATAACTTTAATTAATATGAGGAACAATTATTTTGCTTCTTAAGTCTTTCTCAAAGACAGTTTAAATACAATGATGAACTAGTATGTGCAGCTAAAGTCTTGTTTGTCAACCAGTTTTAGGCCCATATAAAATGTATTTTTCGAGTTATGATAATTTTCATCAATGTCTACACGTGGGAAAAAACGCATTTTCAGTCGATTTAAACGTCGATTTGGCGGAACGATTAAACGCTTCGGTCATTACTCTATGTGACAGTGTCACTCAGTTTAAATACAATGATGAACTAGTATGTGCTGCTAAAGTCTTGTTTGTCAACCAGTTTTAGGCCCATATAAAATTTATTTTTCGAGTTATGATAATTTTCATCAATGTCTACACGTGGGAAAAAACGCATTTTCAGTCGATTTAAACGTCGATTTGGCGGAACGATTAAACGCTTCGGTCATTACTCTATGTGACAGTGTCAGTCAGTTTAAATACAATGATGAACTAGTATGTGCTGCTAAAGTCTTGTTTGTCAACCAGTTTTAGGCCCATATAAAATGTATTTTTCGAGTTCAGATAATTTTCATCAAAGTCTACACGTGGGAAAAAACGCATTTTCAGTCGATTTAAACGTCGATTTGGCGGAACGGTTAAACACTTCAGTCATTACTCTATGTGACAGTGTCAGACAGTTTATATACAATGATAAACTAGTATGTGCTGCTAAAGTCTTGTTTGTCAACCAGTTTTAGGCCCAAATAAAATGTATTTTTCGAGTTCTGATAATTTTCATCAAAGTCTACACGTGAGAAAAAACGCATTTTCAGCCGATTTAAACGTCGAAAAGGCGAATCGGTTGAATGCTTCAGTCATTACTCTATGTGACAGTGTCAGAAAGTGTAAATACAATGATAAACTAGTATGTGCTGCTAATGTGTTGTTTGCCAACCAGTTTTAGGCCCATATAAAATGTATTTTTCGAGTTATGATCATTTTCCGAACTTTGGACCGTTTGCTGTCTAGCTGAATTAGAGATACAACGAACCATTGTCTCTTTGTAGGCGCATGATTCAGAATACTGCAGTACAGCATAGAAATTTAATTAATATGATGAACTATTATGTGCTTCTTAAGTGTTTCTCACAGAGTTCTAGGCCCATCTAACATGTATTTGTGGAGTTATGATCATTTTCAGAACTTTGGACGATTTGCTGTCGAGCTGAATTAGAGAAACACCGAACCATTGTCTCTTTGTAGGTGAATGATTCAGAATGCTGCAGTACACCATATAACTTTAAGTAATATGAGAAACAATTATTTTGCTTCTTAAGTCTTTCTCAAAGACAGTTTAAATACAATGATGAACTAGTATGTGCAGCTAAAGTCTTGTTTGTCAACCAGTTTTAGGCCCATATAAAATGTATTTTTCGAGTTCTGATAATTTATATCAATGTCTACACGTGGGAAAAAACGCATTTTCAGTCGATTTAAACGTCGATTTGGTGGAACGGTTAAACGCTTCAGTCATTACTCTATGTGACAGTGTCAGTCAGTTTAAATACAATGATGAACTAGTATGTGCTGCTAAAGTCTTGTTTGTCAACCAGTTTTAGGCCCATATAAAATGTATTTTTCGAGTTCAGATAATTTTCATCAAAGTCTACACGTGGGAAAAAACGCATTTTCAGTCGATTTAAACGTCGATTTGGCGGAACGGTTAAACACTTCAGTCATTACTCTATGTGACAGTGTCAGACAGTTTAAATTCAATGATAAACTAGTATGTGCTGCTAAAGTCTTGTTTGTCAACCAGTTTTAGGCCCAAATAAAATGTATTTTTCGAGTTCTGTTAATTTTCATCAAAGTCTACACATGTGGGAAAAAACGCATTTTCAGTCGATTTAAACGTCGAAAAGGCGAATCGGTTAAACGCTTCAGTCATTACTCCATGTGACAGTGTCAGACAGTTTAAATACAATGATGAACTAGTATGTGCTGGTAAAGTGTTGTTTGTCAACCAGTTTTAGGCCCATATAAAATGTATTTTTCGAGTTCAGATAATTTTCATCAAAGTCTACACGTGGGAAAAAACGCATTTTCAGTCGATTTAAACGTCGATTTGGCGGAACGGTTAAACGCTTCAGTCATTACTCTATGTGACAGTGTCAGTCAGTTTAAATACAATGATGAACTAGTATGTGCTGCTAAAGTCTTGTTTGTCAACCAGTTTTAGGCCCATATAAAATGTATTTTTCGAGTTATGATAATTTTCATCAATGTCTACACGTAGGAAAAAACGCATTTTCAGTCGATTTAAACGTCGATTTGGCGGAACGGTTAAACGCTTCAGTCATTACTCTATGTGACAGTGTCAGTCAGATTAAATACAATGATAAACTAGTATGTGCTGCTAATGTGTTGTTTGCCAACCAGTTTTAGGCCTATATAAAATGTATTTTTCGAGTTATGATCATTTTCAGAAATTTGGACGATTTGCTGTCTAGCTGAATTTGAGAAACACCGAACCATTGCCTCTTTGTAGGTGCATGATTTAGAATGCTGCAGTACACCATATAACTTTAATTAATATGAGGAACAATTATGTGCTTCTTAAGTCTTTCGCAAAGACAGTTTAAATACAATGATAAACTAGTATGTGCTGCTAAAGTGTTGTTTGTCAACCAGTTTTAGGCCCATATAAAATGTATTTTTCGAGTTATGATCATTTTCATCAAAGTCTACACATGTGGGAAAAAACGCATTTTCAGCCGATTTAAACGTCGAAAAGGCGGATCGGTTAAACGCTTCAGCCATTACTCTGTGACAGTGTCAGACAGTTTAAATACAATGATAAACTAGTATGTGCTACTAAAGTCTTGTTTGTCAACCAGTTTTAGGCCCATATAAAATGTATTTTTCGAGTTCTGATAATTTTCATCAAAGTCTACACGTGGGAAAAAACGCATTTTCAGCCGATTTTAACGTCGATTTGGCGGAACGGTTAAACGCTTCAGTCATTACTCTATGTGACAGTGTCAGACAGTTTAAATACAATGATAAACTAGTATGTGCTGCTAAAGTGTTGTTTGTCAACCAGTTTTAGGCCCATATAAAATGTATTTTTCGAGTTATGATCATTTTCATCAATGTCTACACGTGGGAAAAAACGCATTTTCAGTCGATTTAAACGTCGATTTGGCGGAACGGTTAAACGCTTCAGTCATTACTCTATGTGACAGTGTCAGTCAGCTTAAATACAATGATGAACTAGTATGTGCTGCTAAAGTCTTGTTTGTCAACCAGTTTTAGGCCCATATAAAATGTATTTTTCGAGTTCAGATAATTTTCATCAAAGTCTACACGTGGGAAAAAACGCATTTTCAGTCGATTTAAACGTCGATTTGGCGGAACGGTTAAACACTTCAGTCATTACTCTATGTGACAGTGTCAGTCAGTTTAAATACAATGATGAACTAGTATGTGCTGCTAAAGTGTTGTTTGTCAACCAGTTTTGGGCCCATATAAAATGTATTTTCCGAGTTATGATCATTTTCATCAAAGTCTACACATGTGGGAAAAAACGCATTTTCAGCCGATTTAAACGTCGAAAAGGCGGATCGGTTAAACGCTTCAGCCATTACTCTGTGACAGTGTCAGACAGTTTAAATACAATGATAAACTAGTATGTGCTACTAAAGTCTTGTTTGTCAACCAGTTTTAGGCCCATATAAAATGTATTTTTCGAGTTCTGATAATTTTCATCAAAGTCTACACGTGGGAAAAAACGCATTTTCAGCCGATTTTAACGTCGATTTGGCGGAACGGTTAAACGCTTCAGTCATTACTCTATGTGACAGTGTCAGACAGTTTAAATACAATGATAAACTAGTATGTGCTGCTAAAGTGTTGTTTGTCAACCAGTTTTAGGCCCATATAAAATGTATTTTTCGAGTTATGATCATTTTCATCAATGTCTACACGTGGGAAAAAACGCATTTTCAGTCGATTTAAACGTCGATTTGGCGGAACGGTTAAACGCTTCAGTCATTACTCTATGTGACAGTGTCAGTCAGTTTAAATACAATGATGAACTAGTATGTGCTGCTAAAGTCTTGTTTGTCAACCAGTTTTAGGCCCATATAAAATGTATTTTTCGAGTTCAGATAATTTTCATCAAAGTCTACACGTGGGAAAAAACGCATTTTCAGTCGATTTAAACGTCGATTTGGCGGAACGGTTAAACACTTCAGTCATTACTCTATGTGACAGTGTCAGTCAGATTAAATACAATGATGAACTAGTATGTGCTGCTAAAGTCTTGTTTGTCAACCAGTTTTAGGCCCATATAAAATGTATTTTTCGAGTTCTGATAATTTTCATCAAAGTCTACACGTGAGAAAAAACGCATTTTCAGCCGATTTAAACGTCGAAAAGGCATTCGCCTTTTCGACGTTTAAATCGGCTGAAAATGCGTTTTTTGAACGCTTCAGTCGGTTGAACGCTTCAGTCATTACTCTATGTGACAGTGTCAGAAAGTGTAAATACAATGATAAACTAGTATGTGCTGCTAATGTGTTGTTTGCCAACCAGTTTTAGGCCCATATAAAATGTATTTTTCGAGTTATGATCATTTTCCGAACTTTGGACCGTTTGCTGTCTAGCTGAATTAGAGAAACACCGAACCATTGTCTCTTTGTAGGCGCATGATTTAGAATGCTGCAGTACACCATATAACTTTAATGAATATGAGGAACTATTATGTGCTTCTTAAGTCTTTCTCAAAGACAGTTTAAATACAATGATAAACTAGTATGTGCTGCTAAAGTCTTGTTTGTGAACCAGTTCTAGGCCCATATAAAATGTATTTTTTCGAGTTCTGATCATTTTCATCAAAGTCTACACATGTGGGAAAAAACGCATTTCCAGTCGATTTAAACGTCGAAAAGGCGAATCGGTTAAACGCTTCAGTCATTACTCTATGTGACAGTGTCAGACAGTTTAAATACAATGATAAACTAGTATGTGCTGCTAAAGTGTTGTTTGTCAGCCAGTTTTAGGCCCTTATAAAATGTATTTTTCGAGTTATGATCATTTTCAGAACTTTGGACGATTTGCTGTCGAGCTGAATTAGAGAAACACCGAACCATTGTCTCTTTGGAGGTGAATGATTCAGGATGCTGCCGTACACCATATAACTTTAATTAATATGAGGAACAATTATTTTGCTTCTTAAGTCTTTCTCAAAGACAGTTTAAATACAATGATGAACTAGTATGTGCAGCTAAAGTCTTGTTTGTAAACCAGTTTTAGGCCCATATAAAATGTATTTTTCGAGTTATGATAATTTTCATCAATGTCTACACGTGGGAAAAAACGCATTTTCAGTCGATTTAAACGTCGATTTGGCGGAACGGTTAAACGCTTCGGTCATTACTCTATGTGACAGTGTCAGTCAGTTTAAATACAATGATGAACTAGTATGTGCTGCTAATGTCTTGTTTGTCAACCAGTTTTAGGCCCATATAAAATTTATTTTTCGAGTTCTGATAATTTTCATCAAAGTCTACACATGTGGGAAAAAATGCATTTTAAGCCGATTTTAACGTCGATTTGGCGGAACGGTTAAACGCTTCAGTCATTACTCTATGTGACAGTGTCAGACAGTTTAAATACAATGATAAACTAGTATGTGCTGCTAAAGTGTTGTTTGTCAAACAGTTTTAGGCCCATATAAAATGTATTTTTCGAGTTATGATCATTTTCAGAACTTTGGACGATTTGCTGTGTGTTGTTTGTCAACCAGTTTTAGGCCCATATAAAATGTATTTTTCGAGTTATGATCATTTTCAGAACTTTGGACGATTTGCTGTCTAGCTGAATTAGAGAAACACCGAACAATTGTTTCTTTGTAGGTGCATGATTCAGTATACTGCAGTACAGCATAGAAATGTAATTAATTTGATGAACTATTATGTGCTTCTTAAGTGTTTCTCACAGAGTTCTAGGCCCATCTAACATGTATTTGTGGAGTTATGATCATTTTCAGAACTTTGGACGATTTGCTGTCGAGCTGAATTAGAGAAACACCGAACCATTGTCTCTTTGTAGGTGAATGATTCAGAATGCTGCAGTACACCATATAACTTTAATTAATATGAGGAACAATTATTTTGCTTCTTAAGTCTTTCTCAAAGACAGTTTAAATACAATGATAAACTAGTATGTGCAGCTAAAGTCTTGTTTGTCAACCAGTTTTAGGCCCATATAAAATGTATTTTTCGAGTTCTGATAATTTTCATCAATGTCTACACGTGGGAAAAAACGCATTTTCAGTCGATTTAAACGTCGATTTGGCGGAACGGTTAAACGCTTCAGTCATTACTCTATGTGACAGTGTCAGTCAGATTAAATACAATGATAAACTAGTATGTGCTGCTAATGTGTTGTTTGCCAACCAGTTTTAGGCCTATATAAAATGTATTTTTCGAGTTATGATCATTTTCAGAAATTTGGACGATTTGCTGTCTAGCTGAATTTGAGAAACACCGAACCATTGCCTCTTTGTAGGTGCATGATTTAGAATGCTGCAGTACACCATATAACTTTAATTAATATGAGGAACAATTATGTGCTTCTTAAGTCTTTCGCAAAGACAGTTTAAATACAATGATAAACTAGTATGTGCTGCTAAAGTGTTGTTTGTCAACCAGTTTTAGGCCCATATAAAATGTATTTTTCGAGTTATGATCATTTTCATCAAAGTCTACACATGTGGGAAAAAACGCATTTTCAGCCGATTTAAACGTCGAAAAGGCGGATCGGTTAAACGCTTCAGCCATTACTCTGTGACAGTGTCAGACAGTTTAAATACAATGATAAACTAGTATGTGCTACTAAAGTCTTGTTTGTCAACCAGTTTTAGGCCCATATAAAATGTATTTTTCGAGTTCTGATAATTTTCATCAAAGTCTACACGTGGGAAAAAACGCATTTTCAGCCGATTTTAACGTCGATTTGGCGGAACGGTTAAACGCTTCAGTCATTACTCTATGTGACAGTGTCAGACAGTTTAAATACAATGATAAACTAGTATGTGCTGCTAAAGTGTTGTTTGTCAACCAGTTTTAGGCCCATATAAAATGTATTTTTCGAGTTATGATCATTTTCATCAATGTCTACACGTGGGAAAAAACGCATTTTCAGTCGATTTAAACGTCGATTTGGCGGAACGGTTAAACGCTTCAGTCATTACTCTATGTGACAGTGTCAGTCAGTTTAAATACAATGATGAACTAGTATGTGCTGCTAAAGTCTTGTTTGTCAACCAGTTTTAGGCCCATATAAAATGTATTTTTCGAGTTCAGATAATTTTCATCAAAGTACACGTGAGAAAAAACGCATTTTCAGCCGATTTAAACGTCGAAAAGGCGAATCGGTTGAACGCTTCAGTCATTACTCTATGTGACAGTGTCAGAAAGTGTAAATACAATGATAAACTAGTATGTGCTGCTAATGTGTTGTTTGCCAACCAGTTTTAGGCCCATATAAAATGTATTTTTCGAGTTATGATCATTTTCCGAACTTTGGACCGTTTGCTGTCCAGCTGAATTAGAGAAACACCGAACCATTGTCTCTTTGTAGGCGCATGATTTAGAATGCTGCAGTACACCATATAACTTTAATGAATATGAGGAACTATTATGTGCTTCTTAAGTCTTTCTCAAAGACAGTTTAAATACAATGATAAACTAGTATGTGCTGCTAAAGTCTTGTTTGTCAACCAGTTCTAGGCCCATATAAAATGTATTTGTCGAGTTATGGTCATTTTCATCATTATGTGCACATGTGGGAAAAAACGCATTTTCAGCCGATTTAAACGTCGAAAAGGGGAATTGGTTAAACGCTTCAGTCATTACTCCATGTGACAGTGTCAGACAGTTTAAATACAATGGTGAACTAGTATATGCTGCTAAAGTGTTGTTTGTCAAACAGTTTGAAGTGTATCAAGAAGGTTCTCTGTAACCTGTCTAGAGACCGCCCTCTCTAAGGTTTTCAATCTTCCACTCTCTCTTTAAACCTTTCCTTCAATCTTTCAAACTTTCTTTCAATCTTTCAATCTTTCTATCAACCTTTCAATCTTTCTTTCTTTCTCTCTTTCAATCTTTCTTTCAATCTTTTTTCTTTCAATCTTTTTTCTTGTATTCTTTCTTCCAATCTTTTTTACTTTCAATCTTTCTCTCTTTTAATCGTTCTTTCATTCTTTCTTTCAATCTTTCAATCTTTCTTTCAATATTTCTTTCAATCTTTCTCACTTTCAATCTTTCTTTCTTTCAATCTTACTTTGAATCTTTCAATCGTTCTTTCATTCTTTCTTTCAATCTTTCTTTCAATCCATCTTTCTTTCAATCTTTCTCTCTTTCAGTCTTTCTTTCAATCTTTTTTCTTTCAATCTTATTTGTTGTATTCTTTTTTTCCATCTTCCTTACTTTCAATCTTTCTTTCATTCTTTCTTTCAATCTTTCAATCTTTCATTCTTTCTTTCAGTCTATCTCTCAATCTATCTTTCTTTCAATCTTTCTCTCTTTCAGTCTTTCTTTCAATCTATCTTTCTTTCAATCTTTCAATCTTTCTTTCAATCTTTCTTTCAATCTTTCATTCAATCTTTCAATCTTTCTTTCATTCTTTCTTTCAATCTTTCAATCTTTCTTTCATTCGATCTTTCATTCTTTCATTCCTCCTTTCAATCTTTCATTCTTTCTTTCAATCTATCTTTCTTTCAATCTTTCATTCAATCTTTCAATCTTTCAATCTTTCTTTCAATCTTTCAATCTTTCTTTCATTCTTTCTTTCAATTTTTATTACTTTCAATCTTTCTTTCAAAATTTCTTTCAATCTTTCAATCTTTCTTTCTATCTTTCTTTCATTCTTTCTTCCATTATTTCTTTCAGTCTTTCAATCTTTTTTTCAAGCTTTCTTTCGATCTTCTTTCAATCTTTCTTTTTTTCAATCTTTCTTTCACTATTTCTTTCAATCTCTCTTTCAATCTTTCTTCCAACCTTTCAATCTTTCAATCTTTTTTTCAATCTATCTTTCAATCTTTCTTTCACTCTGTCGTTCAATCTTTCTTTCATTCAATCTTTCAATCTTTCTTTCATACTTTCTTTCAATCTTTCAATCTTTCTTTCATTCTTTCTTTCAATCTTTCAATGTTTCTTTAAATCTTTCTTTCAATCTTTCTTTCAAACTTTCAATCTTCCTTTAACTCTTTCTTTCAATCTTTCTTTCAATCTTTCATTCAATCTTTCTTTCGATCGTTCTTTTTCTTCAATCTTTCTTTCACTCTTTCTTTCAATCTTTCTATCAATCTTTCATTCAATCTTTCTTTCGATCGTTCTTTTTTTTTATCTTTCTTTCACTCTTTTTTTCAATATTTCTTTCAGTCTTTCAATCTTTCTTTCAAACTTTCTTTCAATCTCTCTTTCAATCTTTCTTTTTTTTCAGTCTTTCTATCACTCTTTCGTTCAATCTTTCTTTCAATCTTTCTTTTTTTTCAATCTTTCTTTCACTCTTCCTTTCAATCTCTCTTTCAATCTTTCTTTCAACCTTTCAATCTTTCAGTCTTTCTTTTAATCTTTCTTTCAATCTTTCAATCTTTCAATCTATCTTTCAATCTATCTTTCAATCTTTCAATCTTTCTTTCAAGCTTTCTTTCAATCTTTTTTTCAATCTTTTTTTTTTTCAATCTTTCTTTCACTCTGTCGTTCAATCTTTCTTTCAATCTTTCTTTCAATCTTTCAATCTCTCAATCTTTCTTTCAATCTATCTTTCAATCTTTCAATTTTTCTTTCATTCTTTCTTTCAATCGTTCTTTCTTTCAATCTTTCTTTCGATCGTTCTTTTTCTTCAATCTTTCTTTCACTCTTTCTTTCAATCTTTCTATCAATCTTTCATTCAATCTTTCTTTCGATCCTTCTTTTTTTTTATCTTTCTTTCACTCTTTTTTTCAATATTTCTTTCAGTCTTTCAATCTTTCTTTCAAGCTTTCTTTCAATCTTTCTTTCAATCTATCTTTTTTTTCAGTCTTTCTATCACTCTTTCGTTCAATCTTTCTTTCAATCTTTCTTTTTTTTCAATCTTTCTTTCACTCTTCCTTTCAATCTCTCTTTCAATCTTTCTTTCAACCTTTCAATCTTTCAGTCTTTCTTTTAATCTTTCTTTCAATCTTTCAATCTTTCAATCAATCTTTCAATCTATCTTTCAATCTTTCAATCTTTCTTTCAAGCTTTCTTTCAATCTTTTTTCAATCTCTTTTTTTCAATCTTTCTTTCACTCTGTCGTTCAATCTTTCTTTCAATCTTTCTTTCAATCTTTCAATCTCTCAATCTTTCTTTCAATCTATCTTTCAATCTTTCAATTTTTCTTTCATTCTTTCTTTCAATCATTCTTACTTTCAATCTTTCTTTCATTCAATATTTCTTTCAATCTTTCAATCTTTCTTCCATTCTTTCATTCTTTCTTACAATCTTTCTGCCAATCTTTCTTTCATTCATTCTTTCAGTCTTTCATTCTTTCTTTAAAACTTTCTTTCAATCTTTCTTTCAAACTTTCAATCTTTCTTTCAATCTTTCAATCTCTCAATCTTTCTTTCAATCTTTCTTTCAATCTTTCTTTTTTTTCAGTCTTTCTTTCACTCTTTTGTTCAATCTTTTTTCAATCTTTCTTTTTTTTCAATCTTTCTTTCAATCTTTCAATCGTTCAATCTATCTTTCAATCTATCTTTCAATCTTTCAATCTTTCTTTCAAGCTTTCTTTCAATCTTTTTTCAATCTTTTTTTTTCAATCTTTCTTTCACTCTGTCGTTCAATCTTTCTTTCAATCTTTCTTTCAATCTTTCAATCTCTCAATCTTTCTTTCAATCTATCTTTCAATCTTTCAATTTTTCTTTCATTCTTTCTTTCAATCATTCTTACTTTCAATCTTTCTTTCATTCAATATTTCTTTCAATCTTTCAATCTTTCTTCCATTCTTTCATTCTTTCTTACAATCTTTCTTTCAATCTTTCTTTCATTCATTCTTTCAGTCTTTCATTCTTTCTTTAAAACTTTCTTTCAATCTTTCTTTCAAACTTTCAATCTTTCTTTCAATCTTTCAATCTTTCAAACTTTCTTTCAATCTTTCTTTCAATATTTTAATCTTTATTATAATCTTTCTTTCAATCTTTCAATCTTTCTTTCAATCTATCTTTCAATCTTTCAACATTTCTTTCAATCTTTCTTTTAATCTTTCAATCTTTCAATCTTTCTTTCAATCTTTCAATCTTTCTTTCATTCTTTCTTTCGATCTTTCAATCTTTCTTTAAATCTTTCTTTCAATCCTTCTTTCAATCTTTCTTTCAATCTTTCATTCATTCTTTCTTTAGATCGTTCTTTTTTTTCAACCTTTCTTTCACTCTTTCTTTCAATCTCTCTTTCAATCTTTCTTTCAATCTTTCCATCTTTCAATCTTTCTTTCAATCTTTCTTTCAATCTTTCCATTTTTCAATCTTTCTTTCAATCTTTCAATATTTCTTTCATTCTTTCTTTCAATCTTTCAATCTTTCACTCTCTCTTTAAACCTTTCCTTCAATCTTTCAATCTTTCTTTCAATCTTTCAATCTTTCTTTCAATCTTTCAATCTTTCTTTCTTTCAATCTTTCAATCTTTCTTTCAATCTTTCAATCTTTCTCTCTTTCAATCTTTCTTTCAATCTTTTTTCTTTCAATCTTTCTCTCTTTCAATCTTTCTTTCATTCTTTCTTTCAGTCATTCCATCTCTCTTTCAATCTTTCTTTCAATCTTTCTTATTTTCAATCATTCTTTCTTTCTTTCAATCTTTCTTTCAATCTTTCAATCTTTCTTTCATTCTTTCTTTCAATCTTTCTTTCAATCTATCTTTCTTTCAATCTTTCTCTCTTTCAGTCTTTCTTTCAATCTATCTTTCTTTCAATCTTTTTTCTTTCAATCTTTTTTCTTGTATTCTTTTTTCCATCTTTCTTACTTTCAATCTTTCTTTCATTCTTTCTTTCAATCTTTCAATCTTTCTTTCATTCTTTCTTTCAATCTTTCTTTCAATCGATCTTTCTTTCAATCTTTCTCTCTTTCAGTCTTTTTTTCAATTTATCTTTCTTTCAATCTTTTTTCTTTCAATCTTTTTTCTTGTATTCTTTCTTTCAATCTTTCTAACTTTCAATCTTTCTCTCTTTCAATCTTTCTTTCATTCTTTCTTTCAATCTTTCAATCTTTCAATCTTTCTTTCATTTATTTCTTTCAATCTTTCAATCTTTCTTTCATTCTTTCTTTTTTCAATTATTCTTTCTTTCTTTCAATCTTTCTTTCAATCTTTCAATCTGTCTTTCATTCTTTCTTTCAATCTTTCTTTCAATCTATCTTTCTTTCAATCTTTCTCTCTTTCAGTCTTTCTTTCAATCTATCTTTCTTTCAATCTTTTTTCTTTCAATCTTTTTTCTTGTATTCTTTTTTCCATCTTTCTTACTTTCAATCTTTCTTTCATTCTTTCTTTCAATCTTTCAATCTTTCTTTCATTCTTTCTTTCAATCTTTCTTTCAATCGATCTTTCTTTCAATCTTTCTCTCTTTCAGTCTTTTTTTCAATTTATCTTTCTTTCAATCTTTTTTCTTTCAATCTTTTTTCTTGTATTCTTTCTTTCAATCTTTCTAACTTTCAATCTTTCTCTCTTTCAATCTTTCTTTCATTCTTTCTTTCAATCTTTCAATCTTTCAATCTTTCTTTCATTTTTTCTTTCAATCTTTCAATCTTTCTTTCATTCTTTCTTTTTTCAATTATTCTTTCTTTCTTTCAATCTTTCTTTCAATCTTTCAATCTGTCTTTCATTCTTTCTTTCAATCTTTCTTTCAATCTATCTTTCTTTCAATCTTTCTTTCAATCTTTCATTCAATCTTTCAATCTTTCTTTCATTCTTTCTTTCAATCTTTCAATCTTTCTTTAACTCTTTCTTTCAATCTTTCTTTCAATCTTTCATTCAATCTTTCTTTCGATCGTTCTTTTTCTTCAATCTTTCTTTCACTCTTTCTTTCAATCTTTCTATCAATCTTTCATTCAATCTTTCTTTCGATCGTTCTTTTTTTTAATCTTTCTTTCACTCTTTCTTTCAATATTTCTTTCAGTCTTTCAATCTTTCTTTCAATCTTTCTTTTTTTTCAGTCTTTCTTTCACTCTTTCGTTCAATCTTTCTTTCAATCTTTCTTTTTTTTCAATCTTTCTTTCACTCTTCCTTTCAATCTCTCTTTCAATCTTTCTTTCAACCTTTCAATCTTTCAATCTTCCTTTTAATCTTTCTTTCAATCTTTTAATCTTTCAATCTATATTTCAATCTATCTTTCAATCTTTCAATCTTTCTTTCAAGCTTTCTTTCAATCTATCTTTCAATCTTTCAATCTTTCTTTCAAGCTTTCTTTCAATCTTTTTTTCAATCTTTCTTTTTTTCAATCTTTCTTTCACTCTGTCGTTCAATCTTTCTTTCAATCTTTCTTTCAATCTTTCAATCTCTCAATCTTTCTTTCAATCTTTCTTTTTTTTCAGTCTTTCTTTCACTCTTTTGTTCAATCTTTCTTTCAATCTTTCTTTTTTTTCAATCTTTCTTTCACTCTTCCTTTCAATCTCTCTTTCAATCTTTCTTTCAACCTTTCAATCTTTCAGTCTTTCTTTTAATCTTTCTTTCAATCTTTCAATCGTTCAATCTATCTTTCAATCTATCTTTCAATCTTTCAATCTTTCTTTCAAGCTTTCTTTCAATCTTTTTTTCAATCTTTCTTTTTTTCAATCTTTCTTTCACTCTGTCGTTCAATCTTTCTTTCAATCTTTCTTTCAATCTTTCAATCCCTCAATCTTTCTTTCAATCTATCTTTCAATCTTTCAATTTTTCTTTCATTCTTTCTTTCAATCGTTCTTACTTTCAATCTTTCTTTCTTTCAATATTTCTTTCAATCTTTCAATCTTTCTTCCATTCTTTCATTCTTTCTTACAATCTTTCTTTCAATCTTTCTTTCATTCATTCTTTCAGTCTTTCATTCTTTCTTTAAAACTTTCTTTCAATCTTTCTTTCAAACTTTCAATCTTTCTTTCAATCTTTCAATCTTTCAAACTTTCTTTCAATCTTTCTTTCAATCTTTCAATCTTTCTTTTAATCTTTCTTTCAATCTTTCAATCTTTCTTTCATTCTTTCTTTCAATCTTTCAATGTTTCTTTAAATCTTTCATTCAATCTTTCTTTCAAACTTTCAATCTTTCTTTAACTCTTTCTTTCAATCTTTCTTTCAATCTTTCTTTCGATCGTTCTTTTTCTTCAATCTTTCTTTCACTCTTTCTTTCAATCTTTCTATCAATCTTTCAATCAATTTTTCTTTCGATCGTTCTTTTTTTGATCTTTCTTTCACTCTTTCTTTCAATATTTCTTTCAGTCTTTCAATCTTTCTTTCAATCTTTTTTTCAATCTTTCTTTTTTTCAATCTTTCTTTCACTCTGTCGTTCAATCTTTCTTTCAATCTTTCTTTCAATCTTTCAATCTCTCAATCTTTCTTTCAATCTTTCTTTCAATCTTTCTTTTTTTTCAGTCTTTCTTTCACTCTTTTGTTCAATCTTTCTTTCAATCTTTCTTTTTTTTCAATCTTTCTTTCACTCTTCCTTTCAATCTCTCTTTCAATCTTTCTTTCAACCTTTCAATCTTTCAGTCTTTCTTTTAATCTTTCTTTCAATCTTTCAATCGTTCAATCTATCTTTCAATCTATCTTTCAATCTTTCAATCTTTCTTTCAAGCTTTCTTTCAATCTTTTTTTCAATCTTTCTTTTTTTCAATCTTTCTTTCACTCTGTCGTTCAATCTTTCTTTCAATCTTTCTTTCAATCTTTCAATCTCTCAATCTTTCTTTCAATCTATCTTTCAATCTTTCAATTTTTCTTTCATTCTTTCTTTCAATCGTTCTTACTTTCAATCTTTCTTTCTTTCAATATTTCTTTCAATCTTTCAATCTTTCTTCCATTCTTTCATTCTTTCTTACAATCTTTCTTTCAATCTTTCTTTCATTCATTCTTTCAGTCTTTCATTCTTTCTTTAAAACTTTCTTTCAATCTTTCTTTCAAACTTTCAATCTTTCTTTCAATCTTTCAATCTTTCAAACTTTCTTTCAATCTTTCTTTCAATCTTTCAATCTTTCTTTTAATCTTTCTTTCAATCTTTCAATCTTTCTTTCATTCTTTCTTTCAATCTTTCAATGTTTCTTTAAATCTTTCATTCAATCTTTCTTTCAAACTTTCAATCTTTCTTTAACTCTTTCTTTCAATCTTTCTTTCAATCTTTCTTTCGATCGTTCTTTTTCTTCAATCTTTCTTTCACTCTTTCTTTCAATCTTTCTATCAATCTTTCAATCAATCTTTCTTTCGATCGTTCTTTTTTTTGATCTTTCTTTCACTCTTTCTTTCAATATTTCTTTCAGTCTTTCAATCTTTCTTTCAATCTTTCTTTTTTTTCAGTCTTTCTTTCACTCTTTCGTTCAATCTTTCTTTCAATCTTTCTTTTTTTTCAATCTTTCTTTCACTCTTCCTTTCAATCTCTCTTTCAATCTTTCTTTCAACCTTTCAATCTTTCAATCTTTCTTTTAATCTTTCTTTCAATCTTTCAGTCTTTCAATCTATCTTTCAATCTATCTTTCAATCTTTCAATCTTTCTTTCAAGCTTTTTTTCAATCTTTCTTTTTTTCAATCTTTCTTTCACTCTGTCGTTCAATCTTTCTTTCAATCTTTCTTTCAATCCTTCAATCTCTCAATCTTTCTTTCAATCTATCTTTCAATCTTTCAATTTTTCTTTCATTCTTTCTTTCAATCGTTCTTACTTTCAATCTTTCTTTCTTTCAATATTTCTTTCAATCTTTCAATCTTTCTTCCATTCTTTCATTCTTTCTTACAATCTTTCTTTCAATCTTTCTTTCATTCATTCTTTCAGTCTTTCATTCTTTCTTTAAAACTTTCTTTCAATCTTTCTTTCAAACTTTCAATCTTTCTTTCAAACTTTCAATCTTTCTTTCAATCTTTCAATCTTTCAAACTTTCTTTCAATCTTTCTTTCAATCTTTCAATCTTTCTTTTAATCTTTATTTCAATCTTTCAATCTTTCTTTCAATCTATCTTTCAAACTTTCAATCTTTCTTTCAAGCTTTCTTTCAATCTTTTTTTCAATCTATCTTTTTTTCAATCTTTCTTTCACTTTGTCGTTCAATATTTCTTTCAATCTTTCTTTCAATCTTTCAATCTTTCAATCTTTCTTTCAATCTTTCTTTCAATCTTTCAACCTTCTTTTCATTCTTTCTTTCAATCTTTCAATCTTTCTTTAAATCTTTCTTTCAATCTTTCTTTCAATCTTTCTTTCAATCTTTCATTCATTCTTTCTTTAGATCGTTCTTTTTTTTTCAATCTCTCTTTCAATCTTTCTTTCAATCTTTCCATCTTTCAATCTTTCTTTCTTACTTTCAATCTTTCTTTCATTCTTTCTTTCAATCTTTCAATATTTCAATCTCTTTTGTTCGTTCTTTCATTCTTTCTTTCTGTCTTCCACTCTCTTTAAACCTTTCCTTCAATCTTTCAAACTTTCTTTCAATCTTTCAATCTTTCTATCAATCTTTCAATCTTTCTTTCTTTCTCTCTTTCAATCTTTCTTTCAATCTTTTTTCTTTCAATCTTTTTTCTTGTATTCTTTCTTCCAATCTTTTTTACTTTCAATCTTTCTCTCTTTCAATCGTTCTTTCATTCTTTCTTTCAATCTTTCAATCTTTCTTTCAATATTTCTTTCAATCTTTCTCACTTTCAATCTTTCTTTCTTTCAATCTTACTTTGAATCCTTCAATCGTTCTTTCATTCTTTCTTTCAATCTTTCTTTCAATCCATCTTTCTTTCAATCTTTCTCTCTTTCAGTCTTTCTTTCAATCTATCTTTCTTTCAATCTTTTTTCTTTCAATCTTATTTCTTGTATTCTTTTTTTCCATCTTCCTTACTTTCAATCTTTCTTTCAATCTTTCATTCAATCTTTCAATCTTTCTTTCATTCTTTCTTTCAATCTTTCAATCTTTCTTTCATTCGATCTTTCATTCTTTCATTCCTCCTTTCAATCTTTCATTCTTTCTTTCAATCTATCTTTCTTTCAATCTTTCATTCAATCTTTCAATCTTTCAATCTTTCTTTCAATCTGTCAATCTTTCAATCTTTCTTTCATTCTTTCTTTCAATTTTTATTTCTTTCAATCTTTCTTTCTATCTTTCTTTCATTCTTTCTTCCATTATTTCTTTCAGTCTTTCAATCTTTCTTTCAAGCTTTCTTTCAATCTTCTTTCAATCTTTCTTTTTTTTCAATCTTTTTTTCACTCTTTCTTTCAATCTCTCTTTCAATCTTTCTTCCAACCTTTCAATCTTTCAATCTTTCTTTTAATCTATCTTTCAATCTTTCAATCTTTCTTTCAAGCTTTCTTTCAATCTTTTTTTCAATCTTTCTTTTTTTCAATCTTTCTTTCACTCTGTCGTTCAATCTTTCTTTCATTCAATCTTTCAATCTTTCTTTCATTCTTTCTTTCAATCTTTCAATCTTTCTTTCATTCTTTCTTTCAATCTTTCAATGTTTCTTTAAATCTTTCTTTCAATCTTTCTTTCAAACTATCAATCTTTCTTTAACTCTTTCTTTCAATCTTTCTTTCAATCTTTCATTCGATCTTTCTTTCAATCTTTCTTTCAAGTGGCGATAGTGGCGCCGCCCCTAGCGGTCGCCTGCGCCGGCGCTCCGGTTACTTTCTTACTCTTTAGTATTTTTTTTCTTTTTTTATCACAATGTTCGCCAGAAAAACATCAACAATTAACTCATACGGCCGCGATGCACTCATGGATATAAAAATTTCCCTAAACGAACAACTTTTGGACTTTTGATCCGTGGGAGCAGAGTGGCCGGCGGAAATCCTAGGCGGGAACACTCGCAACAACAACTACAACAACAAAAATGGAGTCGCTGTTCCACGAGCCGGCCCACGGAGGAAGCACCGAGGTAAACGAGGCGGCATTCGGGTCAGAATGAGGACGCAACCTTACCGTCCACCTCTGCCAAGCATCCTTCTTGCTAACGTCCAGTCCCTGGAGAACAAGATGGATGAACTTCGAGCGAGGATTCAATTCCAGCGAGACACGAGGAACTGTTGCGTCCTCTGCCTGATGGAAACATGGCTGACCCCACTGGTGCCGGATGAAGCCATACGTCCAGCCGAGGCCTTCTCCGTGTTCCGCGGCGACAGAACGGGAGAGTCGGGGAAATCCAAAGGTGGAGGCATCTGCCTAATGGTAAACAACCGCTGGTGTAACGCCAACAACACCAAATTCCTCTCCCACTCCTGCTCGCCGAACCTGGAACAGCTGACCATACTATGCCGTCCATTTTATCTCCCCCGGGAATTCAGCACGGTCATCATTACAGCCGTTTATATCCCACCGCAAGCGGACACCGACGCAGCTCTGTCGGTTCTGCACGATGTGTTGTGCGGATTTCAGAACAGACATCCGGACGCGGCTGTGGTGGTGACTGGGGACTTTAACAGGGCCAACCTTAAAAAAGTTCTGCCGAATTTCCACCAACACCAGGGGAGACAGAACTCTGGACCATTGTTACACACGTTACAAGAACGGATACAAGCCCGTGTCGCTTCCTGCTTTCGGGAAATCAGATCACGCCGCGATCTCGCTGCTTCCTGTTTACAGGCCTCTGATCGCGCGGGATCTGGTGATGACGAGGGAAGTGAAGCGGTGGACGGACCAATCAGAGGCTGCGCTTCAGGACGCTCTGACTGACGTAGACTGGGACATGTTCCAAGCGAATTCAAGTGACGTCAGCGAGTTTACGGAGGTTGTAGTGAGTTTTGTGGCTACGCTCGCGGATGAAATCGTTCCCACGGTGAAAGTTCGGATATTTCCAAACCAGAAACCATGGGTTGATAAATCCATCCGCTGCGCTCTGAATGCGCGCACGGCCGCTTACAACGACGGACTTGTATCTGGTAACATGGACAACTACAAAGCGGCGTCGTACAATCTGCGGAGGGCGGTGAGGGACGCTAAACGGACGTACAGAGACACCGTGGAGCTGCAGATGGAGCGGGGGGACACAAGACGCTTGTGGGAGGGGCTGCGAACAATAACAAACTACAAGAGCAGCTCCTCCCCAGCCACGAGTGTGGACGCCTCCCTGGCCAACCAACTGAACTCCTTTTATGCGCGGTTCGAGTCTGGCAGCAACACCGCTAGCTTGCCGGCTAATTGGAGTTACACCGCTGGGGACGAGCGCGCACTCTCAGTGTCCGTGCACGAGGTCAGGAGGGCTTTGATGCGGGTGAACACCAGGAAAGCTGCGGGCCCAGATGGCATATCTGGGCGAGTACTGAAGACCTGTGCTAACCAGCTAGCTCCGGTGTTCACCACAATATTCAACATCTCCCTGGCTGAATCAGTGGTCCCATCCTGCTTCAAGAGGTCCACCGTCGTTCCTGTCCCGAAGATCGCCTCTCCAACCTGCCTGAATGACTACCGTCCGGTGGCCCTCACCTCGGTGGTCATGAAGTGTTTCGAGAGGCTGATTAAGGATTACATCTGCGCCTCCCTCCCCCGCACCTTGGACCCGTTGCAGTTCGCGTACCGGCAGAACAGATCCACGGATGACGCGGTCTCCCAGGTACTGCACACCACGCTCACGCACCTGGATGGCCAGAAGGGGGCCTATGTGAGAATGCTGTTCATTGATTATAGTTCAGCTTTCAACACCATAGTCCCCACCAGACTGGCTGTCAAGTTGTTGGAGCTAGGATTGAATGCTCCGCTGTGCACCTGGATCCTGGACTTCCTCACAGGCCGCCCCCCAGGTGGTCAAGGTGGGGAAGTACATGTCAAGCTCCCTCACCCTGAACACAGGATCCCCCCAGGGCTGTGTCCTCAGCCCCCTACTGTACTCCCTGTACACACATGACTGTGTGGCCAGGACCAGCTCCAACACCATCATCAAGTTTGCTGACGACACCGTGGTCGTGGGCCTGATCACCGACTGCGATGAGAAGGCCTACCGCGAGGAGGTGGCTGACCTGTCACTCTGGTGCCAGGACAACAGCCTACACCTGAACGTCAGCAAAACCAAGGAGCTGATTGTGGACTTTAGGCGTGGATCACAATCGAGGACGCACGTGCCCTTGTGGATTAATGGGACTTCTGTCGATAGGGTGAGCAGCTTCAGATATCTGGGAGTCCACATCACAGAGGACTTAACATGGACTGTTCACACAGACACTCTGGTGAGAAAGGCGAGGCAGCGTCTCTACCACCTCAGGCAGCTGAGGAAATTCCGGGTCTCGGTGAGGATCCTCAAGTCCTTCTACTCTGGAGCAGTGGAGAGCATCCTGACAGGCAACATCACTGCCTGGTTTGGGAACTGTACTGCCCAGGACAGGCGGGCCCTGCAGAGGGTGGTGCGTTCAGCTGAACGTACCACTGGAACTACCCTCCACCCCTTGCAGGAGTTATAGACCAGGAGGTGTAGTAGCAGAGCCCCTAGGATCATGAAGGATCCTCACCACCCCAACAACGGACTGTTTCAGCTGCTGCGGTCAGGCAAGCGCCTCCGCAGTCACGCAGCGAGAACAGAGAGACTGAGACGGAGTTTCTTCCCTCAAGCCATCAGAACTGTCAATGCTGACCTCACCAGGGGTCCTAACTGAGCCATGCACTAGGCTCCACTACCTACTGTACTGTATGTAGCATACTGTACCGCATACTGTGTCACTGTTCAGGGTTGTTCGTGATGCCGTATTGCTGCGCCGTACTGTTGTATACTGTGCTGTATTATCCCAAACACTACCTCACACTATTCACATTCACATGCCACTTTAATTCACATGCCACTTTAAATGCACATATCTGTATATACATAGCCATATTCCTTCAACCTATTCCATTTTATTTCAATTTATTTTTTATTGTATTTTATTCTATATATTTTTTTATCTTATTCTATAAGTATTACACTTACTGTATTACGTTTTAGGAGTCAGTCAGTCGGTCTATTAGAAAGGAATTTTCTACTTTTTATTTTATTTTATTTTTGCACTTTTTCCTAGGACATATTGTGTGCTATCACCGGGTGCGTTGCATTACATTTCACTGCATATATGTATGGAAGTATGTATATGTATGTGACAAATAAAAAATCTTGAATCTTGAATCTTGAATCTTGAAATCTTTCTTTCAATAGTTCTTTCTTTCAATCTTTCTTTAAATCTTTCTTTCAATCGTTCTTACTTTCAATCTTTCTTTTTTCAATCGTTCTTTCAATCTTTCTTTCAATCTTTCAATCTTTCAATCTTTCTTTATTTCTTTCTTTCATTCTTTCTTTCAGTCTTTCAATCTTTCTTTAAATCTTTCTTTCAATCTTTCTTTCAATCTTTCAATCTTTCAATTTTTCTTTCATTCTTTCTTTCAATCTTTATAACTTCCAATCTTTCTTTCAATCTTCCTTACTTTCAATCTCTCTTTCTTTCAATATTTCTTTCAATCTTTCATCTTTTTTTCATTCTTTCATTCTTTCTTTCAATCGTTCTTTCATTCTTTTTTTCAATCTTTCATTCTTTCTTTCAATCTTTCAATCTTTCAATCTTTCTTTCATTCTTTCTTTCATTCTTTCTTTCAGTCTTTCAACCTTTCTTAAAATCTTTATTTCAATCATTCTTTCAGTCTTTCAATCTTTCTTTAAATCTTTCTTTTAATCTTTCTTTCAATCTTTCAATCTTTCAGTTTTTCTTTCATTCTTTCTTTCAATCTTTATTACTTTCAATCTTTCTTTCAATCTTCCTTACTTTCAATCTCTCTGTCTTTAAATATTTCTTTCAATCTTTCATCTTTCTTTCATTCTTTCATTCATTCTTTCAATTGTTTTTTCATTCTTTCTTTCAATCTTGCATTCTTTCTTTCAATCTTTCAATCTTTCTTTCATTCTTTCGTTCATTCTTTCTTTCAGTCTTTCAACCTTTCTTAAAATCTTTATTTCAATCTTTCTTTCATTCTTTCTTTCATTCTTTCTTTCATTCTTTCTTTCAGTCTTTCAACCTTTCTTAAAATCTTTATTTCAATCATTCTTTCAGTCTTTCAATCTTTCTTTAAATCTTTCTTTTAATCTTTCTTTCAATCTTTCAATTGTTCTTTCATTCTTTCTTTCAATCTTTCATTCTTTCTTTCAATCTTTCAATCTTTCATTCTTTCTTTCATTCTTTCTTTCATTCTTTCTTTCAAACTTTCAATCTTTCTTTCATTCTTTCTTTCATTTTTTCTTTCAATCTTTCAATCTTTCTTTCATTCTTGCTTTCAATATTTCAATCTTTCAATCTTTCTTTCATTCTATCTTTCAATCTTTCAATCTTTCTTTCAATATTTCTTTCAATCTTTAATACTTTCAATCTTTCTTTCTTTCAATCTTTCTTTCATTCAATCTTTCATTCATTCTTTCCTTCAGTCTTTCAATCTTTCTTTCAATCTTTCTTTCAATCTTTCTTTCAATCTTTCTTTCATTCTTTCTTTCAATCTTTCAATCTTTCTTTCATTCTTTCTTTCAATCTTTCAATCTTTCTATCAATCTTTCTAACTTTCAATCTTTCTGTCTGTCAATCTTTCTTTCATTCTTTCTATCAGTCTTTCAATCTTTCTTTAAAACTTTCTTTCAACCTTTCTTAAAATCTTTATTTCAATCATTCTTTCAGTCTTTCAATCTTTCTTTAAATCTTTCTTTTAATCTTTCTTTCAATCTTTCAATCTTTCAATTTTTCTGTCATTCTTTCTTTCAATCTATATTACTTTCAATCTTTCTTTCAATCTTCCTTACTTTCAATCTCTCTTTGTTTCAATATTACTTTCAATCTTTCATCTTTCTTTCATTCTTTCATTCTTTCTTTCAATTGTTCTTTCATTCTTTCTTTCAATCTTTCATTCTTTCTTTCAATCTTTCAATTTTTCATTCTTTCTTTCATTCTTTCTTTCATTCTTTCTTTCAAACATTCAATCTTTCTTTCAATTTTTCTTTCAATCTTTCTTTCATTCTTTCTTTCAATCTTTTAATCTTTCTTTCATTCTTGCTTTCAATCTTTCAATCTTTCAATCTTTCAATCTTTCTTTCATTCTATTTTTCAATCTTTCAATCTTTCTTTCAATATTTCTTTCAATCTTTAATACTTTCAATCTTTCTTTCTTTCAATCTTTCTTTCAATCTTTCATTCATTCTTTCCTTCAGTCTTTCAATCTTTCTTTAAATCTTTCTTTCAATCTTTCTTTCAATCTTTCTTTCATTCTTTCTTTCAATATTTCAATCTTTCTTTCATTCTTTCTTTCAATCTTTCAATCTTTCTATCAATCTTTCTAACTTTCAATCTTTCTGTCCGTCAATCTTTCTTTCATTCTTTCTATCAGTCTTTCAATCTTTCTTTAAAACTTTCTTTCAATCTTTCTTTCAATCTTTCTTTCATTCTTTCTTTCAATCTTTAAATCTTTCTTTCATTCTTTCTTTCAATCTTTCAATCATTCATTCTTTCTTTCAATCTTTCTTACTTTCAATCTTTCTTTCTTTCAATATTTCTTTCAATCTTTTAATCTTTCTTTCATTCTTTCATTCTTTCTTTCAATGTTTCATTCTTTCTTTCAATCTTTTAATCTTTCAATCGTGCTTTCAATATTTCTTTTTTCAATCTTTCTTTCAATCTTTCAATTTTTCAATCTTTCTTTCAATCTTTCAATCTTTCTTTCATTCTTTCATTCTTTCTTTCAATCTTTCAATCAATCTTTCTTTCTTTCTTTCTTTTAGTCTTTCAATCTTTCTTTAAATCTTTCTTTCAATCTTTCTTTCAATCTTTCTTTCAAACTTTCAATCTTTCAATCTTTCTTTCAATCTTTCAATCTTTCTTTCATTCAATCATTCTTTCTTTCAATCTTTCAATCAATCTTTCTTTCTTTCTTTCTTTTAGTCTTTCAATCTTTCTTTAAATCTTTCTTTCAATCTTTCTTTCAATCTTTCTTTCAAACTTTCAATCTTTCAATCTTTCTTTCATTCTATCTTTCAACCTTTCTTTCAATCTATCTTTCTTTAAATCTTTTGATCTCTCAAACATTCTTTCTTTTTATCAGTCTTTTTTTGTTTCGTTCATTCATTCTTTCAATCTTTCTTACTTTCAATCTTTCTTTTTTTCAATATTTCTTTCAATCTTTTAATCTTTCTTTCATTCTTTCTTTCAATCTTTCATTCTTTCTTTCAATCTTTTAATCTTTCTTTCATTTTTTCATTCAGTCTTTCAATCTTTCTTTCAATCTCTCTTTCATTCTTTCTTTCAATCTTTCAATCTTTCTTTCATTCTTTCTTTCAATCTTTCAATCTTTCTATCAGTCTTTCTAACTTTCAATCTTTCTTTCTTTCAATATTTCTTTCAATCTTTCAATCTTTCTTTCATTCTTTCATTCTTTCTTTCAATCTTTCTTTCAATCTTTCTTTCTTTTTTCAATCTTTCTTTCATTCTTTTTTTCAATCTTACTTTTAGTCTTTCAATCTTTCTTTAAATCTTTCTTTCTTTAAATCTTTCGATCTTTCAATCTTTCTTTGTTTTTTCAATCGTTCTTTCAATCTTTCTTTTTTCAATCTTTCTTTCAATCTTTCTTTAAATCTTTCAATCTTTCAATCTTCCTTTAATTATTTCATTCATTCTTTCTTTCAGTCTTTCAATCTTTCTTTCAATCTTTCTTTCAATTTTTCAATCTTTCAATATCTCTTTCTTTCAATATTTCATTCAATCTTTCAATCTTTCTTTCATTCTTTCATTCTTTCTTTCAATGTTTCATTCTTTCTTTCAATCTTTTAATCTTTCAATCGTGGTTTCAATATTTCTTTTTTCAATCTTTCTTTCAATCTTTCAATTTTTCAATCTTTCTTTCAATCTTTCAATCTTTCTTTCATTCTTTCATTCTTTCTTTCAATCTTTCAATCAATCTTTCTTTCTTTCTTTCTTTTAGTCTTTCAATCTTTCTTTAAATCTTTCTTTCAATCTTTCTTTCAATCTTTCTTTCAAACTTTCAATCTTTCAATCTTTCTTTCAATCTTTCAATCTTTCTTTCATTCAATCATTCTTTCTTTCAATCTTTCAATCAATCTTTCTTTCTTTCTTTCTTTTAGTCTTTCAATCTTTCTTTAAATCTTTCTTTCAATGTTTCTTTCAAACTTTCAATCTTTCAATCTTTCTTTCATTCTATCTTTCAACCTTTCTTTCAATCTATCTTTCTTTAAATCTTTTGATCTCTCAAACATTCTTTCTTTTTATCAGTCTTTTTTTGTTTCGTTCATTCATTCTTTCAATCTTTCTTACTTTCAATCTTTCTTTTTTTCAATATTTCTTTCAATCTTTTAATCTTTCTTTCATTCTTTCTTTCAATCTTTCATTCTTTCTTTCAATCTTTTAATCTTTCTTTCATTTTTTCATTCAGTCTTTCAATCTTTCTTTCAATCTCTCTTTCATTCTTTCTTTCAATCTTTCAATCTTTCTTTCATTCTTTCTTTCAATCTTTCAATCTTTCTATCAGTCTTTCTAACTTTCAATCTTTCTTTCTTTCAATATTTCTTTCAATCTTTCAATCTTTCTTTCATTCTTTCATTCTTTCTTTCAATCTTTCTTTCAATCTTTCTTTCTTTTTTCAATCTTTCTTTCATTCTTTTTTTCAATCTTACTTTTAGTCTTTCAATCTTTCTTTAAATCTTTCTTTCTTTAAATCTTTCGATCTTTCAATCTTTCTTTGTTTTTTCAATCGTTCTTTCAATCTTTCTTTTTTCAATCTTTCTTTCAATCTTTCTTTAAATCTTTCAATCTTTCAATCTTCCTTTAATTATTTCATTCATTCTTTCTTTCAGTCTTTCAATCTTTCTTTCAATCTTTCTTTCAATCTTTCTTTCAATCTTTCTTTCATTCTTTCTTTCAATCTTTCAATCTTTCTTTCAATCTTTCTTTCTTTCAATCTTTCATTCTTTCTTTCAATCTTTCTTTAATTCTTTCCCACTTCTTTCAATCTTTCAATCTTTCTTTCATTCTTTCTTTCAGTCTTTCAATCTTTCTTTAAATCTTTCGTTCAATCTTTCTTTCAAACATTCAATATTTCTTTGTTTTTCTCAATCGTTCTTTCAATCTTTGTTTTTTTCAATCTTTCTTTCATTTTTTTTTCATTCTTACTTTTAGACTTTCAATCTTTCTTTAAATCTTTCATTCATTAAATCTTTCGATCTTTCAATCTTTCTTTGTTTTTTTCAATCGTTCTTTCAATCTTTCTTTTTTCAATTGTTCTTCCAATCTTTCAATCTTTCAATCTTTCTTTAATTCTTTCTTTCATTCTTTCTTTCAGTCTTTCAATCTTTCTATAAATCTTTCTTTCAATCTTTCTTTCAATCTTTCAATTTTTCTTTCATTCTTTCTTTCAATCTTTATAACTTCCAATCTTTCTTTCAATCTTCCTTACTTTCAATCTCTCTTTCTTTCAATATTTCTTTCAATCTTTCATCTTTCTTTCATTCTTTCATTCTTTCTTTCAATCGTTCTTTCATTGTTTCTTTCAATCTTTCATTCTTTCTTTCAATCTTTCAATCTTTCAATCTTTCTTTCATTCTTTCTTTCATTCTTTCTTTCAGTCTTTCAACCTTTCTTCAAATCTTTATTTCAATCATTCTTTCAGTCTTTCAATCTTTCTTTAAATCTTTCTTTTAATCTTTCTTTCAATTTTTCAATCTTTCAATTGTTCTTTCATTCTTTCTTTCAATCTTTATTACTTTCAATCTTTCTTTCAATCTTCCTTACTTTCAATCTCTCTTTCTTTCAATATTTCTTTCAATCTTTCATCTTTCTTTCATTCTTTCATTCTTTCTTTCAATTTTTCTTTCATTCTTTCTTTCATTCTTTCTTTCAAACTTTATATCTTTCTTTCAATCTTTCTTTCAATCTTTCTTTCATTCTTTCTTTCAATCTTTCAATCTTTCTTTCATTCTTTCTTTCAATCTTTCAATCTTTCTATCAGTCTTTCTAACTTTCAATCTTTCTTTCTTTCAATATTTCAATCTTTCTTTCATTCTTTCATTCTTTCTTTCAATCTTTCTTTCAATCTTTCTTTCAATCTTTCTTTCAATCTTTCTTTCTTTTTTCAATTATTCTTTCATGCTTTTTTTAATTCTTACTTTTAGTCTTTCAATCTTTCTTTAAATCTTTCTTTCTTTAAATCTTTCGATCTTTCAATCTTTTTTGACTATTTTCGACATAACAAGTATGTCGTTTTTGGAATATTTATCTGGGGTGCATATTTTGACATTTTTGTGATATTTTTCGACGTGATATATTTTTACGTTTTTGGGCATCTTTCTTTCTTTCAATATTTCTTTCAATCTTTCAATCTTTCAATAAATGAAAGATTGAAAAATTGAAAGAAATATTGAAAGAAAGAGAGATTGATAGTAAGAAAGATTGAAAGATTGAAAGAAAGAATGAAAGAAAAATTGTGAGAAAGAATGAAAGAAAGATTGAAAGATTGAAAGAAATATTGAAAGAAAGAAAGATTGAAAGCAAGAACGATTGAAAGAAAGATTGAAAGCTTGAAAGAAAGATTGAAAGAAAGATTTTAAGAAAGGTTGAAAGACTGAAAGAAAGAATGAAAGAAAGAATGAAAGAAAGATTGAAAGATTGAAAGATTGAAAGAAAGAATGAAAGATTGAAAGAAAGAATGAAAGATTGAAAGAAAGAATGAAAGAACGATTGAAAGAAAGATTGAAAGAATGAAAGAAAGATTGAAAGAAAGAATGAAAGAACGATTGAAAGAAAGATTGAAAGAATGAAAGAAAAATTGAAAGATTGAAAGACTGAAAGAAATATTGAAAGAAAGAGAGATTGAAAGTAAGAAAGATTGAAAGAAAGATTGAAAGTAATAAAGATTGAAAGAAAGAATGAAAGAAAAATTGAAAGATTGAAAGAAAGATTGAAAGAAAGATTGAAAGAAAGATTGAAAAAAGAAAGATTGAAAGAATGATTAAAAAAAACAAAGAAAGATTGAAAGATCGAAAGATTTAAAGAATGAAAGATTTAAAGAAAGATTGAAAGACTAAAAGAAAGAATGAAAAAAAAGAATGGAAGAAAGATTGAAAAAAACAATGATTGAAAAAAAGAAAGATTGAAAGAAAGATTGAAAGAAAGATTGAAAGAAAGATTGAAAGAAAGATTGAAAGAAAGAATGAAAGAATGAAAGAAAGATTGAAAGATTGAAAGAAATATTGAAAGAAAGAAAGATTGAAAGTTAGAAAGATTGATAGAAAGATTGAAAGACTGAAAGAAAGAATGAAAGAAAGATTGAAAGAATTATTGAAAAAAGAAAGATTGAAAGATTGAAAGAAAGAATGAAAGAAAAATTGTGAGAAAGAATGAAAGAATGAAAGAAAGATTGAAAGATTAAAAGAAATATTGAAAGAAAGAAAGATTGAAAGTAAGAACAATTGAAAGAAAGATTTAAAGAAAGATTGAAAGAAAGATTGAAAGCTTGAAAGAAAGATTGAAAGAAGGATTTTAAGAAAGGTTGAAAGACTGAAAGAAAGAATGAAAGAAAGATTGAATGATTGAAAGATTGAAAGATTGAAAGAAAGAATGAAAGATTGAAAGAAAGAATGAAAGAAAGATTGAAAGAAAGAATGAAAGAATGAAAGAAAGATTGAAAGATTGAAAGAAATATTGAAAGAAAGAGAGATTGAAAGTAAGAAAGATTGAAAGAAAGATTGAAAGTAATAAAGATTGAAAGAAAGAATGAAAGAAAAATTGAAAGATTGAAAGATTGAAAGAAAGATGAAAAAAAGAAAGATTGAAAGAATGATTGAAAAAAACAAAGAAAGTTTGAAAGATCGAAAGATTTAAAGAATGAAAGATTTAAAGAAAGATTGAAAGACTAAATGAAAGATTGAATAAAAGAATGGAAGAAATATTGAAAAAAACAAAGATTGAAAGAAAGAAAAATTTATAGAAAGATTGAAAGAAAGATTGAAAAAAGAAAGAAAGATTGAAAGAAAGATTGAAAGAAAGATTGAAAGAAAGAATGAAAGAATGAAAGAAAGATTGAAAGATTGAAAGAAATATTGAAATAAAGAAAGATTGAAAGTAAGAAAGATTGAAAGAAAGATTGAAAGTAATAAAGATTGAAAGAAAGAATGAAAAAAGAAAGAAAGATTGAAAGAAAGTTTGAAAGAAAGATTGAAAGAAAGAATGAAAGGATGAAAGAAAGATTGAAAGATTGAAAGAAATATTGAAAGAAAGAAAGATTGAAAGTTAGAAAGATTGATAGAAAGATTGAAAGATTGAAAGAAATAATGGAAGAAAGATTGAAAGATTGAAAGAAAGAATGAAAGAAAGATTGAAAGAAAGATTGAAAGACTAAAAGAAAGAATAAAAAAATATTGAAAAATTGAAAGATTGTAAGAAAGACTGAAAGAAAGAAAGAACGATTGAAAGAAAGATTGAAAGAAAGATTTAAAGAATGAAAGATTTAAAGAAAGATTGAAAGACTAAAATAAATAATGAAAAAAAAGAATGGAAGAAAGATTGAAAAAAACAAAGATTGAAAGAAAAAAAGATTTATAGAAAGATTGTAAGAAAGATTGAAAAAAGAAAGAAAGATTGAAAGTAAGAATGAAAAAAAGATTGAAAGATTAAACAATTGAAAGAAAAATTGCAAGAAAGATTGAAAGAATTAATGAAAGAAAGATTGAAGAAAAGATTGAAAGATTGAAAGAAAGAATAAAAGAAAGTTTGAAAGAAGGATGGAAAGAAAGATTAAAAGATTGAAAGAAAGAATGAAAGAAAGATTGAAAGAAAGATTGAAAAAAAGAAATATTGAAAGTAAGATTGAAAGAAAGAAAGATTGAAAGTATTAAAGATTGAAAGAAATATTGAAAGAAAGATTGAAAGATTGCAAGATAGAATGAAAGAAAGATTGAAAGATTGAAAGATTGAAAGAAAGAATGAAAGAAAGATTGAAAGAAAGATTGAAAGATTGAAAGAAAGATTTAAAGACTGAAAGAATGAATGAAAGAAAGATTGCAAGATTGAAAGAAAAAATGAAAGAATTAAAGAAAGATTGAAAGAAATATTGAAAGAAAGATTGAAAGATTGAAAGAAAGAAAGATTGAAAGAAAGAATGAAAGAAAGATTGTAAGAAAGAATGATGAATGAAAGAAAGATTGAAAGATTGAAATACATATTGAAAGAAAGAAAGATTGAAAGATTGAACGATTGAAAGAAAGATTAAAAGAAAGATTGAAACTTTGAAAGAAAGAATGAAAGAAAGATTTTAAGAAAGGTTGAAAGACTGAAAGAAAAAATGAAAGAAAGAATGAAAGAAAGATTGAAAGATTGAAAGATTGAAAGATTGAAAGAAATATTGAAAGAAAGAGAGATTGAAAGTAAGAAAGATTGAAAGAAAGATTGAAAGTAATAAAGATTGAAAGAAAGAATGAAAGAAAAATTGAAAGATTAAAAGATTGAAAGAAAGATTGAAAGAAAGATTTAAAGAAAGATTTTAATTAATATGATGAACTATTATGTGCTTCTTAAGTGTTTCTCACAGATTTCTAGGCCCATCTAACATGTATTTGTGGAGTTATGATCATTTTCATCATTGTGTGCACATGTCGGAGAAAATGCATTTTCAGCCGATTTAAACGTCGAAAAGGCGAAATGGTCAAACGCTTTAGTCATTACTCTGTGTGACAGTGTCAGACAGTTTAAATACTATGATAGAATGTGCTGCTAAAGTGTTTGTATTTTTCGGCGTGGAATATTTTGACGTATTTCGAATATTTATCTGGGTTGTATATTTTGACGTTTTTGTGATATTTTTCGGTCTTGTATATTTTGACGTTTTTCGACATAGTATTATATCGTTTTTGGGATATTTATCTGGGTGGTATATTTTGACGTTTTTGGGACATATTTTGGCGTTGTATTTTTTTACTTTTTTCGATCTAGAATAGTATGTCGTCTTTGTAATATTTATCTGGTTTGTAAATTTTGACGTTTTTCGAATACTTATCTGGGTTGTATATTTTGACGTTTTTGTTATATTTTTCGGCGTGGTATATTTTGACGTGTTTCAACATAGTATAGGATGTATTTTTGGGGTATTTATCATTTATCTGGGTTGTATATTTTGACGTGTTTGGGACATATTTTGGCGTTTTATATTTTGACGTTTTTCGATATAGTATTATTTCGTTTTTGGGATATTTATCTGGGTTGTATCTTTTGAGGTTTTTGGACATAGTATAGTATGTCATTTTTGGGAAATTTATCTGGGTTGTATATTTTGACGTTTTTGAGATATTTTTCGATGTGGTATATTTTTACCTTTTTCAACATTGTATTGTATGTCATTTTTGGGATATTTTTTGGCGTTGTATATTTTGACATTTTTCGACTTTTTCTGTATGTCGTTTTTGGGATATTTATCTGGGTTTGTATATTTTGAAGTATTTGTGATATTTTACGGCATTGTATATCTTTACATTTTTCGACATTGTATTATGTCGTTTTTGGCATTTTTTTTGGCGTTGTATATTTTGACTTTTTTCGACATTGTATATTATGTCCTTTTTTGGGATATTTATCTGGGTTGTATATTTTGACGTTTCTGGACATATTTTGGCGTTGTATATTTTGACTTTTTTCGACATAGTATAGTATGTCGTTTTTGGAATATTTATCTGGGTTGTATATTTTGACGTTTTTGTGATATTTTTCGGCGTTGTATATTTTCACGTTTTTCGACATAGTAATATTTTGTTTTTGGGATATTTTTTGGTGTTGTATGTTTTGACTTTTTTCGACTTTTTCCGTATGTCGTTTTTGGGATGTTTATCTGGGTTGTAAATTTTGAAGTATTTGTGATATTTTTCAGCGTTGTATATTTTTACGTTTTTCGACATAGTAATATGTAGTTTTTAGGATATTTTTTGGAGTTGTATATATTGACGTTTTTCAACATAGTATTATGTCGTTTTTGGGATATTTATCTGGGTTGTATATTTTGATGTTTTTGGGACATATTTTGGCGTTGTATATTTTGACTTTTATCGACATAGTATTATGTAGTTTTTGTGATTTTATTTGGCGTTGTATATTTTAACGTTTTTCGACATAGTATTATATCGTTTTTGGGATATTTATCTGGGTTGTATATTTTGACGTAATGGGACATTTTTTGGCGTTCTATATTTTGACTTTTTTCGACATAGTATATTATGTCGTTTTTTGGGATATTTATCTGGGTTGTATATTTTGACGTTTTTTGACATAGTATTATGTAGTTTTTGGGATATTTATCTGGGTTGTATATTTTGACATTTTTGTGATATTTTTCGACGTAGTATATTTTGACGTTTTTCGACATAGAATATTATGTCGTTTTTGGGATATTTTTTGGCGTTGTATATGTTGACTTTTTTCGACTTTATCCATATGTCGTTTTTGGGATATTTATCTGGGTTGTATATTTTGAAGTTTTTGTGATATTTTTCGGCGTTGTATATTTTTACGTTTTTCGACATAGTAATATGTAGTTTTTGGGATATTTTTTGGAGTTGTATATATTGACGTTTTTCAAAATAGTATTATGTCGTTTTGGGGATATTTATCTGGGTTGTACATTTTGACATTTTTGGGACATATTTTGGCGTTGGATATTTTGACGTTTTTCGACATAGTATTATGTAGTTTTTGGGATATTTTTTGGTGTTGTATATTTTGACTTTTTTCGACATAGTTTTTGTATGTCGTTTTTGGGATATTTTTCGGCGTATATTTTGACGTTTTGCGACATAGTATTATGTCATTTTTGGGATATTTATCTGGGTTGTATAGTTTGACGTTTTTGGGACATATTTTGGCGTTGTATATTTTGACGTTTTTCGACATAGTATTATATCGTTTTTGGGATATTTATCTGGGTTGTATATTTTGATGTTTTTCGACATATTTTGACGTTGTATATTTTGACTTTTTTCGACATAAGTATGTCGTTTTTGGAAAATGAATCTGGGTTGTATATTTTGACGTTATTGTGATATTTTTCGATGTGGTATATTTTGATGTTTTTCGATATAGTATTATGTAGTTTTTGGGATATTTTTTGGTGTTGTATATTTTCACTTTTTTTGACATTGTATAGTATGTCGTTTTTGGGATATTTTTTCGACGTTGTATATTTTGACGTTTTTCGACATAGTATGTCATTTTTGGGATATTTATCTTGTTGTAACGTTTGACGTTTTTGGGACATTTTTTGGCTTTGTGTATTTTGACGTTTTTCGACATAGTATTATCTAGTTTTTGGGATATTTTTTGGTGTTGTATATTTTGACCTTTTTCGACATAGTATTATATCGTTTTTGGGATATTTATCTGGGTTGTATATTTTGACGTTTTTGGGACATAGTATTATGTCATTTTTGGGATATTTATCTGGGTTGTATAGTTTGACGTTTTTGGGACATATTTTGGCGTTGTATATTTTGACTTTTATCGACATAGTATTATGCAGTTTTTGTGATTTTTTTTGGCGTTGTATATTTTAACGTTTTTCGACATAGTATTATATCGTTTTTGGGATATTTATCTGGGTTGTATATTTTGACGTAATGGGACTTTTTTTGGCGTTCTATATTTTGACTTTTTTCGACATAGTATATTATGTCGTTTTTTGGGATATTTATCTGGGTTGTATATTTTGACGTTTTTCGACATGGTATTATGTAGTTTTTGGGATATTTATCTGGGTTGTATATATTGACTTTTTTCGACTTTTTCCATATGTCGTTTTTGGGATATTTATCTGGGTTGTATATTTTGAAGTTTTTGTGATATTTTTCGGCGTTGTATATTTTTACGTTTTTCGACAAAGTAATATGTAGTTTTTGGGATATTTTTTGGAGTTGTATATATTGACGTTTTTCAACATAGTATTATGTCGTTTTGGGGATATTTATCTGGGTTGTATATTTTGACATTTTTGGGACATATTTTGGCGTTGGATATTTTGACGTTTTTCGATATAACAAGTATGTCGTTTTTGAAAAATTAATCTGGGTTGTATATTTTGATGTTATTGTGATATTTTTCGATGTGGTATATTTTGATGTTTTTCGATATAGTATTATGTAGTTTTTGGGATATTTTTTGGTGTTGTATATTTAGACTTTTTTTGACATAGTATATTATGTCGTTTTTGGGATATTTTTCGGCGTTGTATATTTTGACGTTTTTCGACATAGTATTATAACGTTTTTGGGATATTTATCTGGTTGTAAAGTTTGACGTTTTTGGGACATTTTTTGGCGTTGTATATTTTGACGTTTTTCGACATAGTATTATCTAGTTTTTGGGATATTTTTTGGTGTTGTATATTTTGACTTTTTTCGACATATTTTGGCGTTGTATATTTTGACTTTTTTCGACATAACAAGTATGTTGTTTTTGGGATATTTATCTGGGTTGTACATTTTGAAGTATTTGTGATATTTTTCGGCGTTGTTTATTATTACGTTTTTTCGACTAAGTATTATGTCGTTTTAGGGATATTTTTTGGCGTTGTATATTTTGACTTTTTTTGAATTTTTTCGTATGTCGTTATTGGGATATTTATCTGGGTTGTATATTTTGAAGTATTTGTTATATTTCGGCGTTGTATATTTTTACGTTTTCCGACATAGTATTATGTCGTTTTTGGGATATTTTTCGGCGTATATTTTGACGTTTTGCGACATAGTATTATGTCATTTTTGGGATATTTATCTGGGTTGTATAGTTTGACCTTTTTGGGACATATTTTGGCGTTGTATATTTTGACGTTTATCGACATAGTATTATGTCGTTTTTGTGATATTTTTGGCGTTGTATATTTTGACGTTTTTCGACATAGTATTATATCGTTTTTGGGATATTTATCTGGGTTGTATATTTGGACGTTTGTGGGACATTTTTTGGCGTTGTATATTTTGACTTTTTTCGACATAGTATCTTATGTCGTTTTTTGGGATAATTTTCTGGGTTGTATATCTTGACGTTTTTCGACATATTTTGACGTTGTATATTTTGACTTTTTTCGACATAACAAGTATGTCGTTTTTGGAATATTTATCTGGGTTGTATATTTTGACGTTATTGTGATATTTTTCGACGTGGTATATTTTGATGTTTTTCGACATAGTATTATGTAGTTTTTGGGATATTTTTTGGTGTTGTATATTTTGACTTTTTTTGACATAGTAATATGTAGTTTTTGGGAGATTTTTTGGTGTTGTATATTTTGACGTTTTTCGACATAGTATTATGTCATTTTTGGGATATTTATCTGGGTTGTAAATTTTGACGTTTTTGGGCCATTTTTTGACGTTGTATATTTTGACTTTTTTCAACATAACAAGTATGTCGTTTTTGTAATATTTATCTGGGTTGTATATTTTGAAGTTATTGTGATATTTTTCGACGTGGTATATTTTGAAGGTTTTCGACATAGTATTATGTCGTTTTTGGGATATTTTTCGGCGTCGTATATTTTGACGTTTTTCGACATTGTATTATGTCATTTTTGGGATATTTGTCTGGGTTGTAAAGTTTGACGCTTTTGGGACATATTTTGGCGTTGTATATTTTGACTTTTTTCAACATAGTATATTTTGTAGTTTTTTGGGATATTTATCTGGGTTGTATATTTTCACATTTTGGACATATTTTGGCGTATTTTGTCTTTGTATGTTTTGACTTTTTCCCGACATAACAAGTATGTCGTTTTTGGAATATTTATCTGGGTTGTATATTTTGACATTTTTAGACTTTTTTCGTATGTTGTTTTAGGGATATTTATCTGGGTTGTATATTTTGAAGTATTTGTGATATTTTTCGGCGTTGTATATTTTGACGTTTTTTGACATAGTATTATGTCGTTTTTGGGATATTTATCTGGGTTATTTCTTTAAATCTTTTTTTAAATCTTTCTTTTATTTTCATTTTCAATATTTCTTTTTTTTCAATCTTTCTTGCAATCTTTCTTTCAATTGTTTAATCTTTCAATCTTACTTTCATTCTTTCTTTCAACTTTTCTTTCATTCTTTCTTTCAATCTTTCTTTTATTTTTATTTTCAATCTTTCTTTTTTTCACTCTTTTTTTCAATCTTTCTTAGAATCTTTCTTTCAATCTTTCTTTCTTTCAATCTTTCTTTCATTCTTTCTTTCAATCTTTCTTTCTTTCAATCTTTCTCTTATTCTTTCTTTCAATCTTTCTTTCAATCTTTCTTACTTTCAATCTTTCTTTCTTTGAATCTTTCTTTCAATCTTTCTTACTTTCAATCTTTCTTTCTTTCAATCTTTCTTTCAATCTTTCTTACTTTCAAACTTTCTTTCTTTCAATATTTCTTTCAATTTTTATTTCAATCTTTCTTTCTTTCAATCTTTCTTTCAATCTTTCAATTTTTCAATTTTTCTTTCATTCTTTCTTTCAATCTTTCTTACTTTCAATCTTTCTTTCTTTCCATATTTCTTTCAATCTTTCAATCTTTCTTTCATTCTTTCTTCAATCTTTCTTTCATTCTTTCTTTCAATCTTTCTTTCTTTCAATCTTTCTATCCATCTTTCTTTCAATCTTTCTTTCAATCTTCCTTTGTTTTTTTCAATCTTTCTTTCAATTTTTCTTTCAATCTTTCAATCATTCAATCTTTCTTTCAATCTTTCTTTAAATCTTTCGTTAATTCTTTCTTTCAGTCTTTCAATCTTTCTTTGTTCAATATTTCTTTCAATCTTTCAATCTTTCTTTTATTCTTTCATTCATTCTTTCAATCTTTCTTTCATTCTTTCTTTCAATCTTTCTTTCCATCTTTCTTTCAATCTTTCTTTCAATCTTTCTTACTTTCAATCTTTCTTTCTTTAAATCTTTCTTTCAATCTTTCTTACTTTCAATCTTTCTTTCTTTCAATCTTTCTTTCAATCTTTCTTACTTTCAAACTTTCTTTCTTTCAATATTTCTTTCAATCTTTATTTCAATCTTTCTTTCTTTCAATCTTTCAATCTTTCAATTTTTCTTTCATTCTTTCTTTCAATCTTTCTTACTTTCAATCTTTCTTTCTTTCCATATTTCTTTCAATCTTTCAATCTTTCTTTCATTCTTTCTTCAATCTTTCTTACATTCTTTCTTTCAGTCTTTCTTTCTTTCAATCTTTCTATCCATCTTTCTTTCAATCTTTCTTTCAATCTTTCAATCATTCAATCTTTCTTTCAATCTTTCTTTAAATGTTTCGTTCATTCTTTCTTTCAGTCTTTCAATCTTTCTTTGTTCAATATTTCTTTCAATCTTTCAATCTTTCTTTTATTCTTTCATTCATTCTTTCAATCTTTCTTTCATTCTTTCTTTCAATCTTTCTATCCATCTTTCTTTCAATCTTTCTTTTATTTTCATTTTCAATATTTCTTTTTTTTCAATCTTTCTTGCAATCTTTCTTTCAATTGTTTAATCTTTCAATCTTACTTTCATTCTTTCTTTCATTCTTTCAATCTTTCTTTCATTCTTTCTTTCAGTCTTTCAATCTTTCTTTCATTCTTTCTTTCAATCTTTCAATCTTTCAATCTTTCTTTCAATCTTTCATTCTTTGTTACTTTCAAACTTTCATTCTTTTAATATTTCTTTCAATGTTTCAATCTTTCTTTCATTCGTTCATTCTTTCTTTCAATCTCTCTTTCAATCTTTATTTCATTCTTTCTTTCAATCTTTCTTTCTTTCAATCTTTCTTTCTTTCAATCTTTCTTTCAATCTTTCTTGCATATTTTCTTTCAATCGTTTAATCTTTCAATCTTTCTTTCATTCTTTCTTTCAATCTCTCTTTCAATCTTTATTTCATTATTTCTTTCAATCTTTCTTTCTTTCAATCTTTCTTTCAATCTTTCTTGCATATTTTCTTTCAAGCGTTTAATCTTTCAATCTTTCTTTCATTCTTTCTTTCAGTCTTTCAATCATTCTTTCAATCTTTCAATCTTTCTTTCAATCTTTCTTTCAGTCTTTCAATCTTTCTTTCAATCTTTCTTTCAATCTTTCTTTCTTTCAATCTTTCTTTCAATCTTTCTATCTTTCAACCTTTCTTTCAATCTTTCAATCTTTCAATCTTTCTTTCAATCTTTCATTCTTTCATTCAACTTTTCTTTCATTATTTCTTTCAGTCTTTCTTTCAATCTTTCTTACAATCTTTCTTTCTTTCAATCTGTCTTTCAATCTTTCATTCTTTCTTTCAACTTTTCTTTCATTCTTTCTTTCAATCTTTCTTTTATTTTTATTTTCAATCTTTCTTTTTTTTCAATCTTTCTTTCAATCTTTCTTTCAATCTTTCTTTCAATCTTTCTTTCTTTCAATCTTTCCTTCATTCTTTCTTTCAATCTTTCTTTCTTTCAATCGTTCTCTTATTCTTTCTTTCAATCTTTCTATCCATCTTTCTTTCAATCTTTCTTTCAATCTTTCAATCATTCAATCTTTCTTTCAATCTTTCTTTAAATGTTTCGTTCATTCTTTCTTTCAGTCTTTCAATCTTTCTTTGTTCAATATTTCTTTCAATCTTTCTTTTATTCTTTCATTCATTCTTTCAATCTTTCTTTCATTCTTTCTTTCAATATTTCTATCCATCTTTCTTTCAATCTTTCTTTTATTTTCATTTTCAATATTTCTTTTTTTTCAATCTTTCTTGCAATCTTTCTTTCAATTGTTTAATCTTTCAATCTTACTTTCATTCTTTCTTTCATTCTTTCAATCTTTCTTTCATTCTTTCTTTCAGTCTTTCAATCTTTCTTTCATTCTTTCTTTCATTCTTTCTTTCAATCTTTCAATCTTTCAATCTTTCTTTCAATCTTTCATTCTTTGTTACTTTCAAACTTTCATTCTTTTAATATTTATTTCAATGTTTCAATCTTTCTTTCATTCTTTCATTCTTTCTTTCAATCTCTCTTTCAATCTTTATTTCATTCTTTCTTTCAATCTTTCTTTCTTTCAATCTTTCTTTCTTTCAATCTTTCTTTCAATCTTTCTTGCATATTTTCTTTCAATCGTTTAATCTTTCAATCTTTCTTTCATTCTTTCTTTCAATCTCTCTATCAATCTTTATTTCATTATTTCTTTCAATCTTTCTTTCTTTCAATCTTTCTTTCAATCTTTCTTGCATATTTTCTTTCAAGCGTTTAATCTTTCAATCTTTCTTTCATTCTTTCTTTCAGTCTTTCAATCATTCTTTCAATCTTTCAATCTTTCTTTCAATCTTTCTTTCAGTCTTTCAATCTTTCTTTCAATCTTTCTTTCAATCTTTCTTTCTTTCAATCTTTCTTTCAATCTTTCTATCTTTCAACCTTTCTTTCAATCTTTCAATCTTTCAATCTTTCTTTCAATCTTTCATTCTTTCATTCAACTTTTCTTTCATTATTTCTTTCAGTCTTTCTTTCAATCTTTCTTACAATCTTTCTTTCTTTCAATCTGTCTTTCAATCTTTCATTCTTTCTTTCAACTTTTCTTTCATTCTTTCTTTCAATCTTTCTTTTATTTTTATTTTCAATCTTTCTTTTTTTTCAATCTTTCTTTCAATCTTTCTTTCAATCTTTCTTTCTTTCAATCTTTCCTTCATTCTTTCTTTCAATCTTTCTTTCTTTCAATCGTTCTCTTATTCTTTCTTTCAATCTTTCTATCCATCTTTCTTTCAATCTTTCTTTCAATCTTTCAATCATTCAATCTTTCTTTCAATCTTTCTTTAAATGTTTAGTTCATTCTTTCTTTCAGTCTTTCAATCTTTCTTTGTTCAATATTTCTTTCAATCTTTCTTTTATTCTTTCATTCATTCTTTCAATCTTTCTTTCATTCTTTCTTTCAATCTTTCTATCCATCTTTCTTTCAATCTTTCTTTTATTTTCATTTTCAATATTTCTTTTTTTTCAATCTTTCTTGCAATCTTTCTTTCAATTGTTTAATCTTTCAATCTTACTTTCATTCTTTCTTTCATTCTTTCAATCTTTCTTTCATTCTTTCTTTCAGTCTTTCAATCTTTCTTTCATTCTTTCTTTCATTCTTTCTTTCAATCTTTCAATCTTTCAATCTTTCTTTCAATCTTTCATTCTTTGTTACTTTCAAACTTTCATTCTTTTAATATTTATTTCAATGTTTCAATCTTTCTTTCATTCTTTCATTCTTTCTTTCAATCTCTCTTTCAATCTTTATTTCATTCTTTCTTTCAATCTTTCTTTCTTTCAATCTTTCTTTCTTTCAATCTTTCTTTCAATCTTTCTTGCATATTTTCTTTCAATCGTTTAATCTTTCAATCTTTCTTTCATTCTTTCTTTCAATCTCTCTTTCAATCTTTATTTCATTCTTTCTTTCAATCTTTCTTTCTTTCAATCTTTCTTTCAATCTTTCTTGCATATTTTCTTTCAATCGTTTAATCTTTCAATCTTTCTTTCATTCTTTCTTTCAGTCTTTCAATCATTCTTTCAATCTTTCAATCTTTCTTTCAATCTTTCTTTCAGTCTTTCAATCTTTCTTTCAATTTTTCTTTCTTTCAATCTTTCTTTCAATCTTTCTTTCTTTCAACCTTTCTTTCAATCTTTCAATCTTTCTTTCAATCTTTCATTCTTTCATTCAACTTTTCTTTCATTATTTCTTTCAGTCTTTCTTTCAATCTTTCTTACAATCTTTCTTTCTTTCAATCAGTCTTTCAATCTTTCATTCTTTCTTTCAACTTTTCTTTCATTCTTTCTTTCAATCTTTCTTTTATTTTTATTTTCAATCTTTCTTTTTTTTCAATCTTTCTTTCAATCTTTCTTTCAATCTTTCTTTCAATCTTTCTTTCAATCTTTCTTTCTTTCAATCTTTCTTTCATTCTTTCTTTCAATCTTTCTTTCTTTCAATCGTTCTCTTATTCTTTCTTTCAATCTTTCTTTCAATCTTTCTTACTTTCAATCTTTCTTTCTTTAAATCTTTCTTTCAATCTTTCTTACTTTCAATCTTTCTTTCTTTCAATCTTTCTTTCAATCTTTCTTACTTTCAAACTTTCTTTCTTTCAATATTTCTTTCAATCTTTATTTCAATCTTTCTTTCTTTCAATCTTTCTTTTAATCTTTCAAACTTTCAATTTTTCTTTCATTCTTTCTTTCAATCTTTCTTACTTTCAATCTTTCTTTCTTTCCATATTTCTTTCAATCTTTCAATCTTTCTTTCATTCTTTCTTCAATCTTTCTTTCATTCTTTCTTTCAATCTTTCTTTCTTTCAATCTTTCTATCCATCTTTCTTTCAATCTTTCTTTCAATCTTCCTTTGTTTTTTTCAATCTTTCTTTCAATCTTTCTTTCAATCTTTCATTCTTTCATTCAACTTTTCTTTCATTATTTCTTTCAGTCTTTCTTTCAATCTTTCTTACAATCTTTCTTTCTTTCAATCTGTCTTTCAATCTTTCATTCTTTCTTTCAACTTTTCTTTCATTCTTTCTTTCAATCTTTCTTTTATTTTTATTTTCAATCTTTCTTTTTTTTCAATCTTTCTTTCAATCTTTCTTTCAATCTTTCTTTCAATCTTTCTTTCTTTCAATCTTTCCTTCATTCTTTCTTTCAATCTTTCTTTCTTTCAATCGTTCTCTTATTCTTTCTTTCAATCTTTCTATCCATCTTTCTTTCAATCTTTCTTTCAATCTTTCAATCATTCAATCTTTCTTTCAATCTTTCTTACAATCTTTCTTTCTTTCAATCAGTCTTTCAATCTTTCATTCTTTCTTTCAACTTTTCTTTCATTCTTTCTTTCAATCTTTCTTTTATTTTTATTTTCAATCTTTCTTTTTTTTCAATCTTTCTTTCAATCTTTCTTTCAATCTTTCTTTCAATCTTTCTTTCAATCTTTCTTTCTTTCAATCTTTCTTTCATTCTTTCTTTCAATCTTTCTTTCTTTCAATCGTTCTCTTATTCTTTCTTTCAATCTTTCTTTCAATCTTTCTTACTTTCAATCTTTCTTTCTTTAAATCTTTCTTTCAATCTTTCTTACTTTCAATCTTTCTTTCTTTCAATCTTTCTTTCAATCTTTCTTACTTTCAAACTTTCTTTCTTTCAATATTTCTTTCAATCTTTATTTCAATCTTTCTTTCTTTCAATCTTTCTTTTAATCTTTCAAACTTTCAATTTTTCTTTCATTCTTTCTTTCAATCTTTCTTACTTTCAATCTTTCTTTCTTTCCATATTTCTTTCAATCTTTCAATCTTTCTTTCATTCTTTCTTCAATCTTTCTTTCATTCTTTCTTTCAATCTTTCTTTCTTTCAATCTTTCTATCCATCTTTCTTTCAATCTTTCTTTCAATCTTCCTTTGTTTTTTTCAATCTTTCTTTCAATCTTTCTTTCAATCTTTCATTCTTTCATTCAACTTTTCTTTCATTATTTCTTTCAGTCTTTCTTTCAATCTTTCTTACAATCTTTCTTTCTTTCAATCTGTCTTTCAATCTTTCATTCTTTCTTTCAACTTTTCTTTCATTCTTTCTTTCAATCTTTCTTTTATTTTTATTTTCAATCTTTCTTTTTTTTCAATCTTTCTTTCAATCTTTCTTTCAATCTTTCTTTCAATCTTTCTTTCTTTCAATCTTTCCTTCATTCTTTCTTTCAATCTTTCTTTCTTTCAATCGTTCTCTTATTCTTTCTTTCAATCTTTCTATCCATCTTTCTTTCAATCTTTCTTTCAATCTTTCAATCATTCAATCTTTCTTTCAATCTTTCTTTAAATGTTTCGTTCATTCTTTCTTTCAGTCTTTCAATCTTTCTTTGTTCAATATTTCTTTCAATCTTTCTTTTATTCTTTCATTCATTCTTTCAATCTTTCTTTCATTCTTTCTTTCAATATTTCTATCCATCTTTCTTTCAATCTTTCTTTTATTTTCATTTTCAATATTTCTTTTTTTTCAATCTTTCTTGCAATCTTTCTTTCAATTGTTTAATCTTTCAATCTTACTTTCATTCTTTCTTTCTTTCTTTCAATCTTTCTTTCAGTCTTTCAATCTTTCTTTCAATTTTTCTTTCTTTCAATCTTTCTTTCAATCTTTCTTTCTTTCAACCTTTCTTTCAATCTTTCAATCTTTCTTTCAATCTTTCATTCTTTCATTCAACTTTTCTTTCATTATTTCTTTCAGTCTTTCTTTCAATCTTTCTTACAATCTTTCTTTCTTTCAATCAGTCTTTCAATCTTTCATTCTTTCTTTCAACTTTTCTTTCATTCTTTCTTTCAATCTTTCTTTTATTTTTATTTTCAATCTTTCTTTTTTTTCAATCTTTCTTTCAATCTTTCTTTCAATCTTTCTTTCAATCTTTCTTTCTTTCAATCTTTCTTTCATTCTTTCTTTCAATCTTTCTTTCTTTCAATCGTTCTCTTATTCTTTCTTTCAATCTTTCTTTCAATCTTTCTTACTTTCAATCTTTCTTTCTTTAAATCTTTCTTTCAATCTTTCTTACTTTCAATCTTTCTTTCTTTCAATCTTTCTTTCAATCTTTCTTACTTTCAATCTTTCTTTCTTTCAATCTTTCTTTTAATCTTTCAAACTTTCAATTTTTCTTTCATTCTTTCTTTCAATCTTTCTTACTTTCAATCTTTCTTTCTTTCCATATTTCTTTCAATCTTTCAATCTTTCTTTCATTCTTTCTTCAATCTTTCTTTCATTCTTTCTTTCAATCTTTCTTTCTTTCAATCTTTCTATCCATCTTTCTTTCAATCTTTCTTTCAATCTTCCTTTGTTTTTTTCAATCTTTCTTTCAATCTTTCTTTCAATCTTTCATTCTTTCATTCAACTTTTCTTTCATTATTTCTTTCAGTCTTTCTTTCAATCTTTCTTACAATCTTTCTTTCTTTCAATCTGTCTTTCAATCTTTCATTCTTTCTTTCAACTTTTCTTTCATTCTTTCTTTCAATCTTTCTTTTATTTTTATTTTCAATCTTTCTTTTTTTTCAATCTTTCTTTCAATCTTTCTTTCAATCTTTCTTTCAATCTTTCTTTCTTTCAATCTTTCCTTCATTCTTTCTTTCAATCTTTCTTTCTTTCAATCGTTCTCTTATTCTTTCTTTCAATCTTTCTATCCATCTTTCTTTCAATCTTTCTTTCAATCTTTCAATCATTCAATCTTTCTTTCAATCTTTCTTTAAATGTTTCGTTCATTCTTTCTTTCAGTCTTTCAATCTTTCTTTGTTCAATATTTCTTTCAATCTTTCTTTTATTCTTTCATTCATTCTTTCAATCTTTCTTTCATTCTTTCTTTCAATATTTCTATCCATCTTTCTTTCAATCTTTCTTTTATTTTCATTTTCAATATTTCTTTTTTTTCAATCTTTCTTGCAATCTTTCTTTCAATTGTTTAATCTTTCAATCTTACTTTCATTCTTTCTTTCATTCTTTCAATCTTTCTTTCATTCTTTCTTTCAGTCTTTCAATCTTTCTTTCATTCTTTCTTTCATTCTTTCTTTCAATCTTTCAATCTTTCAATCTTTCTTTCAATCTTTCATTCTTTGTTACTTTCAAACTTTCATTCTTTTAATATTTATTTCAATGTTTCAATCTTTCTTTCATTCTTTCATTCTTTCTTTCAATCTCTCTTTCAATCTTTATTTCATTCTTTCTTTCAATCTTTCTTTCTTTCAATCTTTCTTTCTTTCAATCTTTCTTTCAATCTTTCTTGCATATTTTCTTTCAATCGTTTAATCTTTCAATCTTTCTTTCATTCTTTCTTTCAATCTCTCTATCAATCTTTATTTCATTATTTCTTTCAATCTTTCTTTCTTTCAATCTTTCTTTCAATCTTTCTTGCATATTTTCTTTCAAGCGTTTAATCTTTCAATCTTTCTTTCATTCTTTCTTTCAGTCTTTCAATCATTCTTTCAATCTTTCAATCTTTCTTTCAATCTTTCTTTCAGTCTTTCAATCTTTCTTTCAATCTTTCTTTCAATCTTTCTTTCTTTCAATCTTTCTTTCAATCTTTCTATCTTTCAACCTTTCTTTCAATCTTTCAATCTTTCAATCTTTCTTTCAATCTTTCATTCTTTCATTCAACTTTTCTTTCATTATTTCTTTCAGTCTTTCTTTCAATCTTTCTTACAATCTTTCTTTCTTTCAATCTGTCTTTCAATCTTTCATTCTTTCTTTCAACTTTTCTTTCATTCTTTCTTTCAATCTTTCTTTTATTTTTATTTTCAATCTTTCTTTTTTTTCAATCTTTCTTTCAATCTTTCTTTCAATCTTTCTTTCTTTCAATCTTTCCTTCATTCTTTCTTTCAATCTTTCTTTCTTTCAATCGTTCTCTTATTCTTTCTTTCAATCTTTCTATCCATCTTTCTTTCAATCTTTCTTTCAATCTTTCAATCATTCAATCTTTCTTTCAATCTTTCTTTAAATGTTTAGTTCATTCTTTCTTTCAGTCTTTCAATCTTTCTTTGTTCAATATTTCTTTCAATCTTTCTTTTATTCTTTCATTCATTCTTTCAATCTTTCTTTCATTCTTTCTTTCAATCTTTCTATCCATCTTTCTTTCAATCTTTCTTTTATTTTCATTTTCAATATTTCTTTTTTTTCAATCTTTCTTGCAATCTTTCTTTCAATTGTTTAATCTTTCAATCTTACTTTCATTCTTTCTTTCATTCTTTCAATCTTTCTTTCATTCTTTCTTTCAGTCTTTCAATCTTTCTTTCATTCTTTCTTTCATTCTTTCTTTCAATCTTTCAATCTTTCAATCTTTCTTTCAATCTTTCATTCTTTGTTACTTTCAAACTTTCATTCTTTTAATATTTATTTCAATGTTTCAATCTTTCTTTCATTCTTTCATTCTTTCTTTCAATCTCTCTTTCAATCTTTATTTCATTCTTTCTTTCAATCTTTCTTTCTTTCAATCTTTCTTTCTTTCAATCTTTCTTTCAATCTTTCTTGCATATTTTCTTTCAATCGTTTAATCTTTCAATCTTTCTTTCATTCTTTCTTTCAATCTCTCTTTCAATCTTTATTTCATTCTTTCTTTCAATCTTTCTTTCTTTCAATCTTTCTTTCAATCTTTCTTGCATATTTTCTTTCAATCGTTTAATCTTTCAATCTTTCTTTCATTCTTTCTTTCAGTCTTTCAATCATTCTTTCAATCTTTCAATCTTTCTTTCAATCTTTCTTTCAGTCTTTCAATCTTTCTTTCAATTTTTCTTTCTTTCAATCTTTCTTTCAATCTTTCTTTCTTTCAACCTTTCTTTCAATCTTTCAATCTTTCTTTCAATCTTTCATTCTTTCATTCAACTTTTCTTTCATTATTTCTTTCAGTCTTTCTTTCAATCTTTCTTACAATCTTTCTTTCTTTCAATCAGTCTTTCAATCTTTCATTCTTTCTTTCAACTTTTCTTTCATTCTTTCTTTCAATCTTTCTTTTATTTTTATTTTCAATCTTTCTTTTTTTTCAATCTTTCTTTCAATCTTTCTTTCAATCTTTCTTTCAATCTTTCTTTCTTTCAATCTTTCTTTCATTCTTTCTTTCAATCTTTCTTTCTTTCAATCGTTCTCTTATTCTTTCTTTCAATCTTTCTTTCAATCTTTCTTACTTTCAATCTTTCTTTCTTTAAATCTTTCTTTCAATCTTTCTTACTTTCAATCTTTCTTTCTTTCAATCTTTCTTTCAATCTTTCTTAATTTCAAACTTTCTTTCTTTCAATATTTCTTTCAATCTTTATTTCAATCTTTCTTTCTTTCAATCTTTCTTTTAATCTTTCAAACTTTCAATTTTTCTTTCATTCTTTCTTTCAATCTTTCTTACTTTCAATCTTTCTTTCTTTTCAATATTTCTTTCAATCTTTCAATCTTTCTTTCATTCTTTCTTCAATCTTTCTTTCAGTCTTTCTTTCAATCTTTCTTTCTTTCAATCTTTCTATCCATCTTTCTTTCAATCTTTCTTTCAATCTTCCTTTGTTTTTTTCAATCTTTCTTTCAATCTTAATTTCAATCTTTCAATCTTTCAATCTTTCTTTCAATCTTTCTTTAAATCTTTCTTTCATTCTTTCTTTCAGTCTTTCAATCTATCTTTGTTCAATATTTCTTTCAATCTTTCAATCTTTCTTTCATTCTTTCATTCTTTCTTTCAATCTTTCTTTCATTCTTTCTTTCAATCTTTCTTTCCATCTTTCTTTCAATCTTTCTTTTAGTCTTTCTTTCAAACTTTCTTTTATTTTTATTTTCAATATTTCTTTTTTTTCAATCTTTCTTGCAATCTTTCTTTCAATTGTTTAATCTTTCAATCTTACTTTCATTCTTTCTTTCATTCTTCCAATCTTTCTTTCATTCTTTCTTTCAGTCTTTCAATCTTTCTTTCATTCTTTCTTCAATCTTTCTACATTCTTTCTTTCAATCTTTCTTTCTTTCAATCTTTCTTTCCATCTTTCTTTCAATCTTTCTTTCAATCTTCTTTTGTTTTTTTCAATCTTTCTTTCAATCTTTCTTTCAATCTTTCAATCTTTCAATCTTTCTTTCAATCGTTCATCTTTCTTACTTTCAAACTTTCTTTCTTTTAATATTTCTTTCAATGTTTCAATCTTTCTTTCATTCTTTCATTCTTTCTTTCAATCTCTCTTTCAATCTTTATTTCATTCTTTCTTTCAATCTTTCTTTCTTTCAATCTTTCTTGCAATCTTTCTTTCAATTGTTTAATCTTTCAATCTTTCTTTCATTCTTTCTTTCAGTCTTTCAATCATTCTTTTAATCTTTCAATCTTTCTTTCATTCTTTCTTTCAGTCTTTCAATCTTTCTTTCAAGCTTTCTTTCAATCTTTCTTTCTTTCAATCTTTCTTTCAATCTTTCTTTCTTTCAATCTTTCTTTCAATCTTTCAATCTTTCTTTCAGTCTTTCATTCAATCTTTCTTTCAATCTTTCTTTCATTCTTTCTTTCAGTCTTTCTTTCAATCTTTCTTTCAATCTTTCTTTCATTCTTTCTTTCAATCTTTCTTTCTTTCAATCTTTCTCTTATTCTTTCTTTCAATCTTTCTTTCTTTAAATCTTTCCTTCAATCTTTCTTACTTTCAATCTTTCTTTCTTTTAATCTTTCTTTCAATCTTTCTTACTTTCAAACTTTCTTTCCTTCAATATTTCTTTCAATCTTTATTTCAATCTTTCTTTCTTTCAATCTTTCTTTCAATCTTTCAATCTTTCAATTTTTCTTTCATTCTTTCTTTCAATCTTTCTTACTTTCAATCTTTCTTTCATTCCATATTTCTTTCAATCTTTCAATCTTTCTTTCATTCTTTCTTCAATCTTTCTTTCATTCTTTCTTTCAGTCTTTCTTTCTTTCAATCTTTCTATCCATCTTTCTTTCAATCTTTCTTTCAATCTTTCTTTCAATCTTTCAATCATTCAATCTTTCTTTCAATCTTTCTTTAAATCTTTCGTTTATTCTTTCTTTCAGTCTTTCAATCTTTCTTTGTTCAATATTTCTTTCAATCTTTCAATCTTTCTTTTATTCTTTCATTCATTCTTTCAATCTTTCTTTCATTCTTTCTTTCAATCTTTCTTTCCATCTTTCTTTCAATCTTTATTTTATTTTCATTTTCAATATTTCTTTTTTTTCAATCTTTCGTGCAATCTTTCTTTTTTAATTGTTTAATCTTTCAATCTTACTTTCATTCTTTCTTTCATTCTTTCAATCTTTCTTTCATTCTTTCTTTCAGTCTTTCAATCTTTCTTTCATTCTTTCTTTCAATCTTTCAATCTTTCAATCTTTCTTTCAATCTTTCATTCTTTCTTACTTTCAAACTTTCTTTCTTTTAATATTTCTTTCAATGTTTCAATCTTTCTTTCATTCTTTCATTCTTTCTTTCAATCTCTCTTTCAATCTTTATTTCATTCTTTCTTTCAATCTTTCTTTCTTTCAATCTTTCTTTCAATCTTTCTTGCATATTTTCTTTCAATCGTTTGATCTTTCAATCTTTCTTTCATTCTTTCTTTCAATCTCTCTTTCAATCTTTATTTCATTCTTTCTTTCAATCTTTCTTTCTTTCAATCTTTCTTTCAATCTTTCTTTCAATCTTTCAATCTTTCAATTTTTCTTTCATTCTTTCTTTCAATCTTTCTTACTTTCAATCTTTCTTTCTTTCCATATTTCTTTCAATCTTTCAATCTTTCTTTCATTCTTTCTTCAATCTTTCTTTCATTCATTCTTTCAGTCTTTCTTTCTTTCAATCTTTCTATCCATCTTTCTTTCAATCTTTCTTTCAATCTTTCTTTCAATCTTTCTTTCAATCTTTCAATCATTCAATCTTTCTTTCAATCTTTCTTTAAATCTTTCGTTCATTCTCTCTTTCAGTCTTTCAATCTTTCTTTGTTCAATATTTCTTTCAATCTTTCAATCATTCTTTTATTCTTTCATTCATTCTTTCAATCTTTCTTTCATTCTTTCTTTCAATCTTTCTTTCCATCTTTCTTTCAATCTTTCTTTTATTTTCATTTTCAATATTTCTTTTTTTTCAATCTCCTTGCAATCTTTCTTTCAATTGTTTAATCTTTCAATCTTACTTTCATTCTTTCTTTCATTCTTTCAATCTTTCTTTCATTCTTTCTTTCAGTCTTTCAATCTTTCTTTCATTCTTTCTTTCAATCTTTCAATCTTTCAATCTTTCTTTCAATCTTTCATTCTTTCTTACTTTCAAACTTTCTTTCTTTTAATATTTCTTTCAATGTTTCAATCTTTCTTTCATTCTTTCATTCTTTCTTTCAATCTCTCTTTCAATCTTTATTTCATTCTTTCTTTCAATCTTTCTTTCTTTCAATCTTTCTTTCAATCTTTCTTGCATATTTTCTTTCAATCGTTTGATCTTTCAATCTTTCTTTCATTCTTTCTTTCAATCTCTCTTTCAATCTTTATTTCATTCTTTCTTTCAATCTTTCTTTCTTTCAATCTTTCTCTTATTCTTTCTTTCAATCTTTCTTTCTTTAAATCTTTCCTTCAATCTTTCTTACTTTCAATCTTTCTTTCTTTTAATCTTTCTTTCAATCTTTCTTACTTTCAAACTTTCTTTCCTTCAATATTTCTTTCAATCTTTATTTCAATCTTTCTTTCTTTCAATCTTTCTTTCAATCTTTCAATCTTTCAATTTTTCTTTCATTCTTTCTTTCAATCTTTCTTACTTTCAATCTTTCTTTCATTCCATATTTCTTTCAATCTTTCAATCTTTCTTTCATTCTTTCTTCAATCTTTCTTTCATTCTTTCTTTCAGTCTTTCTTTCTTTCAATCTTTCTATCCATCTTTCTTTCAATCTTTCTTTCAATCTTTCTTTCAATCTTTCAATCATTCAATCTTTCTTTCAATCTTTCTTTAAATCTTTCGTTTATTCTTTCTTTCAGTCTTTCAATCTTTCTTTGTTCAATATTTCTTTCAATCTTTCAATCTTTCTTTTATTCTTTCATTCATTCTTTCAATCTTTCTTTCATTCTTTCTTTCAATCTTTCTTTCCATCTTTCTTTCAATCTTTATTTTATTTTCATTTTCAATATTTCTTTTTTTTCAATCTTTCGTGCAATCTTTCTTTTTTAATTGTTTAATCTTTCAATCTTACTTTCATTCTTTCTTTCATTCTTTCAATCTTTCTTTCATTCTTTCTTTCAGTCTTTCAATCTTTCTTTCATTCTTTCTTTCAATCTTTCAATCTTTCAATCTTTCTTTCAATCTTTCATTCTTTCTTACTTTCAAACTTTCTTTCTTTTAATATTTCTTTCAATGTTTCAATCTTTCTTTCATTCTTTCATTCTTTCTTTCAATCTCTCTTTCAATCTTTATTTCATTCTTTCTTTCAATCTTTCTTTCTTTCAATCTTTCTTTCAATCTTTCTTGCATATTTTCTTTCAATCGTTTGATCTTTCAATCTTTCTTTCATTCTTTCTTTCAATCTCTCTTTCAATCTTTATTTCATTCTTTCTTTCAATCTTTCTTTCTTTCAATCTTTCTTTCAATCTTTCTTTCAATCTTTCAATCTTTCAATTTTTCTTTCATTCTTTCTTTCAATCTTTCTTACTTTCAATCTTTCTTTCTTTCCATATTTCTTTCAATCTTTCAATCTTTCTTTCATTCTTTCTTCAATCTTTCTTTCATTCATTCTTTCAGTCTTTCTTTCTTTCAATCTTTCTATCCATCTTTCTTTCAATCTTTCTTTCAATCTTTCTTTCAATCTTTCTTTCAATCTTTCAATCATTCAATCTTTCTTTCAATCTTTCTTTAAATCTTTCGTTCATTCTCTCTTTCAGTCTTTCAATCTTTCTTTGTTCAATATTTCTTTCAATCTTTCAATCTTTCTTTTATTCTTTCATTCATTCTTTCAATCTTTCTTTCATTCTTTCTTTCAATCTTTCTTTCCATCTTTCTTTCAATCTTTCTTTTATTTTCATTTTCAATATTTCTTTTTTTTCAATCTCCTTGCAATCTTTCTTTCAATTGTTTAATCTTTCAATCTTACTTTCATTCTTTCTTTCATTCTTTCAATCTTTCTTTCATTCTTTCTTTCAGTCTTTCAATCTTTCTTTCATTCTTTCTTTCAATCTTTCAATCTTTCAATCTTTCTTTCAATCTTTCATTCTTTCTTACTTTCAAACTTTCTTTCTTTTAATATTTCTTTCAATGTTTCAATCTTTCTTTCATTCTTTCATTCTTTCTTTCAATCTCTCTTTCAATCTTTATTTCATTCTTTCTTTCAATCTTTCTTTCTTTCCATCTTTCTTTCAATCTTTCTTGCATATTTTCTTTCAATCGTTTAATCTTTCAATCTTTCTTTCATTCTTTCTTTCAATCTCTCTTTCAATCTTTATTTCATTCTTTCTTTCAATCTTTCTTTCTTTCAATCTTTCTTTCAATCTTTCTTGCATATTTTCTTTCAATCGTTTAATCTTTCAATCTTTCTTTCATTCTTTCTTTCAGTCTTTCAATCATTCTTTCAATCTTTCAATCTTTCTTTCATTCTTTCTTTCAGTCTTTCAATCTTTCTTTCAATCTTTCTTTCAATCTTTCTTTCTTTCAATCTTTCTTTCAATCTTTCTTTCTTTTGACCTTTCTTTCAATCTTTCAATCTTTCTTTCAATCTTTCATTCTTTCATTCAACTTTTCTTTCATTCTTTCTTTCAGTCTTTCTTTCAATCTTTCTTACAATCTTTCTTTCTTTCAATCAGTCTTTCAATCTTTCATTCTTTCTTTCAACTTTTCTTTCATTCTTTCTTTCAATCTTTCTTTTATTTTTATTTTCAATCTTTCTTTCTTTCAATCATTCTCTTATTCTTTCTTTCAATCTTTCTTTCAATCTGTCTTACTTTCAATCTTTCTTTCTATAAATCTTTCTTTTAATCTTTCTTAATGTCAATCTTTCTTTCTTTCAATCTTTCTTTCAATCTTTCTTACTTTCAAACTTTCTTTCTGTCAATATTTCTTTCAATCTTTATTTCAATCTTTCTTTCTTTCAATCTTTCAATCTTTCAATTTTTCTCTCATTCTTTATTTCAATCTTTCTTACTTTCAATCTTTCTTTCTTTCCATATTTCTTTCAATCTTTCAATCTTTCTTTCATTCTTCCTTCAATCTTTCTTTCATTCTTTCTTTCAATCTTTCTTTCTTTCAATCTTTCTATCCATCTTTCCTTCAATCTTCCTTTGTTTTTTTCAATCTTTCTTTCAATCTTTATTTCAATCTTTCTTTAAATCTTTCTTTCATTCTTTCTTTCAGTCTTTCAATCTTTCTTTGTTCAATATTTCTTTCAATCTTTCAATCTTTCTTTCATTCTTTAATTCTTTCTTTCAATCTTTCTTTCATTCTTTCTTTCAATCTTTCTTTCCATCTTTCTTTCAATCTTTCTTTTAGTTTTTCTTTCAATCTTTCTTTTATTTTCATTTTCAATATTTCTTTTTTTTCAATCTTTCTTGCAATCTTTCTTTCAATTGTTTAATCTTTCAATCTTACTTTCATTATTTCTTTCATTCTTTCAATCTTTCTTTCATTCTTTCTTTCAGTCTTTCAATCTTTCTTTCATTCTTTCTTTCAATCTTTCTTTCTTTCAATCTTTCTTTCCATCTTTCTTTCAATCTTTCTTTCAATCTTCTTTTGTTTTTTTCAATCTTTCTTTCAATCTTTCAATCTTTCAATCTTTCTTTCAATCTTTCATCTTTCTTACTTTCAAACTTTCTTTCTTTTAATATTTCTTTCAATGTTTCAATCTTTCTTTCATTCTTTCATTCTTTCTTTCAATCTCTCTTTCAATCTTTATTTCATTCTTTCTTTCAATCTTTCTTTCTTTCTTTCAATCTCTCTTTCAATCTTTCTTTCTTTCAATCTTTCTTTCAATCTTTCTTTCTTTCAATCTTTCTTTCAATCTTTCAATCTTTTAATCTTTCAATTTTTCTTTCATTCTTTCTTTCAGTCTTTCAATCATTCTTTCAATCTTTCAATCTTTCTTTCATTCTTTCTTTCAGTCTTTCAATCTTTCTTTCAATCTCTCTTTCAATCTTTCTTTCTTTCAATCTTTCTTTCAATCTTTCTTTCTTTCAATCTTTCTTTCAATCTTTCAATCTTTCTTTCAGTCTTTCATTCTTTCTTTCAACTTTTCTTTCATTCTTTCTTTCAGTCTTTCTTTCAATCTTTCTTTCAATCTTTCTTTCAATCTTTCTTTCAATCTTTCTTTCAATCTTTCTTTCTTTCAATCTTTCTTTCATTCTTTCTTTCAATCTTTCTCTTATTCTTTCTTTCAATCTTTCTTTCTTTAAATCTTTCTTTCAATTTTTCTTACTTTCAATCTTTCTTTCTTTCAATCTTTCTTTCAATCTTTCAATCTTTCAATTTTTCTTTAATTCTTTCTTTCAATCTTTCTTACTTTCAATCTTTCTTTCTTTCCATATTTCTTTCAATCTTTCAATCTTTCTTTCATTCTTTCTTCAATCTTTCTTTCATTCTTTCTTTCAATCTTTCTTTCTTTCAATCTTTCTATCCATCTTTCTTTCAATCTTTCTTTCAATCTTCCTTTGTTTTTTTCAATCTTTCTTTCAATCTTTCTTTCAATCTTTCAATCTTTCAATCTTTCTTTGTTCAATATTTCTTTCAATCTTTCAATCTTTCTTTTATTCTTTCATTCTTTCTTTCAATCTTTCTTTCATTCTTTCTTTCCATCTTTCTTTCAATCTTTCTTTTATTCTTTTAATCTTTCTTTCATTCTTTCTTTCAGTCTTTCAATCTTTCTTTCATTCTTTCTTTCAATCTTTCAATCTTTCAATCTTTCTTTCAATCTTTCATTCTTTCTTACTTTCAAACTTTCTTTCTTTTAATATTTCTTTCAATGTTTCAATCTTTCTTTCATTCTTTCATTCTTTCTTTCAATCTCTCTTTCAATCTTTATTTCTTCTTTCTTTCAATCTTTCTTTCTTTCAATCTTTCTTTCATTCTTTCTTTCAGTCTTTCAATCATTCTTTCAATCTTTCAATCTTTCTTTCATTCTTTCTTTCAGTCTTTCAATCTTTCTTTCAATCTTTCTTTCAATCTTTCTCTCAATCTTTCTTTCTTTCAATCTTTCTTTCAATCTTTCTTTCTTTCAACCTTTCTTTCAATCTTTCAATCTTTCTTTCAATTTTTCATTCTTTCATTCAACTTTTCTTTCATTCTTTCTTTCAGTCTTTCTTTCAATCTTTCTTACAATCTTTCTTTCTTTCAATCTGTCTTTCAATATTTCATTCTTTCTTTCAACTTTTCTTTCATTCTTTCTTTCAATCTTTCTTTTATTTTTATTTTCAATCTTTCTTTTTTTTCAATCTTTCTTTCAATCTTTCTTTCAATCTTTCTTTCAATCTTTCTTTCATTCTTTCTTTCAATCTTTCTTTCAATCTTTCTTACTTTCAATCTTTCTCTCTTTCAATCTTTCTTTCAATCTTTCTTACTTTCAAACTTTCTTTCTTTCAATATTTCTTTCAATCTTTATTTCAATCTTTCTGTCTTTCAATCTTTCTTTCAATCTTTCAATCTTTCAATTTTTCTTTCATTCTTTCTTTCAATCTTTCTTACTTTCAATCTTTCTTTCTTTCCATATTTCTTTCAATCTTTCAATCTTTCTTTCATTCTTTCTTCAATCTTTCTTTCATTCTTTCTTTCAATCTTTCTTTCTTTCAATCTTTCTATCCATCTTTCTTTCAATCTTTCTTTCAATCTTTATTTCAATCTTTCAATCTTTCAATCTTTCTTTCAATCTTTCTTTAAATCTTTCTTTCATTCTTTCTTTCAGTCTTTCAATCTTTCTTTGTTCAATATTTCTTTCAATCTTTCAATCTTTCTTTCATTCTTTCATTCTTTCTTTCAATCTTTCTTTCATTCATTCTTTCAATCTTTCATTCAATCTCTCTTTTATTCTGTCTTTCAATCTTTCTTTTATTTCAATCTTTCTTGCAATTTTTCTGTCAATTGTTTAATATTTCAATCTTTCTTTCATTCTTTCTTTCATTCTTTCTTTCAGTCTTTCAATATTTCTTTCAATCTTTCAATCTTTCTTTCATTCTTTCTTTCAGTCTTTCAATCTTTCTTTCAATCTTTCTTTCAATCTTTCTTTCTTTCAATCTTTCTTTCAATCTTTCATTCTTTCTTTCAATCTTTCTTTCATTCTTTCTTTCAATCTTTCTTTCCATCTTTCTTTCAATCTTTCTTTTTTTCTTTCTTTCAATCTTTCTTTTATTTTATTTTCAATCTTTCTTACTTTCAATCTTTCTTTCTTTCAATCTTTCTTTCAATATTTCTTTCTTTCTTTCAATATTTCTTTCAATCTTTCAATCTTTTTTTCATTCTTTCTTTCAATATTTCTTTCAATGTTTCAATCGTTTAATCTTTCAATCTTTCTTGCAATCTTTCAATCTTTCATTCTTTCTTTCAATATTTCAATCTTCCAATCTTTCTTTCAATCTTTCTTTCATTCTTTCTTTCATTCTTTCTTTCAACCTTTTTTTCTTTCAATGTTTCTTTCAATCTTTCTTTCATTCTTTCGATCTTTCTTTTCAATCTTTCGTTCAATCTTTCTTTCAATCTTTCAATCTTTCAATCTTTCAATCTTTCGTTCATTCTTTCTTACAATCTTTCAAACTTTCGTTCATTCTTTCTTTCAATATTTCTTTCTTTCAATCTTTCAATCCTTCAATCTTTCTTTCAATCTTTCTTTTTTTCAATCTTTCATTCTTTCTTTCAATCTTTCTTACTTTCAATCTTTCTTTCTTTCCATATTTCTTTCAATCTTTCAATCTTTCTTTCATTCTTTCTTCAATCTGTCTTTCATTCTTTCTTTCAATCTTTCTTTCTTTCAATTTTTCTTTCCATCTTTCTTTCAATCTTTCTTTCAATCTTCTTTTGTTTGTTTCAATCTTTCTTTCAATCTTTCATTCAATCTTTCAGTCTTTCAATCTTTCTTTCAATCTTTCTTTAAATATTTCTTTCAATCTTTCAATCTTTCTTTCATTTTTTCATTCTTTCTTTCAATCTTTCTTTCATTCTTTCTTTCAATCTTTTTTTTATTTTTATTTTCAATATTTCATTTTTTTCAATCTTTCTTGCAATCTTTCTTTCAATCGTTTAATATTTCAATCTTTCTTTCATTCTTTCTTTCATTCTTTCTTTCAGTCTTTCAATATTTATTTCAATCTTTCAATCTTTCTTTCATTCTTGCTTTCAGTCTTAATCTTTCTTTCAATCTTTCTTTCAATCTTTCTTTCTTTCAATCTTTCTTTCAATCTTTCAATCTTTCTTTCAATCTTTCATTCTTTCTTTCAATCTTTCTTTCATTCTTTCTTTCAATCTTTCTTTCCATCTTTCTTTCAATCTTTCTTTTATTCTTTCTTTCAATCTTTCTATCCATCTTTCTTTCAATCTTTCTTTCAATCTTTATTTCAATCTTTCAATCTTTCAATCTTTCTTTCAATCTTTCTTTAAATCTTTCTTTCATTCTTTCTTTCAGTCTTTCAATCTTTCTTTGTTCAATATTTCTTTCAATCTTTCAATCTTTCTTTCATTCTTTCATTCTTTCTTTCAATCTTTCTTTCATTCATTCTTTCAATCTTTCATTCAATCTCTCTTTTATTCTGTCTTTCAATCTTTCTTTTATTTCAATCTTTCTTGCAATTTTTCTGTCAATTGTTTAATATTTCAATCTTTCTTTCATTCTTTCTTTCATTCTTTCTTTCAATCTTTCAATATTTCTTTCAATCTTTCAATCTTTCTTTCATTCTTTCTTTCAGTCTTTCAATCTTTCTTTCAATCTTTCTTTCAATCTTTCTTTCTTTCAATCTTTCTTTCAATCTTTCATTCTTTCTTTCAATCTTTCTTTCATTCTTTCTTTCAATCTTTCTTTCCATCTTTCTTTCAATCTTTCTTTTTTTCTTTCTTTCAATCTTTCTTTTATTTTATTTTCAATCTTTCTTACTTTCAATCTTTCTTTCTTTCAATCTTTCTTTCAATATTTCTTTCTTTCTTTCAATATTTCTTTCAATCTTTCAATCTTTTTTTCATTCTTTCTTTCAATATTTCTTTCAATGTTTCAATCGTTTAATCTTTCAATCTTTCTTGCAATCTTTCAATCTTTCATTCTTTCTTTCAATATTTCAATCTTCCAATCTTTCTTTCAATCTTTCTTTCATTCTTTCTTTCATTCTTTCTTTCAACCTTTTTTTCTTTCAATGTTTCTTTCAATCTTTCTTTCATTCTTTCGATCTTTCTTTTCAATCTTTCGTTCAATCTTTCTTTCAATCTTTCAATCTTTCAATCTTTCAATCTTTCGTTCATTCTTTCTTACAATCTTTCAAACTTTCGTTCAATCTTTCTTTCAATATTTCTTTCTTTCAATCTTTCAATCCTTCAATCTTTCTTTCAATCTTTCTTTTTTTCAATCTTTCATTCTTTCTTTCAATCTTTCTTACTTTCAATCTTTCTTTCTTTCCATATTTCTTTCAATCTTTCAATCTTTCTTTCATTCTTTCTTCAATCTGTCTTTCATTCTTTCTTTCAATCTTTCTTTCTTTCAATTTTTCTTTCCATCTTTCTTTCAATCTTTCTTTCAATCTTCTTTTGTTTGTTTCAATCTTTCTTTCAATCTTTCATTCAATCTTTCAGTCTTTCAATCTTTCTTTCAATCTTTCTTTAAATATTTCTTTCAATCTTTCAATCTTTCTTTCATTTTTTCATTCTTTCTTTCAATCTTTCTTTCATTCTTTCTTTCAATCTTTTTTTTATTTTTATTTTCAATATTTCATTTTTTTCAATCTTTCTTGCAATCTTTCTTTCAATCGTTTAATATTTCAATCTTTCTTTCATTCTTTCTTTCATTCTTTCTTTCAGTCTTTCAATATTTATTTCAATCTTTCAATCTTTCTTTCATTCTTTCTTTCAGTCTTTCAATCTTTCTTTCAATCTTTCTTTCAATCTTTCTTTCTTTCAATCTTTCTTTCAATCTTTCAATCTTTCTTTCAATCTTTCATTCTTTCTTTCAATCTTTCTTTCATTCTTTCTTTCAATCTTTCTTTCCATCTTTCTTTCAATCTTTCTTTTATTCTTTCTTTCAATCTTTCTTTCCATCTTTCTTTAAATCTTTCTTTCATTCTTTCTTTCAGTCTTTCAATCTTTCTTTGTTCAATATTTCTTTCAATCTTTCAATCTTTCTTTCATTTTTTCATTCTTTCTTTCAATCTTTCTTTAAATCTTTCTTTCATTCTTTCTTTCAGTCTTTCAATCTTTCTTTGTTCAATATTTCTTTCAATCTTTCAATCGTTCTTTCATTTTTTCATTCTTTCTTTCAATCTTTCTTTCATTCTTTCTTTCAATCTTTCTTTCCATCTTTCTTTCAATCTTTCTTTTATTCTTTCTTTCAATCTTTCTTTTATTTTTATTTTCAATATTTCATTTTTTTCAAACTTTCTTGCAATCTTTCTTTCAATCGTTTAATCTTTCAATCTTTCTTTTATTCTTTCTTTCATTCTTTCTTTCAGTCTTTCAATCTTTCTTTCAATCTTTCTTTCATTCTTTCTTTCAGTCTTTCAATCTTTCTTTCAATCTTTCTTTCTTTCAATCTTTCTTTCGATCTTTCAATCTTTCTTTCAATCTTTCATTCTTTCTTTCAATCTTTCTTTCAATCTTTCTTTCAATCTTTCAATCTTTCAATCTTTCTTTAAATCTTTCTTTCATTCTTTCTTTCAGTCTTTCAATCTTTCTTTGTTCAATATTTCTTTCAATCTTTCAATCTTTCTTTAATTCTTTCTTTCAATCTTTCAATCTTTCTTTCATTCTTTCTTTCAATCTTTCAATCTTTAAATCTTTCTTTCAATCGTTCATCTTTCTTACTTTCAAACTTTCTTTCTTTTAATATTTCTTTCAATGTTTCAATCTTTCTTTCATTCTTTCATTCTTTCTTTCAATCTCTCTTTCAATCTTTATTTCATTCTTTCTTTCAATCTTTCTTTCTTTCAATCTTTCCTTCAATCTTTCTTGCATATTTTCTTTCAATCGTTTAATCTTTCAATCTTTCTTTCATTCTTTCTTTCAGTCTTTCAATCATTCTTTCAATCTTTCAATCTTTCTTTCATTCTTTCTTTCAGTCTTTCAATCTTTCTTTCAATCTTTCTTTCTTTCAATCTTTCTTTCAATCATTCTTTTTTTCAATCTTTCTTTCAATATGTCAATCTTTCTTTCATTCTTTCATTCTTTCTTTCAATTTTTCTTTCATTCTTTCTTTCAATCTTTCTTTTATTTTTATTTTCAATCTTTCTTTTTTTTCAATCATTCTTTCATTCTTTCTTTCAATCTTTTTTTCAATCTTTCTTTCTTTCAATCTTTCTTTCAATCTTTCAATCATTCCTTCATTCTTTCTTTCAATCTTTCTTTCATTCTTTCTTTCAATCTTTCTTTGTTTCAATCTTTCTTTTATTTTTTCTTTCAATCTTTCATTTATTTTTATTGTCAATCTTTCTTTTTTTTCAATCTTTCTTTCATTCTATCTTTCAATCTTATTTATATTTTTATTTTCAATATTTCTTTTTTTTCAATCTTTCTTTCAATCTTTCTTTTTTTCAATCTTTCTTTCATTCTTTCATTCTTTCTTTCAATCTTTCTTTCAATCTTTCTTTCATTCTTTCTTTCAGTCTTTCAATCTTTCTTTCAATCTTTCTTTCAATCTTTCTTTCAATCTTTCAATCATTCCTTCATTCTTTCTTTCAATCTTTCTTTCATTCTTTCTTTCAATCTTTCTTTCTTTCAATCTATCTTTTATTCTTTCTTTCAATCTTTCTTTTATTTTTATTTTCAATCTTTCTTTTTTTTCAATCTTTCTTTCAAACTTTTTGTCAATCTTTCTTTCAGTCTTTCATTCTTTCTTTCAATCTTTTTTTCATTCTTTCTTTAAGTCTTTCAATCTTTCTTTCAATCTTTCTTTCTTTCAATCTTTCTTACTTTCAATCTTTCTTTCTTCAATCTTTCTTCCAATATTTCTTTCTTTCTTTCAATATTTCTTTCAATATTTCAATCTTTCAGTCTTTTTTTCATTCTTTCTTTCAATATTTCTTTCAATCTTTCAATCATTTAATCTTTCAATCTTTCTTTCAATCTTTCAATCTTTCATTCTTTCTTTCAACATTTCAATCTTTCAATCTTTCTTTCAATCTTTCGTTCATTCTTTCTTTCAATCTTTTTTTCATTCTTTCTTTCAGTCTTTCAATCTTTCTTTCAATCTTTCTTTCAATCTTTCTTTCTTTCAATCTTTCATTCTTTCAATCTTTCTTTCAATCTTTCAATCTTTCTTTTATTTTTATTTTCAATCTTTAATTTTTTTCAATCATTCTTTCATTCTTTCTTTCAGTCTTTCAATCTTTTTTTCAATATTTCTGTCATTCTTTCTTTCAAACTTTCTTACTTTCAATCTTTCTATCTTTCAATCTTTCTTTCAATATTTCTTTCTTTCTTTCAATATTTCTTTCAATCTTTCAATCTTTCAATCTTTCTTTCATTCTTTCTTTCTTTCAATCTTTCTTTCAATCTTTCAATCATTCCTTCATTCTTTCTTTCAATCTTTCTTTCATTCTTTCTTTCAATCTTTCTTTGTTTCAATCTTTCTTTTATTTTTTCTTTCAATCTTTCTTTTATTTTTATTTTCATTCTTTCTTTTTTTTCAATCTTTCTTTCAATCTTTTTCTCAATCTTTCTTTCATTCTTTCATTCTTTCTTTCAATCTTTTTTTCAATCTTTCTTTCATTCTTTCTGTCAGTCTTTCAATCCTTCTTCCATTCTTTCTTTCAGTCATTCAATCATTCTTTCAATCTTTCTTTTTTTCAATCTTTCTGTCATTCTTTCTTTCAATCTTTCTTTCTTTCAATCTTTCTTTCAATATTTCTTTCTTTCTTTCAATATTTCTTTCAATCTTTCAATCTTTTTTTCATTCTTTCTTTCAATATTTCTTTCAATGTTTCAATCGTTTAATCTTTCAATCTTTCTTGCAATCTTTCAATCTTTCATTCTTTCTTTCAATATTTCAATCTTCCAATCTTTCTTTCAATCTTTCTTTCATTCTTTCTTTCAATCTTTTTTCTTTCAATGTTTCTTTCAATCTTTCTTTCATTCTTTCGATCTTTCTTTTCAATCTTTCGTTCAATCTTTCTTTCAATCTTTCAATATGTCAATCTTTCAATCTTTCGTTCATTCTTTCTTACAATCTTTCAAACTTTCGTTCAATCTTTCTTTCAATATTTCTTTCTTTCAATCTTTCAATCTTTCTTTCAATCTTTCATTCAATCTCTCTTTTATTCTGTCTTTCAATCTTTCTTTTATTTCAATCTTTCTTGCAATTTTCCTGACAATTGTTTAATCTTTCAATCTTTCGTTCAGTCTTTCTATCAATATTTCTTGCAATCTTTCTTTCAATCTTTCAATCCTTCAATCTTTCTTTCAATCTTTCTTTTTTTCAATCTTTCATTCTTTCTTTCAATCTTTCTTACTTTCAATCTTTCTTTCTTTCCATATTTCTTTCAATCTTTCAATCTTTCTTTCATTCTTTCTTCAATCTGTCTTTCATTCTTTCTTTCAATCTTTCTTTCAATTTTTCTTTCCATCTTTCTTTCAATCTTTCTTTCAATCTTCTTTTGTTTGTTTCAATCTTTCTTTCAATCTTTCTTTCAATCTTTCAGTCTTTCAATCTTTCTTTCAATCTTTCTTTAAATATCTCTTTCAATCTTTCAATCTTTCTTTCATTTTTTCATTCTTTCTTTCAATCTTTCTTTCATTCTTTCTTTCAATCTTTTTTTTATTTTTATTTTCAATATTTCATTTTTTTCAATCTTTCTTGCAATCTTTCTTTCAATCGTTTAATATTTCAATCTTTCTTTCATTCTTTCTTTCATTCTTTCTTTCAGTCTTTCAATATTTATTTCAATCTTTCAATCTTTCTTTCATTCTTTCTTTCAGTCTTTCAATCTTTCTTTCAATCTTTCTTTCAATCTTTCTTTCTTTCAATCTTTCTTTCAATCTTTCAATCTTTCTTTCAATCTTTCATTCTTTCTTTCAATCTTTCTTTCATTCTTTCTTTCAATCTTTCTTTCCATCTTTCTTTCAATCTTTCTTTTATTCTTTCTTTCAATCTTTCTTTCCATCTTTCTTTAAATCTTTCTTTCATTCTTTCTTTCAGTCTTTCAATCTTTCTTTGTTCAATATTTCTTTCAATCTTTCAATCTTTCTTTCATTTTTTCATTCTTTCTTTCAATCTTTCTTTAAATCTTTCTTTCATTCTTTCTTTCAGTCTTTCAATCTTTCTTTGTTCAATATTTCTTTCAATCTTTCAATCGTTCTTTCATTTTTTCATTCTTTCTTTCAATCTTTCTTTCATTCTTTCTTTCAATCTTTCTTTCCATCTTTCTTTCAATCTTTCTTTTATTCTTTCTTTCAATCTTTCTTTTATTTTTATTTTCAATATTTCATTTTTTTCAAACTTTCTTGCAATCTTTCTTTCAATCGTTTAATCTTTCAATCTTTCTTTTATTCTTTCTTTCATTCTTTCTTTCAGTCTTTCAATCTTTCTTTCAATCTTTCTTTCATTCTTTCTTTCAGTCTTTCAATCTTTCTTTCAATCTTTCTTTCTTTCAATCTTTCTTTCGATCTTTCAATCTTTCTTTCAATCTTTCATTCTTTCTTTCAATCTTTCTTTCAATCTTTCTTTCAATCTTTCAATCTTTCAATCTTTCTTTCAATCTTTCTTTAAATCTTTCTTTCATTCTTTCTTTCAGTCTTTCAATCTTTCTTTGTTCAATATTTCTTTCAATCTTTCAATCTTTCTTTCATTCTTTCTTTCAATCTTTCAATCTTTCTTTCATTCTTTCTTTCAATCTTTCAATCTTTCAATCTTTCTTCAATCGTTCATCTTTCTTACTTTCAAACTTTCTTTCTTTTAATATTTCTTTCAATGTTTCAATCTTTCTTTCATTCTTTCATTCTTTCTTTCAATCTCTCTTTCAATCTTTATTTCATTCTTTCTTTCAATCTTTCTTTCTTTCAATCTTTCCTTCAATCTTTCTTGCATATTTTCTTTCAATCGTTTAATCTTTCAATCTTTCTTTCATTCTTTCTTTCAGTCTTTCAATCATTCTTTCAATCTTTCAATCTTTCTTTCATTCTTTCTTTCAGTCTTTCAATCTTTCTTTCAATCTTTCTTTCTTTCAATCTTTCTTTCAATCATTCTTTTTTTCAATCTTTCTTTCAATATGTCAATCTTTCTTTCATTCTTTCATTCTTTCTTTCAATTTTTCTTTCATTCTTTCTTTCAATCTTTCTTTTATTTTTATTTTCAATCTTTCTTTTTTTTCAATCATTCTTTCATTCTTTCTTTCAATCTTTTTTTCAATCTTTCTTTCTTTCAATCTTTCTTTCAATCTTTCAATCATTCCTTCATTCTTTCTTTCAATCTTTCTTTCATTCTTTCTTTCAATCTTTCTTTGTTTCAATCTTTCTTTTATTTTTTCTTTCAATCTTTCATTTATTTTTATTGTCAATCTTTCTTTTTTTTCAATCTTTCTTTCATTCTATCTTTCAATCTTATTTATATTTTTATTTTCAATATTTCTTTTTTTTCAATCTTTCTTTCAATCTTTCTTTTTTTCAATCTTTCTTTCATTCTTTCATTCTTTCTTTCAATCTTTCTTTCATTCTTTCTTTCAGTCTTTCAATCTTTCTTTCAATCTTTCTTTCAATCTTTCTTTCAATCTTTCAATCATTCCTTCATTCTTTCTTTCAATCTTTCTTTCATTATTTCTTTCAATCTTTCTTTCTTTCAATCTATCTTTTATTCTTTCTTTCAATCTTTCTTTTATTTTTATTTTCAATCTTTCTTTTTTTTCAATCTTTCTTTCAAACTTTTTGTCAATCTTTCTTTCAGTCTTTCATTCTTTCTTTCAATCTTTTTTTCATTCTTTCTTTCAGTCTTTCAATCTTTCTTTCAATCTTTCTTTCTTTCAATCTTTCTTACTTTCAATCTTTCTTTCTTCAATCTTTCTTCCAATATTTCTTTCTTTCTTTCAATATTTCTTTCAATATTTCAATCTTTCAGTCTTTTTTTCATTCTTTCTTTCAATATTTCTTTCAATCTTTCAATCTTTTAATCTTTCAATCTTTCTTTCAATCTTTCAATCTTTCATTCTTTCTTTCAACATTTCAATCTTTCAATCTTTCTTTCAATCTTTCGTTCATTCTTTCTTTCAATCTTTTTTTCATTCTTTCTTTCAGTCTTTCAATCTTTCTTTCAATCTTTCTTTCAATCTTTCTTTCTTTCAATCTTTCTTTCTTTCAATCTTTCTTTCAATCTTTCAATCTTTCTTTTATTTTTATTTTCAATCTTTAATTTTTTTCAATCATTCTTTCATTCTTTCTTTCAGTCTTTCAATCTTTTTTTCAATATTTCTGTCATTCTTTCTTTCAAACTTTCTTACTTTCAATCTTTCTATCTTTCAATCTTTCTTTCAATATTTCTTTCTTTCTTTCAATATTTCTTTCAATCTTTCAATCTTTCAATCTTTCTTTCATTCTTTCTTTCAATCTTTCTTTCAATCTTTCAGTCTTTCTTTCAATATTTCTTTCAATCTTTCTTTCTTTAAATCTTTCTTTCAATCTTTCTTTCAAACTTTCAATCTTTATTTCAAACTTTCAATCTTTCAATCTTTCTTTCAATCTTTCTTTCAATCTTTCAATCTTTCTTTCATTCTTTCTTTCAATCTTTCAATCTTTCTTTAATTTTTTCTTTCAATCTTTCTTACTTTCAATTTTTCTATCTTTCAATATTTCTTCCAATCTTTCAATCTTTCTTTTGTTATTCTTTCAATCTTTCTTTCTTTCAATCTTTCTATCCATCTATCTATCAATCTTTTTTTCATTCTTTCTTTCAATCTTTCTTTTTTCAATCTTTCTTGCAAACTTTCTTTCAATTGATTAATCTTTCAATCTTTCTTTCATTCTTTCTTTCAGTCTTTCAATCTCTTTTTCATTCTTTCTTTCAATATTTCAATCTTTCAATCTTTCTGTCATTCTTTCTGTCAATCTTTCAATCTTTCTTTCATCCTTTCTTTCAATCTTTCTTACTTTCAATTTTTCTATCTTTCAATATTTCTTCCAATCGTTCAATCTTTCTTTTATTATTTCTTTCAATCTTTCTTTCTTTCAATCTTTCTTTCCATCTTTCTTTCAATCTTTCTTTCATTCTTTCTTTCAATCTTTCTTTTTTCAATATTTCTTTCAATCTGTCAATTTTTCTTTCATTCTTTCTTTCAATTGTTCTTTCATTCTTTCTTTCAATCTTTCTTTAAATATTTCAATCTTTCAATCTTTCTTTCAATCTTTCAATCTTTCAATTTTTCTATCTTTCAATATTTCTTCCAATCGTTCAATCTTTCTTTCATTATTTCTTTCAATCTTTCTTTTGTTATTTCTTTCAATCTTTCTTCATTTCAATCTTTCTTTCCATCTTTCTTTCAATCTTTCTTTCATTCTTTCTTTCAATCTTTCAATCTTTCTTTCAAACTTTCAATCTTTCTTTCCATCTTTCTTTCAATCTTTCTTTCATTATTTCTTTCAGTCTTTCAATCTTTCTTTCAAACTTTCAATCTTTCTTTCAATCTTTCAGTCGTTCAAGCTTTCTTTCAATCTTTCTTTCAATCTTTCAATCTTCAGTCTTTCAATCTTTCTTTCAAACTTTCAATCTTTCTTTCAATCTTTCAGTCGTTCAATCTTTCTTTCAATCTTTCTTTCAATCTTTCAATCATTCAATCTTTCAATCATTCAATCTTTCAATCTTTTTTTCTTTCAATCTTTCTTTCAATCTTTCTATCATTCTTTCCATCAGTCTTTCAATCTTTCTTTCAATCTTTCTTTCAATCTTTCTTTCATTCTTTCTTTCAATCTTTCTTTCAATCTTTCAATCTTTCTTTCAATATGTCTTTCAATCTTTCTTACTTTCAATCTTTCTTTTTTAAATCTTTCTTTCAATCTTTCTTTCAATCTTTCTTTCAAACTTTCATTCTTTATTTCAATCTTTCAATCATTCAATCTTTCTTTCATTCTTTATTTCAATCTTTCAATCTTTCAATCTTTCTTTCATTCTTTCTTTCAATCTTTCTTTCAATCTTTCAATCTTTCTTTCAATATTTCTTTCAATCTTTCTTTCTTTAAATCTTTCTTTCAATCTTTCTTTCAAACTTTCAATCTTTATTTCAATCTTTCAATCTTCAAGCTTTCTTTCAATCTTTCTTTCAATCTTTCAATCTTTCTTTCATTCTTTCTTTCAATATTTCAATCTTTCTTTCATTCTTTCTTTCAATCTTTCAATCTTTCTTTAATTCTTTCTTGCAATCTTTCTTACTTTCAATTTTTCTATCTTTCAATATTTCTTCCAATCTTTCAATCTTTCTTTTGTTATTCTTTCAATCTTTCTTTCTTTCAATCTTTCTATCCATCTATCTTTCAATCTTTCTTTCAATCTTTCTTTTTTCAAACTTTCTTGCAAACTTTCTTTCAATTGTTTAATCTTTCAATCTTTCTTTCATTCTTTCTTTCAGTGTTTCAATTTTTTTTTCATTCTTTCTTTCAATATTTCAATCTTTCAATCTTTCTTTCATTCTTTCTTTCAATCTTTCAATCTTTCTTTCATTCTTTCTTTCAATATTTCAATCTTTCTTTCATTCTTTCTTTCAATCTTTCAATCTTTCTTTAATTCTTTCTTTCAATCTTTCTTACTTTCAATTTTTCTATCTTTCAATATTTCTTCCAATCTTTCAATCTTTCTTTTGTTATTCTTTCAATCTTTCTTTCTTTCAATCTTTCTATCCATCTATCTTTCAATCTTTCTTTCATTCTTTCTTTCAATCTTTCTTTTTTCAAACTTTCTTGCAAACTTTCTTTCAATTGTTTAATCTTTCAATCTTTCTTTCATTCTTTCTTTCAGTTTTTCAATCTTTTTTTCATTCTTTCTTTCAATATTTCAATGTTTCAATCTTTCTTTCATTCTTTCTTTCAATCTTTCAATCTTTCTTTCATTCTTTCTTGCAATCTTTCTTTCAATTGTTTAATCTTTCAATCTTTCTTTCATTCTTTCCTTCAGTGTTTTAATCTTTTTTTCAATCTTTCTTTCATTCTTTCTTTCAATCGTTCTTTCTTTCGTTTAGTCTTTCTTTCAATCTTTCAATTTTTCAATCTTTCTTTCATTCTTTCTATTAATCTTTCAATCTTTCTTTCAATGTTTCTTTCAATCTTTCTTTCATTCTTTCTTTCATTCTTTCTTTCAATCTTTCTTTCAATCTTTCTTTCAATCATTCTTTCTTTCTTTTAGTCTTTCTTTCAATCTTTCAATTTTTCAATCTTTCTTTCATTCTTTCTTTTAATCTTTCAATCTTTCTTTCATTGTTTCTTTCAATCTTTCTGTCCATCTTTCTTTCATTCTTTCCTTCAGTCTTTCATTCTTTCTTTCAATATTTCTTTTTTCAATCATTCTTGCAATCATTCTTTCAATTGTTTAATCTTTCAATCTTTCTTTCATTCTTTCTTTCAGTCTTTCAATCTTTTTTTCAATCTTTCTTTCATTATTTCTTTCAATCTTTCTGTCCGTCGTTCTTTCTTTCAGTCTTTCTTTCAATCATTCAATCTTTCAATCTTTCCTTCTATCTTTCTTTCAATCTTTCTTTCATTCTTTATTTCAATCTTTGTTTCATTCTTTCTTTCAATCTTTCATTCAATCTTTCTTTCAATCTTTCTTTCAATCTTTCTTTCAATCTTTCTTTCATTCTTTATTTTAATCTTTCAATCTTTCTTTAATTGTTTCTTTCAATCTTTCTGTCTTTCAATATTTCTTTCAATCTTTCAATCTTTCTTTTTTTTTCAATCTTTCTTTCAATCTTTCTTTTATTCTATCTTTAAATCTTTGTTTTTTCAATCTTTCTTGCAATCTTTCTTTCAGTCTTTCAATCTGTCTTTCAAACTTTCAATCTTTCTTTCAATCTTTCAATCTTTCAATCTTTCTTTCAATTTTTCTTTCAATCTTTCAGTCTTTCTTTCATTCTTTCTTTCAATCTTTCAATCTTTCAATCTTTCTTTCATTCTTTCTTTCAATCTTTCAATCTTTCTTTCAATATTTCTTTCAATCTTTCTTTCTGTCAATCTTTCTTTCCATCTTTCTTTCCATCTTTCTTTCATTCTTTCCTTCAGTCTTTCAATCTTTCTTTCAATCTTTCTTTCAATTTTTCTTTCAATCTTTCTTTCATTCTTTCCTTCAATCTTTCAATCTTTCTTTCAATCTTTCTTTCAATCTTTCATTCATTCTTTCTTTCAATCTTTCAATCTTTCTTTCAATATTTCTTTCAATCTTTTTTACTTTCAATCTTTCTTTCTTTAAATCTTTCTCTCAATCTTTCTTTCAAACTTTCATTATTTATTTCAATATTTCAATCCTTCAATCTTTCTTTCATTCTTTCTTTCAATCTTTCTTTCAAACTTTCAATCTTTCTTTCAATATTTCTTTCAATCTTTCTTTCTTTAAATCTTTCTTTCAATCTTTCTTTCAAACGTTCAATCTTTATTTCAATCTTTCAATCTTTCAATCTTTCTTTCATTCTTTCTTTCAATATTTCAATTTTTCAATCTTTCTTTCATTCTTTCTTTTAATCTTTCAATCTTTCTTTCATTGTTTCTTTCAATCTTTCTGTCTTTCAATATTTCATTCAATCTTTCTTTCATTCCTTCTTCAATCTTTCTTTCAAATTTTCTTTCAATCTTTCTTTTTTCAATATTTCTTTCAATCTTTCTTTCATTCTTTCTTTCAGTCTTTCAAAATTTGTTTCAAACTTTCAATCTTTCTTTCAATCTTTCAGTCGTTCAATCTTTCTTTGAATCTTTCAATCTTCAATCTTTCAATCTATCTTTCAGTCTTTCTTTCAATCATTCAATCTTTCAATCTTTCTTTCAATCTTTCTTTCTTTCAATCTTTCTTTCAATCTTTCTTTCATTCTTTCCTTCAGTCTTTCAATCTTTCTTTCAATCTTTCTTTCAATCTTTCTTTCAATCTTTCTTTCAATCTTTCTTATATTCTTTCTTTCAATCTTTCTTTCAATCTTTCAATCTTTCAATTTTTCTATCTTTCAATATTTCTTCCAATCGTTCAATCTTTCTTTCAATGTTTCTTTCAATCTTTCTTTCATTCTTTCTTTCATTCTTTCTTTCAATCTTTCTTTCAATCTTTCTTTCAATCATTCTTTCTTTCTTTTAGTCTTTCTTTCAATCTTTCAATTTTTCAATCTTTCTTTCATTCTTTCTTTTAATCTTTCAATCTTTCTTTCATTGTTTCTTTCAATCTTTCTGTCCATCTTTCTTTCATTCTTTCCTTCAGTCTTTCATTCTTTCTTTCAATCTTTCTTTTTTCAATCATTCTTGCAATCATTCTTTCAATTGTTTAATCTTTCAATCTTTCTTTCATTCTTTCTTTCAGTCTTTCAATCTTTTTTTCAATCTTTCTTTCATTATTTCTTTCAATCTTTCTGTCCGTCGTTCTTTCTTTCAGTCTTTCTTTCAATCATTCAATCTTTCAATCTTTCCTTCTATCTTTCTTTCAATCTTTCTTTCATTCTTTATTTCAATCTTTGTTTCATTCTTTCTTTCAATCTTTCATTCAATCTTTCTTTCAATCTTTCTTTCAATCTTTCTTTCAATCTTTCTTTCATTCTTTATTTTAATCTTTCAATCTTTCTTTAATTGTTTCTTTCAATCTTTCTGTCTTTCAATATTTCTTTCAATCTTTCAATCTTTCTTTTTTTTTCAATCTTTCTTTCAATCTTTCTTTTATTCTATCTTAAAATCTTTGTTTTTTCAATCTTTCTTGCAATCTTTCTTTCAGTCTTTCAATCTGTCTTTCAAACTTTCAATCTTTCTTTCAATCTTTCAATCTTTCAATCTTTCTTTCAATTTTTCTTTCAATCTTTCAGTCTTTCTTTCATTCTTTCTTTCAATCTTTCAATCTTTCAATCTTTCTTTCATTCTTTCTTTCAATCTTTCAATCTTTCTTTCAATATTTCTTTCAATCTTTCTTTCTGTCAATCTTTCTTTCCATCTTTCTTTCCATCTTTCTTTCATTCTTTCCTTCAGTCTTTCAATCTTTCTTTCAATCTTTCTTTCAATTTTTCTTTCAATCTTTCTTTCATTCTTTCCTTCAATCTTTCAATCTTTCTTTCAATCTTTCTTTCAATCTTTCATTCATTCTTTCTTTCAATCTTTCAATCTTTCTTTCAATATTTCTTTCAATCTTTTTTACTTTCAATCTTTCTTTCTTTAAATCTTTCTCTCAATCTTTCTTTCAAACTTTCATTATTTATTTCAATATTTCAATCCTTCAATCTTTCTTTCATTCTTTCTTTCAATCTTTCTTTCAAACTTTCAATCTTTCTTTCAATATTTCTTTCAATCTTTCTTTCTTTAAATCTTTCTTTCAATCTTTCTTTTAAACGTTCAATCTTTATTTCAATCTTTCAATCTTTCAATCTTTCTTTCATTCTTTCTTTCAATATTTCAATTTTTCAATCTTTCTTTCATTCTTTCTTTTAATCTTTCAATCTTTCTTTCATTGTTTCTTTCAATCTTTCTGTCTTTCAATATTTCATTCAATCTTTCTTTCATTCCTTCTTCAATCTTTCTTTCAAATTTTCTTTCAATCTTTCTTTTTTCAATATTTCTTTCAATCTTTCTTTCATTCTTTCTTTCAGTCTTTCAAAATTTGTTTCAAACTTTCAATCTTTCTTTCAATCTTTCAGTCGTTCAATCTTTCTTTGAATCTTTCAATCTTCAATCTTTCAATCTATCTTTCAGTCTTTCTTTCAATCATTCAATCTTTCAATCTTTCTTTCAATCTTTCTTTCTTTCAATCTTTCTTTCAATCTTTCTTTCATTCTTTCCTTCAGTCTTTCAATCTTTCTTTCAATCTTTCTTTCAATCTTTCTTTCAATCTTTCTTTCAATCTTTCTTTCATTCTTTCTTTCAATCTTTCTTTCAATCTTTCAATCTTTCAATTTTTCTATCTTTCAATATTTCTTCCAATCGTTCAATCTTTCTTTCATTATTTCTTTCAATCTTTCTTTTGTTATTTCTTTCAATCTTTCTTCATTTCAATCTTTCTTTCCATCTTTCTTTCAATCTTTCTTTCATTCTTTCTTTCAATCTTTCAATCTTTCTTTCAAACTTTCAATCTTTCTTTCCATCTTTCTTTCAATCTTTCTTTCATTATTTCTTTCAGTCTTTCAATCTTTCTTTCAAACTTTCAATCTTTCTTTCAATCTTTCAGTCGTTCAATCTTTCTTTCAATCTTTCTTTCAATCTTTCAATCATTCAATCTTTCAATCATTCAATCTTTCAATCTTTTTTTCTTTCAATCTTTCTTTCAATCTTTCTATCATTCTTTCCATCAGTCTTTCAATCTTTCTTTCAATCTTTCTTTCAATCTTTCTTTCATTCTTTCTTTCAATCTTTCTTTCAATCTTTCAATTTTTCTTTCAATATGTCTTTCAATCTTTCTTACTTTCAATCTTTCTTTTTTAAATCTTTCTTTCAATCTTTCTTTCAAACTTTCATTCTTTATTTCAATCTTTCAATCATTCAATCTTTCTTTCATTCTTTATTTCAATCTTTCAATCTTTCAATCTTTCTTTCAATCTTTCTTTCAATCTTTCAATCTTTCTTTCAATATTTCTTTCAATCTTTCTTTCTTTAAATCTTTCTTTCAATCTTTCTTTCAAACTTTCAATCTTTATTTCAATCTTTCAATCTTCAATCTTTCTTTCAATCTTTCTTTCAATCTTTCAATCTTTCTTTCATTCTTTCTTTCAATATTTCAATCTTTCTTTCATTCTTTCTTTCAATCTTTCAATCTTTCTTTAATTCTTTCTTTCAATCTTTCTTACTTTCAATTTTTCTATCTTTCAATATTTCTTCCAATCTTTCAATCTTTCTTTTGTTATTCTTTCAATCTTTCTTTCTTTCAATCTTTCTATCCATCTATCTTTCAATCTTTCTTTCATTCTTTCTTTCAATCTTTCTTTTTTCAAACTTTCTTGCAAACTTTCTTTCAATTGTTTAATCTTTCAATCTTTCTTTCATTCTTTCTTTCAGTCTTTCAATCTTTTTTTCATTCTTTCTTTCAATATTTCAATCTTTCTGTCATTCTTTCTTTCAATCTTTCTTACTTTCAATCTTTCTTTCTTTCAATCTTTCTTTCAATATTTCTTTCTTTCTTTCAATCTTTATCTCTTTCAGTCTTTCTTTTAATTTTTCTTTCAATCGTTTAATCTTTCAACCTTTCATTCTTTCTTTCAATCTTTCTTTCAATCTTTCTTTCAATCTTTCTTTCAATCTTTCTTTCTTTCAACCTTTCTTTCAATCTTTCTTTCATTTTTTCAATCTTTCTTTTCAATCTTTCTTTCAATCTTTCAATCTTTCAATCTTTCAATCTTTCAATCTTTATTTCAATCTTTCTTTTTTCAATCTTTCTTTCAATCTTTCAATCTTTCAATCTTTCTTTCATTCTTTCTTTCAGTCTTTCAATCTTTCCTTCAATCTTTCAATCCTTCAATCTTTCTTTCAATCTTTCTTTTTTTCAAACTTTCATTCTTTCTTTCAATCTTTCTTACTTTCAATCTTTCTTTCTTTCCATATTTCTTTCAATCTTTCAATCTTTCTTTCATTCTTTCGTCAATCTTTCTTTCATTCTTTCTTTCAATCTTTTCTATCCATCTTTCTTTCATTCTTTCTTTCAATCTTTCTTTCCATCTTTCTTTCAATCTTTCTTTCAATCTTTCTTTGTTTTTTTCAATCTTTCTTTCAATCTTTCAATCTTTCTTTCAGTCTTTCAATCTTTTTTTCTTTCAGTCTTTCAATCTATCTTTCTTTCAATATTTCTTTCAATCTTTCAATCTTTCAATCTTTCAATCTTTCTTTCATTCTTTCATTCTTTCTTTCAATCTTTCTTTCATTCTTTCTTTCAATCTTTCTTTCGATCTTTCTTTCAATCTTTCTTTTATTCTTTCTTTCAATCTTTCTTTTATTTTTATTTTCAATATTTCATTTTTTTCAAACTTTCTTGCAATTTTTCTTTCGATCGTTTAATCTTTCATTCTTTCTTTCAGTATTTCAAGCTTTCTTTCATTCTTTCTTTCAGTCTTTCAATCTTTCTTTCAATCTTTCTTTCTTTCAATCTTTCTTTCAATCTTTCTTTCAATCTTTCTTTTTTTCAATCTTTCTGTCATTCTTTCTTTCAATCTTTCTTTCTTTCAATCTTTCTTTCTTGCAATCTTTCTTTCAATATTTCTTTCTTTCTTTCAATATTTCTTTCAATCTTTCAATCTTTCAACCTTTTTTTCATTCTTTCTTTCAATCTTTCTTTCTCTCAATCTTTCTTGCAATTTTTCTGTCAATTGTTTAATCTTTCAATCTTTCTTTCAGTCTTTCTTTCAATCTTTCTTGCAATCTTTACTTCAATCTTTCAATCCTTCAATCTTTCTTTCTTTCCATATTTCTTTCAATCTTTCAATCTTTCTTTCATTCTTTCTTTCAATCTTTCTTTCCATCTTTCTTTCAATCTTTCTTTCAATCTTTCTTTGTTTTTTTCAATCTTTCTTTCAATCTTTCAATCTTTCTTTCAGTCTTTCAATCTTTTTTTCTTTCAGTCTTTCAATCTATCTTTCTTTCAATATTTCTTTCAATCTTTCAATCTTTCAATCTTTCAATCTTTCTTTCATTCTTTCATTCTTTCTTTCAATCTTTCTTTCATTCTTTCTTTCAATCTTTCTTTCGATCTTTCTTTCAATCTTTCTTTTATTCTTTCTTTCAATCTTTCTTTTATTTTTATTTTCAATATTTCATTTTTTTCAAACTTTCTTGCAATCTTTCTTTCAATCGTTTAATCTTTCATTCTTTCTTTCAGTATTTCAAGCTTTCTTTCATTCTTTCTTTCAGTCTTTCAATCTTTCTTTCAATCTTTCTTTCTTTCAATCTTTCTTTCAATCTTTCTTTCAATCTTTCTTTTTTTCAATCTTTCTGTCATTCTTTCTTTCAATCTTTCTTCTCTTTCAATCTTTCTTTCTTGCAATCTTTCTTTCAATATTTCTTTCTTTCTTTCAATCTTTCTTTCAAACTTTCAATCTTTATTTCAATCTTTCAATCTTCAAGCTTTCTTTCAATCTTTCTTTCAATCTTTCAATCTTTCTTTCATTCTTTCTTTCAATATTTCAATCTTTCTTTCATTCTTTCTTTCAATCTTTCAATCTTTCTTTAATTCTTTCTTTCAATCTTTCTTACTTTCAATTTTTCTATCTTTCAATATTTCTTCCAATCTTTCAATCTTTCTTTTGTTATTCTTTCAATCTTTCTTTCTTTCAATCTTTCTATCCATCTATCTTTCAATCTTTCTTTCATTCTTTCTTTCAATCTTTCTTTTTTCAAACTTTCTTGCAAACTTTCTTTCAATTGTTTAATCTTTCAATCTTTCTTTCATTCTTTCTTTCAGTCTTTCAATCTTTTTTTCATTCTTTCTTTCAATATTTCAATCTTTCTGTCATTCTTTCTTTCAATCTTTCTTACTTTCAATCTTTCTTTCTTTTAATCTTTCTTTCAATATTTCTTTCTTTCAATCTTTATCTCTTTCAGTCTTTCTTTTAATTTTTCTTTCAATCGTTTAATCTTTCAACCTTTCATTCTTTCTTTCAATCTTTCTTTCAATCTTTCTTTCAATCTTTCTTTCAATCTTTCTTTCTTTCAACCTTTCTTTCAATCTTTCTTTCATTTTTTCAATCTTTCTTTTCAATCTTTCTTTCAATCTTTCAATCTTTCAATCTTTCAATCTTTCAATCTTTATTTCAATCTTTCTTTTTTCAATCTTTCTTTCAATCTTTCAATCTTTCAATCTTTCTTTCATTCTTTCTTTCAGTCTTTCAATCTTTCCTTCAATCTTTCAATCCTTCAATCTTTCTTTCAATCTTTCTTTTTTTCAATCTTTCATTCTTTCTTTCAATCTTTCTTACTTTCAATCTTTCTTTCTTCCAATATTTCTTTCAATCTTTCAATCTTTCTTTCATTCTTTCGTCAATCTTTCTTTCATTCTTTCTTTCAATCTTTTCTATCCATCTTTCTTTCATTCTTTCTTTCAATCTTTCTTTCCATCTTTCTTTCAATCTTTCTTTCAATCTTTCTTTGTTTTTTTCAATCTTTCTTTCAATCTTTCAATCTTTCTTTCAGTCTTTCAATCTTTTTTTCTTTCAGTCTTTCAATCTATCTTTCTTTCAATATTTCTTTCAATCTTTCAATCTTTCAATCTTTCAATCTTTCTTTCATTCTTTCATTCTTTCTTTCAATCTTTCTTTCATTCTTTCTTTCAATCTTTCTTTCGATCTTTCTTTCAATCTTGCTTTTATTCTTTCTTTCAATCTTTCTTTTATTTTTATTTTCAATATTTCATTTTTTTCAAACTTTCTTGCAATTTTTCTTTCGATCGTTTAATCTTTCATTCTTTCTTTCAGTATTTCAAGCTTTCTTTCATTCTTTCTTTCAGTCTTTCAATCTTTCTTTCAATCTTTCTTTCTTTCAATCTATCTTTCAATCTTTCTTTCAATCTTTCTTTTTTTCAATCTTTCTGTCATTCTTTCTTTCAATCTTTCTTTCTTGCAATCTTTCTTTCAATATTTCTTTCTTTCTTTCAATATTTCTTTCAATCTTTCAATCTTTCAACCTTTTTTTCATTCTTTCTTTCAATCTTTCTTTCTCTCAATCTTTCTTGCAATTTTTCTGTCAATTGTTTAATCTTTCAATCTTTCTTTCAGTCTTTCTTTCAATCTTTCTTGCAATCTTTACTTCAATCTTTCAATCCTTCAATCTTTCTTTCTTTCCATATTTCTTTCAATCTTTCAATCTTTCTTTCATTCTTTCGTCAATCTTTCTTTCATTCTTTCTTTCAATCTTTCTTTCCATCTTTCTTTCAATCTTTCTTTCAATCTTTCTTTGTTTTTTTCAATCTTTCTTTCAATCTTTCAATCTTTCTTTCAGTCTTTCAATCTTTTTTTCTTTCAGTCTTTCAATCTATCTTTCTTTCAATATTTCTTTCAATCTTTCAATCTTTCAATCTTTCAATCTTTCTTTCATTCTTTCATTCTTTCTTTCAATCTTTCTTTCATTCTTTCTTTCAATCTTTCTTTCGATCTTTCTTTCAATCTTTCTTTTATTCTTTCTTTCAATCTTTCTTTTATTTTTATTTTCAATATTTCATTTTTTTCAAACTTTCTTGCAATCTTTCTTTCAATCGTTTAATCTTTCATTCTTTCTTTCAGTATTTCAAGCTTTCTTTCATTCTTTCTTTCAGTCTTTCAATCTTTCTTTCAATCTTTCTTTCTTTCAATCTTTCTTTCAATCTTTCTTTCAATCTTTCTTTTTTTCAATCTTTCTGTCATTCTTTCTTTCAATCTTTCTTCTCTTTCAATCTTTCTTTCTTGCAATCTTTCTTTCAATATTTCTTTCTTTCTTTCAATATTTCTTTCAATCTTTCAATCTTTCAACCTTTTTTTTATTCTTTCTTTCAATCTTTCTTTCTCTCAATCGTTCTTGCAATTTTTCTGTCAATTGTTTAATCTTTCAATCTTTCTTTCAGTCTTTCTTTCAATCTTTCTTGCAATTTTTCTGTCAATTGTTTAATCTTTCAATCTTTCTTTCAGTCTTTCTTTCAATCTTTCTTGCAATCTTTACTTCAATCTTTCAATCCTTCAATCTTTCTTTCTTTCCATATTTCTTTCAATCTTTCAATCTTTCTTTCATTCTTTCGTCAATCTTTCTTTCATTCTTTCTTTCAATCTTTCTTTCCATCTTTCTTTCAATCTTTCTTTCAATCTTTCTTTGTTTTTTTCAATCTTTCTTTCAATCTTTCAATCTTTCTTTCAGTCTTTCAATCTTTTTTTCTTTCAGTCTTTCAATCTATCTTTCTTTCGATATTTCTTTCAATCTTTCAGTCTTTCAGTCTTTCAATCTTTCTTTCATCTTTCTTTCATTCTTTTTTTCAGTCTTTCAATCTTTCTTTCAATCATTCTTTCTTTCAATCTTTCTTTCAATATTTCTTTCTTTCTTTCAACATTTCTTTCAATCTTTCAATCTTTCAATCTTTTTTTCATTCTTTCTTTCAATATTTCTTTCAATGTTTCAATCGTTTAATCTTTCAATCTTTCTTGCAATCTTTCAGTCTTTCTTTCAATCTTTCTTTCAATCTTTCAATCTTTCATTCTTTCTTTCAATATTTCAATCTTCCAATCTTTCTTTCAATCTTTCTTTCATTCTTTCTTTCAATCTTTTTTTCTTTCAATGTTTCTTTCAATCTTTCTTTCATTCTTTCGATCTTTCTTTTCAATCTTTCATTCAATCTCTCTTTTATTCTGTCTTTCAATCTTTCTTTTATTTCAATCTTTCTTGCAATTTTTCTGTCAATTGTTTAATCTTTCAATCTTTCGTTCAGTCTTTCTCTCAATCTTTCTTGCAATCTTTCTTTCAATCTTTAAATCCTTCAATCTTTCTTTCAATCTTTCTTTTTTTCAATCTTTCATTCTTTCTTTCAATCTTTCTTACTTTCAATGTTTCTTTCTTTCCATATTTCTTTCAATCTTTCAATCTGTCTTTCATTCTTTTTTTCAATCTTTCTTTCTTTCAGTTTTTCTTTCCATCTTTCTTTCAATCTTTCTTTCAATCTTCTTTTGTTTTTTTCAATCTTTCTTGCAATCTTTTTTTTATTTTTATTTTCAATATTTCATTTTTTTCAATCTTTCTTGCAATCTTTCTTTCAATCGTTTAATATTTCAATCTTTCTTTCATTCTTTCTTTCATTCTTTCTTTCAGTCTTTCAATCTTTCTTTCAATCTTTCAATCTTTCTTTCATTCTTTCTTTCAGTCTTTCAATCTTTCTTTCAATCTTTCTTTCTTTCAATCTTTCTTTCAATCTTTCAATCTTTCTTTCAATCTTTCATTCTTTCTTTCAATCTTTCTTTCATTCTATCTTTCAAACTTATTTATATTTTTATTTTCAATATTTCTTTTTTTTCAATCTTTCTTTCAATCTTTCTTTTTTTCAATCTTTCTTTCATTCTTTCATTCTTTCTTTCAATCTTTCTTTCAATCTTTCTTTCATTCTTTCTTTCAGTCTTTCAATCTTTCTTTCAATCTTTCTTTCAATCTTTCTTTCAATCTTTCTTTCAATCTTTCAATCATTCCTTCATACTTTCTTTCAATCTTTCTTTCATTCTTTCTTTCAATCTTTCTTTCTTTCAATCTTTCTTTTATTCTTTCTTTCAATCTTTCTTTTATTTTTATTTTCAATCTTTCTTTTTTTTCAATCTTTCTTTCAAACTTTTTGTCAATCTTTCTTTCAGTCTTTCATTCTTTCTTTCAATCTTTTTTTCATTCTTTCTTTCAGTCTTTCAATCTTTCTTTCAACCTTTCTTTCTTTCATTCTTTCTTTCAATCTTTTTTTCTTTCAATGTTTCTTTCAATCTTTCTTTCATTCTTTCGATCTTTCTTTTCAATCTTTCATTCAATCTCTCTTTTATTCTGTCTTTCAATCTTTCTTTTATTTCAATCTTTCTTGCAATTTTTCTGTCAATTGTTTAATCTTTCAATCTTTCGTTCAGTCTTTCTCTCAATCCTTCTTGCAATCTTTCTTTCAATCTTTAAATCCTTCAATCTTTCTTTCAATCTTTCTTTTTTTCAATCTTTCATTCTTTCTTTCAATCTTTCTTACTTTCAATGTTTCTTTCTTTCCATATTTCTTTCAATCTTTCAATCTTTCTTTCATTCTTTCTTCAATCTGTCTTTCATTCTTTCTTTCAATCTTTCTTTCTTTCAATATTTCTTTCCATCTTTCTTTCAATCTTTCTTTCAATCTTCTTTTGTTTTTTTCAATCTTTCTTGCAATCTTTTTTTGATTTTTATTTTCAATATTTCATTTTTTTCAATCTTTCTTGCAATCTTTCTTTCAATCGTTTAATATTTCAATCTTTCTTTCATTCTTTCTTTCATTCTTTCTTTCAGTCTTTCAATCTTTCTTTCAATCTTTCAATCTTTCTTTCATTCTTTCTTGCAGTCTTTCAATCTTTCTTCAATCTTTCTTTCAATCTTTCTTTCTTTCAATCTTTCTTTCAATCTTTCAATCTTTCTTTCAATCTTTCATTCTTTCTTTCAATCTTTCTTTCATTCTATCTTTCAATCTTATTTATATTTTTATTTTCAATATTTCTTTTTTTTCAATCTTTCTTTCAATCTTTCTTTTTTTCAATCTTTCTTTCATTCTTTCTTTCAGTCTTTCAATCTTTCTTTCAATCTTTCTTTCAATCTTTCTTTCAATCTTTCTTTCAATCTTTCTTTCAATCTTTCAATCATTCCTTCATACTTTCTTTCAATCTTTCTTTCATTCTTTCTTTCAATTTTTCTTTCTTTCAATCTTTCTTTTATTCTTTCTTTCAATCTTTCTTTTATTTTTATTTTCAATCTTTCTTTTTTTTCAATCTTTCTTTCAAACTTTTTGTCAATCTTTCTTTCAGTCTTTCATTCTTTCTTTCAATCTTTTTTTCATTCTTTCTTTCAGTCTTTCAATCTTTCTTTCAATCTTTCTTTCTTTCATTCTTTCTTTCAATCTTTTTTTCTTTCAATGTTTCTTTCAATCTTTCTTTCATTCTTTCGATCTTTCTTTTCAATCTTTCATTCAATCTCTCTTTTATTCTGTCTTTCAATCTTTCTTTTATTTCAATCTTTCTTACAATTTTTCTGTCAATTGTTTAATCTTTCAATCTTTCGTTCAGTCTTTCTCTCAATCTTTCTTGCAATCTTTCTTTCAATCTTTAAATCCTTCAATCTTTCTTTCAATCTTTCTTTTTTTCAATCTTTCATTCTTTCTTTCAATCTTTCTTACTTTCAATGTTTCTTTCTTTCCATATTTCTTTCAATCTTTCAATCTTTCTTTCATTCTTTCTTCAATCTGTCTTTCATTCTTTTTTTCAATCTTTCTTTCTTTCAATTTTTCTTTCCATCTTTCTTTCAATCTTTCTTTCAATCTTTCTTTCATTCTTTCTTTCAGTCTTTCAATCTTTCTTTCAATCTTTCTTTCAATCTTTCTTTCAATCTTTCTTTCAATCTTTCAATCATTCCTTCATACTTTCTTTCAATCTTTCTTTCATTCTTTCTTTCAATATTTCTTTCTTTTAATCTTTCTTTTATTTTTATTTTCAATCTTTCTTTTTTTCAATCTTTCTTTCAAACTTTTTGTCAATCTTTCTTTCAGTCTTTCATTCTTTCTTTCAATCTTTTTTTCATTCTTTCTTTCAGTCTTTCAATCTTTCTTTCAATCTTTCTTTTTTTCAATCTTTCTGTCATTCTTTTTTTCAATCTTTCTTACTTTCAATCTTTCTTTCTTTCAATCTTTCTTCCAATATTTCTTTCTTTCTTTCAATATTTCTTTCAATATTTCAATCTTTCAATCTTTTTTTCATTCTTTCTTTCAATATTTCTTTCAATCTTTCAATCGTTTAATCTTTCAATCTTTCTTTCAATCTTTCAATCTGTCATTCTTTCTTTCAACATTTCAATCTTTCAATCTTTCTTTCAATCTTTCTTTCAATCTTTTTTTCTTTCAATGTTTCATTCAATCTTTCTTTCATTCTTTCGATCTTTCTTTTCAATCTTTCGTTCATTCCTTCTTTCAATCTTTTTTTCATTCTTTCTTTCAGTCTTTCAATCTTTCTTTCAATCTTTCTTTTTTTTCAATCATTATTTCTTTCTTTCTTTCAATATTTCTTTCAATCTTTCAATCTTTCAATCTTTCTTTCATTCTTTCTTTCTTTCAATCTTTCTTTCAATCTTTCAATCATTCCTTCATTCTTTCTTTCAATCTTTCTTTTATTCTTTCTTTCAATCTTTCTTTGTTTCAATCTTTCTTTTATTTTTCTTTCAATCTTTCTATTATTTTTATTTTCATTCTTTCTTTTTTTTCAATCTTTCTTTCAATCTTTTTCTCAATCTTTCTTTCATTCTTTCATTCTTTCTTTCAATCTTTTTTTCAATCTTTCTTTCATTCTTTCTTTCAGTCTTTCAATCTTTCTTCCATTCTTTCTTTCAGTCATTCAATCTTTCTTTCAATCTTTCTTTCTTTCAATCTTTCAATCTTTCAATCTTTCTTTCGTTCAATCTTTCTTTCAATCCTTCAATCTTTCAATCTTTCAATCTTTCAATCATTATTTCAATCTTTCTTTTTTTCAATCTTTCTTTTTTTCAATCTTTCTTTCAGTCTTACAATCTTTCTTTCATTCTTTCTTTCAATCTTTTTTACTTTCAATCTTTCTTTCTTTCAATATTTCTTTCAATCTTTCAATCTTTCTTTCAATCTTTCTTTCAATATTTCTTTCTTTCAATCTTTCAATCTTTCTTTCTTTCAATCTTTCATTCAATCTCTCTTTCTTTCAATCTTTCAATCTTTCTTTTATTTCAATCTTTCCTGCAATTTTCGTGTCAATCGTTTAATCTTTCAGTCTTTCATTCAGTCTTTCTTTCAATCTTTCTTTCAATCTTTCTTTCAATCTTTCAAGCCTTCAATCTTTCTTTCATTCTTTCTTTCTATCTATCTTACTTTCAAACTTTCTTTCTTTCAATATTTCTTTCAATCTTTCAATCTTTCTTTCATTCTTTCATTCTTTCTTTCAATCTTTTTTTCATTTTTTCTTTCAATATTTCTTTCAATGTTTCAATCTTTCTTTCTTTCTTTCAATCTTTCTTGCAATTTTTCTTTCAATCGTTTAATCTTTCAATCATTCTTGCAATCTTTCAATCTTCCTTTCAATCTTTCAATCTTTCATTCAATCTTTCTTTCAGTCTTTCAATCTTTCTTTCAATCTTTTTTTTCATTCTTTCTTTCATTCTTTCTTTCAATCTTTCTTGCTTTCAATCTTTCTTTCTTTCCATATTTCTTTCAATCTTTCAATCTTTCTTTCATTCTTTCTTCAATCTTTCTTTCATTCTTTCTTTCAATCTTTCTTTCAATCTTTCTTTGTTTTTTTCAATCTTTCTTTCAATCTTTCTTTCAATCTTTCAATCTTTCAATCTTTCTTTCAATCTTTCTTTAAATCTTTCTTTCAGTCTTTCAATCTTTCTTTCTTTCAGTCTTTCAATCTTTCTTTCTTTCAATATTTCTTTCAATCTTTCAATCTTTCTTTCATTCTTTCATTCTTTCTTTTAATCTTTCTTTCATTCTTTCTTTCAATCTTTCTTTCCATCTTTCTTTCAATCTTTCTTTTATTCTTTCTTTCAATCTTTCTTTTATTTTTATTTTCAAAATTTCATTTTTTTCAATATTTCTTGCAATCTTTCTTTCGATCATTTAATCTTTCAATCTTTCTTTCATGCTTTCTTTCAGTCTTTCAATCTTTCTTTCAATCTTTCTTTCTTTCAATCTTTCTTACTTTCAAACCTTCTTTCTTTTAATATTTCATTCAATGTTTCAATCTTTCTTTCATTCTTTCATTCTTTCTTTCAATCTTTCTTTCTTTCAATTTTTCTTTCAATCTTTCCTTCAATCTTTCTTTTATTCTTTCTTTCAATCTTTCTTTTTGTTCAATCTTTCTTGCAATTTTACTTTCAATCGTTTAATCTTTCAATCTTTCTTTCATTCTTTCTTTCAGTCTTTCAATCTTTCTTTCAATCTTTCAATCTTTCTTTCAATCTTTCTTTCAGTCTTTCAATCTTTCTTTCAATCTTTCTTTCAATCTTTCTTTCTTTCAATCTTTCTTTCAACCTTTCAATCTTTCTTTTATTCTTTCATTCTTTCTTTCAATCTTTCTTTCATTCTTTCTTTCAATCTTTCTTTTATTTTTATTTTCAATCTTTCTTTTTTTTCAATCTTTCTTTCAATCTTTCTTTCAGTCTTTCAATCTTTCTTTCAATCTTTCTTTTTTTCAATCTTTCATTCTATCTTTCAATCATTCTTACTTTCAATCTTTCTTACTTTCCATATTTCTTTCAATCTTTCAATCTTTCTTTCATTCTTTCTTCAATCTTTCTTTCATTATTTCTTTCAATCTTTCAATCATTCAATCTTTCTTTCAATCTTTCTTTAAATCTTTCTTTCAATCCTTCAATCTTTCTTTCATTCTTTCTTTCTATATTTCTCACTTTTAAACTTTCTTTCTTTCAATATTTCATTCAATCTTTCAATCTTTTTTTCATTCTTTCTTTCAATCTTTTTTTCATTCTTTCTTTCAATATTTCTTTCAATGTTTCAATCTTTCTTTCTTTGTTTCAATCTTTCTTGCAATTTTTCTTTCAATCGTTTAATCTTTCAATCTTTCTTGCAATCTTTCAATCTTCCTTTCAATCTTTCTTTCAATCTTTCATCCTTCAATCTTTCTTTCATTCTTTCTTACAATCTTTCAATCTTTCTTTCAATCTTTCTTTCAATATTTCTTTCTTTCAATCTTTCAATCTTTCTTTCTTTCAATCTTTCATTCAATCTCTCTTTTATTCTGTCTTTCAATCTTTCTTTTATTTCAATCTTTCTTGCAATTTTTCTGTCAATCGTTTAATCTTTCAATCTTTCTTTCAGTCTTTCTTTCAATCTCTTTTTCAATCTTTCAATCCTTCAATCTTTCTTTCATTCTTTCTTTCTTACTTTCAAACTTTCTTTCTTTCAATATTTCTTTCAATCTTTCAATCTTTCTTTCATTCTTTCATTCTTTCTTTCAATCTTTTTTTCATTCTTTCTTTCAATATTTCCTTCAATGTTTCAATCTTTCTTTCTTTCTTTCAATCTTTCTTGCAATTTTTCTTTCAATCGTTTAATCTTTCAATCTTTCTTGCAATCTTTCAATCTTCTTTTCAATCTTTGAATCTTTCATTCAATCTTACTTTCAGTTTTCAATCTTTCTTTCAATCTTTCTTTCAATCTTTTTTTTCATTCTTTCTTTCATTCTTTCTTTCAATCTTTCTTTCCATCTTTCTTTCAATCTTTCTTTCAATCTTTCTTTTTTTTTCAATCTTTCTTTCAATCTTTCTTTCAATCTTTCAATCTTTCAATCTTTCTTTCAATCTTTCTTTAAATCTTTCTTTCAATCTTTCTTTCATTCTCTCTTTCAATCTTTCAATCTTTCAATATTTCTTTTTTGTCAATCTTTCTTGCAATCTTTCTTTCAATCGTTTAATCTTTCAATCTTTCTTTCATTCCTTCTTTCAGTCTTTCAATCTTTCTTTCAATCTTTCAATCTTTCTTTCCATTTTCTTTCAATCTTTTTTTTATTCTTTCTTTCATTCTTTCTTTTTTTCAATCTTTCTTGCAATCTTTCTTTTTTTCAATCTTTCTTGCAATCTTTCTTTCAATCGATTTATCTTTCAATCTTTCTTTCATTCTTTCTTTCAGTCTTTCAATCTTTCTTTCAATCTTTCTTTCAATCTTTCTTACTTTCAATCTTTCTTTCTTCAATATTTCTTTCAATCTTTTATTCTTTCTTTCAATCTTTCTTTCTTTCAGTCTTTCAATCTTTTTTTCAATCTTTCTTTCAATCTTTCAATCTTTCAATCTTTCAAACTTTCTTTCTTTCAATCTTTCAATCTTTCATTCTTTCTTTCAATCTTTCTTTCATTCTTTCTTTTATTCTTTCTTTCAATAACTATTTCCTTCTTTCTTTCAATCTTTCTTTTATTTTTATTTTCAATCTTTCTTTTTTTTCAATCTTTCTTGCAATCTTTCTTTTAATCGTTTAATCTTTCAATCTTTCTTTCATTCCTCCTTTCAGTCTTTCTTTCAATCTTTCATTCTTTCAATCTTTCTTTCAATCTTTCTTACTTTCAAACCTTCTTTCTTTTAATATTTCATTCAATGTTTCAATCTTTCTTTCATTCTCATTCTTTCTTTCAATCTTTCTTTCTTTCAATCTTTCTTTCAATCTTTCCTTCAATCTTTCTTTTATTCTTTCTTTCAATCTTTCTTTTTTTTCAATTCTTCTTGCAATTTTTCTTTCAATCGTTTAATCTTTCAATCTTTCTTTCATTCTTTCTTTCAGTCTTTCTTTCAGTCTTTCAATCTTTCTTTCAATCTTTCAATCTTTCTTTCATTCTTTCTTTCAGTCTTTCAATCTTTCTTTCAATCTTTCTTTCAATCTTTCTTTCCATTTTCTTTCAATCTTTCTTTTATTCTTTCTTTCAATCTTTCTTGCAATCTTTCTTTCAATCGATTTATCTTTCAATCTTTCTTTCATTCTTTCTTTCAGTCTTTCAATCTTTCTTTCAATCTTTCTTTCAATCTTTCTTACTTTCAATCTTTCTTTCTTTCAATATTTCTTTCAATCTCTCAATCTTTCTTTCATTCTTTTATTCTTTCTTTCAATCTTTCTTTCTTTCTTTTTTCAATCTTTCTTTCTTTTAGTCTTTCAATCTTTCTTGCTTTCAATATTTCTTTCAATCTTTCAATCTTTCAATCTTTCTTTCATTCTTTCATTCTTTCTTTCAATCTTTCTTTCATTCAATATTTCAATCTTTCTTTCCAAATTTCTTTCAATCTTTCTTTTATTCTTTCTTTCAATCTTTCTTTCATTCTCTCTTTCAATCCTTCAATCTTTCAATCTTTCTTTTTTGTCAATCTTTCTTGCAATCTTTCTTTCAATCGTTTAATCTTTCAATCTTTCTTTCATTCCTTCTTTCAGTCTTTCAATCTTTCTTTCAATCTTTCAATCTTTCTTTCCATTTTCTTTCAATCTTTCTTTTATTCTTTCTTTCAATCTTTCTTTTTTTCAATCTTTCTTGCAATCTTTCTTTTTTTCAATCTTTCCTGCAATCTTTCTTTCAATCGATTTATCTTTCAATCTTTCTTTCATTCTTTCTTTCAGTCTTTCAATCTTTCTTTCAATCTTTCTTTCAATCTTTCTTACTTTCAATCTTTCTTTCTTCAATATTTCTTTCAATCTTTTATTCTTTCTTTCAATCTTTCTTTCTTTCAGTCTTTCAATCTTTTTTTCAATCTTTCTTTCAATCTTTCAATCTTTCAATCTTTCAATCTTTCTTTCTTTCAATCCATCAATCTTTCATTCTTTCTTTCAATCTTTCTTTCATTCTTTCTTTTATTCTTTCTTTCAATAATTCTTTCCATCTTTCTTTCAATATTTATTTTATTCTTTCTTTCAATCTTTCTTTTATTTTTATTTTCAATCTTTCTTTTATTTCAATCTTTCTTGCAATTTTTCTGTCGATCGTTTAATCTTTCAATCTTTCTTTCAGTCTTTCTTTAAATCTTTCTTTCAATCTTTCTTTCAACCTTTCAATCCTTCAATCTTTCTTTCATTCTTTCGTTCTATCTTTCTTACTTTCAAACTTTCTTTCTTTCAATATTTCTTTCAATCTTTCAATCTTTCTTTCAACCTTTCAATCCTTCAATCTTTCTTTCATTCTTCTTTCTATCTTTCTTACTTTCAAACTTTCTTTCTTTCAATATTTCTTTCTTTCTTTCAATCTTTCTTGCAATTTTTCTTTCAATCGTTTAATCTTTGAATCTTTCTTGCAATCTTTCAGTCTTCCTTTCAATCTTTCTTTCAATCTTTCAATCTTTCTTTCAATCTTTCTTTCAATCTTTTTTTTTCATTCTTTCTTTCATTCTTTCATTCTTTCTTTCAATCTTTTTTTCAATCTTTCTTTCATTCTTTCTTTCAGTCTTACAATCTCTCTTTCAATCTTTCTTTCAATCTTTCTTTTTTCAATCTTTCTGTCATTCTTTCTTTCAATCTTTCTTACTTTCAATCTTTCTTTCTTTCAATTTTTCTTTCAATCCTTTTTTCAATCTTTCTTTCAATCTTTATTTCAATCTTTCTTTCAATCTTTCTTTCAATCTTTCTTTCATTCTGTCAATCTTTCTTTTCAATCTTTCGTTCAATCTTTCTTTCTATCTTTCAATCTTTCAATCTTTCAATCATTATTTCAATCTTTCTTTTTTCAATCTTTCTTTTTTTCAATCTTTTTTTCAGTCTTTCAATCTTTCTTTCATTCTTTCTTTCAATCTTTTTTACTTTCAATCTTTCTTTCTTTCAATATTTCTTTCAATCTTTCAATCTTTTTTTCAATCTTTCTTTCAATATTTCTTTCTTTAAATCTTTCAATCTTTCTTTCTTTCAATCTTTCATTCAATCTCTCTTTCTTTCAATCTTTCAATCTTTCCTGCAATTTTTGTGTCAATCGTTTAATCTTTCAGTCTTTCATTCAGTCTTTCTTTCAATCTTTCTTTCAATCTTTCTTTCATTCTTTCAAGCCTTCAATCTTTCTTTCATTCTTTCTTTCTATCTTTCTTACTTTCAAACTTTCTTTCTTTCAGTATTTCTTTCAATCTTTCAATCTTTCTTTCATTCTTTCATTCTTTCTTTCAATCTTTTTTCATTTTTCTTTCAATATTTCTTTCAATGTTTCAATCTTTCTTTCTTTCTTTCAATCTTTCTTGCAATTTTTCTTTCAATCGTTTAATCTTTCAATCATTCTTGCAATCTTTCAATCTTCCTTTCAATCTTTCAATCTTTCATTCAATCTTTCTTTCAGTCTTTCAATCTTTCTTTCAATCTTTTTTTTTCAATCTTTCTTTCATTCTTTCTTTCAATCTTTTTTACTTTCAATCTTTCTTTCTTTCCATATTTCTTTCAATCTTTCAATCTTTCTTTCATTCTTTCTTCAATCTTTCTTTCATTCTTTCTTTCAATCTTTCTTTCGTTCAATCTTTCTTTCAATCTTTCAATCTTTCAATCTTTCAATCTTTCAATCATTATTTCAATCTTTCTTTTTTTCAATCTTTCTTTTTTTCAATCTTTCTTTCAGTCTTACAATCTTTCTTTCATTCTTTCTTTCAATCTTTTTTACTTTCAATCTTTCTTTCTTTCAATATTTCTTTCAATCTTTCAATCTTTCTTTCAATCTTTCTTTCAATATTTCTTTCTTTCAATCTTTCAATCTTTCTTTCTTTCAATCTTTCATTCAATCTCTCTTTCTTTCAATCTTTCAATCTTTCTTTTATTTCAATCTTTCCTGCAATTTTCGTGTCAATCGTTTAATCTTTCAGTCTTTCATTCAGTCTTTCTTTCAATCTTTCTTTCAATCTTTCTTTCAATCTTTCAAGCCTTCAATCTTTCTTTCATTCTTTCTTTCTATCTATCTTACTTTCAAACTTTCTTTCTTTCAATATTTCTTTCAATCTTTCAATCTTTCTTTCATTCTTTCATTCTTTCTTTCAATCTTTTTTTCATTTTTTTTTTCAATATTTCTTTCAATGTTTCAATCTTTCTTTCTTTCTTTCAATCTTTCTTGCAATTTTTCTTTCAATCGTTTAATCTTTCAATCATTCTTGCAATCTTTCAATCTTCCTTTCAATCTTTCAATCTTTCATTCAATCTTTCTTTCAGTCTTTCAATCTTTCTTTCAATCTTTTTTTTTCATTCTTTCTTTCATTCTTTCTTTCAATCTTTCTTGCTTTCAATCTTTCTTTCTTTCCATATTTCTTTCAATCTTTCAATCTTTCTTTCATTCTTTCTTCAATCTTTCTTTCATTCTTTCTTTCAATCTTTCTTTCAATCTTTCTTTCAATCTTTCTTTGTTTTTTTCAATCTTTCTTTCAATATTTCTTTCAATCTTTCAATCTTTCTTTCATTCTTTCATTCTTTCTTTCAATCTTTTTTTCATTCTTTCTTTCAATATTTCCTTCAATGTTTCAATCTTTCTTTCTTTCTTTCAATCTTTCTTGCAATTTTTCTTTCAATCGTTTAATCTTTCAATCTTTCTTGCAATCTTTCAATCTTCTTTTCAATCTTTGAATCTTTCATTCAATCTTACTTTCAGTTTTCAATCTTTCTTTCAATCTTTCTTTCAATCTTTTTTTTCATTCTTTCTTTCATTCTTTCTTTCAATCTTTCTTTCCATCTTTCTTTCAATCTTTCTTTCAATCTTTCTTTTTTTTTCAATCTTTCTTTCAATCTTTCTTTCAATCTTTCAATCTTTCAATCTTTCTTTCAATCTTTCTTTAAATCTTTCTTTCAATCTTTCTTTCATTCTCTCTTTCAATCTTTCAATCTTTCAATATTTCTTTTTTGTCAATCTTTCTTGCAATCTTTCTTTCAATCGTTTAATCTTTCAATCTTTCTTTCATTCCTTCTTTCAGTCTTTCAATCTTTCTTTCAATCTTTCAATCTTTCTTTCCATTTTCTTTCAATCTTTTTTTTATTCTTTCTTTCATTCTTTCTTTTTTTCAATCTTTCTTGCAATCTTTCTTTTTTTCAATCTTTCTTGCAATCTTTCTTTCAATCGATTTATCTTTCAATCTTTCTTTCATTCTTTCTTTCAGTCTTTCAATCTTTCTTTCAATCTTTCTTTCAATCTTTCTTACTTTCAATCTTTCTTTCTTCAATATTTCTTTCAATCTTTTATTCTTTCTTTCAATCTTTCTTTCTTTCAGTCTTTCAATCTTTTTTTCAATCTTTCTTTCAATCTTTCAATCTTTCAATCTTTCAAACTTTCTTTCTTTCAATCTTTCAATCTTTCATTCTTTCTTTCAATCTTTCTTTCATTCTTTCTTTTATTCTTTCTTTCAATAACTATTTCCTTCTTTCTTTCAATCTTTCTTTTATTTTTATTTTCAATCTTTCTTTTTTTTCAATCTTTCTTGCAATCTTTCTTTTAATCGTTTAATCTTTCAATCTTTCTTTCATTCCTCCTTTCAGTCTTTCTTTCAATCTTTCATTCTTTCAATCTTTCTTTCAATCTTTCTTACTTTCAAACCTTCTTTCTTTTAATATTTCATTCAATGTTTCAATCTTTCTTTCATTCTCATTCTTTCTTTCAATCTTTCTTTCTTTCAATCTTTCTTTCAATCTTTCCTTCAATCTTTCTTTTATTCTTTCTTTCAATCTTTCTTTTTTTTCAATTCTTCTTGCAATTTTTCTTTCAATCGTTTAATCTTTCAATCTTTCTTTCATTCTTTCTTTCAGTCTTTCTTTCAGTCTTTCAATCTTTCTTTCAATCTTTCAATCTTTCTTTCATTCTTTCTTTCAGTCTTTCAATCTTTCTTTCAATCTTTCTTTCAATCTTTCTTTCCATTTTCTTTCAATCTTTCTTTTATTCTTTCTTTCAATCTTTCTTGCAATCTTTCTTTCAATCGATTTATCTTTCAATCTTTCTTTCATTCTTTCTTTCAGTCTTTCAATCTTTCTTTCAATCTTTCTTTCAATCTTTCTTACTTTCAATCTTTCTTTCTTTCAATATTTCTTTCAATCTCTCAATCTTTCTTTCATTCTTTTATTCTTTCTTTCAATCTTTCTTTCTTTCTTTTTTCAATCTTTCTTTCTTTTAGTCTTTCAATCTTTCTTGCTTTCAATATTTCTTTCAATCTTTCAATCTTTCAATCTTTCTTTCATTCTTTCATTCTTTCTTTCAATCTTTCTTTCATTCAATATTTCAATCTTTCTTTCCAAATTTCTTTCAATCTTTCTTTTATTCTTTCTTTCAATCTTTCTTTCATTCTCTCTTTCAATCCTTCAATCTTTCAATCTTTCTTTTTTGTCAATCTTTCTTGCAATCTTTCTTTCAATCGTTTAATCTTTCAATCTTTCTTTCATTCCTTCTTTCAGTCTTTCAATCTTTCTTTCAATCTTTCAATCTTTCTTTCCATTTTCTTTCAATCTTTCTTTTATTCTTTCTTTCAATCTTTCTTTTTTTCAATCTTTCTTGCAATCTTTCTTTTTTTCAATCTTTCCTGCAATCTTTCTTTCAATCGATTTATCTTTCAATCTTTCTTTCATTCTTTCTTTCAGTCTTTCAATCTTTCTTTCAATCTTTCTTTCAATCTTTCTTACTTTCAATCTTTCTTTCTTCAATATTTCTTTCAATCTTTTATTCTTTCTTTCAATCTTTCTTTCTTTCAGTCTTTCAATCTTTTTTTCAATCTTTCTTTCAATCTTTCAATCTTTCAATCTTTCAATCTTTCTTTCTTTCAATCCATCAATCTTTCATTCTTTCTTTCAATCTTTCTTTCATTCTTTCTTTTATTCTTTCTTTCAATAATTCTTTCCATCTTTCTTTCAATATTTATTTTATTCTTTCTTTCAATCTTTCTTTTATTTTTATTTTCAATCTTTCTTTTATTTCAATCTTTCTTGCAATTTTTCTGTCGATCGTTTAATCTTTCAATCTTTCTTTCAGTCTTTCTTTAAATCTTTCTTTCAATCTTTCTTTCAACCTTTCAATCCTTCAATCTTTCTTTCATTCTTTCGTTCTATCTTTCTTACTTTCAAACTTTCTTTCTTTCAATATTTCTTTCAATCTTTCAATCTTTCTTTCAACCTTTCAATCCTTCAATCTTTCTTTCATTCTTCTTTCTATCTTTCTTACTTTCAAACTTTCTTTCTTTCAATATTTCTTTCTTTCTTTCAATCTTTCTTGCAATTTTTCTTTCAATCGTTTAATCTTTGAATCTTTCTTGCAATCTTTCAGTCTTCCTTTCAATCTTTCTTTCAATCTTTCAATCTTTCTTTCAATCTTTCTTTCAATCTTTTTTTTTCATTCTTTCTTTCATTCTTTCATTCTTTCTTTCAATCTTTTTTTCAATCTTTCTTTCATTCTTTCTTTCAGTCTTACAATCTCTCTTTCAATCTTTCTTTCAATCTTTCTTTTTTCAATCTTTCTGTCATTCTTTCTTTCAATCTTTCTTACTTTCAATCTTTCTTTCTTTCAATTTTTCTTTCAATCCTTTTTTCAATCTTTCTTTCAATCTTTATTTCAATCTTTCTTTCAATCTTTCTTTCAATCTTTCTTTCATTCTGTCAATCTTTCTTTTCAATCTTTCGTTCAATCTTTCTTTCTATCTTTCAATCTTTCAATCTTTCAATCATTATTTCAATCTTTCTTTTTTCAATCTTTCTTTTTTTCAATCTTTTTTTCAGTCTTTCAATCTTTCTTTCATTCTTTCTTTCAATCTTTTTTACTTTCAATCTTTCTTTCTTTCAATATTTCTTTCAATCTTTCAATCTTTTTTTCAATCTTTCTTTCAATATTTCTTTCTTTAAATCTTTCAATCTTTCTTTCTTTCAATCTTTCATTCAATCTCTCTTTCTTTCAATCTTTCAATCTTTCCTGCAATTTTTGTGTCAATCGTTTAATCTTTCAGTCTTTCATTCAGTCTTTCTTTCAATCTTTCTTTCAATCTTTCTTTCATTCTTTCAAGCCTTCAATCTTTCTTTCATTCTTTCTTTCTATCTTTCTTACTTTCAAACTTTCTTTCTTTCAGTATTTCTTTCAATCTTTCAATCTTTCTTTCATTCTTTCATTCTTTCTTTCAATCTTTTTTCATTTTTCTTTCAATATTTCTTTCAATGTTTCAATCTTTCTTTCTTTCTTTCAATCTTTCTTGCAATTTTTCTTTCAATCGTTTAATCTTTCAATCATTCTTGCAATCTTTCAATCTTCCTTTCAATCTTTCAATCTTTCATTCAATCTTTCTTTCAGTCTTTCAATCTTTCTTTCAATCTTTTTTTTTCAATCTTTCTTTCATTCTTTCTTTCAATCTTTTTTACTTTCAATCTTTCTTTCTTTCCATATTTCTTTCAATCTTTCAATCTTTCTTTCATTCTTTCTTCAATCTTTCTTTCATTCTTTCTTTCAATCTTTCTTTCGTTCAATCTTTCTTTCAATCTTTCAATCTTTCAATCTTTCAATCTTTCAATCATTATTTCAATCTTTCTTTTTTTCAATCTTTCTTTTTTTCAATCTTTCTTTCAGTCTTACAATCTTTCTTTCATTCTTTCTTTCAATCTTTTTTACTTTCAATCTTTCTTTCTTTCAATATTTCTTTCAATCTTTCAATCTTTCTTTCAATCTTTCTTTCAATATTTCTTTCTTTCAATCTTTCAATCTTTCTTTCTTTCAATCTTTCATTCAATCTCTCTTTCTTTCAATCTTTCAATCTTTCTTTTATTTCAATCTTTCCTGCAATTTTCGTGTCAATCGTTTAATCTTTCAGTCTTTCATTCAGTCTTTCTTTCAATCTTTCTTTCAATCTTTCTTTCAATCTTTCAAGCCTTCAATCTTTCTTTCATTCTTTCTTTCTATCTATCTTACTTTCAAACTTTCTTTCTTTCAATATTTCTTTCAATCTTTCAATCTTTCTTTCATTCTTTCATTCTTTCTTTCAATCTTTTTTTCATTTTTTTTTTCAATATTTCTTTCAATGTTTCAATCTTTCTTTCTTTCTTTCAATCTTTCTTGCAATTTTTCTTTCAATCGTTTAATCTTTCAATCATTCTTGCAATCTTTCAATCTTCCTTTCAATCTTTCAATCTTTCATTCAATCTTTCTTTCAGTCTTTCAATCTTTCTTTCAATCTTTTTTTTTCATTCTTTCTTTCATTCTTTCTTTCAATCTTTCTTGCTTTCAATCTTTCTTTCTTTCCATATTTCTTTCAATCTTTCAATCTTTCTTTCATTCTTTCTTCAATCTTTCTTTCATTCTTTCTTTCAATCTTTCTTTCAATCTTTCTTTCAATCTTTCTTTGTTTTTTTCAATCTTTCTTTCAATCTTTCTTTCCATCTTTCAATCTTTCAATCTTTCTTTCAATCTTTCTTTAAATCTTTCTTTCAGTCTTTCAATCTTTCTTTCTTTCAGTCTTTCAATCTTTCTTTCTCTCAATATTTCTTTCAATCTTTCAATCTTTCTTTCATTCTTTCATTCTTTCTTTTAATCTTTCTTTCTTTCTATCTTTCAATCTTTCAATCTTTCAATCATTATTTCAATCTTTCTTTTTTCAATCTTTCTTTTTTTCAATCTTTTTTTCAGTCTTTCAATCTTTCTTTCATTCTTTCTTTCAATCTTTTTTACTTTCAATCTTTCTTTCTTTCAATATTTCTTTCAATCTTTCAATCTTTTTTTCAATCTTTCTTTCAATATTTCTTTCTTTAAATCTTTCAATCTTTCTTTCTTTCAATCTTTCATTCAATCTCTCTTTCTTTCAATCTTTCAATCTTTCTTTTATTTCAATCTTTCCTGCAATTTTTGTGTCAATCGTTTAATCTTTCAGTCTTTCATTCAGTCTTTCTTTCAATCTTTCTTTCAATCTTTCTTTCATTCTTTCAAGCCTTCAATCTTTCTTTCATTCTTTCTTTCTATCTTTCTTACTTTCAAACTTTCTTTCTTTCAATATTTCTTTCAATCTTTCAATCTTTCTTTCATTCTTTCATTCTTTCTTTCAATCTTTTTTTCATTTTTCTTTCAATATTTCTTTCAATGTTTCAATCTTTCTTTCTTTCTTTCAATCTTTCTTGCAATTTTTCTTTCAATCGTTTAATCTTTCAATCATTCTTGCAATCTTTCAATCTTCCTTTCAATCTTTCAATCTTTTATTCAATCTTTCTTTCAGTCTTTCAATCTTTCTTTCAATCTTTTTTTTTCAATCTTTCTTTCATTCTTTCTTTCAATCTTTTTTACTTTCAATCTTTCTTTCTTTCCATATTTCTTTCAATCTTTCAATCTTTCTTTCATTCTTTCTTCAATCTTTCTTTCATTCTTTCTTTCAATCTTTCTTTCGTTCAATCTTTCTTTCAATCTTTCAATCTTTCAATCTTTCAATCTTTCAATCATTATTTCAATCTTTCTTTTTTTCAATCTTTCTTTTTTTCAATCTTTCTTTCAGTCTTACAATCTTTCTTTCATTCTTTCTTTCAATCTTTTTTACTTTCAATCTTTCTTTCTTTCAATATTTCTTTCAATCTTTCAATCTTTCTTTCAATCTTTCTTTCAATATTTCTTTCTTTCAATCTTTCAATCTTTCTTTCTTTCAATCTTTCATTCAATCTCTCTTTCTTTCAATCTTTCAATCTTTCTTTTATTTCAATCTTTCCTGCAATTTTCGTGTCAATCGTTTAATCTTTCAGTCTTTCATTCAGTCTTTCTTTCAATCTTTCTTTCAATCTTTCTTTCAATCTTTCAAGCCTTCAATCTTTCTTTCATTCTTTCTTTCTATCTATCTTACTTTCAAACTTTCTTTCTTTCAATATTTCTTTCAATCTTTCAATCTTTCTTTCATTCTTTCATTCTTTCTTTCAATCTTTCTTTCAACCTTTCAATCCTTCAATCTTTCTTTCATTCTTCTTTCTATCTTTCTTACTTTCAAACTTTCTTTCTTTCAATATTTCTTTCTTTCTTTCAATCTTTCTTGCAATTTTTCTTTCAATCGTTTAATCTTTGAATCTTTCTTGCAATCTTTCAGTCTTCCTTTCAATCTTTCTTTCAATCTTTCAATCTTTCTTTCAATCTTTCTTTCAATCTTTTTTTTTCATTCTTTCTTTCATTCTTTCATTCTTTCTTTCAATCTTTTTTTCAATCTTTCTTTCATTCTTTCTTTCAGTCTTACAATCTCTCTTTCAATCTTTCTTTCAATCTTTCTTTTTTCAATCTTTCTGTCATTCTTTCTTTCAATCTTTCTTACTTTCAATCTTTCTTTCTTTCAATTTTTCTTTCAATCCTTTTTTCAATCTTTCTTTCAATCTTTATTTCAATCTTTCTTTCAATCTTTCTTTCAATCTTTCTTTCATTCTGTCAATCTTTCTTTTCAATCTTTCGTTCAATCTTTCTTTCTATCTTTCAATCTTTCAATCTTTCAATCATTATTTCAATCTTTCTTTTTTCAATCTTTCTTTTTTTCAATCTTTTTTTCAGTCTTTCAATCTTTCTTTCATTCTTTCTTTCAATCTTTTTTACTTTCAATCTTTCTTTCTTTCAATATTTCTTTCAATCTTTCAATCTTTTTTTCAATCTTTCTTTCAATATTTCTTTCTTTAAATCTTTCAATCTTTCTTTCTTTCAATCTTTCATTCAATCTCTCTTTCTTTCAATCTTTCAATCTTTCCTGCAATTTTTGTGTCAATCGTTTAATCTTTCAGTCTTTCATTCAGTCTTTCTTTCAATCTTTCTTTCAATCTTTCTTTCATTCTTTCAAGCCTTCAATCTTTCTTTCATTCTTTCTTTCTATCTTTCTTACTTTCAAACTTTCTTTCTTTCAGTATTTCTTTCAATCTTTCAATCTTTCTTTCATTCTTTCATTCTTTCTTTCAATCTTTTTTCATTTTTCTTTCAATATTTCTTTCAATGTTTCAATCTTTCTTTCTTTCTTTCAATCTTTCTTGCAATTTTTCTTTCAATCGTTTAATCTTTCAATCATTCTTGCAATCTTTCAATCTTCCTTTCAATCTTTCAATCTTTCATTCAATCTTTCTTTCAGTCTTTCAATCTTTCTTTCAATCTTTTTTTTTCAATCTTTCTTTCATTCTTTCTTTCAATCTTTTTTACTTTCAATCTTTCTTTCTTTCCATATTTCTTTCAATCTTTCAATCTTTCTTTCATTCTTTCTTCAATCTTTCTTTCATTCTTTCTTTCAATCTTTCTTTCGTTCAATCTTTCTTTCAATCTTTCAATCTTTCAATCTTTCAATCTTTCAATCATTATTTCAATCTTTCTTTTTTTCAATCTTTCTTTTTTTCAATCTTTCTTTCAGTCTTACAATCTTTCTTTCATTCTTTCTTTCAATCTTTTTTACTTTCAATCTTTCTTTCTTTCAATATTTCTTTCAATCTTTCAATCTTTCTTTCAATCTTTCTTTCAATATTTCTTTCTTTCAATCTTTCAATCTTTCTTTCTTTCAATCTTTCATTCAATCTCTCTTTCTTTCAATCTTTCAATCTTTCTTTTATTTCAATCTTTCCTGCAATTTTCGTGTCAATCGTTTAATCTTTCAGTCTTTCATTCAGTCTTTCTTTCAATCTTTCTTTCAATCTTTCTTTCAATCTTTCAAGCCTTCAATCTTTCTTTCATTCTTTCTTTCTATCTATCTTACTTTCAAACTTTCTTTCTTTCAATATTTCTTTCAATCTTTCAATCTTTCTTTCATTCTTTCATTCTTTCTTTCAATCTTTTTTTCATTTTTTTTTTCAATATTTCTTTCAATGTTTCAATCTTTCTTTCTTTCTTTCAATCTTTCTTGCAATTTTTCTTTCAATCGTTTAATCTTTCAATCATTCTTGCAATCTTTCAATCTTCCTTTCAATCTTTCAATCTTTCATTCAATCTTTCTTTCAGTCTTTCAATCTTTCTTTCAATCTTTTTTTTTCATTCTTTCTTTCATTCTTTCTTTCAATCTTTCTTGCTTTCAATCTTTCTTTCTTTCCATATTTCTTTCAATCTTTCAATCTTTCTTTCATTCTTTCTTCAATCTTTCTTTCATTCTTTCTTTCAATCTTTCTTTCAATCTTTCTTTCAATCTTTCTTTGTTTTTTTCAATCTTTCTTTCAATCTTTCTTTCCATCTTTCAATCTTTCAATCTTTCTTTCAATCTTTCTTTAAATCTTTCTTTCAGTCTTTCAATCTTTCTTTCTTTCAGTCTTTCAATCTTTCTTTCTCTCAATATTTCTTTCAATCTTTCAATCTTTCTTTCATTCTTTCATTCTTTCTTTTAATCTTTCTTTCTTTCTATCTTTCAATCTTTCAATCTTTCAATCATTATTTCAATCTTTCTTTTTTCAATCTTTCTTTTTTTCAATCTTTTTTTCAGTCTTTCAATCTTTCTTTCATTCTTTCTTTCAATCTTTTTTACTTTCAATCTTTCTTTCTTTCAATATTTCTTTCAATCTTTCAATCTTTTTTTCAATCTTTCTTTCAATATTTCTTTCTTTAAATCTTTCAATCTTTCTTTCTTTCAATCTTTCATTCAATCTCTCTTTCTTTCAATCTTTCAATCTTTCTTTTATTTCAATCTTTCCTGCAATTTTTGTGTCAATCGTTTAATCTTTCAGTCTTTCATTCAGTCTTTCTTTCAATCTTTCTTTCAATCTTTCTTTCATTCTTTCAAGCCTTCAATCTTTCTTTCATTCTTTCTTTCTATCTTTCTTACTTTCAAACTTTCTTTCTTTCAATATTTCTTTCAATCTTTCAATCTTTCTTTCATTCTTTCATTCTTTCTTTCAATCTTTTTTTCATTTTTCTTTCAATATTTCTTTCAATGTTTCAATCTTTCTTTCTTTCTTTCAATCTTTCTTGCAATTTTTCTTTCAATCGTTTAATCTTTCAATCATTCTTGCAATCTTTCAATCTTCCTTTCAATCTTTCAATCTTTTATTCAATCTTTCTTTCAGTCTTTCAATCTTTCTTTCAATCTTTTTTTTTCAATCTTTCTTTCATTCTTTCTTTCAATCTTTTTTACTTTCAATCTTTCTTTCTTTCCATATTTCTTTCAATCTTTCAATCTTTCTTTCATTCTTTCTTCAATCTTTCTTTCATTCTTTCTTTCAATCTTTCTTTCGTTCAATCTTTCTTTCAATCTTTCAATCTTTCAATCTTTCAATCTTTCAATCATTATTTCAATCTTTCTTTTTTTCAATCTTTCTTTTTTTCAATCTTTCTTTCAGTCTTACAATCTTTCTTTCATTCTTTCTTTCAATCTTTTTTACTTTCAATCTTTCTTTCTTTCAATATTTCTTTCAATCTTTCAATCTTTCTTTCAATCTTTCTTTCAATATTTCTTTCTTTCAATCTTTCAATCTTTCTTTCTTTCAATCTTTCATTCAATCTCTCTTTCTTTCAATCTTTCAATCTTTCTTTTATTTCAATCTTTCCTGCAATTTTCGTGTCAATCGTTTAATCTTTCAGTCTTTCATTCAGTCTTTCTTTCAATCTTTCTTTCAATCTTTCTTTCAATCTTTCAAGCCTTCAATCTTTCTTTCATTCTTTCTTTCTATCTATCTTACTTTCAAACTTTCTTTCTTTCAATATTTCTTTCAATCTTTCAATCTTTCTTTCATTCTTTCATTCTTTCTTTCAATCTTTTTTTCATTTTTTTTTCAATATTTCTTTCAATGTTTCAATCTTTCTTTCTTTCTTTCAATCTTTCTTGCAATTTTTCTTTCAATCGTTTAATCTTTCAATCATTCTTGCAATCTTTCAATCTTCCTTTCAATCTTTCAATCTTTCATTCAATCTTTCTTTCAGTCTTTCAATCTTTCTTTCAATCTTTTTTTTTCATTCTTTCTTTCATTCTTTCTTTCAATCTTTCTTGCTTTCAATCTTTCTTTCTTTCCATATTTCTTTCAATCTTTCAATCTTTCTTTCATTCTTTCTTGAATCTTTCTTTCATTCTTTCTTTCAATCTTTCTTTCAATCTCTCTTTCAATCTTTCTTAGTTTTTTTCAATCTTTCTTTCAATCTTTCTTTCCATCTTTCAATCTTTCAATCTTTCTTTCAATCTTTCTTTAAATCTTTCTTTCAGTCTTTCAATCTTTCTTTCTTTCAGTCTTTCAATCTTTCTTTCTTTCAATATTTCTTTCAATCTTTCAATCTTTCTTTCATTCTTTCATTCTTTCTTTTAATCTTTCTTTCTTTCTTTCTTTCAATCTTTCATTCAATCTCTCTTTCTTTCAATCTTTCAATCTTTCTTTTATTTCAATCTTTCCTGCAATTTTCATGTCAATCGTTTAATCTTTCAGTCTTTCATTCAGTCTTTCTTTCAATCTTTCTTTCAATCTTTCTTTCAATCTTTCAAGCCTTCAATCTTTCTTTCATTCTTTCTTTCTATCTATCTTACTTTCAAACTTTCTTTCTTTCAATATTTCTTTCAATCTTTCAATCTTTCTTTCATTCTTTCATTCTTTCTTTCAATCTTTTTTTCATTTTTTCTTTCAATATTTCTTTCAATGTTTCAATCTTTCTTTCTTTCTTTCAATCTTTCTTGCAATTTTTCTTTCAATCGTTTAATCTTTCAATCATTCTTGCAATCTTTCAATCTTCCTTTCAATCTTTCAATCTTTCATTCAATCTTTCTTTCAGTCTTTCAATCTTTCTTTCAATCTTTTTTTTTCATTCTTTCTTTCATTCTTTCTTTCAATCTTTCTTGCTTTCAATCTTTCTTTCTTTCCATATTTCTTTCAATCTTTCAATCTTTCTTTCATTCTTTCTTCAATCTTTCTTTCATTCTTTCTTTCAATCTTTCTTTCAATCTTTCTTTCAATCTTTCTTTGTTTTTTTCAATCTTTCTTTCAATCTTTCTTTCAATCTTTCAATCTTTCAATCTTTCTTTCAATCTTTCTTTAAATCTTTCTTTCAGTCTTTCAATCTTTCTTTCTTTCAGTCTTTCAATCTTTCTTTCTTTCAATATTTCTTTCAATCTTTCAATCTTTCTTTCATTCTTTCATTCTTTCTTTTAATCTTTCTTTCATTCTTTCTTTCAATCTTTCTTTCCATCTTTCTTTCAATCTTTCTTTTATTCTTTCTTTCAATCTTTCTTTTATTTTTATTTTCAAAATTTCATTTTTTTCAATATTTCTTGCAATCTTTCTTTCGATCATTTAATCTTTCAATCTTTCTTTCATGCTTTCTTTCAGTCTTTCAATCTTTTTTACTTTCAATCTTTCTTTCTTTCAATATTTCTTTCAATCTTTCAATCTTTCTTTCAATCTTTCTTTCAATATTTCTTTCTTTCAATCTTTCAATCTTTCTTTCTTTCAATCTTTCATTCAATCTCTCTTTCTTTCAATCTTTCAATCTTTCTTTTATTTCAATCTTTCCTGCAATTTTCGTGTCAATCGTTTAATCTTTCAGTCTTTCATTCAGTCTTTCTTTCAATCTTTCTTTCAATCTTTCTTTCAATCTTTCAAGCCTTCAATCTTTCTTTCATTCTTTCTTTCTATCTATCTTACTTTCAAACTTTCTTTCTTTCAATATTTCTTTCAATCTTTCAATCTTTCTTTCATTCTTTCATTCTTTCTTTCAATCTTTTTTCATTTTTTCTTTCAATATTTCTTTCAATGTTTCAATCTTTCTTTCTTTCTTTCAATCTTTCTTGCAATTTTTCTTTCAATCGTTTAATCTTTCAATCATTCTTGCAATCTTTCAATCTTCCTTTCAATCTTTCAATCTTTCATTCAATCTTTCTTTCAGTCTTTCAATCTTTCTTTCAATCTTTTTTTTCATTCTTTCTTTCATTCTTTCTTTCAATCTTTCTTGCTTTCAATCTTTCTTTCTTTCCATATTTCTTTCAATCTTTCAATCTTTCTTTCATTCTTTCTTCAATCTTTCTTTCATTCTTTCTTTCAATCTTTCTTTGTTTTTTTCAATCTTTCTTTCAATCTTTCTTTCAATCTTTCAATCTTTCAATCTTTCTTTCAATCTTTGTTTAAATCTTTCTTTCAGTCTTTCAATCTTTCTTTCTTTCAGTCTTTCAATCTTTCTTTCTTTCAATATTTCTTTCAATCTTTCAATCTTTCTTTCATTCTTTCATTCTTTCTTTTAATCTTTCTTTCATTCTTTCTTTCAATCTTTCTTTCCATCTTTCTTTCAATCTTTCTTTTATTCTTTCTTTCAATCTTTCTTTTATTTTTATTTTCAAAATTTCATTTTTTTCAATATTTCTTGCAATCTTTCATTCGATCATTTAATCTTTCAATCTTTCTTTCATGCTTTCTTTCAGTCTTTCAATCTTTCTTTCAATCTTTCTTTCTTTCAATCTTTCTTACTTTCAAACCTTCTTTCTTTTAATATTTCATTCAATGTTTCAATCTTTCTTTCATTCTTTCATTCTTTCTTTCAATCTTTCTTTCTTTCAATTTTTCTTTCAATCTTTCCTTCAATCTTTCTTTTATTCTTTCTTTCAATCTTTCTTTTTGTTCAATCTTTCTTGCAATTTTACTTTCAATCGTTTAATCTTTCAATCTTTCTTTCATTCTTTCTTTCAGTCTTTCAATCTTTCTTTCAATCTTTCAATCTTTCTTTCAATCTTTCTTTCAGTCTTTCAATCTTTCTTTCAATCTTTCTTTCAATCTTTCTTTCTTTCAATCTTTCTTTCAACCTTTCAATCTTTCTTTTATTCTTTCATTCTTTCTTTCAATCTTTCTTTCATTCTTTCTTTCAATCTTTCTTTTATTTTTATTTTCAATCTTTCTTTTTTTTCAATCTTTCTTTCAATCTTTCTTTCAGTCTTTCAATCTTTCTTTCAATCTTTCTTTTTTTCAATCTTTCATTCTATCTTTCAATCATTCTTACTTTCAATCTTTCTTACTTTCCATATTTCTTTCAATCTTTCAATCTTTCTTTCATTCTTTCTTCAATCTTTCTTTCATTATTTCTTTCAATCTTTCAATCATTCAATCTTTCTTTCAATCTTTCTTTAAATCTTTCTTTCAATCCTTCAATCTTTCTTTCATTCTTTCTTTCTATATTTCTCACTTTTAAACTTTCTTTCTTTCAATATTTCATTCAATCTTTCAATCTTTTTTTCATTCTTTATTTCAATCTTTTTTTCATTCTTTCTTTCAATATTTCTTTCAATGTTTCAATCTTTCTTTCTTTGTTTCAATCTTTCTTGCAATTTTTCTTTCAATCGTTTAATCTTTCAATCTTTCTTGCAATCTTTCAATCTTCCTTTCAATCTTTCTTTCAATCTTTCATCCTTCAATCTTTCTTTCATTCTTTCTTACAATCTTTCAATCTTTCTTTCAATCTTTCTTTCAATATTTCTTTCTTTCAATCTTTCAATCTTTCTTTCTTTCAATCTTTCATTCAATCTCTCTTTTATTCTGTCTTTCAATCTTTCTTTTATTTCAATCTTTCTTGCAATTTTTCTGTCAATCGTTTAATCTTTCAATCTTTCTTTCAGTCTTTCTTTCAATCTTTTTTTCAATCTTTCAATCCTTCAATCTTTCTTTCATTCTTTCTTTCTTACTTTCAAACTTTCTTTCTTTCAATATTTCTTTCAATCTTTCAATCTTTCTTTCATTCTTTCATTCTTTCTTTCAATCTTTTTTTCATTCTTTCTTTCAATATTTCTTTCAATGTTTCAATCTTTCTTTCTTTCTTTCAATCTTTCTTGCAATTTTTCTTTCAATCGTTTAATCTTTCAATCTTTCTTGCAATCTTTCAATCTTCTTTTCAATCTTTGAATCTTTCATTCAATCTTTCTTTCAGTTTTCAATCTTTCTTTCAATCTTTCTTTCAATCTTTTTTTTTCATTCTTTCTTTCATTCTTTCTTTCAATCTTTCTTTCCATCTTTCTTTCAATCTTTCTTTCAATCTTTCTTTTTTTTTCAATCTTTCTTTCAATCTTTCTTTCAATCTTTCAATCTTTCAATCTTTCTTTCAATCTTTCTTTAAATCTTTCTTTCAATCTTTCTTTCATTCTCTCTTTCAATCTTTCAATCTTTCAATATTTCTTTTTTGTCAATCTTTCTTGCAATCTTTCTTTCAATCGTTTAATCTTTCAATCTTTCTTTCATTCCTTCTTTCAGTCTTTCAATCTTTCTTTCAATATTTCAATCTTTCTTTCCATTTTCTTTCAATCTTTTTTTTATTCTTTCTTTCATTCTTTCTTTTTTACAATCTTTCTTGCAATCTTTCTTTTTTTCAATCTTTCTTGCAATCTTTCTTTCAATCGATTTATCTTTCAATCTTTCTTTCATTCCTTCTTTCAGTCTTTCAATCTTTCTTTCAATCTTTCTTTCAATCTTTCTTACTTTCAATCTTTCTTTCTTCAATATTTCTTTCAATCTTTTATTCTTTCTTTCAATCTTTCTTTCTTTCAGTCTTTCAATCTTTTTTTCAATCTTTCTTTCAATCTTTCAATCTTTCAATCTTTCAAACTTTCTTTCTTTCAATCTTTCAATCTTTCATTCTTTCTTTCAATCTTTCTTTCATTCTTTCTTTTATTCTTTCTTTCAATAACTATTTCCTTCTTTCTTTCAATCTTTCTTTTATTTTTATTTTCAATCTTTCTTTTTTTTCAATCTTTCTTGCAATCTTTCTTTTAATCGTTTAATCTTTCAATCTTTCTTTCATTCCTCCTTTCAGTCTTTCTTTCAATCTTTCATTCTTTCAATCTTTCTTTCAATCTTTCTTACTTTCAAACCTTCTTTCTTTTAATATTTCATTCAATGTTTCAATCTTTCTTTCATTCTCATTCTTTCTTTCAATCTTTCTTTCTTTCAATCTTTCTTTCAATCTTTCCTTCAATCTTTCTTTTATTCTTTCTTTCAATCTTTCTTTTTTTTCAATCTTTCTTGCAATTTTTCTTTCAATCGTTTAATCTTTCAATCTTTCTTTCATTCTTTCTTTCAGTCTTTCTTTCAGTCTTTCAATCTTTCTTTCAATCTTTCAATCTTTCTTTCATTCTTTCTTTCAGTCTTTCAATCTTTCTTTCAATCTTTCTTTCAATCTTTCTTTCCATTTTCTTTCAATCTTTCTTTTATTCTTTCTTTCAATCTTTCTTGCAATCTTTCTTTCAATCGATTTATCTTTCAATCTTTCTTTCATTCTTTCTTTCAGTCTTTCAATCTTTCTTTCAATCTTTCTTTCAATCTTTCTTACTTTCAATCTTTCTTTCTTTCAATATTTTTTTCAATCTCTCAATCTTTCTTTTATTCTTTTATTCTTTCTTTCAATCTTTCTTTCTTTCTTTTTTCAATCTTTCTTTCAATCTTTCTTTCAATCTTTCAATCTTTCTTTCTTTCAATCTTTCAATCTTTCATTCTTTCTTTCAATCTTTCTTTCATTCTTTCTTTTATTCTTTCTTTCAGTAATTCTTTCCATCTTTCTTTCAATATTTCTTTTATTCTTTCTGTCAATCTTTCTTTTATTTTTATTTTCAATCTTTCTTTTTTTTCAATCTTTCTTGCAATCTTTCTTTTAATCGTTTAATCCTTCAATCTTTCTTTCATTCTTCCTTTCAGTCTTTCTTTCAATCTTTCATTCTTTCTTTCAATCTCTCATTCTTTAAATCTTTCTTTCGCTACAGCGCGGTGGCTGCCCCTCTCACAGCCCTAACCAAGGTGTAGTTTCTGTTGTCTGCTGCCACCGCCAACGACGCCTTCCTGGCCCTGACTGCACGGTTCACTTCAGCCCCCATTCTGGTATTGCCTGATCCCGAACGGCAGTTTGTGGTTGAAGTGGACGCCTCCGACTCCCACGTCGGAGGCGTCTCAGAGGACCGAAAATGTCTCAGAGGACCGCCTCCGACCAAAAACTTCATCCCTGCGCCTTCTTCTACAGGCGTTTGACCCCAGCCGAGAGGAACTACGACATCGGGAATAGGGAGCTTCTCGCCGTCAAATTGGCCCTGGAGGAGTTGCGACACTGGCTAGAGGGAACCCAGCACAAACCCTCTCTTCTTGCTCCTGCCGGTCTTCTACACCCACTGCCGGTTCCTCACCGCCCCTGGTCTCACATCTCCGTGGACATTGTCACACGTCTGCCACCGTCTAGCTGCAAAACTATCATCCTGACCGTGGTGGACCGGTTCAGCAAGATGGCTCACTTCGTGCCTCTACCGAAGCTCCCGTCGGCCAAGGGCACCGCCGAGCTATTGCTGAACCACGTCGTCCAGCTCCATGGCATCCGGGTAGATGTTGTATCTGACCGGAGTCCCCAGTTCACCTCTGTCTTCTGGAGGGAGTTCTGTTCGCTCCTGGGGGCCACCGTCAGCCTGTCCTCAGGGTACCACCCCCAGTCCAACGGCCAAACGAGCGGAAGAACCAGGAGATGGAGACGGTCCTTCGCTGCATGACGTCACAACACCCGTCGTCCTGGTCGGAGCAGCTTTTGTGGGTGTAATATGCTCACAACACCCTGACCAGTTCGGCCATAGGCCTCTCCCCCTTCCAGTGCGCCTACGGCTTCCAACCACCTCTGTTCCCGGCCCTTGAGAGGAAGGCTTGCTGCCCGTCCGTCCAGGCCTTCATTCGCCGCTGCCGCAGGACCTGGACCCTCCTCCCAGGCCGCAACGCCTCTGCCGCCAACCGTCGCCGCTCCCAGGCCCCAGAGTACCAGCCGGGCCAGAGGGTCTGGCTCTCCACCCGGGACCTCCCCCTGAAGGTGGAATGAAAGACGCTGGCTCCTCGGTTCATCGGCCCGTTCGAGATCGAGAAGGTTGTCAACCCGGTGGCAGTGCGGCTCAAGCTCCCCAGGTCCATGCGCATCCATCCCACCTTCCATGTGTCCAAAGTCAAGCCGGTCCGGGAGAGTGCTCTGGTCCCCTTGGCGCCTCCCCCGCCTCCTCCGCGCTTCACTGACATCTCCTACATTCCCGCCAGCGTGGGAGAGGCCTGCAGTACCTGGTGGTTGGGAGTGTTACGGTCCGGAGGAGAGGTCCTGGGTCCCTGCGCGGCACGTTCTGGACCACACCCTCATCAGGAGTTTCCATCAGCGCCATCCTGACCAGCCCTTCAGACCGGGTCAACCCTCCCGACCGCAGACCCCGCCACCTCTCTTGTCTGTGCCCTCCAGCAATGGAGGCGGACGATGTCAACCGTGGGGGTCCCTCCTCCGATGAGAATGACGTGGCCCATTTAACGGAGGATGAGGAGATGGACGGGGTCTCAGACGAGTACTAGCCCTCCTCTGGACCCCGTCCTCCCACCCTGCATGGACTTTTGGTTTTATTTTTTTTTCTGTTTTGTGTTTGGGACATCAGGAGCCATCCCTTGAGGGGGGGGTTTTGTCATGATCTCCGCTTTCATCTACCTTCCCCTCCCTCTCCTTACCTGCCTCATTAGCCCAACTCCATTCACCTGCACACACGGCTGTTCCCGATCAGCAATCAAGCCACTATATAAACCTCTCTCACCAGTCACCCATTGCCAGATTGTTTTGCACTGATTGTTTAATGCTTGCACCAGACTCTCCAGCGTTCTCCGGATTGATTCCCCGCTACCGACCCTGCCTCGCCCCGACCACGTATCCTGCCTGCCCCCGCCTGTCTTCTGTCTGCCCTCCCCGTTATCGAACCTGCCTGTCCCCGACCACGTATCCTGCCTGCCCCCTGCCTGTCTTCCGTCCGCGCTACAAATAAAAGACATTACCAAATATCCCTGCCTGTCTTTGTGCTGCAATTGGGTCCTAACCACACCTGTTACAGGTATGGTTGAAGTGGTTCCATCGCAGTTGAGGGTGAGCAGCTTTCGGCGTACACTCACGTTGTGTCCTCAACGAGTACCTAGAGGGGAGTAGGAACTTTTCTGCGATGAGATGCGTGTACCCATATTGGTCGTTCTACCACCTTAACTGCTGCTGCAGTGGTGCGGTCCCTAACCCTGCTGCAGAGGTCCCAGGAATCTGGCAGAGTTCCAGCCTTTCCTCTGGAAGTCGCGATCACCACCCATTCACCTGGTCAGCGGCCGTGTAGAGGTCCTTCAAGTGGGACGGGTAGGGCTGCTTTGACCTGGGCACATAGACTTAAACATTCGACAACATTGTTTGGTATAGGTCCAAGATTGTTAAATGGGGTACGTGGAATAATTCTGTGATTTCCCAAACAGTTATGTTGAATAGCCGACTACAGGCTCAGTACAAAAATGAATGTATGCACACTCGTGTAACAACAGAATAATATTATCACAATGTCTAATATGTAGGAGATAATGTTTATAGAATATCGATTAGGCTACAAAATAACCGACAGTGTGTAAATCATGCAAGGTTTTTAATTTTCCGAGAATGTATTTCTCGAATGTTGCCTGAACGTAATCCCATCTACACAATCCATTAATAAAGTCAAATCGAAAAGTGATAAATACCAAACTGGACAATTTGATCACTACTGGTTTACGTGATTTAATTCATATGTGGCTTTTGTCGACAGAAGACAGACGTAACCGCATTGGTCTACCAGGCAGCACTTCATGCTTGAACAGTCCTGTCACACCCTGTGATCGTCCTCACATTCCCATCATCACTAATGGCAGGAATGAAACTCAGTTGAAGATTCCCATCAATATTATATGGGACCCGTGCATGGTCGTGGCAAAATGGCCGACCACGCCCTCCTTAAAATTTCAGAAAATCTAACCTATTCACTTTTTATCATGAAACTCACAGAATTTGGGACACTTGTGTAACATCTTCGATTAAATGTGTAATTTTAGTCACTTCCCGGGCATTTTCATGCGTACTTCGCAAACTCCTCCGAGGCCATTTATCTGATCGGCTTCAAACTTGCCGAGTGTCTACAAGACACCTTCACAATTAAAAGCGTTGAATTTCATGATCCAAAAAAAAGCTGTGTTTTCGTAATATTTTAGGCACTTTTTATGCTTTGTACTTTCGCGAACTTCTCCTAGGGGATTTTTTGGATCGAGACTTATTGGGGATTAAAAGTTATTTAAACATTTTTTTTTCGTCACAATGCAGGTGTGGCAACGCGTTGAATTTCATGTTCAAAAAAACAGTTTACGTGACTTTTGGCCTTAAAAAACTCCAAATTATTGCAAAACTTTGCACACTCGTCAGTCCCAGTGTTGCATTTAATATTCTATGGGTCCCATACATGGGTGTGTCAAAATGCCCCCCTAGAAAATTAAATAATAATTATCTTACCTATTCACTTTTTTCCACGAAAACTCTCGATATTCGGTACACCTATGTAACCTCACTGGAATTTAAAAAAATATAGATTTTCGCCATGACTGAAACCCAATAGGAAGTCGGCCATTTTGAATTCTCCTGACTTTTTAGTCATATTTATGCTTTGTACTTTCGCGAACTCCTCCTTGGCGATTTATCGGATCGAATTTAAACTTAACGAGTGTCTACAAGACACCTTCACAGCTAAAAGTTATTAAAATACATATATTTTTGGTACCATGGTATATTTTTGTGGGTGTGGCAACACGTAAAATTTCATGTTCCAAAAGATAGTTGGAAATTCACGAAACTTTGCGCATCTGTCAGTCCCAGTGTGGCAATTGATATTCTATGGCTTCCCTGCATGGGCGTGGCAAAATGGCCCCACACACCCTGTTGAAAATTTCAAAACATCAAACCTATTCACTTTTTACCATGAAATTCACAAAATAACGGGACACTTTTGTAACATCTTGGATTAAATGTGTTATTATAGTCACTTTCCGGTCATTTTCATGCTTTGTACTTTTACAAACTCCTCCGAGGCCATTTATCCGATCGGCTTCAAACTTGCCGAGTGTCTACAAGATACCTTCACGATTAAAAGATATAAAAAATAATAATAATTGTCAAACGATGTGGCCGTTGCAAAGCGTTGGATTTCATGTTCCACAAAAAGCTGTGTTTTCATAATATTTTAGCCACTTTTTATGCTTTGTACTTTCGTGAGCTTCTTCTAAGGGGTTTTTCGGATCGACTTCAAAGTTGGCGAGTGTCTACAAGATTCGTTGGGGATTAAAAGTTATTATAAAAAAAAATTTCGTCACAATGCAGGTGTGGCAACGCATTGAATTTCATGTTCAAAAAAACAGTTTACGTGACTTTTGGGGCCTTAAGAAACTCAAAGATATCGCAAAACTTTGCATACTCGTCAGACCCAGTGTGTCATTTGATATTCTATGGATCCTATGCATTGGCGTGTCAAAATGGCCGCCTATGCCCCCCTAGAAAATAAAATAATAATTATCTTACCTATTCACTTTTTTCAACGAAAACTTTGGTACACATATGAAACCTCACTAGACTTGAAAATATATATATTTCCGCCATGACTGAAACCCGACAGGAAGTCGGCCATTTTGAATTCTCCTGACTTTTTAGTCATATTTATGCTTTGTACTTTCGCGAAACCCCCCCTTGGCGATTTATCGGATCGATTTCAAACTTGACGAGTGTCTACAAGACACCTTCACAGCTAAAACTTACAAAAATATATATATTTTTTTGCCACATGGTGGCAACACGTAAAATGTCATGTTCGAAAAGATACTTGCAAATTCATAAAACTTTGCACACTTGTCAGTCCCAGTGTGTCATTTGATATTCTAGTGGTCCCATGCATGGGCGTGTCAAAATGGCCACCTATGCCCCACTAGAAAATTAAATAATCATTTTCTTACCTATTCACTTTTTTCCAGGTAAACTCCCAAAATTCGGTACACATTTGTAACCTCACTAGACTTTGAAAAAATATATATATTTCCGCCATGACGGATTGACTCCAAACTTGATGAGTGTCTACAAGACACCTTCACAGCTTAAAGTTATTAAAATATATATTTTTTTGGCACACGGTGTGGGCGTTGCAACACGTTAAATTTCATGTTCCAACAGATACTTGGAATTCTACGAAACTTTGCACCATATTGGGTTTAATGTGTAATTTTAGTCACTTTTCGGTCTTTTTCATGCTTTGTATTTTCGCAAACTCCTCCGAGGCGATATATCCGATCGGCTTCAACCTCTACGAGTGTCTACAAGTCACCTTCACGGTTGAAAGTTATTAAAATATTTTGTTTTTGTCACATGATGTGGGCATGGCAAAGTATTGAATTTCATATTCGAAAAAAAGCTGTGTTTTTATGATATTTTAGCTACTTTTTATGCTTTGTATTTCGCAAACTCCTAGGGGATTCAGGGGATCGACTTCAAAAAATAAAGTGAAAATAAAGATCAAACCTATTCACTTTCTTCCTCGAAAACTCACGAAATTCAGTACACATATGTAACATGTATCACTAAACTTAAAAAATATATATATTGCCGCCATGACCAAAACACAACAACACAACAGGAATGCCATGTCAGCATGTGCCAATTGCCATGTGCCAATGTCAGCCATATTGGATTAAAGTCCAAAGATTAAATTCACTTTTTGGTCATTTTCATGCTTTGTACTTTCAATTCACTTTTAATACTAATTAAAAGATTTGTTTTCCTCACACAGTGTGGGCGTGGCACAGCCTTGAATTTCATGTTGGAAAACAGCCACTTTGTTGTCACTTTTTGGTCATTTTCATGCTCCGTAATTTCGCGGACTCCTTCAATCCAATTTATCCGGTCCCGCCGACACTTGCACTCTGAGGACCCCGTCATCGCTGCTTGCAGCTTTTATCAATTTGGAATGCTTTGCGAAAAAATCTATTAACAAAGCACAAACTATTGTTCAAAAACAAAAACTCACCATACTCCTCACCTTACAAGAGTCGCATTTATGAACCAACAGATACTTTTTCCAGCAACTTAAAACCTGCAACAACTCACCACACCACAATCATTTCTCGACACACAATCAAACCGTTCAAACCGTTCAATATCTATTCATACTACTTCAGCATAGACTACTATTGTTAACTGGCACTTATTTCAATTAGATTTTAATTCAGTCTGCTAAACACACACTCGTCCGTAGATCTGTTCAGGCGATATGCAAATTGAAGGGGTCCAGGGTGTCAGGAAGGGAGGAGCAGATGTGGGTTCTGACTCGCTGCTCGAAGCACTTCATGATGGTAGAGGTCAGTGCTATGGGGCGATAGTCATTCAGGCAGGTGATGGGTTGTTTCTTTGGTACCGGGACAATGGTTGTCTGTTTGAAGCAGGTGGGGACTGTAGACTGGATCAGGGAGAGGTTGAATATGGAGGTAAATACCTCCATCAGCTGCCCGGTGCACGCTCTGAGGATAAGGCCTGGAATGCTATCAGGCCCTGGAGACTTCCGAGGGCTCTTTTAAGTGCTCTCCTCACGTCAGCCGTAGCCATGAACAGAGTGCAGTCGTCCTGGTCATCCACTAGCCTTGCAGCCGGGATCGTGTTGCTCGCCTCAAACCGTGCGTAGAAGGTGTTGAGCTCGTCGGCAAGAGAGGCGGCTGGCTGGGCATCACTCCTGTTTCTCCCTTTGTAGTCTGTGATGGTGCACAGTCCACACCACATGCGCCTGGGGTCGGAACTGTTGTAGTCCGACTCCAGCTTGTCCCTGTAGGCTCTTTTGGCATCTCTGATATCTTTCCAAAGTCCATATCTGGACTTCCTCAAGGCCTCCAGGTACCCAGAGCTATAGGCGGAGGACCATGCTCTGAGCTTAGCACGGACATCACCATTAACCCAGGGCTTCTGGTTAGGGAAAGTCCTGACCTTGACTCTCAGGACGATGTCATCAATGCACTTGGAAATGTAGGCTGAGACTCAGACACAGAACATCTCCCAGTCCGTGGTTTCAAAACAGTCCTGGAGAGTGGCAGTGGATTCTTCACTCCAGCGTTGGACTGTCTGACGAACTGTTTTCCTTGCTTTAATCGTTGTCTGTAGGTTGGTAGGAGAAGAATGGAGGTGTGATCTGCCTTGCCAAAAGCAGGGCGGGGGAGGGTTTGTAGCTGTCCCGTAGTTGTGAATAACAATGGTATAGAGTCTGATCACCCCTGGTAGGAAAGTTGATATGCTGGTGATATTTAGGCAAAACTTTCCTCATATTAGCCCTATTGAAGTCGCCACAAACAATAGAAGCTGCCTCAGGGTGAGCGTTCTCTATTCCATTGATTACTCCACCTGCAGGGGTATGTAGACTGCTGTGATTTTATAGTTAAGAGCTCCAGGTCCAGAGAGCAGTGTTTTGAAAGTACTGATATATCCGAACCCAAGCGAGAGTTTACCGTAATGCAGACCCCACCGCCTCTGCGTTTGGTTTAATATAAGTGAGATGTCTGTTTTTAGCCTCCAACAGAGTATGCTTGCCTATCATGAAGGTTGAATGACAATTTAGATCTGACATGTCCAATTTATTACTTTTTTTTCTGAAGGTGCCTCATAAAGAATGATGGTGACAAGCGATGAGTTTAGTGATGTCATTGCACCAATTGGAATGCTACAAACTAAGCCCATGTTACCTTATCCAGTCTTTCCTGGTTTATCTAATATTTTTTTCAAGGAATTGATCATTTATATTTTATTAGCAGAATCTTTTTTTTTTTTTTTTTTTTAAGAAACAGACTTTTTATTTGTCACACAATACTACACCACATGCTTGCACACACACACGCTTTGGATGGTGACCGGTGAAATGGTTCCTCTGCATTTAACCCATCCTGGCCTGTCCTTCCTACCGGGCCACAGCCAGGAGCAGTGGGCAGCATACGTGGACGCGCATATACATGGAGCATATGGAGCATATACATGTCTTGCACATTCTCAGCTTGTGAAAATCTGAATACCATTTAGCTTAATTGTGATGTGGTGCCTTTGCCAAGTTTATTTTTTTCTGCATACTGAGTTGCAGTTCATGTGTGAGAGAGTCAGCTACAAATCTAGAGTTGTCATGCAGATTTTGCTAACCCTAACCCCTTTAGCTGCTGATTGGTTGAAGAGTAGGAGATATTTTATTAAAGAATATATAAAGTATAAAGATTATTAAGATCTTCTTTGGTTTACTACAACCCTAAATCCATCTAATTTCCTCAAATTGCATTCTTCCTATGTAAACACAATTACATTTTTATATGTGTATGTGTTAATGGAAGGATTGCTATGCAGCCTTCAATTTCATTGTATTAACATGATAACCAGTCACCAGAGTGATACCCAAATGGGTATTTCATAGCAGGACAGTCTAGTTAAATTATGTTGGGGAGTTTTTTTTCTATTAATTTAGCTTTGTTTCAAAAACAGTTTTCTTCAATGTTTATTTGGTGTCTATGACTGCTATCTCAAGGATGCTGCACCATCATTCTCCATACTAGAGATCTTAATATATAGACACTTGCTACATAAAAATAAATTTGTGATACACTGTCAGTTAATTAGTCAATATATTCATTGATTCACTCAGAATTTATTATTTTAACAGGATTTCATTTGCCAACGAGAAAACGCAAACCTATCAGGTCTGTTTCTGGAGCCCCTGAAACAGGTATTTTCCAAGATAATGTAGCTTTTTCTAAAGAAGCGGAAACAGAGCAAACTGTATTTGTTCATTGATATACTCATGATTGATTATTTTAACAGGACCTTCTGTGCCAAAGACAAATCGGAAACCTAATATGTTACGGCAACATGTGAGGGGCGCCTCCAAAACAGCTATTTCACAAGATAATGTTACTTAATTTTATCAACAGCAAAAGGCTGCAGCTACTTACTTTCTTATGCAATGGGGGCTTACTAGCTTAATAGCCTACTATGTATTCACTAAGATGCTTTGTAAATACATTGTACGCTTATAATTACAGAGTCTGTGTATCTTTAAGTGATTTGATGGTACAGCATCTCATGGACCAGCATAAAATGAGTTATTGTCAATGGTCCAGATGTCACACATGACACTAGTTTTATGAATATCATCTTTTACTGTCAAAAATTCTGTCCTATTATGTTTCATTTTGTATTAAAATGTTAATTTAAATTATGAAAGAAATATGTGCTCTCTGTCACTTGGGTGGGCCTGCTGTACAAGTGGTTGCCTGCTGAAATATTGTATTTTCTGCAATCATGTCTGTTATCCTCGGGCAGTGCCTGACTTTAAAGATAAACAGTAAAAGATAACATTTATAAAGTCACGATCATGTGGGACACCTGGAACAATCCCAACATCCCATTTTGCTGGTTCATACACATCGCTGTATGGAGGTGATTAAGCAGCATGAGAAATGTACCGCTGCATTTTGGAGTCCTAAATACACCTACACACCGATCTCCCACAACATTAGAACCAGTTACAACACTGGCTCTAATGTTGTGGGTGATCGTTGTGTATGTTGTTGTATGATGTTTTTGTGATTTTTTTTTTTTACTATTTAAATAAAAAAATGAAAGTCAAACAAATTTTAAATTTCACTCATCCTTGGACTGCAGTGAAGTACTATGTAAAAAATCGGATCACTACCGTCCAATGCGAAACTGCGAGAAGAATTTATTAATAGAGTCGTTAAAGCATTTGCTCAAACCTGTTGGTTCACGTTGCTCAAAAATGTTGGTTCATTTGATGCAACTTAATTTGTGGTGATGTTTGTGTTGTTTGTTGGCATCCTGAGTACCCAGGTATACACTGGAGTTCAACTAGTAGTTGATTTAATCATGCGAAAACATCTGCTGATAACATCTGACCCTACGATGGCCAAAAGGAAAATACACTGCAACTAAAGAAAATGCACGTAAATAGACAAAACACAAGCAAATTAAGAAAATGTCATCCTCAATTTGACAACACAGGCAACAACACAATGGAAAAGTTCACGAAGGAACAAACTTAAAATGAAAATCTTTACGCTTACTCAGAGCTATTTCTTTCGATCTTCTCTGGTCGGCACAGTAGCTTTTTCCTTCGATCTTCCCTGATCGGAACAATATCTCAGTGAGTCGTCACCTTAATTTTTCGGGAATCTTGTGTTTTGCCTTTGCTGGACCTGTCCAGACGACTCATCTTGGATATCTTACGGCCGGTCTCTGACTGCCGTTGTGCACACAACCTGGACATGCAGAGGTCCAGCAGAGTCAAGCAGAGAGTCTCATCACCGTAGCCAGATTGTTGGATAAATTATCCTAGGTGGTCGGTGAGGTTAATCTGTCCGCTACAGGAAAACAAAACTGAGAGTATAAAAGATATTTATTCTGCAGAATAAAGAGAAAGATACAGTCATGCTTCAAAGCAGTGTTCTGATCAGTCTACCCCTATTACTGACGAAGAGGGCTTTATACCAAAGAGAGGTTGTGTGCCATTGGTCAGGTGTCATTTACAACACTGTGACCCTCAGTCATCTCCCTGGGTGTTACCCCCAAACAGTGATTTAACAGTCAAACTCTGGTCCCAGACACAATCCTACTGAACCATAAAACAAACACACAACGCTCTTTTAAGTCCTTATCCTTATCTCCACACAAGGTTAAGTGAGGATGGAATGTGGTCTAGTTTTTCCAATACTACAACTTTTTATGACATTTTTTAGATGGGACAGTCTCTTTATATTAACTCTGAGCGACTCATTAAAACCCATAGACAATGAGTTTTATAACTACGTAACATACAAAAGGCTATTGCGCTTTATAAAACATGTAAAACATCATTCAAATAGTTCATCATGTCCATTTTTCTTCCCACAATGCACAGCCTCCTTAAGTGTAACAGCAGCTCTTGGGCGGGCCACTGCGATTGCACCCGCTGGACTTGATTGACCTTCTGGCCAATTTAAAGGACTTATTGGCCCGACTTAATGGACTTGTTGGCCGACTTGAAGGACCTGCTGGATGAGTGGCCAAACCCACTTTGCGCAGTCAAAGTTGTACTGCCACTGCGGTCCAGGCCTTTTGCCCGTTCCTCCAAGCCTGGTTGTCTGTTTGGGCCCACGAGTTCCGTGGAGCCTCGGGGTTCCGAGGGGTCTGAGCGTTCCGTGTGCCCTGGGTGTTCTGACATCATTGCTCTCAGCTATGCCTTGAGATGAGGCCATTCTTTTTGCTCTTAAGCCCTCACGACTGGTAGCTGTACTTGGCTATACAGCAAGTTAAACACTCTTCCAATAAGTACCCAGACACAGGAGCTCACTTCTGGTATCTTTAATGAAAGCGGTGTAAAACTGAGGAACAATACAGAAATATGCAGATAATCGATCAATCTCTATGCAGATGTAGATAACCTACAATTAGTTAATACATTGTCATAGCCCCCACATTGTATACATACAACAATAACATCATAATACATAAAACATAATCTCACAGATTGTGCTTTCTCAAGGGCAGTGAAGAGGCTGATGAAAGAGATGTTAATCCAGGTCTTGGACATGATAAGATTGGCTGAGTGTGCCTCGATCTGTCTATGCCTGTTCTGATATTATAATATCATCCAAATGCTATGATGTTGCAATACTGACTGGGCGGGGGGCGCACCGGGAGGCAGAACAACCGTGTTTGGGTTGCATCTGAATTGTTTATTATGGCTTTTAAGTTGGTTTTAAACTGTATTTCTGTGTTTGTATTGAATCAGATTTTTTAAATCTGGCTTTTAAGTCGGTTTTGAAACTGTATTTCTGTATCAGGATTGCGTCTGAATTTTTGGGATACATCATCAGTAGTGGATCCCAGGATCATGGGGTGTTTTGACCATTATCACTAGACACCCTCACCTGAGGAAGGCCCTCCCGTGGTTGATCAAGCCTCTTAATGCCCCAAAAGTAACGTAAACTGTTTTTTTGAACATGAAATTCAACGCGTTGCCACGCCCACATCGTGACAAAAAAAAAAGTTTAAATAACTTTTAATCCCCAATGAGTCTAGATCCAAAAAATCCCCGAGGTGAAGTTCACGAAAGTACAAAATATAAAAATTATTTCATTCCTGCCATTAGTGATGATGGGAATGTGAGGACGATCACAGGGTGTGACAGGACTGTTCAAGCATGAAGTGCTGACCGGGAGACCAAGGCGGTTACGTCTGTCTTCTGTCGACAAAAGCCATATATATATTACATATATATATTAAAGCCATATATATATTACATCACGTAAACCAGTAGTGATCAGATTGTCCAGTTTGGTATTTAGCACTTTTCGATTTGACTTTATTAATGGATTGTGTAGATGGGATTATGTTCAGGCAACTTTCGAGAAATGCATTCTCTGAAAATTAAAAACCTTGCATGATTTACACACTGTTGGTTATTTTGTAGCCTAATCGATATTCTATGAACATTATCTCCTACATATTAGACATTGTGATAATATTATTCTGTTGTTACACGAGTGTGCATACATGAATTTTTTGTACTGAGCCTGTAGTCAGCTATTCAACATAACTGTTTGGGAAATCACAGAATTATTCCACATACCCCATTTAACAATCTTGGATCTATACCAAACAATGTTGTCAAAATGTGTGTCTGGTGGCACGGTGGCGCAGTGCATTGCACTGCTGCCTCACAGCAAGAAGGTCCTGGGTTCGATTCCCGCCTGGGGCGCTGTTGGCACCGTGCTCCGGCGGGTTATCTTCCAAAAAACAGGAGCCTTTCTGTGTGGAGTTTGCATGTTCTCCAACGTGCTCACATGGGGGTTTCCTCCACCTCACGTCAGTAAGGACCCCCACCAAAAACATGCACCCATCATCGTCTGACCAGCGATGGACACTTATCACCTGGTCCCCGGGCGCGTCCACGTACGCTGCCCACTGCTCCTGGCTGTGCCCCCAGAGGAAGGACAAGCCAGGATGGGTCAAAAGCAGAGGAGCCATTTCACCGGCCACCATCAAGCATGTGCGTGTGTGTGTGTGCAAGCATGTGTTGTGGAGTGTCGTGTGATGATTAAAGACTGTTTCTTCTTCTTCTTCTTCTTCTCTCACCCAAGCGTTTAAGTCTATGTGCCCAGGTCAAAGCAGCCCTACAGGTCCCACTTGAAAGACCTGTACACGGCCTCTGACCATGTGAATGGCTGGTGATTTGGGACTAACAGAGGAAATGCTGGAACTCTGCCTGGGATTCCTGGGACATCTGCAGAAGGGTAAGGTAGCATTTAAAGTGGCAGAACGACCAATATGGGTACACGCATCTCATCGCAAGAAAGTTCCTACTCCCCTCTAGGTACTCGTTGAGTACCCCGAACGCTGCTCACCCTGCAACTGGGATGGAACCACTTCAACCACACCTAAATAGGCTACTTGGGTTACTGCCATTCCCCTTACCGCAGCCAAAGAAATGTGTGTTTCTTATCGAGCAGTTATTGAAATGGCTTTCAACAACATTGGCGCCCTACAGTGTGCTCCACCGCTGGACTTCTGCTCCACATTTGATTACACCTGGCCACTCCTCACCTTGTAATATGGTCATCATTTTCCTTCGCCCCGCCATCAAAAGGACTACGATAAAACAATATCTCTGTAATATAATTGTATTGTACTCAATTTATACGTAATTTTCTGATCCCTTTGCCTCAATTATATGATATTTAAGCATTATTGCATTTTCCTTTTGTATTGTTCCACTGGGAACAACAGGAGGGAGTGTGAGAGAAAAATGATGATCAATGTTAATGAATGATATAATTCTACCACCAAGTGATGTCTAAATGCTGAGGCATATGTTTGTTTGGTGACGCCCGACTCTTTCACAGGAGATCTTACATTCCTGTATACCACTGTCAAATGTTTTAGTCGTTATCTCAGTTATTCTAGATCGTAAAATGACCATTTGTGTAAACACTCAACGTATGCTTTCCCGGCACCGAAAGTGTTCTACGTTTTTCTTTGTTAAACCATGTTCTCAGCTGTTACTGAAGACAACAGCGAATCACATGGCAAGTCTCAGAATGGGACACAACCTCTCATGACTATAAAAGCCTCGTCAAGTAAAGTAGAGGTAGACTGATCAGAACACTGCTTTGAAGCATGACTGAATCTTTCTCTTTATTCTGCAGAATAAATATATTTAATACTCTCAGTTTTGTTTTCTTTTAGCTTGCATATTAACCTCACCAACCACACAGGAGAATTTCTCCAATAAACCCTCATAAACAGAGCAATAACAATAGGATCATCATCCTACGTTCTGTAGATGAGGACCCTAAATATACAACAACACTTCCGCCACATACAGCTGGCATTCTAGCAGCATTACGCGAATGAGAGTCAACCACTGCATACCGTCCATAATGACAAATGATTGCACATGTATTACTATTTAACGTCAGCAAACATGTAGCATATTTTGCCAACATATTTTCCAATCCGTGTTGTAAAGTGATGTACCTGAAATCCTTGAAAGAGTCTCCATCAACCACAATGACATCACCATTTCTATAGTTATCACCATACTCAACCTCAAAGTCCTCTCCATAAAATGTGTGTTGTTTAGGTAATTTAGGTACACACAACAAAACTTGCCCCCTTCTGATCTTGCCAGTTCCATACCCATGTTCCACTTTGTCGAGTTTGCAACTGTGGTAGGCCAGGATCACGCGCTCACCGTGTCGAGGCTGCCAGGGCACAGCGTTGACAATTCTGTGCTTTTCAGTAACGTCCAAATGGAACGAGGAAGAGTAGTCTGGGGCGCATAGGTGTTTGGCCTTCCCCATGAGTTGTTTCAAACTTATGAACACTTGTGGTCCAGTTGAGTGGTGCCTTGAGGTTCCGATGGCCAGCTTCCGCAATGAGTTTGCGTAGGGGAACAGTGTGGTCCACGTAATCAGCTATGTGGTGTCTGCTATAGCCAGTGAGTCCCAGGAATGCTAGCATTTGCTGCACGGTGGTGGGTTTAGGGTACTGGAGCATTGCCTGTTGTCTTTCCGGGTTGATATATCTCTTATCTCCCGCGATCCTTTTTCCTAGGAATACCACTTCTGTGCAGCAGACCTGTGCTTTTTCCTTCTTGATTTTGTAGCCACATTTTGCGATGCGCCGTAACAGGGATTTGGTAAGCATTTTTCCACACGCAACCATGGGAAAAGGAGCGGCTGTAAAACGGTGGATAATTTATTTTTTGAGCGTCACAACCTCCGCCAAATGACTTGTTTCACTATCACAATTTGATCCGAAAACATTTGGAAAGTCTAGAAGAGCCGCACCATTCATTTATTTGATCCCATTCAAGTAAGCAAACGGCTAAACCGCAAGTTACCCGGCTCGGCCAGTGGAAATCTCTGGTGCGCATGCTCAATGCGCTCAAAGCCGGTGGGGGATTCCCCAAGCTCTGGGTGACTGACTCCGTTACTCAAGTGACTCGAAAAACCGACTCTCTTTCGTGAGTGACTCATACAAACTCGACTCAGTAAAAACAGTTGAACCCCCCATCCAGCCTATGCTCCTCCATCTCAGGGAGGTGCCCTAGCTGTAAAGGAGTACACCCACTGTCACATCAGATTCACAAAGCGAAGGCACATATGCACTACTCTTTACCGCAAATGTTCAGATGGTATCACCTATATAAAACTTTCAGGTTTAATTTCGATAAGTTATTTTAGTGTTATTATTTATGTGTGGAAAAATACTGTTTTACACCTGTTCTGCAGAAAAATAACTCACAGTAGTACTTTTATCTATTCTTCATCTTTTATTGTAAAACTTTTAAAAATATTATCTAAATAAATACATACATATCAACGAAATTGAAATTAAAAACATGCTTAAGTAGATCATCATATTCTCCCGTTTTCACGCAGATTTCCAACATACACACAAAAAACAACGAATAGCCTTTCTTTTGAACAGCTTTCGGAAACGAATAGAAACATACGATCCGGTTCTCTTCATCGAGCCGAAATTCCCACCACTAAATAAAGCATTTTATTTTACATTCTGTTTTCAATATATACGCAAAATACATATCCCGACAACCATTGCGAGTGTCTTTTTGACAACTAGCCAGTACGCGCCGCGAGAGTCCACCACGTGACATGTGGCGTCAGCGCTCGGCACTTCCTCGGGGCAAGGGGAAACGCACAGAAACGTTCAACCTCAGGATAACCACAGTTCTTCGGTAAGTAAAGTAATTCTTTACGAAAACGGCTAAATAGAATGCGTTGCCCGTTGTCGGTTCGAGGGCGTTTGCGTAGATTTTGTTCGTTGCGACAAAGCATATCCCATTCATGAGCGCTAAAAGCTGTTTATTCACCTAGGCCTTTGCTATTTCCTTGTCCAGCTTTATTACATGTTCCCCTCGACGACCGTGCGTTGTATCGCACCTTAACTGGAATGGAGCTATGTTGGACGAAGTTGAGTTCGGGGTTATTCAGAAAGTCTTCTAAGGATCTCAACAACTGTTTTTACACCGTTTGTTTAATGTTTTAACTTCGCTGTAGTCGATGGGTCTCAATACGCTGAGTCTAAATAATTGGTTCGTGTTCAGTGCCCAGCCTAAATGCGGAGGTTACTGCATTTATAGTTGGATTTCGGTTTGGGGATCGAAGCCCTATGAAAAGTTAACAATAGGAAAAAAAACATTTTTTTGTTCCGCGTTTTGTTACATTATTAACAGCTGAACTAAAAACTCGGCACGCTTGTAGTCAGTAGCAAATACGATACGTTGTTAGTGCAGTAAACAATCGACTGTATTGACATTTCCTTGCGAATTTATGTCGTTTCAGTTAAGCAATGTGATCGCTGACGTATGATAGACATTTCTGAAGGGACTGTATGGATAATCAGGTTCGAATTCTGATTGGCAATCATATATATATATATATGTGTGTGTGTGTGTGTGTATAAAAACACACACGCTGTATATGAAGAATCTTTATTTGTCGCACGACACTACAACACATGCATAAACAGACGCTTTGGATGGTGGCTGGTTAAATGGGTCCTCTGCATTTAACTGGGGCTGGCATTCGGGGGAGCCAGCCAGAAGCAGTGGGCAGCATTCGACGACGTGCCGGGGACCTGGTTCCATATGTCCATCGGTGGTCAGACGATGATGTGTGCACACATGTTTTTGGTGGGGGTCTTTACTGTTGTTAGATGGAGGAAACCCCATGTGAGCACGGGGAGAACATGCAAACTCCACACAGAAAGGCCCCTAATTGGGGGAGAGCCCAGACGGGAATCGAACCCAGGGCCTTCTTGCTGCGAGGTGTGTGTGTGTGTGTGTGTGTGTGTGTGTGTGTGTGTGTGTGTGTGTGTGTGTGTGTGTGTGTGTGTGTGTGTGTGTGTGTGTGTGTGTGTGTGTGTGTATATGCACACACTACTCACACACACTACTCACAAAAAGTTAGGGATATTCGGCTTTTGGGTGAAATTTCAGGATGAACCTAAAATGCACTATAACCTTTACAGGTGAACTTAATTTGACCTTCTCTAAACTTTTGAATGGACATGTCCAACTGTTCAATGTTTCAGTACTTTTTGCACAACTTGCTGTTCTCTAACAAGGAGCTGAATGGAAAAATTCACAACAGGTGTTTGATCCATGAATCGACCAATAAATGTCCTGGTTTAATTAGAATTGGTATTTAAACAGTCCTCTTCATCATGCTGTTCACATTTTGACATCATGAGACCAAGACGACACCTAACATTGATCAACAGGACCTCGCTATTGCGAGGCTTCAGACAGGATGTTCTCAGAGGGAAGTGGCCACTGAGCTTAGAGTGTCACAGAGTGTCCTCAGCAGGTTGCTACAGAGATACAGAGAGACTGGAAGAGTCACAGAAAGGCATAGAAGTAGACATCCTTTGGCCACATCCCACACTAATGACCGCTTCATTGTGAACAGTGCCCTGCGGAACTGGATGATAAATGCCACTCAACTCCAGGCACATTTAAGGGAGATGAGAGGCACCCAAGTGTCACGTCAGACCATTTGAAACCGTTTACATCAGCGTGGTCTGCGTGCTAGACCACCTGCAAGGGTACCCGACCACACCACCAGGCACAGGCATCATCGTCTTGCATGGGCCAAGGAGCATTTAGGCCGGACGAGGGACCGGTGGTGTTCAGTGCTGTTCTCTGATGAAACTCGATTCACGTTGAGCAGTAATGATGGCCGTCAAGGAGAGTGCTATGCATCAGCCACTGTTGTTACCAGACGAGCCTATGGTGGTGGTGGTGTTACAGTGTGGGCAGGTGTGTCTAGTCAATACAGAACTGCCCTACACTTTGTGACTGGTACAGTGACAAGCCCATACTACCTGAATAACATCATTGATCCAGTCATTGTGCCCCTGCATGAACAACACAGGCCTAATTTCATCTTCATGGACGACAATGCTCCAGCTCATCGAGGTTGCATCATTAGGGAATGGCTGCTGGACACTGGGGCACCTCAAATTGAGTGGCCTGCACTTTCTCCAGACCTGAATCCCATAGAAAACCTATGGGATCAGCTGAGTCGCCGTGTAGAGGCTTGTAACTCTGTACCCCAGATCCTCAAAGACCTGAGAGCCGCCCTTCAAGAAGAGTGGGGTGCTATGCCTCAGCAGACAATAAGTTGACTTGTGAACAGCATGAGACGTTGTTGTCAAGCAGTAATTAATGCTCAAGGGCACATGACAAGTTATTGAGACATTGACATTTTTTGTTGTGGTGTACCCACCAATGTTGTTGGCTTTTGTTTCAATAAATTGTTTGAGATGAGGAAATCACCATTGCATGCCTCTACTTAAATGCCCTACTTTCATGATTTAATATCACTGTAGCGTGAACTTTTTACATTTTCCATAAATGTCACCCGAAAGCTGTGTGTGTGTGTGTGTGTGTGTGTGTGTGTGTGTGTGTGTGTGTGTGTGTGTGTGTGTGTGTGTGTGTGTGTGTGTGTGTGTGTGTGTGTGTGTGTGTGTGTGTATGTGTATGTGTGTGTGTGTGTGTGTGTACACACACATACATACACTACTCACAAAAAGTTAGGGATATTTGGCTTTCCGGTCCAGCCCACCGGTCCCGCCAGTCCCTCGTCCAGCTTAAATGCTCCGTGTCCCATGCAAGATGATGATGCCTGTGCCAGGTGGTGTGGTCAGGTACCCTTGCAGGTTGTCTAGCACGCAGACCACGCTGATGTAAACGGTTTTGAAAGGTCTGACGTGACACTTGGGTGCCTCTCACCTCCCTTAAATGTGCCTGGAGTTCAGTGGCATTTGTCATCGGGTTCCGCAGGGCACTGTTCACCATGAAGCAGTCATCACATCAGTGTGGGATGTGGCCAAAGGATGTCCACTTTTATGCCTTTCTGTGACTCTTCCAGTCTCGTTAGTTAGTTAGTTTAGAGAAGGTCAAATTAAGTTCACCTGTAAAGGTTATAGTGCATTTTTGGTTCATCCTGAAATTTCACCCGAAAGCTGAATATCCCTAACTTTTTATGAGTAGTATATGTATGTGTGTGCATATGTATGTATGTATATGTATGTTGTTTGGTGGTATTTCAAGGTAAATGAAGATTGGATAAATATTTTATCGCCTGATTATATTCAAAATTGTGCAGACTGCGTTTCTATCTCTGCGGTGGAGTGTCTGCTCTGGTTGCTCATAGTGCATGAGCTACGCTTGTGTTGAGAAGTTCAACGCTTATTTTGAGACTCGGTTCTTGATGAGTCACTCAGTACAACAAGTCATTCGATTTGACTCATTTGGTTAAATGCATGGTGAGTTCCAGTTAACGAGAGTGAGAAGAGTCGGTCATTTATTATTATTACTTTTTTTTGCAATGATTGCAATTTATTTTGAAATGGCAAGTACCATATACAGTATATAAAATACAGTTTTCCCACTAAGCCGCTAAAAATTGGTGAATGACTTTCCTTTCCCAA